>NC_063260.1:3412500-4048666 GCF_019578655.1 Ricinus communis | reverse complement strand
TCTTAATTGTATATTTATTTTTTATTAAAAAATTTAAAATTAAAAAAAATATGGGACTAGAAGTATAATAAAAGATGAAATATAAAAAATTTATTAAATTTAAATAAGAAATTTATATTTTATATTTGAATGTTTTTAAAAATTTATTTATAAATTTAAAATTTATATGTTATAATTAAAATAAATAAGATTTTCTGTGATTAAATTTGTAAAATTGGTTATAATTAAAAAATTTAATATAAAATATTATTTGAATATTATTGAATATTTAAAGGTTAATTTAGCTCCTGAATTTGTTTCAAGGTTCAATTTACTCTAGGATCAGCTTAGCCAAATTAGATTAAAACTTTTTATTCTTAGTCAAATTTGTCTCAAAACCCTTTAGCCAAAAGTTTTGATAGGTAAGTTTCTTTCTATTCCAGTGACAATGAGGATCAACTTTGGTAACAACCCTAAACCCTAAACCCTAAACCAGTCACCTCCATTATCCTTGGAGAAATCTGGCAATTCACTCTCTCTTCCATCAAGAGATTATGTGACCAGCAAGAATTGTTCAGAAGGTTGTCTCAGCGAGATTTGATTGTTCAAAAGGCCTGTAATAAGAGCCACCTCAAGATTAAATGCAAGGCTTCAAGTTGCGTATGCTCCAGTCACAAGAAGAAGATCGGACATCATTTCCAAAAATACCCGCGCACCAGAAACAAATGTGAACCAAGGTCCCGTGCCAGTTGTCGGTTTTGACCTCGGGTATGAAGCTCCAGTAGGAGCAAAATATGATTTTGCATCCTCTGTGCCATCCTCAGGTTCCATTTGATACCAAATGGAGCCGAGAGCTGTTCATTCTATGATTCTCATACTGTAAACTCAAGGTAGGAGAAATCCTCAAGCTAAGACCGTATAGAGGCACCTTTACCATGAGAGGTCTTTCTGCTCTTTTGGATCCTTATAGTCGAGTTAGCCCTTTTGAATCACGAACCATTCAACATACAAAGAGATCTTGGCAGTCAAATACGGGATAAAAAAGTTTGAGTTTTTCCTGATTGGTCAACGCTTCTTGGTTCGGATGGATAATTCTTCATTTCCAAAAATCCTTGAATCCAACCAAAAGACCCTACTAGAACCTCAATTATTGAGGTTAAAATCATGGTTCAGCAGATATGATTTTGAAGTTCAGCATATAAAAGGGATGAGAAATCTCATCCTAGATTTCTTATCCAGACTGTCAAAGCTATAACCAAAACACCAACCTATTGTCCTCCTCACCTCAACAGTTAATCTTCCTATAATCTTCATGGCCTCTTCGTCCTCAAAAAACCCTCTGCAACCTCCCTCACCACCAGACCTTCCCACAAATCTCACAACAAGATAGGTCAACGATTTTGCCAAAAATGTGATGTTTCATTATTTGGCAACTATCCAACAAACTTTCTCGCAAAAGGATAAGTCCTATCTAATAATATACTGACATCTCACATGCATATTAAGACAATAAGTCTTAATAGTACACTTACATATCACATGTAGAAAAGCAGGAAATAATACACCTAATAAGACGAAAAAGATGAAATTGAAATCTCATCTTTTTCTTACATCTTGAATTATTTGAGGAGAAAGATAGTCTTTATGGCCAGCTCACGAACCACTATCATTGCCAGCTCACAAACCACTGTCATCGCCATCATCATCCATAGGTTGAGAATCTTGCATAATGGCCTCCTTCTGTTCAGTGGTCAGACTTGGATCATCTAGTGGGGTTGGGAATCTTCAGGCTGGAACATGAAACAGCTTTGGATTGCATGGGGTGGTTGAACTTCTGATAAATCAGAATGAGTCTCTTCTCTGCAAGTAGTAGAAGGCTTTTTCCCAAACACAATTCCCATTTGGGCCAAAAACCGTCTGGATCCCGGTCATTTGGCCTTGGTTTCATGACTAAACATGGAGTTTCTGGAGTCATGTCTCTTGGAGTTTGCTTAGAGTGTTGAAAACATGGTTTAGTAAAATCGAGATCTTCTTCGCAGATGCATCCTGATCTACACATTCCTGGGTCAACTGGCACGGGACCTTGGTTCACATTTGATGGTTTGCCTCCATCAAAATGGAGGGATAAGCTATCTGAATTTTGGGCATGGATTGATCTCCAAATGACTTTTGATGGTCCCACACTTAAAAAGGTTCTTGCTGAATTTGTTACGAGATTCATAGGGAGTTTAAGAGATTGGTTCTAGTCACAGCCTGAGTATACTAGGCTCCAATTTGTGACGCTACCAACTCCATCAGCTGATAGAAATCTTTGGGCCTATCCTTTACTCCTCCCTTATCTACATTGATGAAATTCTCCTATTCTCGGAGACAGCTGAGGAACATCATCAACTCCTGAAACAATTCCTTGCTATCATCCAAAAGTATGGAATCATGCTGTCGGAGAAAAAGAGTATTATTGGCCAGCAAGAGATAGAGTTCATTGGCATGCATTTCAAAGACGGCCAATACACGTATGGTCCACACTTGACAAAAGAGCTTGATTACTTTCCAGATGAGAATCTCTCTGTAAAACAAATACAACAATTTCTTAGGATACTCAACTATGTCAAGGAAGCCATACCACACCTGTCCAGTTACACATGTCATCTTTTCAAAATGCTCAAAAAAGACCCTCCCCCTTAGGGAACAGAACAGACTACAGCTATCCAAAGACTAAAAGAATTGAGTGAATAGGGATCTTTTCCCTAGGTCTAGACACATGTTGTATCATTGATGCCTGAAAGATAGAAGGTGCAAAAGAAGACTTTTCTGTTTTTGTGAAAATCGTCTTTACCGTACGATCTTTTTAGTTAACAAAAAGAGGGTCAGTGGCCTGAACAGGCTTGGCCTGAGATGCCTGGATCTATTTGTTTGCACGATTTATTCTTCTATAATTCACAAGGGCTAACTCAGCTATAAGGATCCAAAAGAGCAGAAAGACCTCTCATGGCAAAGGTGCCTCTATACGGTCTTAGCTTGAGGATTTCTCCTGCATTGAGTTTACAGTATGAGAATCATAGAATGAACAGCTCTCGGCTCCATTTGGCATTTCTCCAAGGGTAATGGAGGTGACTGGTTTCTTTGTTGCGGCGATCATGTTGTTGACTTCTAGTTGTATTTCATCTGGTAATGAGGTGATGAAAGTATATTTCAATGTATCATCACTGTCACGCCCTCCAATGACATAATATAATTTGGACATAGCAGAATAATGTCTTTCCAGATCCTTGATCTTCAACGAACAACATTTTCGATCAAAGTATTCTTGTTTTTGTTGTCGTATAACGAGATCATAACTTTCAAGGAACTGATTATGGAGGACTGTGACCGCAGCTGATGGAATTGGTAGCGTCACAAATTGGAGCCTGGTATACTCAGGCTGTGACTGGAACCAATCTCTTAAACTCCCGGAGTTTGCTTAGAGTGTTGAAAACATGGTTCAGCAAAATCGAGATCTTCTTCGCAGATGCATCCTGATCTGCAAATTCCTGAGGTATTTGAGGAAGAATTAGAATCATAAGGGCTGATGAGTGATTGGTCTGGCAATTTATTTTCTTTAGAAACTGGAGGAGGAGATATTTTCTTTTGTTGAATTATGGATCCTTTTGGGTATAAATGTGAGAAGGTGCCAAAGGGTTGGTAAAGAGTTCCTTTTTGTTCTAGCTGTGAGAGGAAAGAAAATGAAGAATAGTATGAAGGGGCAATGGCAGAAGATGTAGAAGCTGCTGATGTAAAGGAAGGAATTATAGAAGACTGATCTTTTCTAAGGTCATGTTCAATCTGATCAATCTGCCTTTTGAGCCTTGTAATTTCTTTTTCCTTTTGGATGAAAGCTGGTGTAATCGGTTGAGAAACCCGAAGCTCTCTATCCAAGGCTTGATATTTGGCGGTTAGAGAAGAATATAGTTGGAGTACTTCTTCAAAGAAGGTGTCCAACTTATGGTCTAACTTGTGAGCCAAATGAAGAGCCTGATCCAATTTTCCATCTATCTTCTTTAGATAAGAATTCTGAACTATGGAATTTGAGGTCTACCAATTTAGGACCTCTTCTGGTGGAGTGAGAGGTTCTATGGATCCTAAGGGAGTAATCCTTGAGGGGAGGATCTCCGATCTTTTATTTTCGGACTTCCCTAGGGGAGGAAAATCTTCAGGCTGGAACATGAAACAGCTTTGGATTGCATGGGGTGGTTGAACTTCTGATAAATCAGAATGAGTCTCTTCTCTGCAAGTAGTAGAAGGCTTTTTCCCAAACACAATTCTCATTTGGGCCAAAAGTACCTTCATCTCATCAAAGGTGATGTCAAGGACAGTCTTTCTTTCTTTTACAAGAAGTTCTAAGGCTTCCTATACATAGGAAGAGGAGCTTTACCCTGATTTTCTTTTTGTTTCCTGTGGATGCCAATCCAAGGACCGTCTGGATCCCGGTCATCTGGCCTTGGTTTCATGACTGAACATGGAGTTTCTAGAGTCATGTCTCTTGGAGTTTGCTTAGAGGGTTGAAAACATGGTTCAGCAAAATCGAGATCTTCTTCGCAGATGCATCCTGATCTGCACATTCCTGGGTCAACATCCCAGATAAAGTGTCCCTTTATTCTGGCAGCATAGATATGATGTCTAGAGGACTGAAATGAGTGAATAGGGATCTTTTTCCTAGGTCTAGACACATGTTGTATCATTGATGCCTGGAAGATAGAAGATGCAGAAGAAGACTCTTCTGTTTTTGTGAAAATTGTCTTTACCGTACCATCTTTTTGGTTAACAAAAAGAGAGTCAGTGGCCTGAACAGGCTTGGCCTGAGATGCCTGGAGTTTTTCGTAATTGGTCACCCATTCAATTGGGATTAACTTCTGCAAATCTTCTCTTTCTAGCTGCCTTGGGGCCTGGACTATTGTAGGAATTTGGCCAGAGTCAGCTATAATAAATAAAGCATCAGAGGAGGCTTGGAAGCCTGGGATCTGGAGATTAAAGGCATGGTCCTGTAATCTGTAGATAATCTGGTGGTGCAGGGTCGCAGAGAGAGCATCAGCCACTTGATTTGCTCTAGTGATCTGGACTTGGACCTTGAGTGCAGTTGACAAATAGGGATCATTAAGAGATAGATTAAAATTAGGGAAGAAAGTCAGAATAACACTTCCAGTGTTAAGTGTTGTGACTATAATTCCGATTACTGCATGCTCGTATCTAAGGTATCTGGTATCCAAAAGCGACATACGAGCCGTAACTGGTAGACCCATCCTGCCATGATATGAGAGGACTAGCCTGACAGCTCCAAGATGAAGATGTGTGTATCCTTGTTTCTTCCATTGTTCTATGAAGGAAGTAAGAATTTCAAGAGTAACATACTGTTCCTGAGTGGTAGAGGTAAGAGAACATTGTGAAAGAGAGGAAGATTGGACATACTCTCTAACGTATAAGGGTTGTTTGTGGATGATTTGGTTGAAGATTTTTTTGACAAAGTTCTGTTTCTTGAAGATATTATATGGGTTGATTATGGGTACAAGAGTGTTTTCGATTTGGACATTTTCAGGTATATGAGAAATTTCCACAAGATGGTCAATCTTATTGGATATAGTTTTTCTGCAAGAAGGAGAGAGTTGTAGAGTAGAAGTATGAGTAGCGATTTCTGAAGTCATGATAGTTGTGTTTCTCTTCTCTGTCACCATGGCTCTGATACTAAATGGAGCCGAGAGCTATTCATTCTATGATTCTCATATTGTAAACTCAAGGCAGGAGAAATCCTCAAGCTAAGACCGTATAGAGGCACCTTTGACATGAGAGGTCTTTCTGCTCTTTTGGATCTTTATAGCCGAGTTAGCCCTTTTGAATCATAGAAGAACAGATCGTGCAAACAAATAGCTCATAGCCAATGGATCGAGAAGAAGAGATGAAGAATTTAGAAAGCCATGAGAAGAGAGAGGAATATTATGTTGATAGATGAAAGGAAAACTTGCTTTTTCATTACTTCTCGACTCCTCTTTATATAGAGAAGCCTAAATACAATAAGACAGAAAAGATAAGGTGGGAATCTTATCTTTGACACATGTCTTCCTAAGAAGAAAATATGAGATTTTCCACTTACAAAAGGATAAGTCCTATCTAATAATATACTAACATCTCACATGCATATTAAGACAATAAGTCTTAATAGTACACTTACATATCACATGCAGAAAAGCAGGAAATAATACACCTAATAAGACGAAAAAGATGAAATTGAAATCTCATCTTTTTCTTACATCTTGAATTATTTGAGGAGAAAGATAGTCTTTATGGCCAGCTCACGAACCACTATCATTGCCAGCTCACAAACCACTGTCATCGCCATCATCATTTATAGGTTGAGAATCTTGCATAATGGCCTCCTTCTGTTCAGTGGTCAGACTTGGATCATCTAGTGGGGTTGGGAGAATAGGAAAAGTGGAATGTTCAATAATGGAGTGTTCAGTCTATAGATGTCCATTGTAAGTGCAGACAAGTGGAGTAGAAATATCGGTCCATCCTAAATCATTTCTTAGTTGTAGAGTGAGCTTTAAATCCCTTGTTATTATTGGAGGGGCAAGATGTAAGGGAATTTCAATCGTTCTCCAATAATGACAGATATTTTGGGTTGCATAAGTGTCTTCTGAGAGCTGAAGGTAAGGCCTGTGAAGAATATAGATGGCATGATATCCTAAAGCCTTGAAGTTATTGTCTGTGAACAATTTATTTTCATGAATGATTTTGAGGAGATCCTTTTTTCATTGGTATGGGATTTTGAACCAAGTGAGATATTTCCATGGATATGTTCCTGCATTTGTATCAATATTGAAGAAGTAAAGGAGATCCATGACTGGTATTTCTATAGCATGATAACAAACTGTGGAAAGACACCATAGAAACCATAATTCACTTTCAATTTGTGGATAGGTAGGAGAAAGGTGATAAATTAAGCACCAAGGTTAATCTGGATAAAAGAAATTAGGTTGGATGGGTAGCGAGAAAGTTTGTTGGATAATTGCCAAATAATGAAACATCATATTTTGGCAAAATCGTTGACCTGTCTTGTTGTGAGATTTGTGGGAAGGTCTGGTGGTGAGGGAGGTTGCAGAGGGTTTTTTGAGGACGAAGAGGCCATGAAGATTATAGGAAGATTAACTGTTGAGGTGAGGAGGACAATAGGTTGGTGTTTTGGTTATAGCTTTGACAGTCTGGATAAGAAATCTAGGATGAGATTTCTCATCCCTTTTATATGCTGAACTTCAAAATCATATCTGCTGAACCATGATTTTAACCTCAATAATTGAGGTTCTAGTAGGGTCTTTTGGTTGGATTCAAGGATTTTTGGAAATGAAGAATTATCCATCCGAACCAAGAAGTGTTGACCAATCAGGAAAAACTCAAACTTTTTTATCCCGTATTTGACTGCCAAGATCTCTTTGTATGTTGAGTGGTAATCTTTTCTGATGGAGAAAATTGTCCTGATGCATAACCATACAATTGTTCCTTGTTGTTGAGATTTTCAAGAAGAATGGCCCCCCACGCATGATCAGATGCGTCCGTTTATAGGATAAGATTTCCTGTAGATGGAATGATGAAGGATGGAGGATTGTGAGCCAATTCTTTAAGTCTCTGGACAGCTGTAGTTTGTTCTGTTCCCCAAGGGGGAGGGTCTTTTTTGAGCATTTTAGAAAGATGACATGTGTAACTGGACAAGTGTGGTATGGCTTCCCTAACATAGTTGAGTATCCCAAGAAATTGTTGTATTTGTTTTACAGAGAGATTCTCATCTGGAAAGTAATCAAACTCTTTTGTCAAGTGTGGACCATACGTGTATTGGCCGTCTTTGAAATGCATGCCAAGGAATTCTATCTCTTGTTGGCCAATAATACTTTTTTTCTCCGACAGCATGATTCCATACTTTTGGATGATAGCAATGAATTATTTCAGGAGTTGATGATGTTCCTCAGCTGTCTCTGAGAATAGGAGAATGTCATCAATGTAGATAAGGGAGGAGTAAAGGATAGGCCCAAAGATTTATATCATTATTTTTTGAAATTGAGAATGAGCTGTTTTGAGCCCAAAAGGCATGACTGTCCATTGATATTGGGCGTTTGGGATACAAAAGGCCGTTTTGTATCTTTCTGAGGGATGGATACCCAATTGCCAAAATCCAGCCTTGAGATCAAATTTTGAATAGAACTAGGCCTTTTGAATGTGGACTTTTAGGTTCAAAATTCGAGGGAGAGGAAATTTGTTGTCTTGTAAAAAATGATTTAGAGGCTTGTAATCAATAACAAGTCTCTTTTTTCCCCTTAACTTCTCAGATTTTTTTCCACATAAAGGCTTAACAGGCCCATTGTGAGGTTGTGGGCTCAATAAGGCCTTGTTGTAACAGAGTCAAGCATTCCGATCTGGCAAGGGCTAGATCTGTAGGAGATATGCCTAAATGGGTGGCCTTTGTTGGGTTGATATCTTCATTGAGCTTGAAAGGAATGCTAATATAGAACTTGAGATTTTTCCACAAGGGAAGAGGGTGTTGGAAATGTGAATGGGATTTTGGACAAAAAGGAAGGAATTTTTCTTTGTATTGTAGGGATGGTGGTTCTGTATCTACTATAGTGAACAGATTAGAGGTATCTGTGTATGGACGAAATTGCCTCTTGAACTTTATTCCATTGGGAAGAATTTGAAGCCTTTGAGCTTGGTGATAAACATCAAAACCTATTAAGAGGTCTTTGTTTGGAAGATCTGAGCCAATGATGTGCATTCATACCACGCAATCAGGAAAAAACTGTATCCCGATCTTTTGCTTTGTGATCAGAGTAGTCTTGAAAGTTTAACCATTTGCTGCTCTGAAAAACTGAATATGAGATTTCCAGTATTCAGATGGGAGGACTTCGGGATTCATCATGCTTCTTTGAGCTCTAGTGTCAAAGAAAGCTATAACTGGAACAGGTTTTGCATACTTTGAAGGCAAGACGTAAATAGGAACATAAGGAACTTGATGAATTTTGGTAGCAAGCTGAGATAACTCAGGAAGTGGATATGGAGAGAAAGGGTACTGTATCACATTTGTTAGAATGTCCTTCTCTTCTTTTGAGGAGAGACTGATCATTAGAATTGGAATCTCACTATCATCAGAATTTGAAGAGGACTCTTCTGAAGATTCAGTAGAGTCTGAATATTCTACTTCTATTCCAAAGAGACTTTCTGGAGTAAGATCATCTTGTTCTGATAAGAGAGACTCTATATCCTCTTCAAATGAATCTGGTAGAGACATAGGCATGCTGACTTGCTGTATCATCCTTACTGATTTTTCCGGATTTTGGGGGCAGTTCTTAGCATAGTGCCCTTTCTTTCGGCAGATGTAGCATCTGTCTGATTTGTGGCCTTGATTCCTCTTTTTTTGGAAATATCTGAATCCTTTTGAGCGTGACCTTTTCCCTCTGAATTCTTTGTTTCTGGTGCACGGGTATTTTTGAAAATGATGTCCGATCTTCTTCTTGTGACTGGACCAGACGCAACTTGAAGCCTTGCATTTAATCTTGAGGTGGCTCTTGTTACAGGCCTTTTGAACAATCAAATCTCGCTAAGACAACCTTCTGAACAATTCTTACTGGTCACATAATCTCTTGATGGAAGAGAGAGTGAATTGCCAGATTTCTCCAAGGGTAATGGAGGTGACTGGTTTCTTTATTGCGGCGATCATGTTGTTGACTTCTAGTTGTATTTCATCTGGTAATGAGGTGATGAAAGTATATTTCAATGTATCATCACTGTCATATGCCCTCCAATGACATAATTTAATTTGGACATAGCAGACTAATGTCTTTCCAGATCCTTGATCTTCAATGAACAACATTTTCTATCAAAGTATTCTTATTTTTGTTGTCGTATAACGAGATCATAACTTCCAAGGAACTGATTATGGAGGACTGTGACCGCAGCTGATGGAGTTGGTAGCATCACAAATTGGAGCCTGGTATACTTAGGCTGTGACTGGAACTAATCTCTTAAACTCCCTGTGAATCTCGTAACAAATTCAGCAAGAACCTTTTTAAGTGTGGCACCATCAAAAGTCATATGGAGATCAATCTATGCCAAAAATTCAGATAGCTTATCCCTCCATTTTGACGGAGGCAAACCATCAAATGTGAACCAAGGTCCCGTGCCAGTTGTCGGTTTTGACCTCGGATAGCTCCAGTAGGAGCAAAATATGACTGTGCATCTTCTGTGCCATCCTCAGGTTCCACTACTTCTGGACTGGGTTCAGTAGTAGAGGTATTCATGAGAATTTCTGTGATATCAATTGTTCCTTGTTGTTGAGATTTTCAAGAAGAATGGCATTGGGAAAAATTTGAAGCCTTTGAGCTTGGTGATAAACATCAAAACCTATTAAGAGGTCTTTGTTTGGAAGATATGAGCCAATGATGTGCGTCCATACCACACAATCAGGAAAAAACTGTATTTAGGCTTCTCTATATAAAGAGGAGTCGAGAAGTAATGAAAAAGCAAGTTTTCCTTTCATCTATCAACATAATATTCCTCTATCTTCTCATGGCTTTCTAAATTCTTCATCTCTTTATCTCGATCCATTGGCTATGAGCTATTTGTTTGCACGATCTGTTCTTCTATTATTCAAAAGGGCTAACTCGGCTATAAGGATCCAAAAGGATAACAAATGACTCATCATAGCCTTGGCTTTCCAAAGGTAGCAGTAACTCTTCATTTTATGAGCCTTAAAGCCGGTGAATATTCACTCTAGTATGATATCATTTTTTATCAAATAAGGGCGAATTGGCCTAAAAATAAAAGATTTTATAATATGTTTGATTGAATTATATTAAGGATCTATTTCTGTTGAGAAAAAAGATACAAAAATAAAATAAAATAAAATAAATATTGTGGTATAAAATATATTTACTTACTATAGTAGAATTTATTTGAAAATTTTATTTATTTTATTAAAATTTAGTTTAATTATACTAATTCTTTAAATTTGATTATGTAGAATTTTAAATTAATTTTTATTTTAATTACAACACATAAATTTAGATTTATAAATAAATTGTATAAATTTTAACTAAACATAATATTAAAATAGTTCTCAACACTGAATTTGGACCTTGAAGAACGTTTAGGGGCCAAGTTGACTCTAATACCCGAAATTTTTATATTTAATAATAATTATATTAATAATAAATTTTTATTTAAATTAATTTTATTTTATTCTTATTTGGTCTAGTTGGAATGATTTAAATGCAAAGTTTGAATTTTAGTATTAGATGAATAAAAGAGTTATTTTTCTATACCCAATTAGTTTAAAATTTTAAACGTTAATCAAGTAAATTATTTGAGGAATAAATTATATTTTTGGTTATTCAATTTTTTCCAAATGTATGTATATATATATATATATATATATATATATATATATATATATAATTATATATTGGAGAATTATGGAAGAATTTTGTAAAGGGTGTTTTTATAAAAGAATTTTGGAAAAATTAGTATTTTAATTAGCTAGTGGTATTTAATTATAACTTGAAAAGTAATTAGTAAATTGATTATTTAATTTAATTGTATGTAGGACTTAATTGGAGAATTATTTTGGAATAAGGATTAAAAGTATAATTTCATTAATATGAGGTTTTAATGAAAATTTGTATGTTTGGTATTTTTGTAAATAAATGTGTCGGCAAGGGTATTTTTATAATTATGTATTTTTCAATAATTCTAATTTGGCCAGATTAAATAGCTAGGGGCTTAATTGAAAGGCTAAAAAAAAGTTTAGGGGTTAAATTGAAATTCTGCAGGATGAAATTGTAAGTAATTAAAAAAGTTGAGGGACCAAATTATAATAAGAAAAAGTTCAGGGGCCTAATGTCGATATTAGAAAAAAGAAAAGGAAGAGAGAAGATCGGGGAGAGAGAAAGAAGAAGCGGGAAGAGGAAGAAGAAGAGTTCGGGGCGGGGGGCGGCTGAGCCATGGCGCTCGGAAGCGCAGCGAAGGAGGCAGCTTTCAGCGAGCTGGCCAATCTCGGTGGCGATCGGCTCCCCTCGGAGAGAGCTTCCTTTTGGCGGTGGTGGCGTCGGTTTTGGTGGCCGAAGGAGGGAGTTCTGGCGAAGTAGGTGGCAGCCACGTTTTTTAGCTTTTCCAGCGAGCTCCAGCGGAGGATGGACGATCGGAGGACGTATCCCGACTCTCCTCAGCTCAAGCTTTACAATGGCACCGGTTTCGTAGCGATCGGGTTTTGTTTGTAAATCAACGGCCGAGATCGTCCTCAAATCTCTTCGGATGATCGGGGGTTAGATCGGAAAATCGGAAGTGGGGATCGTCATCAGCGCTTTGTTTCGAGTCCGATGGTGTATTCGGATCGTCGATCGGACTCCGGCGGCTGGAGGAGAGTCGACCGAGCGATCAAGCGTCTCGGTAATTTTCTCTGGCCCGTTAATTTTGAAATTCTTTAATGTGTTTTATGCTTATTGATTTGTGTTGAGTATTAGATGATATTTGTGAGTAAAAAATAATTGTTTGTCGGTTTGCCTGCTCTTGTGTTTTGTGTTGTGTAGCGAAGTCGGAAAAATAGTGAAGTCCGGGGACCCGACTCCCGTTGTCTGGATTGTTGGATATTTATAGTGTTTTTCTGGCAGGTCCTGGACCCATTTTACGGGGGTTAAATGTCCGTAAATTAGAAGAGGTTCTACCGAATTTCCGGCAGATTCCTCAAATCTAATTTAATTTTAGGCAGTCTACTATGGGGTCTAAGTTTAGGAATAATCTACGAATGTCTATTAATTGTATATCTTTTGTTACTAGATAATTCAGCCTTCCCGCCAGCTCCACCCGAGGCATAGGAGCGGACTGCAAAACGCGTTAGATCTGTGAGTTAAAGTCACATAATCTCTACACTATTGTCAAACCTAATTTGATATGCTATCTTAAAATTCATATTTAATATGGTTATTAGTATCATAATATAAATAATTTCATTTAATTATTATTTACTGAGATTTATTTTAATATTGTTACTAGTAATGTCATATCGCTATTTTGATAGTTAATGTTATATTCACACAATTGTTATTATTATTTTTCCATGATGTTTCCTCGAAATTTTGATTCTTTATTTCGATATGTGTTTAATAATTTTGCTAGACCATGATTATTATTATATTTGTTGAATGTGATTTGGGATGAGACTTTAGTAGAAAATGCCACCTGGTGGGTTTCATCAAGATCGCGTGCGCACCAGTAATGATCAAAGACAGTTAACAAGGTTATTATATATTTGTTTGCCCTGATCGAGCATTGCTCTCTAGGCTGAGTTCAGTTGATTTGCTGGAGATAAGGTCCCTGATCGAGCTTGCTCTCTGGGCGCCGGCTTAGTTGGAATTCAAGTGTTCAAGCTGGAGGTGAGGACCCTGATCAAGCTTGCTCTTTGGGCGCCAGACCTGTTGGATTAAGAGAGCCGAAAGACTACTAGTAATTGGGGTTAGGGTTCTACTGAGCCACTCGTCCTGCAAATATAAAATCTATTTTATTATTAAAATTATGGTATGATGATAATATGATTCGTATTTGATGTACATAGTTTGTTACACTGATTGTAATAATTATTATTTCTTTGTAAAGACTGCAATAGTCATAAGATTATTGATTTTAACTCACTCTCAAGACTGACAGTCTCAATTTAATTTTTTTTTTCAGATTCGTGACTGTTAGTCTTCCCGCGACTTTTAATCAGTAATCCGACTCCTTCATCATCGGGTGATGTATTCGATTTGGTATGTTAATTTGTAAAATCTTAGATTCTCCGTAGTAGTAATAGTAGATGTATCAGTTGTAAATTTTATGAGTTTCGGGTCTCACCAAATTCTTCTGGTAGACCGAATTAGTTGTATAAAATTTAATGTTACTATAAATTGTGGCATTATTAATAGTAAAGTTTGAGATGAAATTTGTTTGAGTCAGTGAGTGTCAAGTTTACTATGAGATTCGGTGGCCTTACGCCTACCCATTCCCTAGTGCCGGTCGATGGGCCAACAGATCGAGTAATTGACATTGACCCATTAAACCAATACAATTTTCTTATAATCCTTTTAGTATAAGACTTAACTTAGCATTTGGATTTATTGCCAAACTCACATTAACCCTTTTGACCTTTTTTATAGCCATTTTAGCATTTAATTTGTTAACTAGGCTCGTTTAGCTCTATGTTTTAAGAGAACAAAAAATATAGCTTGTGGTTTGCACTTTCAAAATAAAACACGTGAATTTACCAAAACAAACAACCAACAACATTCAATTTGGCCACTTAACTTTTAGTGCAGGACCAAATAAATTCTTTTGACTTTTTGTGATAATTTTAGCCCAATACTTGCCAATTTAAGATTATTTAACTCTTTATTTAAATAGTTGAAAGAGCGTGACATTCACGCATGAAATAGATAAAAAAATTATTTTAAAAATAACAATTGAAGGTTATTTTAACTAAAATCCTAAATTGCCACAGCTCTTTAACTAAAATTGTAAAACTCCACTAGAAAAAAAATTGTAAAATTTTAGTCTTACACAAATTATCATACTCGAGTGACTTTGTAAAAATATCAGTAATTTGATCATCTATTCTCACATGCTCTAATTTAATTTTTTTTTTTAGCAATGCACTCTCGAGTGAAATGATATCCTGTATCTATGTGTTTATTTCAATTATGAAAATAATGTTTATTCTTTATGAAATTTAGATTTATTGTTTTTATAATGGATGCTGAAATATTTTTGTGATAAATATAAGTATTCGTCATTTATAGGCATATTATTTATTATTTTATTAATAAATATTCATCATTAATAAAAATCATATTCATTAATTGATTCAAATGGATATATATAACAATATATTTAATGTAAATTATTTTTATAATAACTAAAAAAATCAAGTTAAAATTATAGATATACTATAAATATTTATATTATGGTATAAATATTTTTTCAACAACATAAAATTAGCAAAATAATAAATAGTTAATCAGATTTAATGAATATAAATTATTGTAGAAAAACACAGCATTAGAAAATACATTATAGTATTATAATCCCGGGCACCGGGAGATAATGCCCCATACGTAGGATAGGGTAGAATACTACATGGGCCGATTCATTTGGACTATCCAACCTAAGTATTACAAGAGGCCCAGAGGCGAACCCGCCGAAGTGCCTTTACTCAAATTCAAAAGAACAAATTAAACCCAATTGAAATCAAGTAGAAAGGTAAGATTTTAATGAATCAAATGTGAATCTCTTCACTATTGGGAAAAAATTCTTTACATTTCTTCTATAACTATATAAAGTTTTCAAATTTGATCAATTTTCTCCTTTTCCAATCTTCTTTTACACAGTCATGTCTGCACAAACACCCAGTTCTCTAATTCTTGGCAATGGAATACATTATGCAACCCCAATTATATCCTCAACCAAAACAAATGAATTGAAGGTTGTACAATGTGTTCTTAGAATGATGCAAGGTCTGTCAAGTTCACTTTTTTATTGGGACAAAATTGGGCAGAGTTTTTGTGTTGTTAAAAATGGGATCTTTGTCACTCACCTTTCTTATACTAGTCTTAACAGCATCCTTTCCCAGTTTATATATTCTGCTACTTGTTTGCAACTTGTTCAAGTTTATGTTAATAGATTGAATATGGAGACTAACATGCCTACTTTGAGAGCTTTTGCTTCTTCTGTTTCTCAATGGGTTAAGGTATGTGTGTTGCGCAAATATTTCATTGTATGATGATTCTAGTGTTGTGTTTAATTCGGTTTGATTTGTTTTGGGTCGTATTTTTTTTAATTGTTTGATATGTTTTCTTTTAGAGGTTGAGAGATATTGCTTTGAAGGAAGAAATAAAGATGTGTCGCTCCAATGTTGGAATTACTCCTACCCTATTGGGATTGTCAAGTTCCTTATCAAGGTTTTTCTGTTTCACTTTTGGAGTTCTTCAATTTTAAGTTTGTTTGCAATAGTTTGGTTATATTGAACCTTGTATCTTGTTGTTTAACCTTTTTGCTTGACATACCCATCTGTATACTTACGTCATTTCCATCCTTCTGTCTACAATTTTATTATGTTTTATTTGTAGTTTGGATTGTTAAAATGCCTTTTCCTTTTCTTGAAATTTTTCTGATGAAGTTTATGATATTAGTCTTTGTTCAGGTGCTGAATGTTTATTGCAAATAGTGCAAGGATCCATTCCTCAAGTGTATTTTCAGCTTAGTTCCTCTATTTCAGCTTCTGAAGTGTCTGTTCATATCCTGGATTATCTTTACAAGAAACTGGATGAAGTGTGTCTTGTGCAAGGTGGTGAGGTTGTGATTATCTCCTTGACATCGATCTTGCTTCACTTATTCTTGCAAGCTTTTCTGGTTTATACTTGTGCTAATTTCAGGAGGAAGCATATCTGATGATACTTCATATTCTTGTTGGAAGTTTATTACCATACATTGAGGGTCTAGATTCCTGGCTTTTCAAAGGAACACTTGATGATCCTTTTGAGGAGGTAATCTAAAGAGTAACCTCTTTTTTTCTTTTTAAGTTACAAAGTCTTAAATGGTTTATTCTAGTTAGTATCCCTGTCCCATGCTCAAGAGTTCTAATATTTTTAAAATGAAGCATTTCTTTCCAGAGAATTGTCAGCAATGAAGATTAAGGTTTTCCACACCAACTCGTTGTCCTAACATTTAGCCTTGTTTGGTCTTTAGTAAATTCCTTACTTTCAATCTGATTAGAAAATTCTTGACATTTCTGACATCTTTGGGGCAGCACATTTATTCTGATGGATAATTATGATGTATATCTTCCTCAGTTGATTGTGGCTTAAATTAATAAGAAAGTCAAGCAATCTATAAGAAGTGACACTGAGCTGTTCATCTTTCTTCTCTCTGTAGATGTACTTTTATGCTGACAGAGGAATCTCAGTTGATGAATGTGAGTTCTGGGAGAAGAGTTATCAACTGCGACAAGTGCAAATTCAGAAGTTTGATGTGAAGGGAAAGTATCAGAATAATAAGGGGCTTCAACTATGCCCTTCGTTTATTCAGAACATCGCAAAGTCCATTGTCTCTGCTGGAAAATCATTGCAGCTAATCCGCCATGTTCCTGTCTCACTAATATCTGGGAAAAATATTGACAGTGACGTTGATGGTTTTGGAGGTTCACAGAATGATAACAATTCAAGCAGCCAGCAACTGAGAATATCAGGGTTAACCTTATCTGAGATTTTCTGTGTATCAGTAGCTGGTCTCATTGGCCAAGGTGATCACATATCTAGAAACCTCTTAAAAGATGATCCATGTAAGTCTGAGATTGTACATTCTTTGGTGTCTGACATTATCAGGAAAAAGATGGGGAAAGGAAATGCTGAAAGCTGTCCAGCTTTTACATGCTCGTTGAATATTAGTGATAAGGTCCTGGACAATACATTGTCACATGAAAAGGTGCTTGATGTAAAATCTACAAGTATGGATGGGATGGTCTTTCCTGACACAGAAGAAGAGCTCATAAGTGGACGTGTAATGGATGAATTTCCCCTTCAAAGATCGTTCTGTCCAGAAAATCCAGTTATTACTGTCTGCCAAACTTTACTTGATGAGCATAAAGGTTCCTGGAAAATTTTGAACTTATCTAAACATTTTCATCTACCCCCTCTAAATGATGAGGTCTTACGAGAGACTGTATTTGGTTGTGAGAGTGAGGTGTCTTCTGCAGTCAACGGAACAGATTATACTTTTGGTTTTCAGTTTGGTAAATCTGAATACCTTTGTTTACAGGATAGCACAAAGCTCTTAGAAGCTTTATTTCCTTTTCCTACTCTTCTTCCTCCTTTTCAGGTATTTCTGGATTGATAAACTTCTAGCTCTTATGATTCTGATTAGTGCTTCTGAATACTGCTTGCAATTTGGAAGCAGGATGATGTCTCTATGTCAGAGCTGTTGCCTGTCCAGAAGAATAGCACACTTGCATCAAGTGTTCTTAGCTGGATTCTGAGTATTGAACCAAGAGCAATGCCACTTCCACTGGTAATTATGCAGGAATGCCTAACTGTCTACATTAAGAAGCAGGTAAATTGCTTCAATTTATTGGATTAACTCTTCTTTCTTTCCTTTTCCTTAAGTATGCTGTCTGCATGTCCGGATTCTTCACTTATTTCACATTACAGGTGGATTATATTGGCCATCTTATATTGTCAAAGTTGATGAGAGATTGGAGATTGATGGACGAGCTTGCAGTTTTGCGTGCCATTTACTTGTTAGGTTCAGGTTTGTTCTTGTATTCAATACCTGATCTCTGGTTTATGCTGTTCAATATTAAAAGATATCTGAATTGTATGTTGATTGCATGCTATCTTCAGGTGATCTACTGCAGCACTTTTTGACTGTGATATTTGGGAAACTGGACAAGGGAGAAACTTGGGATGATGATTTTGAGCTAAATTTGATACTGCAGGTAGTTGCTGAAAGAATATAAGTTATTTTCCCTTTCATGTGTCTAAATTGATTCCTATTTCCAATTTTACTCCCTATGGTTGTTCTACACTTAAAGTTTATTATTGTGTTTTCTGGAGGAGGGTTTTGACTGCCGTGCTGAATTCATAAAACTATGTGTTAGCATTTATGATTTTACATAAATGACATGTATGTATTGTAGTAAATTCTCGTTCGTAACAAAAATCATGATATGATGTCATTTGGTACAACAGGAATCCATCAGGAACTCTGCTGATAGCATGCTGCTAAGTGCTCCAGATTCATTATTTGTGTCCATCACCAAAAGTCAGGGTTTTGATGGCGATGAGCTACCTAGTACACCAACCCTTACCTCGACACCTCGTCAGAGTCGTTCACATAGCTTTGGAATAGATGGTCTTGATTCTCTGAAATTCACATACAAGGTCTGTTACAGAATCAAGGATGCTTGAATTTTTTTTTATAACTCATATCTTCACTTTTAAAATCACTTCAACTTTGTTACAGGTTTCCTGGCCGCTTGAACTTATTTTTAATGCAGAGGCAATTAACAAGTATAACCAGGTATTTCTCTTAATGTGGCTTTTATTGAAGGTTCTCAGTTTTCTTATCCTTTTAAGTGCTCTATGCCTGTTGTAGGTGATGAGGTTTTTGTTAAAGGTCAAGCGAGCCAAATTTGTATTGGACAAAGTCCGGAGGTGGATGTGGAAGGTTCTTTCTGTTTTATGTTCGCTAATTCTTCCTTGAGATGCTATCTAAATTCAGCCATTTATTTGATTTAGTGAAGCACACAACCTCCTGCTACATAAGTTGCTTCAAAGGGAAAAAAAAGAAAGGAAATATGTTATTTTAGAGGCCACTCATTACAATTTGTTCTCTAAATTACAATTTGATCATCTGTTATCATCTCTTCCAGGGTAGGGGCTTAATGGCAAATATCCATAAGCGTCACTGGTTAGTAGAGCAGAAACTACTTCACTTTGTGGATGCCTTCCACCAGTATGTAATGGATAGGGTAAGAATTTTCTCAAGGACAATGTGAAACTACTTTGGTGGACATCCTTGTCACTATTGTCAATGGCATGGACATAGTGTTGGCACAAAATTGATGTTAAGGCAGACATTGTTAACTGTCAAATTTAGGACCAGAACTGAGTTTTCTTTTTTCTTTTCTTTTGAAATTTCAGCATGATTACCAATGGCTGGTGGGAAAAATCTTGAACTTGCAAGATCTTTAGGTTTAAAGCCTAATGGCAGCCATGCCAAACAAATGGATAATGAGTACGAAAGCTTCCATAGTCACCTTATTCAGAATTTACTTTTAAGGGGCCACAACGTATCGCTGGCCCTTATATATTCAGAATTTTCTGCATGTCTTTAGGTGGTTCTGGGGGCCTGCTTTAACCAAGGTCTTGTGTTACAGGCATGGACTCCAGTTTGTTTTTTTGAATAAAAACTGCCTTGCTGTCTCTATTATGTTGTGTTCGTAATGGTTATAATTACACAAATACATATATATGGTCCAGTTGATTGCCTTTTGCTCTATGCATTTATTGTTATATTCTGGTTCAGACTGCACAACCTGTTAAGAACTGTGCAGTAGAAAGTTTCATTCGTGCAACTTAAACCTTTGGCCTTTTCACTATGATGTAAATGAGACTGATTCCAGATTTTCGCTTCTACCACCTAATTTAATCAACAAAACACATGGACATAGGGGGGATGCAAAAAAATGCAGAAGCATTATATCTTAAGTTCAGGTTTAGCTGATACTCATCCTTCCATATGTTTCCTGTCTATTTAAGATCTTCAGAGGGCTTTTGCCTAACTCTTTGTACTCATATATGGTCTAATGGTGAAATGTAAAGACAAATGAATTTCAGAACATTATTTATTTGATTAAATTAAGCACTGGGAAAGCTGTTTATCATGTGGTTAACTTAATGTTATCAGCCTTCAAGTTTTTCTAATTAGGGTTTCTAAGCAGGTGTATCATAGCGCATGGCATGAACTATGTGAAGGTATGGCAACAGCTGGATCTCTGGATGAAGTCATTGAAGTACATGAGGCCTACTTATTGTCTATTCAGCGGCAGTGCTTTGTGGTTCCAGATAAGCTGGTAGTTCTGCCTCTAATTATTTGAGTTTTCAGTCTTCTCAAGTTCTTGAAATTTTCTTTTCAGCACACTATCATTTGGAAGAAGTATTATTTAATGTTTTTGATTGAAATCAGTGGGCCTTGATTGCAAGTCGAATCAATAGCATTCTTGGATTAGCTCTTGACTTCTACTCCATACAGCAGACATTAAGTAGTGGTGGAGCAACTTCTGCAATGAAGGCCAGATGTGAAATGGAAGTCGATAGGATCGAGAAACGGTTCGATGATTGCATCAGTTTTCTACTCAGAGTACTCTTCTTCTTGTGCATCTCTGTTGGCTTTGTGAGAACACTATAGCTGTGTATTCACTCATGTTACTTTTCCTGGCTATGCAGATCTTGTCTTTTAAACTCAATGTGGGGCACTTCCCTCACTTGGCTGATCTGGTTACTAGAATTAACTACAACTATTTCTACATGTCCGATAGTGGAAACTTGATGACTGCCACTAGCTCTGAGTCTGCTACTTCAAGACTGGGGAAAACCTTTGGAGCTAGCTAGAACAGACCAATTGCCAGGAAATTTGGGATGAAGATGTGCTTTTCGGAAGTAAATTTTGCTAGAATCTTGAAGTAAGGTCCTTGAATCAGTTTGTATACATATGAATGCTACAGAAATTAGTCAAGAGTACTGAATCAGTAAATTTGTCTAGTTCAATGCTAAAAGGTGCAAAGCTGCATTCAGTAAAGTCATCAAAACTGCTTTACTGTAAATCAGATGAAGATGGATGGCATGAGGCTTGATGCAGAAAGATTACATCAGTGTAAATTAGATGAAGATAGATATGTATTGGTGTATTGCTTGTGGTTCCGTTTCATTCTCTTTTATGTCATGTTGTGTATATCAATTTCTGGTGGTTGTACGTACTAATTAATTTAAGATGTTATTTTTTAGAATTAAAATTATTATCTAATTAAAAGATTAATTTATTAGTTAATATAATATTAAAATATAATTAATATACTATTTTTTTAGTATAGAATTAGTATCATTATTTGATTAAAAATTATTTATTAGTTAATATAATATTAAAATATAATTAATATATTATTTTTTAGAATTAGAATATGTGTTTAATTAGAAATGTAATGTATTAATCAATAAATTAATAAAAAAATTATAAAATTATACATAACTTTAAGTTTTATGTGTCAAAAATAGTACACATGTCAAAATAAAAATTTTACGTGTCAAAAGTTAAATACACGTGTCAAGAAATTTTAGGTTTCAAAAATTAATATATATTAGTTGTTTACTCGTGCGTTGCACGGCCTTTATTAGTATTTTAATTATTAAAAAAATCAAGTTTATAGATACAATTTTAAATTTTTTTTTATATTTAATATTATTTTGTAATATTTTAAGATAATTTTATATTATTGTACTAATATATATATAGATAAGGTTGTAAATAAGCTCATCGATAAAAAGTTCGTTCGAGTTCGTTCATTAATTTAAAAGAGCAGAGCTCAAGCTCAATTTCGAGCTTGATAATTTTATCGAGCCAAGCTCAAGCTTAACAGAGTTTGGTTTGTTAGATCTCAAACGTGTTCGTTTATTGGCTCGCAAACAGGCCTGTGAGCTCGAGCTTGAGCTCGGTTCACTTACAGATTCGTAAACAGGCTCGTGAGCTCGAGCTCGCAAACATGTTTGAAATTTGGCTCATTTATAAAGTTCGTGAACATATCCGTCTATAAGCTCGATAAGGAGGCTTGTGAATAAGCTCGAGCTCGAATTGAAATTATTAATAATAATAATAACAACATTAATAGTATTATTATAATAACTATACATTCAAATGAAGTTATTACTATTAATAAAAGTTATAGTAAAAATAATAAATAATAAACAAATATATTCTAGAACAATTTAATAAATTAGTATTCTCTAGATAAATAAAATAAAGTTAACTCATTATTACAGTTTTTATTTTACTAAATGCATCCTCTAACTATACTAATCTAATAAAAAATTATTTATTATTAAAATATTAATTAGTATATAGTAGGAAATGACTAGGCACTAGCGTGGAAAGAAAAAAATTAAATATTATGTCTAAATGAATATAATTAATTGTATTGTCATTATTGCGAAATCTTATATATTCTAATCTTAATATAAAGTGTTTTCTTTTTTATCTCATGCTCTTCAGTTCGTAGATATCTCATATTTGTCCAATCCAAATATTAGAGTTAATAGAGTGATGTGTGAGTGTTGAAGCATATAGTTTCTTTGAGTAAATCTTAATTTAATTAAAGATTCGGATTGATCCAAGTTTATATATATATATATATATATATATATATATATATATATATATATATATATATATATATATATATACTGTCTTTATTATAATAAATAAATTGCTAAGTCATTAATGTTTCTATATTTAATAAACAACTTTTAACTAATTAATCACTTAATTTTATCATTTTGTTCTCCAATCTATTAATATTTTTAACTTATAATTATGTAGTGCTAATATGACATTAATCATATATATATATGTATTATATTTATTAAATAATCTTTATAAGAAATATATTTTTAACTAATAAAATCAACACTAAGTAATCAATCACCGTGACTACTAACATTTTATTCACATAGTACATCCAACATATTAACATTATTAACTTATAATATGTAGTGCTAATATGACATTAATTATAATTATTAATATTATATTATTATATAAAAATCTTATATCATATTATTATAAAATAGAATTTAAATTTAAATTTTAAGTTTTTAATTTTAATTAATAGATCTTATTTTTACTATTAAAATAAAGTATCAATAATTATATATATTGTGTTAGTATGTTTAAAACTATAAGATTATTTTTTTAAATTTGGATATATCATATATTTTAATTTTAATTTTTATAATATCAAAACTTAATATTTATATAAAAATTGAAATATCATATATAAATTAAATTAATATTTTATTAATAAATTAATATATATATATATATATATATATATATATATATATATATTAAGCGAAACTACCTATTTTCAAATAAAATTAGTTGTGTAAAACTATATAGTTTTAATATTACCAAAACTGGAAAATAAATAAATCACAAAACCCTAAATTTTATTATCATCTCATCTACTCCCATGCTGACATCAACCCTCTCAACTCAAGCCTCCACCACTACCCGTGCTCCACCCTCACAAACCCTCATTGCCGTCGCCGACCTTGCTGTCTCCCCATCGCTGCCACTGCCGTCGCTGCTGCTGCCACTGCCGTCGCTGCTGCTGCCACTGCCGTCGTAGCCCTAGCTGCAGTCGCCTCCACCCTTGCTGCCGTCGTTGTCGCTGCTGCTCTCTTCTCAGCCGTCTGCTCCAGCCTTTGAATTTTGTTTGAACAGGGGTTTGAAGTTGGAATCTATACTAGGTAAAGGGTTACATGATAAATACTCTGTTATCAGATTGCTAGTGCAGTTAGAATTTGTTCTTGAATGCACAGCCTGAGCTGTGGGGTGTGCTGGCCCAGCCATGAGACTCGCTTACATCTAAAAAAGAAGAGTAAAATGGAGAATTGTATATTGTAAATAGTAGAAATAGTAATTTCTTATTTCTGGTGACATTGATTAGATAAGAGTTCACATCACAGAAATGGCAAGGAGCTCATTCTCATGATTGTAAACGATCCATTCTCATAAGTACCCTTATCAATTAGATCTTAATTTTAGAGTAATTTTAATATGCTTTGATAGTAAACACTTCAAACAGCAGATACAACTGCTTCAAACTGCTGTATAGAATAACATAATCAAGTCATGCACTGCACCTTAATCTATTTGCATTATGTCTCGGCTAACTTCTTATTTTATACCACTTATAATTTTGTTTTTTTTTTTCATTCTTTTTGGTTGCAAAGGCATAGAACACAAAGACATTAAGCTACCATACGAGTAGGGTCCTATTCTGCTTAACTGCCTTTCTTTCATATACAAACCCATATGCGCATGTCCTTTGATTTTCTTATTTTAAGAAATCAGAATAAAATTGTTGGTACTAAGGCATGCATCAACAATCCATTTTTGAGTTTGCACAAGATACGTTTCTTGTATGGTTAATTGAGAGAAAATGATCATCAAGTTTAAATTGCTACCACCCACAAAGTTGTTTATCCAGGAGTAAATTAGAAATTCAGTTCCTAACTTTGTTATTAACTTTTGTAATTTATTTTATATTTTACTAAAGGAGGCAGAAGGAAAATACCAAGTATTAATTTGTGCAGAAGATTGGCTTCGTGCTTTTTATGGTATCAAAAGTGATTATATTAATACTTTATACGCTTAAAGTTAAATATATGATTTTCATACAGTCATATTTGTGACTGACTTTTTTAATTTTATATGTGCATTTAAAAGGTCAAGCTAGATATTCAAGAGTTTTCACTAACTGAAAGGCTTTGTTAATACATAAAGTGAGTATTCTCATATTTCTAATATATTTTTTGATGTTGAATATTGATTGAATTGGGGTGTTGTGTATGTTTTGCAGGCCAATTGCTATTTAATGAGATATGGATGGGACCCTTAGCATTTTCGTATTATTTTTTGATGCTTTTTTTAAGTTAACACAAATTTGTGATTTGTTTAGTTTTTTTTCTTTCTTTGCACTGTTGGTCTTTTAGCTACAAATTTGGATTTTTTATTTTATTTTGCTATGTTTGATACTATCATCATTTCTTGCTATAACTTTAGATGTTGCTTAATATAATTTTTGAAAAATGCTTAACGAGCTCGAGCTCCAATTGTGCTTAACGAGCTTGTTCTCAATATAGGCTTAGCGAGCTCAAACTCGGGCTTTTGTAATGAATCAAGTTCAAACTGAGCTCGAATTATTTATTGAACCGAGCCTTTTGCGAACTGAACTCGAGCTATTCGTGAGCTTAATTATTTCCACACGAGCCGAGCTCTAGCCTCATTATGAGGGCTCGAATCGAGCTCGAGCCTCTGCTAAAATTAAACGAACTGAGCCTGAACAAGTTGATATTCGGCTCGGCTTGGTTCGATTACAGCCCTATATATAGATATAGATATTTTTAGATAAATAATTTGTAAAAATAAAGTATAATATAATATATCTAATTAGCCTAAGAAAACTTTGTTCTTTTTAGGCCATTAGTGACCTCCACTATGCTACCCAGTTGCTTTGTTTCTCTCTCCCCCACCCCCCACTCTCTCTCGGTGCTTGTAGTACCATGGTTGCGCATCTACGAATTGCAATCTCTTATGGACCATAAAGGGAATGAAAGTAGCATGGAATGAAAACTTTGTAATTGCTTGTTTCTTTTGTGGTTGCCTTTAGAAATCCATTACTACTTATCCAAGAATCTAACCTACCCACTTGTGATTTTCTATCTAGATTATTTTTTATTGACTAATTGATGTTCTTAGTGTTCGCTAACGCAATTATAGTGGTTTCACATGATGTAATGTGCTTAATATTTGCAAACCCTGGTGCTAGCAAAAGTGAATAAATAGTTGAGTGTTCTGTTTATTTCTGACATAGTTAAGGAAAAGATGAATGCTATATGGACTAAATTTGGTTTCTCTCTATATTGCAGTTTTCTTAATCTTGATGCTAGACTGTGATGGTTACTGGTTACATGTTAGTTTCATTAACAGAAAGTAGCATCTTTTGCAATGTTCTGCCAAGGTAATGCAACTGGTCTCAGATTATTGAACTGCTTGTATTAATGCTGAGATGTCTTATCCGAATCTTTGTTACCTTCATGAACTATCCTATTTTTTTTATTTTTTATTGTTTAATAGGTAAAAGTTTTGGCACCGACCATGGGTTTATTGCATCGAATTATTCCATCTTTGCTTTCCAGACAAGTTAAGAATCCTAGCGATTCATGTCTATGCAGTCATCAAATACTGGTAACTCGATTCGTTCACAATGATGCAAAACCAGATGGTGATGCAATTGTATATGCCATCTGTGATTCGTTAAGGAGGGGCCATAACTGGGTCTCTCTGAGTGGAAAATTTCAGTATGTCGAGCTTAATCATTTACTTGTTGAAAAGGTGCTACTAGAACTGAAGGAGCCAATTGATGCAAAAAGGGCTCTAGGATTCTTCCATTGGTCAGCACAAAGGAAGAACTTTGTACATGGGGTTTGGTCTTACTGTCTCATGGTTAATATATTAGTTCGAGCCCAACTACTTAATGATGCTCAAGCATTGCTTGAATCAATTTTGAAGAAAAATGTAGAAGATTCTTCTGAATTTTTGATTGTAGATTCCTTGCTTGATAGTTATAAGATTATTGTCTCAAGTCCGTTGGTATTTAACTTGTTGGTACAGGCTTATGCTAAGTTGAGACTCTTTGAGATTGGCTTTAAAATTTGCTTCTATTTGGAAGAACATGGGTTCTTTCTGAGCCTCCTAAGCTTCAACACTTTGATTCATGTTGTTCAAAAATCTGATCAGTACCCACTTGTCTGGAAAATTTATGAGCACATGATACATAAAAGAATTTATCCAAATGAAGCAACAATCAGAACCATGATCAATGCTTTATGCAAGGAAGGGAAGTTACAGATGTTTGTGGACATATTGGATAGAATTCATGGAAAAAGATGCCGCCCATTAGTGATTATTAATGCTTGTATGGTTTTTAGAATTTTACAGGAGGGAAGAGTTGATGTTGGTATTGGTATATTGAAAGGGATGCTACAAAAGAATATGATTCTTGATACGGTTGCATACTCTTTGATTGTCTTTGCAAAAGTCAGGCTTGGGAATTTGGACTCAGCATTAGAGGTTTATGAGGCCATGCTCAAGCGAGGTTTCAATGCAAATTCATTTGTGCATACTGTATTAATAGGGGCTTATTGTAATGGAGGAAAAATCGAAAAAGCAAACCAGTTGTTTGGAGAAATGGGAACCATGGGTTTGGAGCCATATGACGAGACTTTTAACTTTCTCATTGAGGGTTGTGCTAAGGCAGGAAGAGTAGAGGAATGTTTGAGTTACTTTGAGAAAATGATTGAGAGAGGACTTGTTCCTAGCCTTTTGGCTTTCAACAAGATGATAGCAAAGCTATGTGAAACTGGGGAAGTAAACCAAGCAAACACTTTCCTAACTCGTCTATTAGATAAAGGGTTCTCACCCGATGAGACAACATATTCATATCTTATGACTGGATATGAGAGAGACAATCAGATACAGGAAGTTCTCAAACTCTACTATGAGATGGAGTATCGACCACTCTCTCCTGGATTACTTGTTTTCACTCCCTTGATTAGGAGCCTCTGTCATTGTGGAAAACTAGAGCAGGCAGAAAAGTATTTAAGAATTATGAAAGGTCGTTCACTAAATCCAAGTCAGCAAGTTTACGAGGCACTGATTGCTGGCCACCTGGAGAAAAGTGATACAGCAAGGGCTCTTCAGCTTTACAATGAGATGATCTCCAAAGGATTTACGCCTTGTTGCTCGTACAATTTTGGTGCCGGTGTGTAGAACATGAGTTGGAGGCAAATTTGAATTAAGCATTTCAATGTGGAGATCCAAATGTATTTGCAGGGTGTTTCGATTGAATTTGAGCAAGCTGCAGATAGTAGGGAAGTGCTCTGCAGGCTGGGTGCTAAACCAGTGGGTCTGCAGAATCATGATTACAATCTGAAAGAAGGATGGCTGAAGACTGAAGTCTATATCTACTAAAACATTTCTTCCAGATTTGAATAGGAAAATGAGCAAAAGAGAGTAATATTTTTGATCCAAAGGAAGAACAGATAATGAAAACCTTGCTGCATATTAAACCTCAATGATGCTTGCACAAAAAAAGAATCTTGTGAATTCGGGAGAATTACTTACCAAAGTTTAAATTTTGGTAGAATGTTAGTCATTTTTTACTTGACTCCAAAACTTGTAGAAAGAGGTAGTTCTTACTAGTTGTTGCAAGGAGTTGGGGTTGACTACCAGAGTTTGTAATGAATTTGTGAAGTTGGTCCCTTTGGACTGTAGAAGTGTTTGGGTTTTGACTTCTTTATGAAACTATCTGATTTCTGCCTTTCTTTGCTAAACTTCTACTTCTGGATACAGTTAAAGGTAAAGAGTGGTCAAAAGTGATCTCTAATTCTAGGTTTTCTTTCCTTCTTTCTTGTTCTGGTATTGTTTCTTTCTTCACTTATTGTGGCTATTTGTTGAGGAAGGAATAATGATATATCTTGATTGAATATGATAATTTTAAGTCTATTGATCCATCGAATACTTTTTTCCGGTCTCAATTTTTAGTGAAAAGACTGGGATTATTCTCTTGTAAATCTATGTATAAGGCTTCTCCATCATTGTTATTCTTGTCTCTTCAATATGACTATATGTTATTTCTTATGTAAATGTACAGTAATTAAAAGATATTGGCTGCGAGTGATTTTGAAGCATTATGAGCGGAAGCAAATAATTGGTGAAGACAATAAGATTACAAGAAAGAGAAGCAGAGTGAGGAGAAAGAGAAGGCTGCATATGCGTTGAGTTAGAAATCCCGGGATGATGGCTTGTTTTGGTGAACAACTACAAGAAAGAGAAGCAGGGAGGACTTCTGAGGTTTGTTTTAACCTGTTGAAGGGCGTTGTTCCTAATTGCTGGTTTTTGTTTCTCTTGATATTTGAGGTCAACATCAGAGTGAGGAATGATAAGTTTATTGTTGGGATGATAATGTTGTTGCACAATTAGACTGCATGTAGGGCAATTGTGACTGCTAGATTAGCTTCTGTTCAGGTAACTGTGCGTCCAACGATAAGTGTTTTGAGGAGTTGTGGGAAAGTAGTTTACCATATTTGTGGCAGAAGTGCTACTGATTTTATTAGCTAATGGCCTTGGTAAGAATCTGACATGGATATTTACTGTAACTGATTCCTTAGAGAGAGCATTAGCCATTAGGGCACTCACTCATTTTAGCTATTATCATACACATATTGTTAATCTTACACTTCTTTAAGAGGTTTTCTATAATTGTTGTCTGTTGGTTGATGAACAATGTGAATTGTTTGTAAAAAACCTATTAGACAAATATATCTGTTAATTGTTTTTAATTCTTTTAATTCAGGAAAAACGAATAGCTGACTGCAGACTGTGGATCTTGCCTACTCATGATAGATAAATGCACATCCTTCCTGGTATGGAACACATTTCTTGCAAATATAAAAGCATGGAAGTTAGTTCAACTGGTGGTGTGGATAAGGTGTCCATTACATTCGTTTTAGCCCTCTTTTTTGTAATTGCAGTATTTACTTTTCTATAGAGGAACGGTGGTTAGTTTGCCTTTCTCCGACTCTTTACACATTAAGCTTGCATAAAGTGTGTTTGGGATATAAGAGTTAGTGTGCCTCTTTAAACTTACCATGGTTTTAAGGTGTGTACGTGTCTCTTCTCTGTCCTGTGTGTATTTATGTGTATATTCATTTTAAAGAAACAGTGTGTTTGCTGGAACAGAGAGGGAAGGATGAAGTACTTGAATTGGGTTTTGCAAGTGATTTGATAAATGGTGATGAGTGGTACTTGCTACAGCTATTTACTTTAAAAATTCTTAGGAGACTCGGTCTATCACGTCATCTATAGACAAAACTAATTAGAGATATGTGGTATTATTTATTAGTTGTTGCATTAGTATTAGTTGATATATTTCTGTTTATTTGATAATTGGCCTTTTGTTTTGTTGCACTTATCTATATATATGGCTTCCTTCCACTTTTCCTTTTTTTTTTTTTTTTATCATTCAAAAACTGCATATGCATTTGTTGGCACACTGAAGAAAAACAATAAGTTTTTACCTGTTTTAGTCAATTCATTATGACATCCTTCATCAGCAATTTTGCACTTCATTGCAAATTTTTTTCCCTTTTGGGCACTCAATTACACAAACAAAATCAGACTAGTTTATAGAAAATTAGTCCAATACAGAATGCTTAGTGGCACTTCTGCAGTTTTTTTCCTTTTGCCATGTGGCCTCATAGAATGATAGTATCTAACCATCCATATACTTGATTTTTTAAAATCTACTAATTACTTAACTATTCAATAATTCATGTCCTTAAATATGTTATGTTATTTCTTATGTTACTGAATTAGGAATTCTTGATAAATTGAATTATGCTAATTTTGTGCTTTTGTGCTTAACCATCCCTCTTGATAATGTATAAGTTACTGATACAATTACACCTCTATCAATCATGATTTCTTTCACTCGTTCATTATATTATTTCCATCTTTCAAATAAATTTAAAAAGTGGATGAAAAAGAAAATTATAAAATGATGTTTTCAAAATAATATTAAAAGAATTTCAATAAATTTTTATATCATGCTTCTTTTTCATTATAGAAAGTAAATATAAAAATCAAGTTTTCAAAGAATTTATTAATTTATTATTATTTTTCTAAATAACATAATGATTATATTATTTTCTTTTAAATTTAAAGAGAAAAAATGACCCGAATAGATTTTATTTTATTTATTTAAAAATCATATTCTCTCGAGATTTATTTTTATTTTCATGTAGTTTTATTAATTAAAAAGTAAATATAAATATTATTAAAATATATATGCATTTCAAAGTCTATAGGAAATATTATTGAGACCTATAAGGGTTTAAAACCTCTTTTCTTGTATACCTTTAAAGCTTATGTTAAAACAATTTTATTTTACTTTATCAATTCTTTAGACAATCGACTTATTCATGTAAGAAATTTTGCATTTCGATTGTCCTCCAGTATTAATATATGTTTTGGGTGACATATGTGTTCACTGAGAGCTTAAAATAAGGCCTGTGAAGAATATAGATGACATAGTATTCTAAAGCTTTGGAGTTATTATTTGTGAACAGTTTATTTTCATGAATGATTTTGAGGGAATCATTTTTGCATTGATATAGAGTTTTGAACCAAGTGAGATATTTCCATAGATAAGTCTCCACATTTGTATCAATATTGAAAAAGTATAGAAGGTCTATGACTGGAACTTCTATAGCATAATAACATACTGTGGAAAGACACCATGAAAACTATAGTTTACTTTTGATTTGTGGATGGGTAGAGAAAGATGGTAGATTAAGCATCAAGGGTAATTTGGATAAAAGAAATTAGGTTGGATAGAGAGTGAGAAAATCTGCTAGATGATTGTTAGATAATAGAACATTATATTTTTGGCAAAACCGTTGACCTGTTTTGTTGTGAGGTTCGTAGGAAGGTCTTGAGGAGAGGGAGGTTGAGGCTTTTTTGGCGATGATGTAGAGGTCATAAAGATTATCGGAAGTTTGGTTGCTGAGGTGAGGAGGACAATAAGTTTCGGTTTGGTTGTGGCTTTGAGAGTCTAGATAGGAAATCTAGAATGAGGTTTTTTGTTCTTTTTATATGCTGGATTTCAAAATCATATTTGTTGAAACCATGCTTTAACCTTAATAATTGTGGTTCTGGTAAAGTTTTCTGGTTGGATTCAAGAATTTTTGAGAACGCAGAGTTATCCATCCGTATTGAGAAGTGCTGACTGATCAAAAAGAATTCAAACATTTTTATTCTATATTTCACTGCTAAGATTTGTTTGTATGTTGAATGATAATGATTTTCTACTAGAAAAAAATTGTCCTGATGTATGCCTACACACTTTTTCCTTGTTATTAAGATTTTTAAGAAGAATAGCTCCCCATGCGTGATCTGATGTATCTATCTGTAGGATAAGATGTCCTGTAAATGGGATAGTAAGTGGTGGAGTACTCTGGGCCAATTCTTTTAATTTTTGACAACTGCTTGTTCCGCTGCCCATGAAAAGTGGGGGGGTGGTGGTGGTGGTTCTTTTTATATTTTGGAAAGATGACGTGTGTGATTAGGTAGATGTGGTATGATATCCCTGACATAGTTGAGTATTTCAAGAAATTACTGGATTTTTTTTACAGAGAGATTTTTGTCTGGAAAATTATCAAGCTCTTTTGTCAAGTGTAGAGGACTTTCTCCTTGTATTGCAGAAACGGTGGTTCTGTGTCTGATATGGCGAACAAATTAGAAGTATCTGTGTATGGACGAAATTGTCTCTTGAACTTTATTCATGTAGGAAGAATTTGAAACCTTTGAGCTTGATGATAAACATCAAAACCTACCAAGAAGTCTTTATTTAGGAGGTCTGAACCAATAATGTGTGTCCATACCACATAGTTAAGGAATAACTGTATTTCGATCTTTTGTTTCGTAACTAAGGTAGTCCTGAAAGTCTAGCCATTTGCTGTTATGAAAAATTAGATGTGAGATTTCCAATGCTCATATGGAAGGACATCAGGATTCATCATGCTTCTTTGAGCTCCAGTGTCAAAGAAGGCTATGACTGAGATAAGTCTGGAATACTTTGAAGGCAACACTTGTACAGGAACATAAGGTACTAGAGGTATCTTAGTAGCAAGTTGGGACAATTGGGGAATTGGTGATGGAGAGAAAGGATATTGCAGCACATTTGCTAGTATGTTCTTTTCACCTTTTGTAGAGAGGTTGATCATTAAGATCGAAATTGTATCAGCATCATAGTTTGAAGAGGATTCTTCTGAGGAATCGGTAGAGTCTCAATGCTCATCTTCTATTCCAAAGAGACTTTTTAGAGTGAGATCATCTTGTTCTGATAATAGGGATTCTATGTCTTCCTTAAATGAATCTGGTAGAGACATGGACATACTAACTTGTTGGATCATTCTTGCTGCCTTTTCTGGGTTTTGAGGACAATCTTTTGCATAATGCCCATTTTTTTCGACAAATGTAGCATCTATCTGATTCGTTTCTCCGATTTTTCTTTTTGCGAAAATATCTAAACTTCTATAATGAAAATATTTTTGAAAATGATGTCTCGATTTCTTTTTGTGGCTCGAGCAAACATAGTTGGAGGACTTGCATTTAATCTTTAGGTGAATTTTGTTGCAGGCCTTTTGAACAATTAAGTTCCGTTGAGACAGTCTTTTAAATAATTCTTGCTGGTCACACTCTTAATAGAGGAGAGTGTAAACTGCCAGATTTCTCCAAGAGTAATTGAGGTGACTGGCTTTTTTTGTTGCGATGATCATATTATTAACTTTTGGTTGAATTTCGTCTAGTAATAAGATGATGAAAGTATATTTCAGGGTATCATCACCATCGTGTCCACCAATGACATAATACAATTTGGAAATTGTAATGTCTTTCAAGATCTTTAATTTTTAACGAACAACATTTTCGATCAAATATTATTATTTCTGTTGTCGTACAATGAGATCAAAGCTTCCAAGGAACTGATTATGGAGGACTGTGACCGCTGCTGATGGAGTTGGTAAAGTTACGAATTGGAGTCTGGTGTATTCAGGCTGCGACTGGAACTAATCCCTTAAAATGTTTGTGAATCTTGTTACAAATTCAGCAAGAACTTTTTTGAGTGTAGCGCCTTCAAAGGCCATCTGAAGATCAATCCATGCTAGGAATTTAAAAAGTTTATCTCTCCATTTTGACGGAGGAAGATCATCAAAAAGTGAATCAAGATCTTGTTCCAGCAGTAGATTTGACCTTGGGTGTGGGGTTCCAGTAGGAACAAAATATGATTGTGCATCATCTGTACCATCTTCAGTTTCTACTACTTCTGGAGAAGGTTCAGTAGTAGAGGTATTCATAAGTATTTCAGTTATACCAGTCATTCCTGAGGTATCAGAATCAGAATCAGAAGCAGAATCATAGGAGCTGACTAGAGATTGGTGCGACGATTTGCTGCTTTTTAAGACTGTAGAATGCAATGCCTTTTTCTGTTGGGATGTAGATTTTTTTGGATGGAGGTGTGAAAAAGTACCAAAAGGAGAGTAAATAGTTTCTTCTTGTTCTGGCTATGGGAGGAAAGAAAATACAGAGTAATATAAGGGAGCTATAGCATAAGATGTGGAGGCTGCAGATGTGAATGAAGGGACCATAAAAGACTGATTTTTTTCTAAGGTCATATGCAATTTGATCTATCTGCTTTTTAAGTCTTGTAATTTTCTTCTCCTTTTAGGTGAAGGCTAGTGTAATTGGTTGGGGTATTTGAAGCTCTTTATTCAAGGCTTAGTATCTGGAGGTTAAAGAGGAATACAACTGGAGTAGTTCTTGAGAGAAGGTATTCAATTTTTGATCTAGCTTCTGAGTGAGATGTAAAGCTTGGTTTAGCTTTCCATCGATCTGTTTTAGGTATGTGTTCTGGGCTAGAATATTGGAAGTTTGCCAATTTAGAACTTCTTTTACTTGAGTCAGCTTTTCAATTTGACCAGAAGGAGCCACTTTTGACGGTATTCAATTTCTGATCTAACTTATGAGTGAGATGTAAAGCTTGGTTTAGCTTTCCATCGATCTGTTTTAGGTACATGTTCTGGGCTAGAATATTGGAAGTTTGCCAGTTTAGAACTTCTTCTGCTTGAGTCAGCTTTTCAATTTGACCAGAAGGAGCCACTTTTGACGGAGTGACCTCTGATCTTATATTTTCTGACTTTCTAAAGGAAGAAAATCATGGTCCTGAAACATGAAACAACTTTGGACAGGTAAAGCTGTGGACACAAGAGGTTGTACTTTCGAGCAACAAGATGAAGGAGAGACTTTACTGGGAAGAGGTCTCTCTTTATGTAGGATCTTTAGAGCTTCTTCATAGATAGGCAACAGAGTCCTTACTTTTGATGCACCATCTGGGTCCTGATAATCGCGTTTGGGTTTTTTATGTGAAGATGGAGATCTGTAGAATGCCTTTGGAATCAATATCGGCTTTTCAAGTTTAGGTTTCTGAAAATATGGTTCTCTTATTTTTTCTGCACAGCTGCATCCTGGGTCACACTTTGAAGGATCTATATCCCAAATAAAATGGCCATTGATGTTGGCTGGATAGACATGACATCCTGAAGGCAAAAAGGCATGTACTAGAAGGCTTTTGTCAGGTTTTAGAGATGGAACTAGTGGTATCATTAATGTTTGGAAGATGGATGGAGAGGAGGATAAGAATTTTTCAAATTTTTTGAATACGGTCTTTACAATGCCATCTTTCTCTTTGATAAAAAAGGGATATGTAGCTTGGATATGCTTATCCTGAGACTGGTAAAGTTTTTTATAGTTTGTTGCCCATTCAAAAGGAATAAGCTTTTCTAGATCTCCTTTTTCTAATTGCCGTGGTGCTTGGATAATTGTGAGAATTCGACCTGCATCAGCTATGATAAACAGGACATCTGATGAAGATTGAAAACCTGGTAGTTGTAGGTTTATCGCATGATACTGCAGCCGATATACTAATTGATGATGCAGTGTTGCTGCAAGAGAATCAACCACCTGGTCAACTCCAGTGATCTGGATCTGTACCTTCAATGTTGTAGAGAGCTACGGGTCATTGAGTGACATATTAAAATTAGAGAAGAAAGTGAGTACTACACTTCCTGTATTGAGGGTTGTGACAATTGTTCCAATAACAACATGCTCATATTTAAGATATCTAGTGTCTAAGAGTGACATTCGGGCAGTGACACGTAAAGCCATTCTGCCATAGTAGGACAATACCAATCTAATGGCTCCGAGGTGGCGATGATTGTATCCTTGTCTTTTCCATTGTTGGATAAAAGACTCAGGGATTTCTAAGGTGACATATTGTTCTTAGGTAGTAGCAGTTAAAGAACGTTGGGATAATGCAGAAGACTTGATGTATTCTTTGACCGTGAGAGGAGGTTTGTGTAATAATTGGTTAAAGGTTCTTCTTACCAAGGTTTGTTTTTTGAAAATGTTGTACGGGTTGATTATAGGAACAACGGTTTTATCAATTTGGACATTTTCAAGGATATGAGATATTTCTACAAGATGGTCTATTTTATTGGCTAGGGTTTTTCTACAAGATGGGGAAGGTTGAAGAGTAACAGTTTGGGTAGTGAATTCAGAACTTGCAACCATATTGGTTAATTCTTTTCTCTTTCACTAATGGCTCTGATACCATGAGGGTTGGACAATTGTGGGAAAGAGAAGAGAATTAACCAATATGGCTTCAAGTTCTGAATTCACTACCCAAACTGCTATTCTTCAACCTTCCCCTATCTTGTAGAAAAACCCTAGCTAATAAAATAGACCACCTTGTGGAAATATCCCATATCCCTAAAAATGTCCAAATTGATAAAACCCTTGTCCCTATAATCAACCCCTTTAACTGCTACTACCTAAGAACAATATTGCACCTTAGAAACCTCCGAGCCTTTTATCCAACAATGGAAAAGACAAGGATACACTCATCTCCACCTCGGAGCCATTAGATTGGTGTTGTCCTACCATGGCAGAATGACTTTACGTGTCACTGCCCGTATGTCACTCTTAGACACCAGATATCTTAAATATGAGCATGCTGTTATTGGAACAATTGTCACAACCCTGAATACAAGAAGTGTAGTACTCACTTTCTTCCCTAATTTTAATATGTCATTCAATGACCTGTATCTTTCTACGGCATTGAAAGTACATATCCAGATCACTGGAGTTGACCAGGTGGTTGATTCTCTTGCAGCAACACTGCATCACCAATTAGTATATCAGCTGCAGGATCATGCGATAAACCTACAATTACTAGGTTTTCAATCTTCATCAGATGCCCTGTTTATCATGGCTGATGCAGGTCAAGTTCTCACAGTTGTCCAAGCACCGCGGTAATTAGAAAAAGGAGATCTAGAAAAGTTTATCCCTCTTGAATGAGCAACAAACTATGAAAAACTTTACCAGTCTCAGAATAAGCAGATCTAAGCTACAGATCTCCTTTTTATCAAAGAGAAATATGGCACTGTAAAGACCATATTCAGAAAAACTGAAGAATCCACATTCTCCTCTCCATCCATCTTCCAAGCATCAATGATACAACCAGTCCCATCTCCATAATCTGACAAAAGCCTTTCCATACATGCCTTTTTGCCTTCAGGACGTCATTTCTATCCAGCCAAGATCAATGGCCATTATATTTGAGATATAGATCCTTCAAAGTGTGACCGAGGATGAAGCTGTGCATAAGAAATAGGAGAACTATGTTTTCAGAGACCCAAACCTGAAAAGCCTAGATTGATTCCAAAGGCATTCTACAGTTCTCCATGTTCACATAAAAAACCCAAACGTGATGATCAGGACCCAGATGGTGCATCATAAGGACATCGTTGCCTATATATGAAAAAGCTCTAGAAATCCTACAAAAAGAAACCTCTTCCCAGTAAAGTCTCTCCTTCATCTTATCACTCGAAAGTACAACATCTTGTGTCCACAGCTTTACCTGTCCAAAATTGTTTCATGTTTGAGGACCGTGATTTTCCTCCTTTAGAAAAGTAAGAAAATATGAGATCAGAGGTCACTCCGTCAAAAGTGGCTCCTTCTGGGCAAATTGAAAAGCTTACTCAAGTAGAAGAAATTCTAAACTGGCAAACTCCCAATGCTCTAGTCCAGAATACGTACCTAAAAAAAATCGATGGAAAGCTAAACCAAACATTACATCGATCTCAGAAGCTAGATCAGAAGTTGGATACATTCTCTCAAGAACTACTCCAGCTGTATTCCTCTTTAACCTCCAAATACCAAGCCCTGAATAAAGAGCTTCGAATACCCCAACCAATTATACCAGCCTTCATCCCAAAGGAGAAGGATATTACGAGACTTAAAAAGCAGATAGATCAAATCGAATATGACCTTAGAAAAGATCAGTCTTCTATGGTCCCTTCATTCACATCTGCAGCCTCCAAATCTTCTACTATAGCTCCCTCATATTACTCTGTATTTTCTTTCCTCCTACAGCCAGAACAAGAAAAAATTATTTACTCACCTTTTGATACTTTTTGACATCTCTATCCAAAAAAATCCACACCCTAACAAAAGAAGGCATTGCATTCTACAGTCTTAAAAGGCAGCAAATTGCCGGACCAATCTCTAATCAGCTCTTATAATTTTGATTCTTCTTCTAATACCTCAGGAATGACTAATATAACAGAAATACTCATGAATCTATTGAACCTTCTCTAGAAATAGTAGAACCTGAAGATGGTACAAATGATGCACAATCATATTTTGTTCCTATTAGAACCCCACACCTAAGGTCAAAATCTACTGCTGGAACAGAACCTTGGTTCACTTTTGATGATCTATCTCCTTCAAATTGGAGAGATAAACTTTATGAATTTCTAGTATTGATTGATCTTTAGATGACCTTTGAAGGCGCTACACTCAAAAGAGTTCTTGCTGAATTTGTGACAAGATTCATAAACAGTTCAAGGGATTGGTTCCAGTCGCAGCCTGAATACACCAGGCTCCAATTCATAACTTTACCAACTCTATCGGACCGGCGATCCTCCATAATCGCCTGGAAGCTGATCGTTTGTACGACAACATAAATAAGAATATTTTTTATTGAAAATGTTATTCGTTAAAAATTAAGAATCTTGAAAAAATTACTCTGCAATGTCCAAATTGCATTATGTCACTGGTGGACACAATGGTGATGATACTCTGAAATATACTTTCATCACCTCATTATCAGACGAAATTCAACTAGAAGTTAATAATATGATCGCCGCAATAAAAAAGTCAATCATCTCAATTACTCTTGGAGAAATCTGGCAATATACACTCTCTTCTATTAAAAGATTGTGTGACCAACAAGAATTATTTAGAAGATTGTCTCAACGGGACTTGATTGTTCAAGAGGCCTGCAAGAAAAATCACATAAAGATTAAATGCAAGTCTTCCAACTGTATTTGCTCGAGCCACAAGAAATCGAGACATCATTTCCAAAAATATTCTCATGATAGAAGCAAGAAATTCAGAAGAAAAATGTCATATACTAAGAAGTTTAGATATTTTCGGAAAAAGAAAAATAGGGGAAACAAATCAAATAGATGCTACATCTGCCGGAAAAATCGGCATTATGCAAAAGATTGTTCTCAAAACCCGAAAGGACAACAAGAATGATCCAGCAAGTTAGTATGTCAATGTCTCTACCAAATCCATTTGAAGAAGACATAGAATCCCTATTATTAGAACAAGATGATCTCACTCCAGAAAGTCTCTTTAGAATAGAAGAGGAGCATTCAGACTCTACCGATTTCTCAAAAAAATCATCTTCAGACTATGATGCTGATCCGATTCCGATCTTAATAATCAACCTCCTTATAAAAGATGAAAAGGACATACTAGCAAATGTGGTGCAATATCCTTTCTCTCCATCACCATTCCCCAATTGTGCCTTCAAAGTATTCGAAACCTATCTCAATCATAGCCTTCTTTGACACTAGAGCTCAAAGAAGCATGATGAATCCTGATGTCCTTCCATCTGAGCACTGGAAATCTCATAACCAATATTTTAGAGCAGCAAATGGCCAGACTTTCAGGACTACCTTAGTTACGAAACAAAAGATCGGGATACAGTTCTTCCCTAACTGTATAGTATGGACACACATTATTGGTTCAGACCTCCCAAATAAAGACCTCTTGGTAGGTTTTGATGTTTATCACCAAGCTCAAAGGCTTCAAATTCTTCCTACATAAATAAAGTTCAAGAGACAATTCCGTTCATATACATATACTTCTAATTTGTTCGCCATATCAGACACAGAACCACCATTTCTGCAATATAAGAAGAGATTCCTCTTCTTTTGTCCCGAGTCCCATTCACATTTCCAACATCCACTACCTTTGTGGGAAAATCCTCAGTTTTGCATCAAGCTTCCTTTCAAGCTTAACGATGATGTCAATACTATTAAGGCCACTCATCTAGGAATGTCTCCTACAGACATGGCTCTTGCCAAATCCGAGTGCCTAATCCTTCTACAATAAGGTCTAATTGAGCTTACGACTCACAATGGGTCTGCCAAGCCTTTTATGTATAGAAAGATCTGAAAAACTAAGAGGAGAAAAGAGACTTGTTATTGATTACAAGCTTTTGAATCACTTCCTACAAGATAACAAGTTCCCTCTTCCTCACATCTCGAATCTAAAAGTCCACATCCAGAAAGCCCAATATTATTCAAAATTTGATCTTAAAGCTGGATTTTGGCAGTTGGGTATCCATCCTTCAGAAAGGTACAAAACAACCTTTTATATTCCAAACGCCCAATACCAATGGACGGTCATGCCTTTTAGACTCAAAATGGCCCCTTCCATATTTCAAAAAGCAATGATAAAAATCTTTAAATCCATCCTCTATTCTTCCCTAATATATATTGATGATATTCTCTTATTCTTAGAAACGGCTGAAGATCATCATCAACTTCTGAAACAATTTCTTGCTATCATCCAGAAGTACAGAATAATGCTTTCAGAAAAGAAGAGTATTATTGGCCAGCAAGAAATAGAATTTCCTGGAATGCATTTTAAGAACGGTTAATATACGTATGGTCCACATTTGACAAAAGAGCTTGATAATTTTTCAAACAAGAATCTCTCTATAAAACAAATCCAGCAATTTCTTGGAATACTCAACTATGTTAGGGATGTTATACCACATCTATCCAATCACACATGTCATCTTTCCAAAATGCTAAAAAAGAACCCTCTCCTTGGGCAACAAAACAAACAGCAGTTGTCAGGAAACTGAAAGAATTGGCCCAGAATCCTCCACCACTTACTATCTCATCTACAAGATATTTTATCCTATAGACAGATACATCAGATCACGTGTGGGGAGTTATTCTTCTTAAAAATCTTAATGACAAGGAAAAACTGTGTGGGCATGTAGCATGACAATTTTTCTAGCAGAAAAGTATTACCATTCAACGTACAAAGAAATTTTAGCAGTGAAATATGGAATAAAAAGGTTTGAATTCTTTCTGATCACTTAGCACTTCTCAGTACCGATGAATAACTCTTTGTTCCCAAAAATTCTTGAATCCAACCAGAAAACTTTACCAGAACCATAATTATTAAGGTTAAAGTTATGGTTCAGCAAATATGATTTTGAAGTCCAACATATAAAAAGAACAAAAAACCTCATACCAGATTTTCTATCCGGACTCTTAAAGCCACAACCAAAACCCCAACCTATTGTCCTCCTCACCTTAACAACCAAACTTCTGATAATCTTTATGGCCTCTATGTCCTCGCCAAAAAAGCCTCAACAACCTCCCTCTCCTCTAGACCTTCCTACGAACCTTACAACAAAACAAGTCAACAGTTTTGCCGAAAATATGATGTTCCATTATCTGGCAATCATTCAGCAGACTTTCTCACTCTCTATCCAACCTAATTTCTTTTATCCAGATTATCCTTGGTGCTTAATCTACCATCTTTCTCATACCCATCCACAAATCGAAAGTGAACTATGGTGTCTTTTCACAATATGTTATCATGCTATAGAAATTTCAGTCATAGACCTTCTACACTTCTTCAATATTGATACAAATGCCGGGACTTATCCATGGAAATATCTCACTTGGTTCAAAACTCCATATCAATGGAAAAAGGATTTCCTCAAAATCATTCATGAAAATAAACTGTTCACAGATAATAACTCCAAAGCTTCAGGATACCATGCCATCTATATTTTTCACATGCCTTATTTTAAGCTCTTAGTGGACATATATGCCACCCAAAGCATCTGTCAATACTGGAGGACAATTGAAATGCCCTTACATCTTGCTCATCCGCTAGTAACAAGGGAATTAAAGCTTACTCTGCAATTAAGAAATAATTTAGGAAAGACCAACGTCTCTATACCACTTGTCTGCACTTACAATGGACCTGATAACCAATGGACTGAACACTTCACTACTGAACAGACCACTCTACCTTTGCTACCATCACTTCTGGATGATCCAAATTTAACCACAGAACAACAAGTCGCCATTATGCAAAATTTCCAACCATTAGAGAATGACACTGGTCAATGGTATCTAACTTTTTACGACGACAATCCAAGCAATAAAGATAACTCAATACCCAATCTCTCTCCTCTATATTTCATGTAATAATTGAAAGTGTCAGAGGATAAAATTCTTTATCTTATCTCATTTTCTTTATGCTTGTATAAGAAGATAAGGTTTCTTATCTTATCCTTAACGTCTTTATGTAAGACTCCTTTATAAAAAGAGTCTCGTGTAGTGTAAAGACAAATTGCCTTCTCTCCTTAACAATAAATAAAAGTTTTTTTTATAACTTTCTAAGTCTCGATTTCTTTTCTCTTGATCCTTTGACTATGAGCCCTTAGTTTGCACGATCTGTTATTCTATAATTCAAAAGGACTAGCTTGACCACATAGATCCAATAGAGTATAAAAACCATAGATGGTTGAATTACCTTTTGTTGGTCTTAACTTGAGGATTTACCCTGCCTTGACTACTCTGAAAGTTCAATTTTACACATATTACATATAAAATCGCAAAATAAACTTATTTCTTATAAATTAGATTGAAATCAATTATATTACTCTCAGCCACTCCATTCATTTTCTTTTTATCCATGGGAAACATAACTGGTCAAGAAGAAGAGCTCTAAGAAGATAGAATACAAAAATATGGTTAATGTTCTTCAGGGAAAGGAAAAATATATATAAAGTTCCATCGTAGAGGCAGACCATGATGACAGGAAAATCTGCTGCTGAGCAAAATAACACTGTATTTATATGGCCATGGCCTCCATTACTGAGCTGACATGAAGAATCTGTGGTTAGTATAGCACCTACTCGCATGAAATTTATGTAGTTCTTACTAGCCTTTCTGTTAAGCGAGGCAGAGTGCCCATTCCTGCAAAACTCCTAATATTGGGACTGCGTCTCTCCTGCCTTTAGCCCACCAATTATGAATGATTGCCTTCCATTAGTTCATTAATAATACATAAGAATGTGGATCTAAGACGGCTTCACATCAGAAGGGATCTGGATCAATCATGAGATACACTCCATGGAATTAATATATCTGGAGTTTTTGGGAACAAAATGCAACCCAGTACTAAGAAGACTATTGAGATACCAAAACTGAGGACTTGAGGAGAGCTAAACGGTTCTTGGTAAGGTTTATCTTCTCTTCTGCTTCTATCGCTTTCTCTCGAACCCCGCGAACAACATCCTCGGGAGCTCTCTCTACAAACTGCAAAGATAGATTTGAAAAAACATTGTGCAAGTGTACATCAGAGATTTTTGACAATGTAATGCTTGACCATGAAATATAAACAAGTCTCAGCAATCTGGTGTATGCGTGTGCAGGGGAACAGCAATACTGTCTATTGGGTTTTGAATTAGATATGCAGCTTCACAGCCTTCAATGACTCCAATGATAAAGCTGTGCATATCTACTCAACAATGTACACGTCCTGAAAATGTTGAATTAAACAGCAACAGATTTTCAACAGGCAAATAAAGATAAACCCTCTAGAATCTATGATGCCTACACGTGCAGTGGCCTTGTAATCAAATCAGCCTCGGATTCCTAGATTTTGAATTTTCTTAATTCCTATATAGAAATATTCCTATTTGTTTTAGCTTTTCATTTCTAATCAGTTTCAGATTAGTAAGCTGTTTTATTTTCTTTTCTTTTTTTCTTAGGATTTTTATTAGTCCTAATTAGTTTAGGACTTGGATTCTGTGGAAACAGCTAAGCCTATAAATATAAACCTTTTAGAAATCATTTTTCATCGAATAATATTTAATATTTCCCTCGAATTATGAGTTAAAGTTTCTGATGAAGCTCTGTTTTGTTTCTTTCTTTGCTAAATCTGTTTTCACATTATAGATGCATTAGCAGTTTTTAACAGCCCAACTGGTATACTAGTGTCATGAAATTCAAAACTCATGTAAAGCACATGCCATAACTTCTTTCTTTTTCATGCATTTTTTTCTCATAATTTGCTAATACGGGCAGTTGGCAATATGGGCATGAAGAATGCTTAAACCCACAACAATATGAAATGTATGTACATACTTTTGGAGACTTGAGGCGAGCTACAAGCCCATCATACTCTGATTGCATCTTGGAAAGGCGCTTTGAAAGGCGGTCAACTTCAGCAGATATATCAACCATATCAGCTAAGGGAAGATATGCCTCTAGTCCCTCGCTGGCAACAAGGTGTACTGATTGATTTGCATCCCCTGAAGTGAAGAATAAACAATTCAACATCCCACAAATACAAAACAAGTGAGAAACAGCAATCGACATGAGCCAAACATATTCCAAAGATTTAAAGAAGAAAGACGAGAAAATAAAAGAGGAAAGAGAAAGGATAAATTATTTTGAAATAAGGGTACCTGGAGGAGAATCTGTGAAAAAAACGTTTTGTAGATCTAGCCTGGATAGAAGAGCTAAGGCTTCCTTCTCTGTCTGCAGCATAAGCATGACACGACAAAGCATATAACCAGCAGTGAAGAAATGTAACATTCAGTTTAGTAGTATTTTATGTAATATTTTTTATTAGTTAGAAAATAAACACTGAGAATAGCTTAATGCATACAAATAAATAAATGAATAAAGATGCCGCTAACATAGTTCACTCTAATTTTTCCTGCAACCCACGTGTTGGGACCTAAACAAGTGTTTGGTAAAAGAAATCATAAAACTAGGACTGCAGGATGACATGAAAGAAAGGAGACTGAGGCAAAAAGGGATCTGCTCAGAGATCATAACGATAATGAAACGTTTTCATGCCAAGCAGATTCTTTTTAAGATTTTCAATAGGCTTCAATTAACCCAAAGTCAATTCGTTTAGCCAGAAAACTTGAGGGTGAGTTTATGTGAGCTTAGAGACGGGCTATGTTAGAAAAGTAAACGAAATTCAACTAAAATACACAAAACATATATGTATAATGTTATCATTTATAAGAAGGCAGGCAGCGGAAGGAATGGAAAGAAGATTGTCTTATAAAATTCCTAGGTTGAATGTTAGGGGTTTGGGGGTGCAAACAGAAGAGGGTAACAGGAATTTATTTCAAAAGCTTCCCTGTTGTGGCTTTTCATCCAGTAGTCCAGAGAGGACGATGCACTACCAAGTGGAGGACGCTGCACCACGAAGAGTATATAGGAGTCTCGCTTTAAGGACTAGGTCTGCTCATGCTTTACTGGTGCTTCAAGTGGAAATGTTCGTTTAAGATACCAGATTTCCTCACTTTCTCCACACATTACCAATCAATCAAGCATGTTTATATTTACAATACAGTATTTAAGTCAGATTTCGATTTATAAAAGACGTGTGTATTGAGCTGCACTCATAAGAAATGAGAAGATGAACAAACTTACAGATATATACTGGATGACTTCTTCACTTGCTACTATAGATGCAGATATACGTTTAGCTGGCTCAACAGAGTACTCAGCTCTAGCATTCCGGATTGCTCTGGTCTAATTAAAGCATTAAGAGTTCTTCATTTAGAAATTATGAAGGGGTAAAAATCACAATCTGACAGGTTGTGCAGAGCTGTCAGGGAGGGAGAAAAAAAGAAGGATTGTGAACTTACCAATGCTTGGAAATTTTCAAATTTTTTAATTGTATTAGCATTCCGTGGAAGTGAAATCTGGGGCCAAGAGGATACTATAAGAGCTTCTTTGCGTCGTGGGAGTGCCTGCTTGGAAATTAGTCAGTCAAATATGGATCTATATCCATTACCATAATTTAATAGAGCTGCCAGTAAAGGAAAAGCTTCAAAGAAAAATAACTTGGAACGAGTAACAATTACCTAAGAAGTAAATTTATGATACAAATATGCTCAAAGAATTCTGGCAAAGTCAGGATGGTGGAAGGGTGAAAGCAAATATGGACATCACCATCTTGCGGTAAGCAATGCTCTCAACAAACTTTAACAAAAAGATTTATGCTGCAGCCTATACAACTTACAGTATGGAAATAATGGAAGAAAATTACCTGCCAGAGTTCTTCAGTGACAAATGGCATGAATGGATGTAGCAGCTTCAATACATTTTCAAAAACATATAATAGAACCGCCTGTGCCACTGATGCATCTGAACCGCCTCCAGAACGGTAAAGACGAGCTTTACTCGCTTCTATATACCTGTCAAGAAGTGAAAACATCATAACATAGCAACAGCTTTTTTTTTTTTTGAAGACAGACATAAAGCTCAATGCAGAAGGCAATTTCGATTGGCAGCTGGAGGGCATTGATTGGTATTTGACCCTCCAGCTGCCACCTAATTCTGTTTTGCAAGAAAAAAGGGTTCATTTTTTGTACCCAAATGCTAAAATGCGTTCTAAATATGTAATGTAATTATAAACAAAAGGGCCAAATCAAGCTTTGGGACTGAAGAAGCTGATGGCTGACTTGCTATCATTCACAATAGCCTTATAGTTGCCGTTATTCACTATTATTACAGTTCATAATGTATAAAAGAGGGAAAAAAATGCCAAATTTCACATGTAACTGAGTTAGAGCTTTAAAGAAAACTTTTAGTAAGCATACATCAATGAACAGTGAAGTTTATATATACTATTTATATTATATAGTTCTAATTGACGAATTCTAACTATATACAGAGTTCTCAACAATTAAAATACATTTATTTAGAAAATAAAGTTCTCCAATCATAATTGACATTAAGCAACACAACTATTTAAATTGACTATTAAGCCTACATTATAACTTTTAAAAGATAACTTTTCATGTATAATGTTTTACATGAATGTGATAGTTTTTTGAACGAAAACATATGTATAAAGGTACGAAAAGAGTTTAAAACAAGGCCTAATACATTCGGTATTGTTTCAGAAAGAGGTCCATATTGAAGTAAGAGTTAGGGCTAGAATATGACTTGTTAGGTATAAATTGACGAAGGGTCATCCAAGAACATTACGTAATGCCCAAATAGTCTATGATGCAATGGGGAAGGGTGACTGCATCCAATCAGTAGGAGTCGAGTGGAAAGGGAGGGGAAAAAATGTGGCTGAAGCATAGTTATTAAAGTGAGATTCGAATCGTAAGATAGATGATTGTACTTTTTTGACTCACCATTTAATTCATATCGATTTCATGGTGAATTGGCTTGAGTTGTATGATTCTAAAACAATGGGCTGAAGTGCTACAAGCATTTAGCCTTGTGACTCCTATAAAGCTTGGCTCGAAAAAGAACAAAGTGGATTTAAAAAAAGAAAAGATCCATGTACATGACCTGCTAATTGGGATTGAGAATTCACCGAGTTAGCAAACAAATAAAATAAGTATTCAGTCAATACAACAGAAAAGGGAAGAAAAGAAGAAGGGAAGGAGAGAGTAAAGTCATCCAGAAATTAACTTTCAGTTTCCAGAACGTAATATGTGATGAAAAAATCAGAATTTGCCCATTTATTAAGCAATAAACTTCTTCTAACAGTTACAAAAGGTATCATTAACATGACTAAGAAATTTACATGTGCAGGAAGATAATACTAACAGTTTGTGTTATAAAAGACAACATACCAATCAGCAAAATCACTCCAGAAGAAATCATAGGTTTCTCTTCCAACATCTCCAAAGTAGTACTTGTCATAGCTTATGGTGACCATATCAATTAGTAAATGAAGTTTTGAGACCTGAAAAGTGAAAAGTATTGAAAGGTTATTCGATTAACGATAGGGGCATCAAGAATACAGAAGAGGAACCAAAATTATTTTCTTACCACCCAGCATTCTGGCAAAGGTAGCTTGAGGAAGGACTCATCTTTGTCAAACTGGAATATAACAGTTAATTAGTTCTTCAAACAGGATTCTTTACTCATACAGCACAGAAAATGACAGTGCAAAAATTCTAATCCTATCTTATGTTAAGGATAAAGAAACCTCATAAGCCAGCACAGTTTCCCAAGCAGATTTATCAGTTTGCCTAGGCAAATTTTGCAATATAAACTTCCCAGCATTCCACAGTTTATTAGTGAAGGCTTTGTTGGCAGTCAACCTCTCAGTAGACAAGTTAAGGTCCTGGACAACAGACAATGTACATTAACCAATAAAATAACATCTTATGTAAGCTAGAAACCAATTACATGCAAAGGGAGATAGCTTAGCAGCATCAGCCTCTTCTTATGGCGGCACTCCATGTAGCTTCAGGCAGCAGTTTTAAGGATTATAAGGAGAAAAAAGGAAAAGAGAAGACAGACCTGCCCAGCAGTTCCTAAAGCAAGAGTAAATCGTAAAGCATCAGTGCCAAAATCCTTGATTGTGTCAAGGGGATCTATTACATTCCCTAGGGTTTTAGACATTTTTCGTCCCTGAAAGCATAACATACGATTCAGCATCAGTTTAGAAGTTAAAAGTTCATAGAATCATTCTCCACATCGTCTATGCACATAAAGGTCCACGCATACGTATGACAGCCCAAGCACAGAGAGGATAAATTTACACTCGATCTCTACTTACTTGTGAGTCCCGGATAAGCCCATGAAGATAAACATTTGAAAATGGAACAGTCCCAGTGAATTCAATTCCCATCATGACCATCCTTGCCACCCAAAAGAACAAAATGTCATGCCTGTCCAAACACAGAAGCAAGAATCAAAGCTAGAAATCATTTATTAAGCAAGTGAAAACGTGGAAGCAGGAAAATAATGATATCCAAATCCACGCTCATGAACCACAAAACCTCATAATTTAGCTGCGCTACAAATTCTATCTTGCAAAGAAAAGGAGGTCATCTGTGTCAGCAACACCAGAATCCAGGTTACACACCAAAACTCTTGATGGGTGTGTGGAATTGAGGTGCACTGGAACTGCATTTGGATTGTAGAAATTCCAAACACAGCATTACATGTTAATGCAATTTATATTATATATAAGCAAATCAGTTTAAGACAAATCTCTGGGGCATAGACAATGCACTCTCCTCCCTTGTCGGTGAATTGAGGAGACCAACCTATAATGCAGAACTGAACTTCTAAAATTCATTTTATGTTCCTCCTACACCTCATATTCTGAAGTTCTCATATTTACTAGTACACAAATTGCACAAGAATTCCATACTGCAAATGAGGGCCGGCATCATGTTCTGGTTTATATGTCAGGCCTAGCACAGATTAAGACAGGCCCAAAAGAAAGGAGATGACAGAGAGAGGGCAGCCTTGGAATAATTGTTCCGTGTTGCATTCTTCATTACAGTCAGTTGCAAACTTTCTACACTTTGATATGAGAAAGAAGCCCAACATATCTGCCATTTGAAGGTAAAGAATATAATCAGGACAAACAATGTCTGGACTTGTGGTTTAGCTTGCTGTACCAGCCAGGTTTTACAAATTCATCCCTATTCTTTCTGTTTAAAGGGTATTAGTACCTCAAATGTCTTAAATATAATTCCCTTCCACATCAAATAATTCAATAAGCAGCAACATATCCATGTGAAAAAACAATAATATGCAGGCTTAGTAGAGGATGGACTCAGTAGGGCATCCTCACTAGAGTGCGGGTTGGCCTCAGTCCCCCCATTCTGGCATTTTGGACCAATATTTATCAATTTACTTTGCAGGTGTGATAGGAAGTTTTTGGTCTTTCTCTTCCCCTTCTCCATTCGAAACTCTTCCAAGCTAGAGGCAGAATATAGGCTGCAGTATAGCAGCAGATTACTTAGGATACAATTTATTTAGGGTAGTTTATTTACCATGACAATGGTCTCGGCATGTAGTAGAGGAAAGTTGTCTTTAGTTATTGGATTGTACTTTATATAAAGTTTCTGAAATGCAATGGGTAGCAAACAGAACTTCAATGAAAGGTTAGTTCCTAAAACTCAAGAAGTCAAAATAGCTGCAGTCTAGCAGCTGTTTATTTACAGTAACAATTTACTTAGGGTAGCTTATTAATCATGATAGGTAATTATCTATTTATTAGTGGGAATTTAGTTTGATTACTGACTTGTATATTATATAAAGTTTATGAGATGGACTGTGGAGGGAAGCAGATTTTCAGAGAAAAGTTCGAGTTCCTTAAACTCAAGAGATTGATGAGTTCTCTCTAACGAGAACTTAATTTGAGATCAAAGGGTTCTCTCTTAATGAGCCTTATTATGCTATAATTTTCAATCGAATCATCCATAGCTAGATCTCAAACCTGGAACTATTACACATGATTTGGAAGACATAAAGAGAAGCACATACCCAGTTTCAAGCATGGTTGTTGGATAAAACTTCTTAAAATCCTCTGATGATGCATCCGGCCACCCAAGTGTACTGAAAGGCCATAGTGCACTGAAGAGAAAAGAAAAACAATAAAAGAGTGAGGAGTTAGAAACTCACTTCATTTCCAAGTACTGATTTATAATTTAGTATTATTCTCATTGTTTATGTAACATAGTAATAATAGTCAACCACAGCTATAAACATAGCTCTAAAATTCGTACATGACCCTGACTTTTCTCAATCATATATTTAATGATTAGAGATTAATGAGAAAATATATAGCATATACTATATACAACTACAGTTAAGGCTCCCATAACAAATAGATACAGTGGAATTTTGACACAACATAACCTATTAAAAGTGCCTCTTTTGGTATTTGTTATCATTATTTTGGGCTGCAACATTATCCAAAGCTCTGTGGAGAAGAAAATGCCATGTAATAGAAGTTCCTATCTAATCAAAAGATGTCTGCACTTGTCTTGACCATCATCATGAAACATTTGCTGCGGCAGGCATTAGCATGAGTACATGTAATTGCTCAGTCTCTTCCACTTTTTAAGTCTATAATTAAAGCATAAAAGCAAGAGGCCAATATTGGTATTCATGGAATAACGAACCTTGAAAACCATGTGTCAAGAACATCTGGATCTTGATATATGTTTACATCTTTTCCATACTTCTCATGTGCTTTTGCAAGGGCTTCATCAGCATCTCTAGCAACTATATAATCTTCTTCACAGTTCTTTCCATCAATGTACCAAACAGGTATGCGGTGTCCCCACCATAGTTGTCTGCTTATACACCAATCCTTGATGTTTGATAGCCAGTGATTATAAATCTGTTATTATCAAAAAGAAAGATGTAAGTAAAAGCATTTGAATACCAATAGAGGCAAAACAATATATTGTTTCAAAGAAAAAGTTAAGGTAATATTATGGAGGTGCTCAGGTTATATTGTTTTATGATCAATAACAATCTGACAAGATAATATTCGAAAGCTTGAAGCTACTAAGATATAACTCAAAGCAGAAGACAACTTGCAGACCATCAAGTCAAATGCAGAACACAATAATGAAGCATCCTTCTTAATCTCACACCTTCTCGAACCTTTCAGGCAGAATGTTTAATTCTCCTTTTTCAACTGCACGAAGGGCCTTCTCAGCCAAGGGCTCCATGGTTACAAACCATTGCTTGCTTACCAATGGCTCAATAATCTAAAAACAAGCGAGAAACCATCAGATTCACAGTGGAAGACACAATCATCCACAGAAGTAAAATAATCATATTGCTAAAGGGCACATGTGAACAACAATATTTACGCACTTCTCCACCACGTTGTGATCTGGGAACTCGTAAAGTGTGTGGCTCCTTTTTCACTGCAAGACCTGTCTCCTCAAGATCTGACCATAGTTTCTTCCGAGCCTCAAACCGATCAAGTCCACTAAAATTTCAACAGTTGATGCCGCAAGTTGGACAGCTTAAAAATAATTTCTGCAATGTAATAATTCTTCAACAATCTAATGAATTAATTTAGAGCACTTACCAGTACAGTCCAGCAACCTCATTAAGGGTCCCATCTTTATTCATCACATTAAGTATTGGGAGACCCAGCTTTCTAGCAAGAAGGTAATCATTATGGTCATGTCCAGGGCTTATCTTCAATACACCAGTCCCAAAGTCTTTATCAACATGCTGGCAAGACAGCAATCCAGTTATTTTCCTGGAATTAGTTGATATTGACTGAAGGAAATGAAGTGATAGCATGTGAACATGGACACACAGAAAGATTAAAACAACAAAAATATGCTCCAGGGAGGGGGTGTATTTTGGCTCAGTACCTGGACAACAGATTACTTCATTCTGCATCTTTACGGTCAAATCCAGCTGGACTTGGGATTTTTTAAAAACATGCAATAGTTGCAAAATTTTCTATTTACCAGAAAAGATTACATAATGATTTCTATGGAGTATCCAGGTCGATACAACATGTCATACATATGGCAGAAAATGCAGACTGGATAGGCTTTGTGAAAGACAAGTATTGCCTCTCACATTGTATAAAATGGGAATCGATACCCTTATTTGTAGGGGGTTGGGGTGGTTACAGGAGGACAAAAGAAGAGGAATCAGTTACCCATTCCAACTCTTGTATCTCAAACCTTGTGACGTCACAAGGTAATGATCTAGGCAACAAAGCCAATAAGTACCACTTTAAATGATGACTTTGCATGACATTAAGATTTAATTTGGAAAAAGCTAGCTTGTGGTCATTTATTAATGTTGATGAAAAAGACAACCTTGAATTTCTAGCTTATCTAAAAAATGAGACAAGTTTAAACAAGATTGAGTTTGGCTTGTTTAGGATCAAGCTAATTGATAAGCTTGTTACACATTAGCAGGCTTGTTGAAAAGCCTACTTTAGTACTGATTCAGTTGGGCTATTGTCCCTATTTTCACATAAAAAAATGGATATTTTCCTCTGCAATAAACATCTTTGTTGGAACCAAGTCTCACATCAGTAAGGGAAAAAATTGGCCAAAATAAATTGTTGGGGAACCCACTATCAAAACGGCTTAGTCCATTTTGATGTGTGTGGTAGACCCAACTAATTTTCTCAAGGCCCGATGTAATTCGATAAAACTTAATGGATTTGACTAATTAAATTTTAGTTGGACCAACACTCTTCTACATTTGCAAGAGCCGTGGTGATTTAAAACTAAACAATCTTCCTCAATTTTCTCTGAAATCTACATACATGCAATTGGGTAGTACTCGTAGTTTGTGCTGTTATAATTAGAAATTCCCAAAATAAGATAAGTGTAAAGGTGGCAGAAAAACTTATTCAGCAAATATTCTAGAAGTGACTGAGCAATTGAACTGCAAACTGAAAAGAGAAAAGTGAAGAATGTAGGAAGAGTGATTGTTCTTGAATGAGGAAAAGAATCGCCAAACAATTATAATGTAGCTTAGGATAGAACAGATATCTATTGCAGGAGTGAAGATCAAATATGGAATTAATCTCCTGATGCGCATACAATGTGATATAGAGATGCTTTGTCAAATTCTTTTAATATCCAGTTTGTCTACAAGTTTCTGTAGATTTTTGCCGACTTCTTTTAGAGGTTCTGTTTATAGAAAACCAGTTCTTTGAAGCTGTTGTGTACAAGGTTTTGGAGAATGTAAATAAATAGGACCAAAAGAAAATTTTTACGGGCTAACTGCCCTTGTAGCTACATTGAGACTGGATGGTTCTTCTGATTTTCTACATCTGTAACTTTAGAGAAGCTTCTTTGTTCACATCCAGAAAGATGGAGAAGCCTCTATTTTTTCTCCTTCAAATTGCATTTTCAATTTTTTACAAGAAAATTTTTTATTCCTTCTTTGGATGATCTCTTCTTTCATCAAAAAATTCTAGAACTGGTTGAATGTTAAAATAATCAAAGGTTCATGCTTTTTTCATCTAGGTCCTCTACCTTGAGCCTAATCCATTTGCACCTTGTTTCAAAATGTTGACTTACCATGTAAAACATGTATAGTTAAGATCGCATTGGTTAATAAAACAGGAAAAGAAAAGGTGAAATGCAACAAAAATAGATGGATGGTTTTACCCTGTCAGAGATAATAGGAACATGGCGGCCATATGTCATAGGTACAATTGCCATTCTTCCTATGTACTGAGAATAACGATCATCCTGCATACATCAATAGCATAGCATTTCAGTACTTAAATTATGAAAAAGTTTCTTCGATCTCAAAGATCTATATACAAGCTAAGAGTACAACAAGCACAAACAAATAATTAAATCACAGACAACATTTGATGACATCTGAATCACTCCCAAACTGTTAACTCTGTGGCAGGTGCTTTCATTTTTTACTGGACAGAAAATCCAAACACATATGTTTCAAATAAAACTGGTAAAGCATAATCTAATTAAAGCTCCGCAATCAGCATACATGCCTATGGAGTTTTCATATCCCTTCATTTCAAAAATACATTTTTCAGAAAGAAACAAAAGCCTTATGAAAAGCATATCACAGGTAATATAATAACCAAGGGGTGGCCAAAAGGCTGAAACTAAAACTAATAGAAAAAAATTGACCCGGTTAAAGGAAAAGAATCTTCATTTAGGTCCTTGTCTTGGGGATAAGAAATCTAAAATACCCCTGCATGAACAATTCAAACCCTAACTTACTAGAAGAAATACAAATGAGAAGAATACAACTAGGAAATAGATAATTTAAAGTTCACAAATATGTTAAAGCAAAAAGAATTTCACTACTTTACCATGTCATACAGACTACTCAGTTAAAACCAATCAGCAGAATTTTGGTGTAATTGGTTCTCTATTTTAAAAATCCGGTTCAGTTCAGTTGGGTTTGGCATATGAAATAATTTGATTTTCTGTTTGAAGCTCAGTTGCTATCTTCTTTTAAGCCAATAGACCAGATTTTATGCCTGTTAATATTTAATATACATATTTAGAAGTGCGGGACTTCTAACTATCAATTTCATTTCATAAGAGAAGAAAGTAGCCTAGAGCTGATAAAAGGTATGCCACTTTTCTCCCTACGATCGACATTTCAAATGTACTAATCACATGTTCCTAATTAGAAATACTAGTTATCTAAAATTACTAATTACAACTTTCAAAGAAAAAAACCTTTGTTCATTAATTATATAAGAAGCCTAATTCAATAAAAAGAAGCCCAACCAAGTAAAAAAAAAGAAACAAACCAAAAGAATTGGTGGTTTTATTCATTATTCAGTTTAGTTTCTACTTATACATGATTCAATTTATTTTCTTTCAAGAAGTTCAGACTGATCGAACCAACCATTACTCGCCCCTTGTGATATGAGATATACCAAATAAGCAACAATATTGACTAAGAAACAGATGGAAAATAACTTAGTCCACACCTTTTACAGCAATTCCCTATATTTTTGTCCTGATCACAGATTGATGTAATAATCTAGAAGGACCTAATTTGATCCGTCAGAATAGAATTACAAGCGGACAATAAAAAGACTCTCCTGTGATATCTCCAAACCAACATATAAAATTTACCTCTAAAGTTTATACCTCTATAAAAATATAGAATTTTTACCAGAAATTGGTAATTGCATGCACATATATCCATAACTTTTTTTCTCAGTTACCGTTTACCAATAACACAGGTTTTCTTTCTTTTTTGTTCCTATGCTCTAATAAATATTGATAACACAATTAAATAAAGTGTGTCAAAATTATGGTCAAACGTTATGTGCTTCTACTTGATCGTGATTTCTCATTTTTCAGAAGCCTTATAACCATATTGATGTGTTATTGGCCCGCTACCTGACAGTTGGTTTCATCTTTATTATCAGAATGTTGCAGTTAAACAAAATTCTTATATTTTAATTTCATGTGTTCCTACTTCATTTTGTCATTAAATCGAGCAAACCACAAACTTCCCAAATCATAAATTATTATATACCTTCTCCAAAATGAATACTACAAAAAATAATTTTAGACTTTGCACAGCTAATTCAAAATGCCAAGCATTCTAATGAGCCTGAACTCCTTGGTTTTCAAAAATGATAATCTTGGATTGAAAAGTTAACAGTAGCATTACAGCAGTTAGTACACGAGTGCATACCTTAGGATGCACAGCAATGGCGACATCACCAAATAATGTCTCGGGGCGTGTCGTTGCTACTGTCAAAAAGTCACCCCTACAGAAGAAATAATAATGATCACTACACATACTCAGGTATTCCTTGGCAGATTGGCAAATTTTTCATACGACGTAATATTCATCAAAGTCCAATTAAACTGGCCAAAGTTGAGAGAGATTAGAAGTTTTATCTCTACCCATGTTCTTTAGTATGCAAAGAAGAGCACATTATAAATGTCTTATTATTAATGTTGTTTTTCTAGATGTTCTGAAGCTCATGTTGAGCTGCAAAAAGATAAATGGATGAAGCCAGCAAATTTTATGCCATTTGGGTTTTTAGTGCTCGGCTGGTTCCTAAAAAACTTATTACCTTCTAAAAGTTTTGAGATTTGAGTTCTGACACATCCATTTAGCATTCTGATTAAAAATTAAGACTTAAAAGTTAAGATTATAAGCCAATTCACTTTCTTCATTTTTTACTCCAAAAGAAATCAAAGCCGACAAAGTTGCTTTCTGAAAAAGGCTTCAAATAAATATAAGTCAAAAGATAAATTGGTTATTTTAAAGAACAGTTTCCTGTTTGGTATAAGCCCCCCTCACCAACAACAAAAAGCAAACAAAGCAACTAACCATGAACACCATTAAGGGAACATTAAACTTTCAAAAGGAAAACGGCATGTCACATCTATGAATACCTTGAACCTCCAGCAACGCGGTACTTGATGTGATATAGAGTACCAGGTTCTTCAGAATATTCCACTTCCTACAAGACCAAAAAAAACATTTATATTTAATTCCATAATTTGTAGTAAAATGAATTTACTTGCCAGCCCCAGAAATCCAAACTAGTATACCAAGTCTGAAACAGCAGTCTGCAGATTAGGAGACCAATTAACCAAGTAAGACCCTGAAAGAAAGTATCAATCTTCTCAGCCAATAATCATCAAAAAACAACCGTTTAATGGTCCTAAGCACTAAGATAAATGGTCAGACATGCAAACTAGAACACCTACAAACAAAAGACAAGGCAAAAGCAACTGCATAGCACCAATAAGTTTTTTTAATTTCATCACCATCATCAAACTGGACCAGTAAGGACAGACAACAACGAAACCAACACAGCCTAAGAAAGGTAATAGAGAGGAAACGAGAGAAAGAAGAGAAAGAGAAAAGGGAAAACTCCAGTGACAGGAAACTTGTATTAGACAACATGACAGGGAAAAAACAATGCATCTATAGGGGGAAAAAAGATAAAACCTGTAACCTGATTACAAGGGTTTCAATGGATCTCATGCCTATACCTTGATAGATTAAACCTTTCTCATGAAGCCTGATAAAGGCCTCAACCACTGCACCTGAAAAAAATTTATGAATGATCTCAGAATAGATCACATTAAACAGCAAGTTCAAACTAACTAATGCAGTTATGACAACTTTAGGAGAAATATTGAGATTTCACATCAGTCATTTGATGATAAGTACGAGGAAGATTGTTTCGGTGTGTGTGTGTGTGTGTGAAAAAGAGAGAGAGAGAAAGAGAGAGATGAAAAGAAAAAAAGTAGAAAAGAAAACAACGATAACACCATTAGCACTTCAATACTTAAAAGCACATATGCTATCCCCAGTCACAGACAGTTTCTGGACCAGCCAATCATGTACTTCTACTAGTTAGAAAACTGTCTTACGACTTAGCTGCTCATCAAGGGTAAAGTGCTCTCTCGTCCAATCACAGGAAGCACCAAGTCTCTTGATCTGATTTGTGATAGTTCCACCATACCTAGAAACATGACAAGCCAAGTAAGAAATTCACGAACATGCATAATAGATTGTTTGGGGCTCGGCAGTAAGATAGGAAACTGTGTTTTCAAAGATCAAAATTTTCAGATGTCATAAGCAGCAGGTTGAACTATTATTTAGCAATTTTTTGAGTTTTTACAACTAAAACATGACAAACTTACCTCAGAAGTCAAAACGCATTCTAGTAGCATCAAGTTAGCATCTTTAGAAAAACTCTTATCTAGATAGCAGATCCAACACAACACAAATAGATCCAATTAAGTCTAATAGTTAAACTAGTTTAGTACTTTTGAGTCCAAATCCAAGAAAGATTAATAGCTTTTGTCTTATAAACAAGAAAGACCAGGAGTTAAACTAGAACTACGCCTAGGATTACTGAGTCTATACAGTTAAGCTTTTAATGCTTAAATACTACGTGTTCTAGTAAAAATAAAAATCCACCAATCATGGTTCATTAGTTGTGTTATACAATTCAAATCTTATGTGTAATGGCAAAGAAAATTCAAATTCAAGCTTTGTTTCATAAAGCTCTTCTTAAATGTCCCGTTTGCCTAGTCCCCAGCCCATACTCCCCCACCTCTCCACTTCCCACTCCCACCCAAAAATAAAGAGGTCCTCAATATATAATTACATATTGAATATTGAAACCCAATTATCTCAAATCACTAATATCAGTATAATCATTGCAATTCAAATCAAAACATATTGTCAAACAAAATAGACAGCCATTTTACACCAAAACAAAGAGATGATCCAGAAGATGACCAAGTCAAATGGCAAAGAAAGAAAAGATTAACCACTCGTATGTCCTAGTTCTTCTTGATGTCCTGAATAGTCGATTCAAAGTATCACTCAGGATTTTCACCTTCAAGACCAACATCTTCACTATAGTTTTGAGAACCAATAAACTGATACTGAATGCATCCATGTCCACTTACAACTTTTTTTTTTTAATGGTTTAATCTCTCTATATTTTAAAGGATAAAGCATAAGATATTCTACTTGATGCTCGTTAGTAATTATTCATCAACTTCTAGACTATGCATGGATGAAGTTGAATTTAAGGGGAACAGAGGGGAATGAAAGGGAAATTACAACCTAAGGGAGAGGAAGGGAGTAATTTACACCCTTAAAAGATTTGGGTGTAAAAATTTCATCTGCTAATAAAAAATTACAATATATTTGTATAGTCCTTTACACCCTTATCAGTTTAATGATATTTCAAATAAGCTGAATATATTTTTTAAGTATATCTTTTTCCATCTAGTGTCATACTTAATGTATTCATTAAGGAAAAAAATAGTCTTGGCATTGGAAAAAAATGGACTCAATTCACATTATAGAAGGTGGTTGGTTTCCATATACTTGAGAAACACACATCAAAAGAAACTTGACTCAATTCATTTCCAACATATAATAGCAGCATGGGTATTAATATAAATATTTAGCATGTTTATGCTCTCTATTTCCCAAAAATGATAAAATAGAAATAGACTATCTATATTTATTACTGTACTTTTTCTACCAATATTTATCAACTCTTAAATTTGTTCATTATATTTTTTTTATTTGAAAATTTTAAATAAGTTATACATAAACTTATCTTTTTTTTAATAAATTCATTTCAATGCATCTAAGTAAATCCTAATAATATTATTATTAGTGATCTCAAGTTATTATTATTAAAATTATTTTCAAAAATTTAATATGACTGGTAGATTTTATTTTTGTCAAAAAAATTGACATAAGCATTTTCTTTATTCTTTTTATTATTTACTTCATACTATTTTGCCTTTTAACTATTATAATTCTCATCTCCTCCCTTCCGTCCAAACAATATAATAATTATTTCCCCTCCATTCCCCATATTAACTAATTTTATTTGCTGAATAAAATAAGTTGAGATTTTCTCCCTCCCCTCCTTCCCCTCCGCATCATGTTGCCATACATAGTGTTAGTTTATTTTCTGACACATACCTAACATCATAACTACCATACTAACATCCAAAGAAAAACACTAAAAAGGAAATCAGATAGGGGCCAGCACAAGAAACACACAGAAGCACACCTTCAAAGACACAAGTATCAACAAGACCAGAAGGCAATCACATGCATAGCTAAGAAAATCAAAGCAAAGATTACAAGAAGGAAAATAATGCAAGCAAAGTTGGAAAGCATACTTCTCTTTCCATTCCCAGACTCGTTGTACGAACTCTTCTCTGCCCAGTTCAGTCCTTTTTATTCCTTCAGAAGCAAGCATTTTTTCTACAACCAACTGGTAAATGATGCAAATTGTATCCAACCGGAGATCAAAAGAACATGAAAAAGATCAAAATTGATGCTCATCATAAATGTATTTCTGATATTCTGTATTACAATAAAGATAATGCAAACTCTATATATACACAAGAAGTTAAAAAGTAATATGCCTGAAAAGAATATAATACAATAAGGAGGATCATAAAATTGGATATTTTGTGATAATGTTGGCAAAAAGGGAAAATTAGCCAGTATACCAATGCCAACATATACTACCAGTTAGCAGACACAAACCTGTGTTGCAATACCAGCATGATCAGTTCCAGGAAGCCACAGTGTTGGTCTACCCTTCATCCGGTTGTATCTAACCATGATATCCTGGCAAGGAAAATCATGAAGTTAAACAAAGCAAGACATATCAATCGCTTGAAAAGATGAATCAGAAAACTATAATACAAACTGCCAATAAAATTACAAAGCGTTTATGATAGCTAATCAGAAGAACGCACATAATCATCCAACATAATGCTATAAATTAATAAGAGAAGTGATATGTAGCTAAAATCTCAGTAAACAAAAACAAGGATATCAATAAGTTAAAATACACTTTTTTTAATAAAGAAAGAAAATAGCTTTATTTAGTCTACTTCAAGAAACTTAATAATTAGATAATTAAAGCCATTTTCTGATAATGCAGCATATTCGTTGGTGATGATAAAACATAACATGCTCAAATCTCTTCACAAAAGAAGGAAATGAAGAAGGACAAAGGACAGGATTAATAAAATTAAAAAATATAGGAAGAAGAAGAAGAACAAAGGTCAATCATAATGCTATCTGGAACAACAGCAGATTGGCAAAAGTCAAGAACAAGTGCTAAGAACAATGGCAGTGCCAGCATACACCTTCTAGTGATAAATCAACAGGTGCGGTGCAATGAAATGTGTCTACTATTGATTAAAATGGCCCAGGAAGAGAGCTCAAGTATGCATAGGGGAATTAAATAGGAAACAAGTATCCCAAATTCATGTCCACAACCTCAAGTGTCACAAACATTGCATGTCCCATATGCAGTGAACCAGTAACATTAGGAGGTGGCATTGGTATCACAAAAGGATCACTTCCACGCTCAAAATTTGGCTTAAAGTATCCTTGAGACTCCCACCTAACATAGAAATATACTGAAAATATCACTTGATAGAACTTATGTAAAGAAGCAACACCAGAAGCAGTGAGAAAGTCTGCCAGATACAAAAACTTGAGAAAATCCATACTTGAAGAAATCAGAAATGCAAGCATTTACATATGCATCGCGTACACATGCTTCATATTTGGAATCATAAGGAAATCTGTATGAAAATACACAAATGCATGCCGCATAGTATCTTGTTTCATATATGCTGCAAGAATTTTATTTTCCACCTTTTCCTGTACACGCTCTTGTTTTGCAGTTCAGCAATAAAGTTATGTTTCAACATTTACATTAACAGAAATAAAAGAAGCAAAAAGGAAATTACTAGAGTCAAACTCTTGATTTGTTTCCCAAAATATAAGAATCTCAACAGATGCAGAGAAACAAATTGGTATTCTTGAGCATTAAGGTATTGAAAATACATGCCTTCAAGCTAATAAGCTCACAGCCTGCCTTATGACAATGATAAGTCCACAAGAATAAAGGTCAAACAATGTGGTTCCCACGTTATCAGAGCCAGTAGATAAGATTATTGGAGAAGTATTAAAAGTACATGCCTTCAAGCTAATAAGTTCACAGCCTACCTTATGACAATGATAAGTCCACAAGAATAAAGGTTAAACAACGTAGCTCACATGTTTTTAGAGCCACTAGATATGATCATTTGAGCTCCAAGTGAAAGCAACTTATTAATACTGCTTAATCATCAAGCATTCTAGTGGAGTGAAAAGATAAAAGGCTTAGTTGACATCCATGTATATTTTGGTTTTATTTTCCATCTTTCTTATGCAACACCAGTTTCACTCCACCTTTTTTCTCCGTTCTCAAAGTTTTTTGTTTCATGGACAACTTGAAGAGAAGACAAGGAATTTTGATTATTTACTTGAGAGGTTGAAAAGGTGTCCCTTATGATCCAGGAGTTTTTACTGGCTATTCGTTATTGAAATATAACGAAATGCAAATCTTTTCAGTTTTTATTCAAGGAAAATTTGAATTTCATATGAACCCCCCTGCATAGGCAACTCAAGATGCAGAAAATGAAACAATCCACAACAGACGTGACTCAAGAAAAACATAACAAAACATGTCCTAATTATATACTACCTCAGCACTATACAGAACCAAAATGTGTTCCTGAACAAACATACAGCTATCCAAGCTCCGTACCCCCCTCCATCACAAATCCAGTGATGATCCAAGAAGTACTCAGAGATATGTCAGTTAGTTGCCATAGCTGTTTGCCTTTCAGTAGCATTTTAGCAGAAAAGAAAATACAAGTTAAGAGCTTTTAAGGACAACTAAAAATGTTGTTGATTTCCTTCTACTACTTATGAAGTCTGTTGCCCAGTTACGTGTCCATCAATTCAACCTGCACTTTGCAACTCCAAGCTAAAGAATTCACAGTTGCACCAGACCAAAGAACACTATTTTATGGCCTACATATGGGAAAAAGAAAAAAGAAATTCCTGCTGGTTATCATAGAAATAATAAAATGGAGGGAAATGAAGATAGAAACAGTTACTGATATGATGGCTGACAAATGGGCTTGGGTAGGACTCATTCCCAAAAGCTAGCCTATAGGAAGAGGGTGCCAATCCACATATATACACTATAACAGCTCAATAACTTATCGATGTGGGACAAATACAACTTCTAACACCCTCCCTCATGCTTAGCGTGTTATACAAATGGGTCGGGTCCAAACCCATCATCGCAGACAAAAGGCTGGCTCTGATACCATGACAAATGAGCTTGGGTAGAACTCATTCCCAAAAGCTAGCCCATAGGAAGAGGGTGCCCAATCCACATATATATACTATAACAGCCCAATAACTTATCGATGTGGGACAAATACAACTTCTAACAATGGCCAAGGGAAGGCATTTTTCCTCAAATAGAAATAGGAAGGTAGTAGAGGGTAAAAAAATGTAACACATCCATGGACTGCTATAAAGGAAACAGATGCCCAGCATGACAGTTATGTTACAATTTCTGTTTTTTGTTCACTACACCATAAATCCTAACTGCCTTTCCTCCTGAATTTAATATTCTTATTTTAACAGGAAAGGGCTCTCTAATTTTAAAGAATTCTTTTATCAATGTAGATAACCCCCCCACCACTAAAACACGCACCGTAAAGAAAGCTACTGTATCTTAGTAAAGTATTTATTGAACCAAGAACAAAAATATAACGAAAGGAAAGAAAAAGAAGAATAATTGGGAAAAAGTAACAAATAGAAATATCATTACAAAGGGTTCAATCCTAAAACAGAGTACCAATTGTATATCCGTTCCTCTGAAGAAAAATCGAAGGACTTTGCAATCTCTGGAGAAGTAAATACACCATTTTCTGATGCTGCAACTGGAATTACAACAACAACAATAAATGCTAAATACACTACCAATTACAATCCTACATCATAGAGCTTTTTAAAAATTATATCAGTCCACAAGACAGAAAAAACATTAGAACCTTATAAAACAAACTCAAAACAATTTGGGGCTTAAAAAATATAGAATTGAAGAGAGAAATACTTGCTGGCCTCAATTTCACTTCTATATCATTAATCAACCAAAGAAAATGTACATAATTAAAGTTGTGTTGCATTGATAATTTCATGATTTTTCAAATAACAGAACAGCTAAGCATGTGATTACTAGATAACAAGTACAATTTGTTACTCTCTTTTTTCTATAGGAAACAAAAAAGAGTACGAGTATTATTCTTACCTGCGAAAAATCTAGGCCTTTGACAGTAGAAACGCCAATTGGATAAAGGAATGAAACGACGCCGCTGAGAGAAAATAAGAGGATTGAGTCTGTGAGCAGAGCAAGAGGATAGAAGAAATGGACTGGAGAGCCCCACTTGGAGTGCCATTTATAATTACTAACAATAATGATGTTGATATTCTGTTTATATAAATATATGTCTGTGATTAATGAACTGGTAAAGCAAAAGAATCTGAATGAGAAAAGGGAGAGAATTGAATTTGATAAACCCTAGCAATGGAGGAGGGAGATGCAGGTGGGGTTTTAGTGGCAGAGAGAGCCTAGTTGGATAACTGACAAAAACAAATCCAAACTTCTAACATTTTTGTAATTTTGAATCAATGTTTTAAACTTTACTAACCTTATGTATTTTCTTGCGATATTTATATATAAAAATTTTGACATATACATCAGCTTTAGTACGTGCATTGCTAAGTAAAAAATTTTAATTTGTATATTTATATTTAATATCTAAAATGTTGATAAAAAGTTTTATATTTAATATATAATTAATTTTTTGATTAATAAATTATTATTGATTAATAATTAAATTAAATTTTCAAAAAATTATATTTTAATTATACAGTAATAATAAATTAATCTTTTAGTTAAATGTAAATTCTAATTCAAAAGAAATATTTAATATTATATTAATTAATAAGTTAATTTTTTAATTAAATAATAATTTTGAATCTAAAAGATAATGATAGATTATATATATTTTAAAGTGCTAGTTTTCAAATAATTAAAAGTTAATTAATAAAATTCATATTATTGAACTTATAAATTTCTATTATATATTAAAAAACGGATATTAAATTATCATATAATCTAAGATACCAAAAGTAATTATAAAATATAGAATTCATTTTACATTATTGATTATAACTTTGAACTAAGCTTGCTAGCAATGACCATGTATAAATGTGTTTCATTTTTGTTCATTAATTGGATAAATAAATTTGTCACTCTTCTATAAAATTGACAGAACTTCTCAGACATCATCACGTAGCAAATATATATATATGAGACGGATAAAAATAAGATATTTACATATCACTCTAATGGTTTGACTTCCGTAACTGCCATAGGTGGAATTGACAAGCAGCCTATGAAATCTTGAAGATAGCAGTTGGCGCAGAGCACATTCATGTGTTAGAAACCATTTCTTGAGGACTCAGGGCGCAAGAGATGACTCAGACCACTCAACAATATGTCCTTGGCCCTTCTACTTTGGCAGCGACTCACAGCGAGATTCACTTTCTGGTAACTTATGAGTTTAATAGTATTTTCTGACCATATATTCATTTTGTGACTTGAAATTTATTTATTTGTCATTTTTAGAATGTTTGAACTTATTAATATTTTTATACATTATCAATTTTTTAATTTAAATTAAATTTATTTTCTTATCCGTTGTTTTATAATTTATAATTTTATCTTAGATTGTATGTAATAGTAATATATAACTTAAATAATACAATATTAGTAAAATTAAATATATTAAAAAAATCAGTAAAAGTTAATTTTAAAAATTATAATATAGATATAATTTAAATAAATAAAGTAGATAAATCAAATACACACCCTTTAACCTATCTTATTCTAAAAGAAATCATTCTGAATCTATTTACTTTTTTAATTTAATATATTTACCAGCATTTTTTATTATTTAATAATTTTGAGAAATAAAAGAATTAATTATTTTAGTCTAAGTAGGTTAATTTTAAATAATTTAAACTAATCTAAGTAGTATTTTAACCTATTTGATAATTGTCCAATTAATAAAATCATAATACAAATAAAGAAGGAAACAAAAGTCACCAGAATAAAAATAAAAATAAAAAACTAAAAAGAAGAAATTAAAAGGTCCAAAACCAAATAAAAGAAAAGGAGTATAAATTAGGCCCAAAACCAAAACTATGAAAATCTTTTATTTTGAGTAGCACGTGTTTCGACCATAGGACCATGTAGCTACATAGTTTGGAAAGTATGATATAACTTACAAAATATTATTATAATTTATGAGAATTCTTTTTGAAGAAATTTCATGGGATACAATTCTTTTTATAAAAATTATTATTATTATAACTTCTTTTTCAAATTTTTTTATGACTTCTGTTCAAAAAAATTTATTTATACAATTTTTTTATGTTTTTCATAATTTTGTTAAAAACAATATATTAAAAGTAATGCCTAAAAAATACCAAAGGAATATCATTTTAACTTGTATTATTTTGAAATTAGTCAAATGAGATAGATTTGTTGTTTTTATTTTATATTTTTTATGTTTGGTATTTATGAATTGAATGATACTACATGTTGTTTATAGCAACTAGTATTATTTGATGACATGAAAATATGTATCTCATAAGAAATATACTATGATAACAGAATTGAAGTCAATTGGACATATCCTCACTGATGAGCAGCAAGTTGAAGCTGTTATTCGGTCTCTACCTAATAATTGGGAGCACATGAAGGTGAACATGCCTTATAATGAGAATATCAAAACATGTGCTGACATTGCGCGCCACTTGAAGCTTGAGGATGAGCGCCTTAAGATTGTTAAACCCAATGCTCAAGCTTATGTAGTTGAAAGCTACAAGTAAGCTTCTGGGAACAAGCGCAAGAAGCTTGATAAGAATTGGAAAGGCAAGGGCGAGATGCATGACATTGGTCTGAGACTAAAGAAAGGAAACAAGCGCAAAAGAGGAAAGCGCAGTGGAAAAAAAGATAAGACAAAAGTGACATACTACAATTGTGGCAAGCTAGGTCACTTTGCTTATGAGTGCACTGAGCCTAGAAGGGTAACGTCTTATCTTACTTCCTCATATAAATATATGATTGAAATTTATGTTTCTAGTACTGTTTTGCTTACTAGATCCCATCCAATTAGATTGTAGACTCAAGAGCCATAAACCATATAACTAGAGACAGAAATGTGTTTATGAAATTTCGTCGAATTCTAATAGAAACAAAATGGATTATGTTTGAAACAACACAAGAGCTGAAATGAAGGAAATTGGCACATTCAAATTGGATTTGCAAGAGAGTTAAATCATATACCTATGATGTCCTTTATGCTCCTGATATTCTATGAAATTTGGTCTTGGTAGTTACTCTTCTAAAATTAGGATATGGTTTATTTTTAATGACGATTGTGTTAGGATTTCTTATGGTACAATGTTTTATGGTTGTGGATTTATCATGGATAGTTTTATGGTATTAAATACTATATATTGTAATAGTAATCATAATGTTTATTTTTTCTTGTCCATAAAATCTAACAATCATGACGTGGTTGTTTGTTTATGGCATGCTAAATTAGGACATATCGTTGAGATAGAATGAATAGACTAGCCCGTGATGGTCTATTGGGATGAAATAAAAAATTTACATTACCTATTTGTGAATTTTACCTACAAGGAAGGGCCACCAGAAAACCATTTGGAAAAGGCACCCAAACTGATTTTTGCTTTATACAATCAAACATTTGTAGACCAATGAGTGTTAAAGCAAGGTATAGAGCCTCATACTTTATTACTTTTACAGATGACTACATTCGATATGGTCATATTTATTTGATCTCCCACAAGTATGAAGCAAAAAGATATTTAAATGAGGTTGAGAATCAACTAGACAAGAAAGTGAAAGCTTTAAAGACCGATCGAGAGAAAGTGTGTCTATCTGACCGATTCAAGGAATTGTTTCATGAAAAGTGAATTATGAGACAGATAACAACCTCAAGAATTTTGCAACAAAATGATATTGCCTTGCATAAGAACAAAACCTAGCTATAAATAGTTAGATCCATGATGGCTCAAGCTAATCTCCTAGTATAGTATTAGGGCGATGCTTTATTAACAACAGCCTATAAATCTAACCGTGTAACTTCAAAATCAATTTTCTCAACACCTTATAATTTATGGACAAATAGGAAATCTAATTTGAATAAGTTGCATCCATGGGGATCCATAACATACATTCTCGACTCTTCTTAAAAATTTGATAAATTAGGACCAAGAGGGAAGAAATATATGTTTATACGATACTCTAAAAACGCAAAAGGTTATGTATTTATAGGCGATGATTTTCATAGAAGGATTACAAAAATTGAGTTGTGCGATGTCACTTTTCTTGAGGATAAATTTCCTAAAAAGAAAGATGTGGATAAGGACTATCATCTATATGAGATGGAAAAAGAAGGAGAAGTTAGTACAATTCAACAAAGAATTATTTCTCAAGAAGAGGAACCTAGCCCTATTCTTGACAGTGGAAGTGCACCATAACTACTTCACCCATTTCAATTGAGTGTGAGTGTTGAGGTTGTGTCTGAGCCAATTTCAATTATTGAAGATAATAATCCTCAATTATGAAAGAGTACACGTTCTAAAACTCCTAAAAGGCATTTTTAAATAGAAAACGAGGCCTACATTGTCACTCCTCATGATGTTGAAGAACCTAGCACAGTTAAAGAAACACTTGAGTGTCCTACAAAAGAAAAAATGAAAGTTGCATTGGACGAAGAAATGGAATCTATAAAAGTCAATCAAGTTTAGGACTTAGTTGACTTACCATTAGGATGCAAAGCCATTGGAAATAAATTGATTATTGAAATAAAATGTAAGGTGGATGGTTCTATTGATAAATACAAAGCTTGCCTAGTGGCGAAAGGCTACCAAATAAGAAGGTATAAACTATAAGGAAATTTTTTCACTTGTTGTCAAATTTCCTCCATTTGCTTGATCTTAGCTATTATTGCACATTTAGATTTAGAATTGCATTAAATTGATGTAAGAACAACTTTTTTTAATATAGAGCTAGATAAAGAAATCTATAAGGCACAACCTGTAGGTTTTGTTGTTAAAGGTCAAGAGCGCAACGTTTGCAAGCTCCAAATATCAATATTCGGCCTAAAATAGTCATCCAGACATTGGTACCTCAGAGTTCATAAAGCCATTTATTTTGACTTATGACTTTAAAATGATTGATGAGGACCACTATGTTTATGTTAAAAGATCCAATGACAGATTTGCAATTCTATCTCTTTATGTTGATGATATTTTAATATCTAGAAATAATTAAGAGTATGTAATGGATATCAAAAAATGGTTATTCACACATTTTGACATGAAAGATATGGGTGAGATTGACTATATATTGGGAGTTAACAAATTAAAAGAAATCGTACAAAGAAACTTTTGGCTTTGTCATAAGAGAATTATATCCAAAAGATTTAAAACGTTTCTATATGAATAGTTGCAAGTCAGTGGATATTCTTGTGCCAAAATGTGAGGTTTTGAATCTTAATATGTGTCCTAAAAATCCATAAGAACGAAAGAAAATGCACATTATACCATATACTAGTGTTATAGGAAGTCTTACATATGTCATGATGTGCACTTGTCCAGATATATGTTTTATTGTTGGGCTAGTTAGTCAGTATCGATCAAATCCCAATCGAGAGCATTGGAAAGCTGTAAAAAGAATATTAAGAATTGCATTTAATTCGGCATTCTAAAACTGATTAGGGAGGAAACCTTGATTAATATAAATAAACCTCTAGTTATGCTTTCTTACTTAATAAATGTGCAATTTCTTAGAGTAGTAAGAAACAGACACCATAGTTTTATCGACTATGGAAGCCAAATTCATTGCATATTCAATTGATGTGCAAGAAGTGGTTCTAATGAGAAGATTCTTTAGAAATTTGGATTTTTAAAATGATCGTGATGGAGTCATTATAGTCTATTGTGATAATGAAGTAACAATTGCTTTCACGAAAGATTCCAGATACCATAGTAGAACCAAAGATATCGATACCAAGTACAACTACGTTGGAAACATTGTTACTAAATGAGAAGTAGCAGTACAATATATTTCTACTTATCAAATGGTGGTTGATCTCCTTACTAAGCCAATACTAAGAAATATTTTTCTTGCACATGTGAATTCTCTTGGATTGCGTAACACCTAGATAATTGATTGTCAAACATTGTCGACTTTATATTGTACTATTTTAAATAAATGTAAATCATTTATTATGTTCATGAATACGTTATATACATCACATATTGCTTTTATTGAAAAAGCTAAACAAAAGGATGTAATACATGTTTAGATTGACTTGCTCATGCGAGTAATCATCTCTAGCACTAAATTGCAAGAAGATATGAGACATTATTTTAGGATTTTCACCTCAAACGAAAATGATATGAAATTATATCTATTTGATTTGGATTGCCCACATCCAAATAACATGTGAAAGCTAAATTTGAATTCTTAGTTTTAACATACTAAAAGTGAGAACTTAAAAAAATCCAGGTTAGGTGCTAAGTAGATATTGAACTTAGATATGTACAATACTTTATTAAACATCATGGAAATAGAAAATACTGGAACATGCAATTTATACCATGTATGCTTATTTGATCAAGAAGGTAGTGGAAGAATAATCCATTGCTTCTCCATTGTGTGATACCTTGAGGATAGCAAGTATCTTCATATGTGTACCCTTATACTTTTTACTCGTATTTGTATTTTATATTTGGTATTTTGTTGTCTTAATATGTTACCTATGGTTATGGATGATTCGGCCAATGGAACATGTCTAAGAAAGCAGCTACATATGAATTGTAAATCTTGAGTGAAAAAGGAAGACCTTGTCAAGTATATTTGTTGGCTAGTCAGTCTTTTCACTTAATAGAAGAATGACTCGATTAATGAATATGCATAATTAATATATACAAAATATGCTCTTTAAGAGATTAAGAGATGATATAATAACTCAATAGGATAAGTCTAGGGCATTGCGAGAATAGATAATTATTTCTTATTTTTGTTTAGAGTTGAAGCTATTATGTTATTCCTAACAAATACATAACGATAAGCTTCCAAGTTCAGGTCTGCATGCTAGGTCACACAACCCATTTACTAGTATGAAAGTTTGAATATTTTTTAGATTTAGAGAGTCTTACAATGTGCTCTACTAGTCTTGTGCGAGTATGAGATATTGCAATTTAGGTCGGGTCACTCATGACGGGTTGACTCAAACCCATTAAACTTATTCATATTATTTACAATAATTATTATTAATTAAGTTTATTTATTAAGGATAATTATCTTAGCAGTTACCAACACAAAGGAAACTATTTGTGGCAAAGATTGTGGATTATCAATTGCAAAGATTATGGCAAAAATTATGGATGAGATTATAGGATCTAATTGACCACAATCTATGTATTAGCTGTATAATAATCTGAGTATAGGATCTAATTGACCACAATCTATGTATTAGCTGTATAATAATCTGAGTATTAGTTGTATACATATCTAAAGTAGATTTGCAGTAATTAGTATAATAGTTGTATATATATTCTTGCCTAAATTAGGTTGTAAAAAACTCTTATTTACTGAAAAAATTCTCAAAGAGAGGGGTATTCAGTCATTTATCAAACTTTGTCACGGTATAAGAGCCTGCCTTTGGAATTCATAGTCGAATCTTTGAATTTTTGTCAGTTTTCTTTTTGCTTCTACCATTCAAAGTTTTTAGGCTACTTTCACTTTTTTTTTATTCTGAGTTGATTAATTTCTTATCAATAATTTTGGCTTTGAGATTTTTTGATTCTAAAAGAATGCCTATAGAGAATTCTTTTGGAAGGGTGTTTACAGAGACTTTGGATATCAAATTTACAAGAAAGAATTATACCGCATGGGAGTTTCAATTCAGAATGTTTCTTAAATGGAAGGAGCTTTGGAGTCGCATTGAATGAATTGGTCGATGGTTAGTTGATGTTGATGTTTGATTGACTTTCATATTTATAATGATTGGTTTTTTTCTTTTGATTTTTGTTCTGTTATTTTAAGACAGAAATGGTTCTTGGATTTCTTTATCTTGTGCAGTAATATACCTTTTAATTGAAATTGTTAGTTGAAGATACAAGTCTAAATTATGAATTTTTAACTTTAGTTTTTAAATTTTAGAGGTAGTATATATATTTGTAAGGTTTATAGAGATGATTTTATGATTTTTTGTGGTATAGTTATTTCCTACTTATGTAGACAAAATTTGATAAAAAAAGAATTACAATGAAGAGTATTAATCATTTTATTCTTAGTGAATCATTAATTTCTAAGAATTTTTCTTTATTAAAAATAGTTTATTTGTTGTTTCATGCATCCCCCGTTTATATATATATAATAGAAACATTAAGATGATATATTCTTTTATTATTTTTTGAAAAAAAAAAAAACGTTTTTGTTGTGTTTTTATTACTTTGAACACTTTTCATTCATTGTCCAAAGAAAACACTTTTTACTCATGGTGTTTGACAAATTATGAACTATTAAAGACAAAACTTGATTTTGTACAAATAGGCAATAAATTAGTAGGTAGGAAAAGATCCATGACAAGAAAGCTAGTGTTGTAAGGCAAAGACCGAAGTTCATTTACTTCATGCTGTATTTTTTTATAATGTACAAATGCTATTGATTTGTGTGAGTGAGGACATAAATGCAAGATTGCATGAAAATAAAAGACTATCACTAGTTTCAATGCATAGATATAGTCATGTCTTCACATATGACGTTATGTATACAGTAAAATGAAGTTGCAAAAGTTAGAGTATAAAAATAAGGTTATAACATTCAAATTTACAAAAAACAAATGTATTTTTATAAGAAGTTAAGTTTGAAAGGGGATTTTTGTAAAGTTTTTTTATTGTAGTATAAATGTCATTGGTACTAATATTTGTGTAACAGATTCATTAATGTTTCCTACTATTACACTAATAGTATAATACAATCAAGATATTATATTATTTTACTAAATATTTATATTTGGGATCATTTTAGATTTTGAATCAAACATGTCTCAGTTAGAAGTTCTACTAGTATTGAATTTTCGACTGTGTTAGTCTCGGGTTTAAGTTATGTAATTCAAAAAATTAAACTTAAATTATATAGATTCAGGATATTTGGATATTTAATTATTTCAATATTAAATTAATTTACCTCAAATTGTTTTAGTTTTAGATGACTTTGCTCTTGAATAATTTTAAATTTGAATTATTCTGGGTTCAAGTTGTTTCAATTTCGACTTTTTTAGTTTACATATTTAATTTTATCAAAAAAAATTGAATATGATAAATTGGATTGATTAATTTCTGATCAACAATTTTGGCTTTGAGATTTTTTCATTTTCGAAGAATGATTATAGAGAATTCTTTTGGAAGGGTATCTATAAAGATTTTGGCTATCATATTTAGAAGCAAGAATTATGCAGCATGAGAGTTTTAGTTCAGAATATTTCTAAAAGAGAAGGAGGTTTGGAGTCATATTGAATGATCTAGTTGATGGTTGGTTAATGTTTATTTAATTTTAATGAGTTTAGTTGATGTTTGGTTGGCTTTCAGATCTATAATGATTAGTTTTTTTCTTTTGATTTTTGTTCTGATATTTCAAGATAAAAATAGTTCTTACATTTTTTTATCTTGCATAGTAATTTAACTTTTAATTGAAATTTTTGGTTGAAGACAATAGTCTAGATTATGGATTCTTAATTTTAATTTCTGAATTTTATAGGTAGTATAAATATTTGTAAGGTTTATAGTGGTGATTTTATGAGTTTTTATGACACAGTCGTTTCCTATTTTTGTAGGCAAAATTTGGTAAGAAAAAGTTACAGTGAAGATTCAAGTATTAATCATTTTATTCTTAGTGCAACAACAATTTAAGAATGTTTTCTTTATTAAAATTAGATTGTTTGTTGTCTTATGCATCCACTATTTCTATACTTAATAATATATATATATATAGAGAGAGAGAGAGAAAGAGAATTTTTTTATTTTATATTTTTAAAAGGATATGTTCTTTTATTATATTTTGAAAAAAAAGTTTTGGTTTTTTTTTATTACTTTAAATACTTTCTACTCAATGAAATATTTTTTACTCCTGAATAAATTATAAATTATTAGAAACAAAACTTGATTTTATACAAATAGGCAATAGATTAGTAGGTCGGAAAAGATCTGTGACAAGAAAGCCAGTGTTGTAAGGCAAAGACCTATTTTCATTTGCTTTATGTTGTATCTTTTATAATTTACAAATGCTATGAGTGAGGACATAATTGCAAGATTGCTTAAAAATAAAATTAGAAAAGTCAGAGGGCAGAAGGTTGTAACATTCAAATTAATAAAATATATATATTTTTGTAAAAAGTTAAGCTTGAAAGAGGAATGTTATAAATTTCTTTTATTGAATTACAAATGTTATCAATATTAAAAAAAGAAGTATTTATGTAAAAGACTCGTTAATATTTCCTACTATTACACTATTAATATAATATGATAATTAAATGTCGTCAAAATATTATATTATTTTATCAATAGTTATGAAATACTTTATGGCAATCGAGAGAAGGGTGAATTGGTTGTTTACAAAAATCAATTTAAATTAAAAAAATTTGCATTAAAAAATTTGAATATTAAAACCAATATTAGCAGAAGCAATTAATCGATCCAATATGAGAATGCAAGCAATAAAATAAATACATGTAAATTGAAAGAGCTTAGGGAAGGAAAAATCAAACTTAAGAGTTTATAGTGGTTTAGTCAACTCCTTGCCTACATCCATTCCTCAAGATTCATTTAAAATTTTTACTATCAATGATTCTTTTATGAATGTAAGATCAAACTCAAGTGTTTCCAAGCTCAAATTCAAATTTCTTACAAGTGTTTCAATAGCTCACACTTAAATCCAAGTATTTTATATGGCCTAACACTCAAGCCCAAGTGTTTCTATGGATAATACTCTAACCCAAGTGTTTTCTCAAGGCTCACATTTTAACCTAATTTAAAATTTTCAATCTTAGTTACAAGAGTAATTAATCCCTTACATTCAAACCTAAGTTTTCAACTTAACACTTTTGAGCTTTGAATATAGAAATTAATCACTTAACTACCCAAAAGATTCAAATCCTCTCTTGAATCTTCAATACAAGAAGAATTTAATGAAGAAATAGAGATTGTTGAGAGATATAACAAATGGGAGGCTCAAGTAAATGCTTTTATTTTTTCTAGAACACTAAGAAATGATGTTTAAATAGTTATAAGTAAAATAGAGCCGTTATATACTCTAATTAAATGCAAATATAGTCGGTGTAACAACTTTTAAAATACAGCTTCATGGATGGGAAAAATCCTTCACGGTCATAAAGTATCAGCGTAAAAAACTGAAACTCGTCATGGCCATGAACAATTCTTCACTGCTAGAAAGCCTGCTTTCACGGCTGGAAATTTTTGTTCATAGTTAGGAACTTTGGTTTCACGGCTTGGGAACTTTGGTCGTCACCTCTACTGCAATTTCTTGAAGATTATGAAGAGTTGCCATCATTCACAAGCGTGAACTTTTTCTTCACTGCTGGAAAGATTTATTCATGGCTGGAAACTCTTGTTCACAGCTTGGGAAATTTCTTTCACAACTAGAAAGATTTCTTCATGGCCGTGAATGGCTACTTTTATGGCTAGGAATGTTGACTCTGAATGCTTTTATGGATTTCTTACTTTTCAGTCACGGGTATGACCATTTAAAAACTTGAAATATTGAGCTATATAACTCCAAATGGTAAATCTTTTTTTTTTGTTAGAAACTTTGATCAATACAATACAAGTATAGTTTTTAGAAACGCCAAAATCGGCAATCTTCATACTCCAAAAAATCAAAATATTTTATTGCCCATCTAGTCTTGACAGTTTGGACATGCTTCAGTATTTCGGCTATTGCACTTTCCATACACCTTGGATTGATGTAATACTTTTCCATATGAAACTAGACTCCCATATCTATAAATATGGAGAGTGACATATTAAAACACCTCTTGTAGAAATAATGCCACTAGTTCTAGTTGATCTCATCTGTTGTAGTCCAATTTGACAGCTTGAGCATAATTCACTAAAAAATCTGAAACTCCATTTTTCTAGCTCCAAAAAATATTTCAATTTTTATTTTTGAAAGTAGACGATGTAGCTATCTATCCATATATGGATTTTCCTTATAAACTCTTACAAGTAGTACAGTTTATTCTTCAAACTTTACCATACTGATTTTATTCGATAGAGATCATCCATGTCCACATGAGTTTCTTGACCCCATATGCTATTTGCATTGCCTTATATGTTATATCAATCTTTCCATCTTTATTACTTATTGACTCAAATATTCAAATCCTTTACTCTTAAATCCATCTTCACATTTATCTTCATCTTCATTTATATGCATCAATAATAATTAAAAATTACCTATTATAATACTAAACAAGATTGTTAGTAGTAATAATATTTTGTATCATTAAGATCACATATAAAACCTTTGGGTCAACAAATTATATTTTTAGAATCATTTTAGCTTTTAAATCTAGCATTTATCAGTTATAAGTTCAATTAGTATTAAGTTTTCAATTGTGTTAGTCTCGAATTTAAATTACGTAAATTCAGAAAATTATATTTAAATTAAATAGATTTAGAATATTTAGATATTTAAATATATTAAATTTAAATTAATATACTCTCATATTGTTTAGTTAGATTAAAATTGAGTAATATAATTATTATATAAAATATAATATTTTACATCATAAAATATGATATAATACTAATTCATAAATAAAATACATATAATTTGTATTAAGTTTGGCTCAAAGAGCATACATTAAACTAGTTATTTTATAAAACTTATATATATATAAAATGTTTTAAATAAATAAATGAAATTTTAATTTTTAAATTAAAATATTTTATAATTAATAATAATAAGAAGAAATCCACAATAAACATCTAACTAGCAAAAAATATCATAAAAATAAAAGTTGCACACAACAAGTTATAATAAATATAATAATCCCATATTAACAATTCAACACTATTGATATGTATAAAAGACATGAACACAGATAATAAGAATTCTTCAAAAGTCAACTTTCATATATAGGTCTATTAGCTCTATTGACCAATAACTTAACCTAGTAGATCGAGATTAATTTTTTCTTAGTTATATATAAATTATTTGGAAATCCAAATTTATATTGAAATATATATTCGTAGTGAGGTTAAGGGTATGATTATAATTAAATTAATTAACTATTTTCAGCCAGAAATAAATGCACATTAAAATTAAATTAATAATAATTCATGTTTGGGCACTGAAATAAAAGCAGTGTGTAGATTGCGGATTGCACACGAATAGCAAATCAATCGGTCAACAAAGTGCAGCGGTGACTATTGCACATGCCACTCCATAAACTACTACTCAGCAGTCCATAACATTATATAATTTCATTTTTACTACTTTCTCTATAAAATAATGCCGCCATCCAAATAATAATAATAATAATAATAATAGTAATAGTAATAGTAATTGATAAAGAAAGTGTAGTCACAGTGGATAATATATATGCAAATGAATAAATTAATTTATGTTATGTATTTCATTTATTCTCAACTTTATAAGTATTCTTGGCAAAAGTGGTTTTGCCATAATAAATACTTTGTTTTTTTGTTAAAATAAATTTTTCTAATTCCATGAATTTTGTGGCGGAAACTTCATTAGTAACATAGATGAATCTCAACTTAATTAATGTAACAACTTTATCAAACATTAAATATCAAATTTTAATTATTATATTTTTGGTCCGGTCAAAAATCTCAATTAAAATAGAAAATAAGAGAGTTGATACATAAAGAGTAGTGGAAGGAGACTATCTGATTTATTATTATTATTATTAAAAAAATGTGATATATATTCGGTCTACCACGTTATTTATATAAAAAAATTAATTACATAATAATATAAAATATTATTTATTAAGTATTATATTTATATTAAATGATTTATTTATTATAATTAATTACTTATGATTAAAAATTAATTAATATAAATACAATAATTAATAGATAAGTTGTTTTAACTATGGGTAGAAATTCTATCTAAAAATTTCTCAAATTCTCATGATAAGGAATTAATAGAAATTGTCAATTCTTCAAACATCTGCCCACGTTTTGATTTCATTTTAAACTTTCCATATTTTCCAAAACAATCTATCTACAAAGCAAACTCAAGGGTCTTTATGATTCATTGAAAAGTATAAATAAATAAATAAAGCCACCAAGAAACAACCACGAAAGCAAAAAGAAAAAAAAAAATACATATCAAGAAAAAGCAACGAATAAAGCCAAGAATTGCAAAGCCCAAAGAGTCCAAAACTGTATCAAAAGGAATAATGAGTAGCAAGAGTCTTGGCACCCTAACTTTGAATTGTTTATAGTCTTCTTGCTTATAAATACAAAGAAACTATCCTCAGTACCATCACCACTAACAACAGCAACAAAATTAGAGATCCTTTGATCAATTTCTCAAATTTTCCCTCTCAACATGGCCTTCTCAGCAACCATCCCTAGCTGTGAAACTTCACTACTTCTCAAGAAGTCATCCTTTAATGGCCTCAAGAACCATTCCAAAGTCCCACTTGCCAACCTCAAGTTTCTGGTTCCTGCCAAAACAAAACTCACCGCCACCGCCACCAGGGTGATGGTGGTTTCAAACTCCTCCGCGGCAGCGGCAGCTCAGGAACCCATCAAAATAATCGCACCAAAGATCCCTCTCCCTGCATTCCCATTTGAAGAATACATGGCAACCAAAGCGAAACACGTTAACAAGGCATTAGATGAGGCAATTCCACTTCAGAATCCAGTAAAAATCCATGACGCCATGAGATACTCTCTTCTAGCAGGAGGGAAACGCGTAAGGCCAGTTTTATGTATAGCTGCTTGTGAATTAGTAGGAGGAGATGAGGCAACAGCTATGCCAGCAGCATGCGCAATGGAAATGATCCATACTATGTCACTAATCCACGATGATCTTCCCTGTATGGACAACGATGATCTTCGACGAGGAAAACCCACTAACCACAAGATGTTTGGTGAAGAAACAGCAATTCTTGCAGGCGATGCACTTCTTTCTTTCTCTTTTGAACATGTTGCCAGGTCAACCAAGAACGTTTCGCCTGACAGAGTTGTTAGAGCCATAGCCGAACTCGGTTCAGCGGTTGGATCGGAAGGGTTAGTCGCAGGGCAGATAGTGGATATCGACAGTGAAGGTAAAGACGTCAGTGTTAGTGATTTGGAGTATATTCATATTCACAAGACCGCCAAGCTTTTAGAAGCATCAGTTGTCTGTGGGGCGATACTGGGAGGAGCTGATGATGAAAGTGTGGAAAGGGTTAGGAAATATGCAAGGTGTATCGGGCTGCTGTTTCAAGTTGTTGATGATATTTTGGATGTGACCAAGTCATCGGAAGAGCTGGGAAAGACGGCCGGCAAGGATTTGATCACCGATAAGGCGACATATCCAAAGCTTATGGGAATCGATGAGGCTAGGAAACTTGCTGCTAAGTTGGTAGATCAAGCTAATCAAGAACTTGCTTATTTTGATTCTGCTAAGGCTGCTCCATTATACCATTTTGCTAACTATATTGCCAGCCGACAAAATTAATTCTTTTTTTGTTTCTTTTTCTCTTTTTCTTTGGTGGTAATAATCTTATTATTTGTACGATTAATTCGTCTCTTGATCAAGTGTTTTGTTTGATGATATTTAATCTTATATATACAGATATATTTCATTTTAATTCGTAAACTGACGACGCAAAATAAAATTAGCGTCGTTATTGTTATTTTACTGGCAACATTATTTGCGTTCTTGTTTTTGTCTCCATGGAGAATTAGAGACGCGAGTGGGACGTTCAGACTTTATGCTGACATATTTATCGCGACGAAAAGATGCGTCGCTAAGTGCAAAGATAAGGGTCACGGAATGCTTTTCTTTTTTCTTAAGTAGTGAATGTATGTTTAATTTAGTATTTTATTATATTCAATTGGGTGTTATCAAATCTAAGTATGGGTGAGTGATCGATATAATTATATATACTAGGAATATAGTTGCCTATTCATTAAAATAAATAGTTACACCAACTTCAAGAGTGTAATTATAATATAATCTTTAGACTATATATATATTATATACATTATTTATGATATATTTGTAACCCCCATAATGGTATTTGGTCGAATTAGCTTAATATTAATCCGATATTCTAAGCTAATTTATGCATATCCTTTCAGTATAAACCCCAAGAAGTAAGGTGGGGAGCCTAAAAAGTGATGGCTCGCATATCACAACAAGACACTTCACTATCCGTGAGCATATCTACGCCACCTAAATCGAATCTTAAAGAGTGAAACAAACTAAAAACTTTCTTACAAATTAATAAGACCTAACTTAACAAGTAATCAATAATAAAAGTAGTAGCAATATACAAATAAACACTAATTTGTTGGTATTACAGTTGGTTTTAAGACTCTGAGAAATTGAGTTTGAAACAATCGAAAAAATAATTAATGAAAGAAATATAAATAAAACCAAAATAAATGAAGAAAATTGTTTTTGTTAAAGATTTTAGATTGCTAAAGGATAAAGAATGTATAATTTATAAGTGTCAAAATACTAATTTGATGATGGTAGAGTTGTTTTTAAGGCTATGAAATTTCTGAGTTTAAAACTCAATCGAGGAAAATTAACAATAGAAAGATAAATAAAACTAAAAATGAATATTGTCTTTGTTAAAGATCTTATATTGCTAAAAAGAATACATGCAAGTTTTAAGTGTTGAAATTCCGTTCATTCATTCATTCATTTTACTCTTTTTTTCATAAGACAGTTTGTGTTGGTTGAATTTAAATTCAAATCTACCGGCGGATGAAGCATTAAAATTTTGGAAGATAGATTATAAATTCTTAGAAAGTATATTGAGACATAAACTGAAATATGAATAATATTAGTAAAAACAATATTTTTAAGAAGTTTTTTTAGGGGGGAATTGAAAGAATTATAGAAATATATAGGGTAAAATTTGGAATATGAGAATTAGTAATAGATCTTTTATTAAAAATGATTTAGGGGGGCGGTGGCCTCCTCTTGCCCCCTTTGTCGGTCACTCCTCAAATATATTAGTGCACTTTACACTTCTTCATTTATTCAGTAATTACTAGAAATCAAATGTGAAAATAACACAATGCATATTATCTAACAGTTTAATTTCTGATTTCTTAGTTTACATAAGGCTTAAGATTTATATTGTAAAATACTCTAGTCCCTCATAACAATGACATCTCAACAAATTGACTAAATGTGTATGTTTTGACTTAATAGATCACCACTATAAGAATTATTTTGTGAAATGATATATACACTAAATATATATTTATGCTCTAAATTTGTATCGATTAGTCAATTTAACATTTAAACTTTCGATTTAATCTAATAGCCATATGATTTTTAATTTTTTAATATCTAAATAAACTCAAATTTTAATTTAACCTAATATTTACTTGAATTTTATTTTTAGTAATATTTAAACATCTTTGTGTAATACATATGGGCGCATTGAACGAAGACACATATTAAACAATGTTAAAATATCACTAAAAAATAAATTTAGGTGTTAATTAAATTAAATTAAAAATTAAAGTATTAAAATAACTGATTGGCCAAAATTCAAAAATATAAATATGCATTTCGCTAGTGATATATAAATAAACAAGTCAAATCTCATAAGGTAATAAACAATTATCTGAGATTGTTTCTTTTCTCTTATGATCACTCGAATATTTTGTTTGAAATCTTCTCACAGGGTTATATAAACCATATGTAGAACGCCCTTAATCCATGGGAGACTGATTTCAATTAAGATGTCCACGTGAAGGGCATTCTTTATATTTAGTTATTTACTTTTTCCTTTTTAAGTAATTATTAAGAAAACTCCTCAATACTTTACATTATAAGTTTTGGTTTTCTGAAAAAAGAAAAATCAATTGGGTTTTGAGTCAAACTTGAAAATATTTATTTTTTCTTATTAAGTTTTTGTAATCTTGAAAAATCAATTGGTTTAGAGATTTTGTTTAATTTAGAGTTGTTTTCATTCAACAGTTATATTAAACTCGTCTAATAAAATTTAAGAATCAATAATTGATAATTGATTTAGTTCTATCAGCTTTATTTTAAAGTCTTTTTTGTATCAACCGATAGCTGATATAATTTTTTATTTGTTTGGACAATATTATCCATAATAATAATAATTTATTCTGAGATAATATCATTTAATTAAATTTTTATATTTATGATAATTATTTTAAATTATATTTAATAATTAAATAATTATAATTATTATAATTATGACATCTAAAGTTAATTTTTTTCACTGGAATTTAAATTTTAAAATAATTAATATAAATATTATCAATAATAAATATAATCAAGCTAAACAAAAATAATTGCTATAAGTTAATTTTTTATTAATTTTTATTATTGAAAATAATATTATAAGATTATACATCAATAATTGTTTAATAAATTAACAATAGCAACTAAAATTAATAACTTAATAAAATTGTAACAAACAGTTTCGTTTAACAACTATCGATTATTAGTTATCAGTTACCAACTATCGGTCGAAACAAAATACAATTATTAAAGATAGTTGATGTGAAATTACTGCTGAGGAGTTTCCAATGAAAATTATTTATTCAGTTGCCACTTCAGAACTAAGTATTTAGAAGAATAGCTTTCCAATTTCTATTTTTGAATTTTCAGGACATTCTTTCAATCTCCATGGATGTGACCCATTTCATGGATTCTTTTCATCTCAATTATAGACGACTCAAATTTATTGCCTCCAATATTTGTTACTTTCTTTTCCACAAAGACAAAGTCAAATATTTGGTTCAAGGTATGTGGTCACCTACTATCTCTCTCTCTCTCTCTCTCTATATATATATATATATATATATATTATTTTTTATCTTTTTTTCTTGACATTTTAAATTTTTATTTTGATATGTGTATTTATTTTTGACAAGTGAAATTTAAATTTATATAATTAATCATTTGCCCATTCATTACACGGCCGTTATTATTATTTCAATTATAAAATCAAGTCGATAGATATAATTTAATAAAAATTTAATTTTTAATGTTAATTTATAATATCTTAAAAAATAATAGCAAACTAACTATTTCAAAATTTTTTATTTTTTTTTAAATTTTTAAATTTTAATTTGTACAATAATATAAAGATTATTTTAAAAATATTTATTAATTATAAACTAATACAATCAATATAATTGATATTACTATTTTTTAGAATTAAAAATATATCATATAAATAAAAATTAATTTATTACTGCATGTAATATTAAAAATAATTTAAAATATTATTTTCTAAAATTAGAATTGTTATCTAATTAAAAAATTAATTTATTAAGTAATATAGTATTAAAATTTAACTAATATATTATTTTTTAGAATAGAATTAGCATCATTATTTGATTAGGAGACTATTTATTAGTTAATATAATATTAAAATATAATTAATATGTTATTTCTTAAAATTAGAGTCAGTGTATAATTAGAAATGCAACTTATTAATTAATAAATTAATAGAAAAAAATCATAAAATTATAAATAAGTTTGAATTTCATGTGTCAAAGATAAATACACATGCCAAAATAAAAAAAAAATTGTATCAAAAATTAAGCATACATATCAAAAATTAACCAGTGTCAAAAAAAATTTAAGTCTCACAAAAATTAATATATATAAATTGTGTAACTTTTTCTATTAATTTATTGATTAATAAAATACATTCCTAATTAAACACTATTCTAATACTAAAAAATAGTACATTAATAATAAATTAGTTTATTAATTAAATAATAATTATCTTAAAAATAGTATATTAATTATATTTTAATATTATATTAACTGATAAATTAGTTTTCTAATTAGATAATGATTCTAATTTTAAAAATTAATATTTTATGTATTTACTATTAGATATACTTTTTAAATTATATAATAATTTTTAATTTTAAAAATAGTAATATTAATTTTATTTATAATATTAATTTATATTATATTAAAATTAATTAATAGATATTTTAGAACATTTTTTATATTTGTACACTAATAAAATCTTAAAATATCAAAAAGTTCATAAGAAAAATTTAAAATATCTAATTTATTGTTATTTTAAAAATATAATAAATAAAATATTAAATATTAAAATTTTTATTAAATTTTATTTTAAAATTTAATCTTATAATCGTATAATAATAACGGTCGTGCACATACAAGTAAACGATTAGTATATGTTAATTTCTGATACCTTCAATTTTGTTACATACATAAAGTTTATATGTATTATTTTTAACACATGGAACTAGCACATGGAATTCAAGTTTATGTGTAATTTTATATTTTTTATTAATTTATTGATAAATAAGTTATATTTCTAATTAAAATATTAATTATAATCTTAAAAAATATCATTAATTATATTTTAAGATTAGACTAACTGATAAATTAATTTTCTAATTAGATAACAATTGTAACTCTATCCTATAAAATAGCATATAAATTATATTTTAATATTATATTAACTGATGAATTATTTTTCTAATTAGATATAGAATTTTAATTTTAGAAAATAATATTTTAATATTATATTAACTAATAATTAAATTCTTAATTATATAAATCTAATCCTAAAAGATAGTAATATCAATTATATTGATAGTATTAATTTATTTAATATTAAAATCAATTAATAGAATTTAAAATAAAATTTAATAAATTTTTAAGAAATTAAGAATGACATTTATAAATATTTAATTTACTGTTATTTTTATAATATTGTAAATAAATATTACATATTAAAAATTTTATTTATAAATTTAATTTTATAATTAAAATAATATCAACTAGTTTGTTTTTAAATTGAGGTTGAAATTTGAGGAATAAAGTTGACAAATTCAAGTAAAATTATAGGTTATCACGTGGGTACTCAACATCCTATCATCACTATAGAGTATTTTAATAAGGATGAATAAGTGGAAATATAGCATTTTGAAATTTATTTGAAGCAATTCAGTGATTAAAGAAATATCTTCCTTTTCCCTTTCAAATATTTATGGCAATATGAGAATTATTTGAATTATATAAGTTCAATAGTCAACATTCTAACTTAATACTATGTTGGATTGAAATCTATAAAAGAATTAATTTATTTAAAAAAAAGAAGCCATGAGAGATAAAATAAAATAAAAATGATGAAATTGAAAAAAACATTTTGGTGTTATAAAATATATTAACTTACTAATGTAAAATTTATTTAAAAATTTTACCTATTTTGTCATAATTTAGTTTAGCTATAACCAATTTTATAATATTTTATTTATATAAAATATTAAATTAACTTATATTCTATTTAAAGTATATAAATTTTAGATTCATACATGAATTTTACAGAATTAACAAAATACTATGTAAATGCAACTTTTAACAAGTCTTTTAATGGTAAATAAGTCTAATCTGCAAAATCATTTATAATTTCAGTCAATTTACAGTATTAGTAGGCAAATTTGACAGCGATGCGACTCAATTTATTTTAGAATGATAAGAAATGGTAAGAATATCATAATATATCTGAATGTATGGAGATCAGAGAAAGTACAGCACAACTTCTAAGACTGCTCACTGCCTCAGCAATCTAAAATGGAAAAGTTTATCAGCAGTCAAAAACGGCACACTTTAAAAAATTGGAGAAATGAGAAGCTTTGAATGTGGTGAATTGGTCATTATAGAAAATGTATTTTTTTGAATTTTTGAAACTATTTTTCAGTCTTTCTTTGTTTAGGTTCTGGCTTGACTCTTTTTGTCTATAAATTCTTTTTCCTCAGTTTCCTCATTTTGATTAGTCGCCAAGGACTCAGCATACAGTTAGATTGTATAATTTTGTATAATTTCTTTTTTTTTTTTTTTTCTCAAGGAAACCAATTACCAACCAGCTGCCAAGTTATTCTATTATAATGGCCCGACTATTTCTTTCTAATCTTTAATTTTTCCAGAGGCTGCCCAAAAATAAAACATCAAACTTAGATCAGCCCATAGGTTGCGTTTAATACGAAATCAGCCGATTAACGGTTTCGGTTCATGAAACCAACCGAAATTACAAGGAGACATCAGCTGGTTAAAGTTCTATCTGTCTTTCCAATCAAAATTGGCAACCTGTGCCCGTTCAAACTGGAAAAGAGAAAAAGTTTTATTGATTTTCCTTTTGTTTATTTTTCTTTAATTGGAACATAAAAGTTAGTTATATAGTACCAAAATGACCAATACCAAATGACTAAATGCATATTCCAACATCCAAAATTTTAATTATTTAGTCACTCAAATATCGTTGTCAATTCTGTGTCATATGACACCAGTGTCGCAAGTACTTTTACCTACAATAATAGGTCTAATAGGAATAATGACCCGTTGAATACTTTAACTTTAGATAATCCTCAACTTGTAATTTTTTTATGATATTCAAACATTGTTTTACATATGATTTCATCCAAAATGTTTATATGTATTGAAATTTAGATGTTCTAATATTATTAAAACCAAATTTCATGTCTATTAAGTTATTAAAATAAGTTAAATTAAAAATTAAGATATTAAAATAACTTTAGGCATCTACTTATACATTTTGCCATACCAAATTATGTAAATTAATGACTAAAATATTAATACAATATCCAATTAAAATGTTAAAAGAGCTTTTCTTTTTTTTCTAAAAAAATAAAATTAACTGAATAAGATTGAAGGGAAACCAAAGTCGTTCGACCTAAAATTATGAACCAAATCAGTTACGGCTTGTGACTAGAACAAACAAGAACTAGCAGTTTCGGACTCAGTTCCTGGTCCAGATTGAACCGTTGGCCAAGTGTATTCAAACTGACTTAACCTTTTTTCTCTATCTTAAAACTATATATTCTTAAATCTTCTGTCTGGCTGCCAAATATTATAGTAATAAGCTGCCCCAGTACAATCACATAGATTTATTACTTTAGTCAACCCTGTCCTGCTCCATTTCTGCCTTACCAAATTTCTTTCAAGGCAGCTCCGTTCATATTTTATATAAGAATAATTATTATATAATAAAAAAGTTTTAATTTCAATTTAAATCAACTATAAATAAAAATAAACTCTATTATAAATTTTTTAAATTCCATCTCATAAAAAAAAATTTATATTATTATTTTATATTTTCAATTTTATTTGTATGATATAATAAAATATTAATAAATTTTATTTCTGATTACTATTATTTACCAACAAATAAAATATAAAATTAAAAAAAAATTAATATTCAAACCTTCATTAAATTTTAACCTTCTTACATGTATAAATTTTATTTAGAATCACGTATATAACTATAAGACGGTTTTATTGTATATCTTAAAAGTGTTTAAATTTCAAATAATTGCCTCCAATCAGACTATCAAGGAATTAGCCTAGGAGTACAAATTTGACTAATACTAATTCTTTCTCTAAAATACTAAAAAAAAAAATACTTAGCTGGTCAGTGATTCTACATGCATGCATAAGATCAGATATCAAATTAATAAAATTAGTCTACTGATCTGAAGAAAATACTGCTTTTAGAATTATCATTTGTTTATAGGAGAATTATTATCTTAATTCTATGATGACCCCATTTTTGCAAAATAAATACTCTATTTTCTAAATAATAACCAATGGATGATCAAGAGGAACCTCATTTTGATCTTATGGTGACAGAAGAACAATAGAAGTAAAATAACAGAGTAGAAGATTCAAAAAAACATGCCCTGATAAAAATTAAAAAAAGAAAAAGAAAAAGAAAGAAAGAGCAGAGCCAGAATACTAGGAGAACATTAGGGCAACTATGCTAAAGATGCAAAAGCATCATTAAAGCCTGTACATCATTTACTGACACACACATGATACATAACTATCGGGAAATTTCTCATTAGCATTTGAAATTTGCGGGGATAAATGCCACCTAACAAAAAGGGGGCAACTTCACATATAGTTTTGAGCATACATAGGATCTGATCTAGCTTCATCAATCTACTTAAGAAATAGGGGTAGGTACCAGGAGATTTTCTCAGACTAAAGTGGCAGTGGAGAAACATTACCCCATGACTTTTGGGCGCCAACCGGCAATGACATCTTCTGGGAGAGCCCGTGTTTTAATGAAGGAATCCAGTGAGAAAATAGCCTGAGCAACAGTAATTCAATATTGTTGTCACAAATATTACACTAAACTCTAATCTGCAGAAAATATTTTCATGTTGGCTTTCCATATGAATTACTCCAAATCTAAGATGTCATGAAATCATGAATGCAAAGTAATGAGCTCCTGATCATATCTAGTACTGTGCCCTGGAGAGCAGTACCACATTCCCCATGCTAGATCATATAGAATAACTCCACCATCTTGACATTTATAGGAGGTAACACAATCTTGTGTATATTGTTTGATGACAGCAGCTATATGCATCTAGGGATAAGAGTACCTAAACTGTATCGACCCTAATTTACATTCATTTGTTCGTAGAATGACTTATGAATTAAGATAGCACGAGTATAAAAAGAAGAAAGGGAGGAAAAAGAAAAGGGGATGGGGGATACTTATGCGTGCTCTTCCACCAATGATATCACACATTTAGGCTATGTCCACCCATGATAAAAGACAATCATCAAGACCTTGTTCACATTCCGGAACTCACAATGTTTACAAAGGTAATGCAACATGCCAGAGTTTAGTTCCTACTAAACATACCTTCATGTAAGATCTGAAATAGGGGAGTGACTCTGGAATCGTCCAATTCTTATAATGCCCCAAAGCTACCTCCAGATGGTACAGCTTTGGTCCAAGAGCCAAATCAGCAGCAGAAACTTTTTCTCCATTAATATAAGGGCCCTTTAAAAAATAGGTAAAAAAATGATCATATAAATCTGCAGATGATGGCATTCTAATGAGGAACCATGCTGTTAAATTTCTAAACAACAAAGAACAAAGTCAAAACATCCATAGATTTAACAGAACCCATCACAAAATAAGAGAACTTGGAACTTTATATACAACAAAAAATAAAGAGCTGAAGAAAAAAGAAAATACAGAAGGATTTCTTCCACAATGAAGAAAAGACAGAGGAAAACAGAGAAACAAACTAGGCACGTGTGCCCTCAAAAGCAGTTCTAGAAATTATATTTAAACTTGAATAGAAAGATTTGACTCTTGACACTATTAACTGTTCTACATGGAACAGGATCCTATTCCCGAAAACAAACTTAATAAGCATTCAAAATAAAGAAAGTCCAAATGCAGAAGGAATTTCATACGCATCAGGCCGATGTGTTTACAGCAAATAATTCGCCTAATAATCAAATAACCTTTCAAAAATTGTAGGAACTACATGTATCTACATGCTTGGAAAAACCCAGAACTTGAATAGTATTGCCAACAATATAAGATGATTACTTTCAAAATCCCTTCTCCTTGGCAGCACAACTTCTCTCCTATATTTGTTCTGATGCAACAGCAAATAGCTAAGTGCATCATAAATAATGTAAGGGATGAGCAGGCAATCAGTGGCTACTGATACATGTTATTTCTCAAACTTAAACTCACTTAAGGCTCCAGTCCAAATTAGTTGAGAGTCGGGACCAACTAAATGGATTCTTTTCCTTTGATTGACTTTGTTTAAGGTCAAACTAATAGCCGACCCTGATTCTGAGAACTAAGAAACTAAGTGTGCGGGAGCATAAATCATCTGTTCCTTGAAGGGAAAATTTTGACAGCTTAGGTGGTTCCTGTAATGCGTCAAATTGCATAACTGATGAAATGTCTCAAAAGTTACCAAACAAAGATTCCAAGCACATTTCCAACAAAACAACAGTGACTGAGCCAAAGTTGCCTACTGCATCATTGACTAACAATTATAGGCTGAATTTTACTGCTTAGAATAGGTAAATGGAAATAGAATATTCCCTCATCGCAATCACAATGCTATCTCCATCATTCATCCATTGATTACATAGCTAGCTCATCTTTGTTTAACAGGGAAATGACAGATAAACATTGATTACTTGTAAGCTGTATATAGCACATGCTTTTCAAGTTGCTATTGAGAAGAACTTCTTGTAGCATAAAAAAGAGAACATTAAATAAAAGCTAACAGTGACTTGAGAATTATGGAGTTGGTAATATCATCTCCCATGATATCTGACAAAGTTACTAGGTAGCAAATCTACAGAATATTATTTATCCCACATGCATGTGTTTTCAGTACAAGAATTAATGAGTTCAAAAGGAAGTCTTAGTTTGTATAGAAAAGAGATGCAGGAGGGGCAAGAAGTGCAGAATTAGGAAAGAAAGGAGGCTGAGATGCTTGAGATCTTTTATTCTACCACTGAAGTATGGCGAATGGGATTGCAATCATGCGCCCCGAATAGTCAGAGCACAAATCTCATGCCATCACTATTGCCAGTACAAATCTTGGCCCGGTTCCCTAACTCTAACACAAAGTACCAAGATTAACTATATTATTTTTAACATCCTTCAAAATGCAATGTCTTTTACTTCAAATATGCTAACTTTTCCCCATTTAATTTCCACTCTTTGACCCTGTATTATTCTTGAGGCATTAAACAGTAATGGACTTTCACATAAAAAAAAATCTTAAAATCAATATTAAGATTTTTTCGAAGAGGCTTCTAAAACAATCTGTGACAAGCATGCTTTTCCATGCCACAGACATTCATAACAGAGTAAAACTTTAGACACTGTGATATTAGAAACTCTTCTCTATCACTTAAATAGCAATTGATAAAATTCTCTCTATTAAAAAAAATACCTAACAAGAAGAGCACAATAGAACTCACATTTTCTTTAATATAATCATTGAAAGCGCTTAGCTCATTGAGTAATGCCTGCTCTGTCCCATCACTGGCATCTTTGCTTTTAAGAAAACCAATAAATGTGGAGAAGATCTTCGAGCCACTACATCAAGAAACTTAAATAGCTGAACCAGATAACCTCTGTGTATATTTCAGGGAGCTGTGGAAAGACTATCAAGGAATGGAACAACTAAGTAACATGAACATTTAGCAGAAAGAAGGCAGTAGTAAAACCAAAACGCCTCATTAAAGTGCATCTATAATAGTCAACAAAAATAAAGTACTTCCCTGGAAACATCCAAGCAATAACACATAGATATAAGACCAATCCACCTGTAGCAACATTTTTATATTCCCAAGTGCTAGTATTGATAAAAAAAAAAAGAAATAAAACATTTGAGCAACCAACAACTCTGAAATGCAAGAAACTGCTGATCTAGAAGCTTAATTCTTAATGAGGACATGTGGAAAAGATAAAAATTGAGCACATAGCACTTGAACAAAACTTCTTTCCAAATGGAAAAGCAAGGTCAGCAGCTAGATGGATCTTTAGAGATAGTTCCAGCAATTTCAGCATTTAGCATCAACAAATAAATTATGGAAATCTCAATTAATCACAAGATAGTCAATGTAACTTCGAGTTTTGCAAATCATTGTAATGCCTGTGATATTCACCAAAACCTTCAGAAACAAAAAATACAATAAAATAAAAAAGATGCATGTATCTCAGGTTAAATGATTTAAGCACAACTGGATGCCTTTTAAATTCTGAAGAATGTCTTAACACATGCTTTACAGCATCATCAGTAAGCACTTGCACAGTAAAGGAAGCTAAGAAAATTGCTTCACCAGGAAATTATGATCAATGAACAAGCGACATACACTGAAGCCTTTTCTGGTGGGATTCCTAGTGGGGGATCTGGAAACTTTTCTTCTAGTGACTGTGTAATAAAATCTGAATCCGGGACCCACTTCTCTTCAAATTTTATCACAGGAACTTTACCTTCCGGGCTTATTTTCAAGAACCTGCACACCAAGGAATATATGAAAAAGAAAATAAATTGCAATGTAAACCAAGAAGACTGAACAAAACAAGAGAACCTTCGGTTTGGTTTTAATCACTGATACAAGAATTGAATATATTTGTTTTTCCATGTCTATAGTCAAGCTCAAAACTGAATATATCCAAGACCATTAATAAAAGAAATAAAGGCTATTCACCATTCTGGCTTGTTGGACAAATCAACCAACTTCATTTCGTAAGGGACATGCTTTTCCTCCATAGTCAACAACACTCTTTGGCAAAATGGGCCTGAAGAAGGAAAATCTAATATTACTAATTCATATCCATTATTGAATCAACACACCACTACTAAATAACTCAGCACATCATATAAATCAACACCTAAATGGCAGTAGTCTATGAAAACCCATTATCATCTGTAATTATTTTTATTAATTTCTCCTTGGTTATTGAAATTAACGCCAAAAGAATGGATACATTATAGTTTCCAAAGTGAAAATGAAGTGGAGAAAAATCCAAGTTTTGAAAAAAAAAAAACTTGAAACTAAAAAGAAAGCATTCGAGCACTCAACAATGCTTCAAATAAGCATGTAACTATTCATAGTATACAGATGCATAAACTAATATTTTCATAACCAATTTGTACACTGCTCGAAATAATAGAGTGTTTTGGAGAGTGTATAAAAATGCAAGATTTCAATTGAGTCAAATTCTATTTAGTCAATTCTCATGCTTTGGAATATTGTTGGTTGCTAATATACAATTCTTTCAACCTACAAAAACAAAGCATTTAAGAAAAAAAAATTATAGCAGAAAGTGGCATGATTTTGCAAGAATTCATCTTCCAAACTACATTCCAAAATGTCTTTTCTTTTTAAACTGAATTTCAACAACTACAAGCTTTCCAAACACTATAATGGACTAAATAGAATTGAATTCTTGTATTTTTAAACACTTTCCGGGAACATTAAGCGTTGTTTGGAACCTATCATATAAACTTTTTTCTATCATAACGCCTTATGTTTGTTTCTAAGTTGAAATTACTGAATTCTAGCAATAATGTGATTTCCAGACACAGTAGGTTGACTAAATAGAATTCAAATCTTGCATCTTTTAATATTTCCAAACACCATATAGATACAGAATTCATTAAAAAAAAAAAAACGAAAAACGGAAACATTAAACGAATAGTTTTTTTTTTTAAAAGGAAGAAAAAAGAAAGAATGGAGAAAATTCTCACAGTCGCCAAGTTTGTTGGGAACAGTAATAGAAGCTTTGACACAGACTTCTAGAGGATCCGAAACAGCAGACATTGCAATTTTTCTTGCTCGGTTGCGCCCTCTCAAAACGGCGTTGTTTCGAGGAAAACGAAGGTGATGATGCTTCATCATTGTACAAGAGAAAGCACAAGTCGCTGCAGCTACGGCCGCCGCTGGCATCGATTGAATTCTCGCCGTCGACATTAAGCGAGTGAAGACTGCAAAATTTGTTAGCTAATGACGTTTGGATTCTGATTGATAGACAGAGATGAGGCCTATTTGGTGCCAAGAGTAGAGTCGGTTAGTATCTTTTCCTACGTGGCATATTTAAATAATAACTATTTTTCACCAAGATTTCTTTATTTCGGTATTTTATTTGCGTTCATATCAAATCAAAATAAGTGGAATTATAGTTCTAAATATATGATAATATTTATTAATTATTTTCAAAATTTAGTCTTAAATATATTTTATATATTATTATTTATCTATATAAATTTAAATAACTCAATAATTTGATGAATATATTGAAACATATATACTACATATGTTTAATCGGCGGGACAGAGGCGGAATTTAGTCGGGTTTACGTCTTTTAAGCTCATTGTCTAAATCCGGCCTACAAACTTAAAATTTTAGGTAAGCCAAATCTGTCTTTTTAATATCTATTTAATTTGTTATTATTTAAAAATAAAATAACAGATAATATTATATTTTAAAAATTTTCATTATAAATATTTTCAGTGTTAAAATAATAATAAAATTTCTCATAATAGTAAATTCATCTATAAATATATTTTATAATTTATGAAATTTATACTAATTTTTATAGTTAGAAAAAAATAAATTTAATATATTATTAAAGAAAACTGAAGTACATATATTATAAAATATATTAATTTTAATAAAACAGTATAATAGTATTAAAAATTAATATTTTTAGTAAAGATAATATAATAGAACTATCTGTTAAAAAACCTTTAAGTCTTAATACTTATGAATCCGTGAATTACTAACTTAAAAATCCAATAAATAACTTGAAATCAAATTCTATAATTGTTAGTTAGATTGTAAGATGATCAAGAATTAGAACCTAAGAAAAATTAAGTCTCTTAAACTCCAATTCTAAATACGTCATAAGGATAGATGAATTCCTTGATAAGTAAGTTTTGTATTCAAAATAAGAATACAAGATACAAGCAATTCGACTTAAAAAAAAGTATAAATTTTAATTAATCATAATCTACCAATAACATATGAATTTGGCATTTTTTAAAGACATATCAAAAGTTTTAAGAGAAATAGAACTCTTATTTAACTAATATGATCTAATATGAGTTCCCTTACAAATTTGAAAAACTCTAACAATTAACCAAATAGGATATTAAGAGTTAAATAAAGTTTTCACAAATTTAGACTTTAAAAATATTAAAGAAAACTCACTCTTTATGATTTTTATTTGAGCCGATTTCAATTAGACTTCTATTCGTAGCCCACTTTTGTATATAGTCATTTAAAGATCTCGAAGCTCCTTGGCCATTGACTGTGTAATTAGACCTTGTAGCAAATTTAATGGATCATTTCTTTGTTGTTACCCTCTTGGTCAAGCCCACCCAAATCAACATGTTAATCCATTTCACTATCTCTATTTGCATTTTTCTCCATCAAATATCTTTTTTGTTAAAATTCTAAATGTTGAGTTATTACTTTTTCTTTCAATCTTTTTTCTTTTCTAATTTTGTCATATTTCTTATTTAAAATATATTTTTATAAATTAGTTATCATTATCATTGTAAAATTCATATATTGTTGACTATAATAATGAAACATATTAATTGTATATAATATTAGTTTTAGACAATGATATTATAGAAGTATTAATCTATGTTAGATCTTTTTTCAATTTTATTCTAATTTATATTTTATATTTTATATTTTATATTTTTGTTAAACATTTAAAAAATCTCAATTTTTTTATAAAGAATGTTAATCTGTAAGTTGATAATTTATTTTAAATTTATTATGTCTATTATAAATATGTGTATAATTATTTAGTTAATAGATTCAAATTTTAGTACTAATAAATTTTAATAATTTTTTGAATTACTAAAATATCAATTTTTTTATTATAATTAAATTCAACTTTTTTCTCATTTTGATAATAAATTTTTATCAATTAGTGAAAAAAATTTACAATTAAAAATAGCTAATCAAGCCAAAATATTTATTCAAATATATTCAAAAAGAGTCTTTAACTTTTTAATTGTAAATCCAAATTTAAATACATCTTAACATAAGTGAACTTTAATTACATTCTTATAACCTTAACTAATGTCACTGTAAAAACTGATTTAATAATTGTCCATAATATATTATTAGATGATAATAATAATAATAAATTTTCTGCAAAAATGACTCATTAAGTTGATATATTAAAATAATTTTTTTTCATTTTTTTATGAAATTACTTTTAATTTCTTATTAACAACCTTTTAATATTTTATATCTATTACCAAATATGAATTTTTCAACAACATTATAATATATGTGGCCAAGTAATTTCTTGACTAGAGATATGCAAATATGTTATATATATATTAGTAAATAACTCTACAAATATTTGAATTTATTTTTTAAAAAATTAATTAATACCGTACAAATCATAAAAATATATATATATATATATATATATGTGTTGTGCGTTTTTCGCTACCCAAAGTGACTACTATGCATGGCACATGCAATTAATAGAATATAAAATTTTTGGTGATGCCTAGACCTTCACCACTTTGAATAGTGCCATGCAATCCAATTTAGTTTTGTTTATTTCTTTATTTATAATATTTTTACTATTATTTATCATTAATAGTAGAATTTAGTATTTTATGATGAGATCTACAAGCCATTAGACGTCTAATAAATTGAAAAAGATAAAGAACCTTAGACTATAATTTATTATTTATAGTATTAATACTAAGAAAGCTATAACTTTTTATTTTTTTTATCTAGTAGGTTAATAAAGTAAAGATTTTCTTATATTTAACTTATAAGTGGAAGCCTATAAATCATATGAGTTTCATATTTTACACGTTGTTTTTCTATCATTCATGGAATCGATTATAGACAACACTCAAATTTAACCAATATAAAAATATAAGAGATTAATTTAAAAAAATTTCTCTTTAATATATAAAATAAAAATATGTATATAATTCCAACTTATAACTATGAATTTATAGAATGTTTGATAAATATATTTTTTGAAAACCACTTTCTAATTGGTTGTGTGCATGTCAGAAAATATAAAAAAAAATTATAAAAAAATCTACTTTGTTTTGAAAATAATAAAAAAATAAAGCTAAAATTATATTTTACTTTGACCGTACATTTAGTCGGTACACAATTCATGCTTATGGTTTTGTATGGAATTTTCAATTTTTTATCTACAACTATAAAATTTAAATTAAAAGCTATCTCTGATTGATTGTAAGTGCCATATATATAAGAGATGTATGGATTCTCGAGAAGAGAGAAGCCGTAATGGTCCCCTCCGGACCGTCCGGATCCCACGAGTGAATAGAAAATTGGATCTACATTGGATCTTACCTGAATCGCCCCATCTATTCTCCTGATGAGAAGTTTGGTTTCGAATCCCGGTTCGAACAGGAGAAGTACGCCATGCTAATGTGCCTTGGATGATCCATATCTCAGGGTCAGGCGCTAATGAGCACATTGAACTATCCATGTGGCTGAGAGCCCTTACAGCCGAGGCACAACGATGCAATTATCAGGGGCGCGCTCTACCACTCAGCTAATAGCCCGTCATGCGGGCCTCCCGCCGAGGGCCGGCTATGCCAAAAGCGAGAGAAACCTCATTCCTTTCCTTTTTTTTTTCGTCCCAAATCTTTTTTTTTTTTAACATGAAGAGATAAAGAAGCTATCGCAATTGCCGGAAATACTAAGCCCATTAAAGGCACAAAAATGGAGGGTAAGCTGTTAAGAATTGTCATAGAATATTATATTAAGAAATTTTATATATATATATATATATATAATTTCTTAATATAAATTAATATTTACTATATTTTAAAAAATTTACTCACTACTTGTCCAAGTTTGGATTCAACGATGATAGTGATGATAATGTCCATATTTGCTATTTGAAGAGCATTAAGATGTATCTAAAACTCATACTTTCTGTTCATCTTTTTTTTTAACAAAATTTTATTTAGTTTTTTCTAATATTTTTTATTCGTTGGTTCTCTTTTTTAATAGAATTTCTTTATTTATAATATTTTATTATATTATTTCTATACAAATTTTATTCTTATAATACTACCATGTAATACTAATAATTTTTTTTAAATATATTAAACTATTAAAAGACCAAATCCATTACTCTTAATAACGGTAATTATAAGGTTCTTTTAAATAATTTTATTCGTCCTCTCCTCTTTCACTTATATATATAGCAAAAGCAAAAAATAGACTTAATCTTTATAACTGAATGAAGAAGTTCTGGTAAGGGTAAATGCCATCTATGATACCATGCTACATCGGTCTTTTTGGAGCCTTGAAGGCCTATTAGATTAGGTCAGATTCGTAGATTGAGTACATAGAAAAGGGAAAGGGATGCTAACAAGTACTAAAAGACTTTCCATAAGAATTGGCTCGATCTTCTTACAAGGATTTTTCTATCTCACAAGTGTCGGGCAATCCCAACTATACTGATACGACTACTAACTTCTGTTAAACCAAAACGTTCTCTACTTTTTCTTTCATTAGCTTGATTACTAAGACAAAAAATTTATCCATTTCTATCTTAAATGAATCTGGTAGAATTGTTCCTCTTCAAACAAAAGAACAAATTCTTTTTTACGATCCAACTTTCAAAATGTCTTGAGGCCTAACATTACCCTTATTATATGCCAAATTTCCCTAGAATCTTAAGGAATATATATATATATATATTATATGATTATATGATATGATATAAATATTTACATATGAATTTTTTGAATGGACTGAATTTATCGGGCGAACCTCAAAGAGAACAATATTTCCAAGCTCGCCTAAAATATAGAAGAAATTTCACGAACACTACTTTTTCTAAAGAAAATTATTTTTACGGTTAAAACAAATTTTTTAAGGTTTTTAAAAAAATTATTATTTATAGAATTTCTTTTTTAGAATTTTATTAGAAAAAAGATACCAACAGTATACCTAATAAATACCTTAATTTGTATTATTATAAAATCTATTTTTATTTTATATCTTTTTTACCTTTTCAGAATCCTGTCAGAAAAGAATATATTAAAAAATATACGTAAAAGATACTTAAAATTTATTTATTCTTAACTCGTATTATTATTAATTTTCTTTTCAGAATTTTATTCAAAAAAATATACTAAAAGTATATTGAAAGAATGTTTTTAACTTGTATTATTGTAGATTTAGTTTTTATTTTATATCTTTTCAGAATTTCGTGAGAAAAAAATACTAAAAATATATATTTAAAAAATATTAAAAATTTATTATTTTAATTTGTATTATTATAAATTTTCTTTTCAGAATTTCATTTGGGAAAAGATACTAAAAGTATATTTGTAAGATAATTAAAATATTATTTTAATTTGTATTACTATGAAATCAGTCAAATGAGATAAATTTATTATTTTTTATATCTTTATATTTAGTATTCGTGAATTGAATGATTTTATATTTCTTTATAATGGCCAAGGCATTTTAATGAAATGAAGATGTGTGTTCAAAATATTATACCATAATATATAAAAAATATATCAAATACAGTTTAGAATATATGAAAATATAATTAAAATAAAACTAAAAAAGTTATTTAACAGTAATAAAAATATATTAAAAATATTTTAATAAAATATCAAAAAGATACTATAATACAATTCTAAAAAAATATATAAATATAATGAAAATAATTGTAAGAAAAAAAAAATTTTACCATAAAAATAAAGTTTTACCTCGGCTTTGAGGTCAGTCTATAAAAATTCCTAAAATATAATTCGGCTTTTTTTATTAAGATAGAAATTATGCGTCCAAAAATTTTCTAGCAAACTCAGTAGATATTCAAACCCTTAAACAGCTATGATATATACTGTATTATAGATTTAGAAATTTTACACTATAATGTAGTAATGTACATATGGAAATACAAAAGGCATCTCGGTCAAAAACAGGGGGAAGATTGTCAGTTGAAATGAAACTGAAATAAGCTTGAAATTTTGGGACTTCCAATTAACCTGAATATGCTATCACAATCATAATCATAATAATAATATATTAAAGTGCAAAAGGGAGCACAGACATATTTACTAATATAACCTAATTAATTAGATTATTTATTAATTAATTTTATTAATAAAAATATTAATAATTTATTAAATATAAATCCAGCTCTAAAAAGTCTAATCTATTAAACTAAATAAATTAAAACAGTACACATTTCTCTAAACTTCTCAATAGAAGCCAACCACCTTTTCCTAACACACTCATTATGGGCTCTAATCTATTCCTGCATGCCAACACATTCATCTTAGCATTATAATTGTATTAATATAATTTTTCTATACTAAATAGTAAGATGTATTATTTTAATATATAAATAATAAATATTGCAAGTTCAATTATTAAGATTCAAATACATCATGTAAATTAAAAAATTAAATGAGTTTTATACAAACAATATATTGTATATGTAATTAAATATTAAAATATTTACTAAAAAATAGTTTTATATAAAATGAGAAATATTAACAATACTGAGATGAAATACAATAAAAAAAATTGCTCTTAAAAAGAATATATATTTTAAATTTTAACAATAATTATATTTTATTTTATCAGCAATAACAAATTTTAATTTTAAAAAAATGGACAAATAAATTTACTAAAATATTCTAGCATTCAGCTTAGTTAGTAAATAAAATTAATAATTAATAATACAGTTAGTAATATTATAAATATCTAACATATGAATTTTGATTTTTTTAATTAATGAGTTGAAATATTAAAAAGAAAACTAGTATATATTATTAATTTTGAATTTTAGTTTAAAGTGAAAATCTCAATCATAATAGCTCCAAGGGAACAAAACTCATAACTATTGAGGGATAGAGAGGTGATGGTCCGGTCAAAATCCTAGGCAAGTGGCAGCTTAAGTGTGCAGGTTAGAAAACCGCTGAACTAGAGAAGTAGATTTGGGCGAGCATCAAGCAGATTGATTTTCAAATTAAACCGAACAGAATCGAACTATAATATAAGAATTAAACTTTTAAAAATATCAAATCAAATTAGAATCGAATTATATAAAACTGAAAACAGACAATTCAGTTCGATTAAGTTTTATAATTCGATTTCTCTTTCTTGGGCCTGTTTTATGATTCAAGTATTGGCCTTTGGGCCCTTATATAATTCTATTATAATTATAAAGCTTGATGCAAACTTTAAACTTCCATACAAATATAAGAATAAAAAATCCCACATTAAACACATAAATGTAAAACAAACAGTTACTTTTCCATCAGTCCTGATCTATGAACAAATAAGAATTGTTCATAATTTCAGTTGGCACTTCTTATAACAATCAATTCCTTGCAATAAATCCACTTTGGATTGCTCCAAGATTGTTATAATCTTCAACTTTTCCTACATTCAAGATAAATAGTAAATGACTGACTTCAGTACATCAGCAAAGTTAGCAAAGAATTTAAAGTAGCGACAATGGCAAAATAACATTAAATCAAACCTATGACAACAAGAAATCAACAACAAAGGAATTAGAAAAAGAACCTGAAATGGGACGAAATAAATCAGCAACAACAAAGCTCAAACCAAGACTAGTTGGTGCTTGATAATGTTGGCCCAGTTCTTGCATTTGACAAATTCGAAATTTAATACAAAAATGTTAAATTTGCAACAAAAATTCAAAGCTTACTATGCAATAATCTAAAAGGTGTCCTATTAGGATTAAAAGCGTATTTTAAATGTTGAAATAAATACTTTCCAGCATATTTGCTTAACTAATGACGATGGTCTGCTGGATGATGATGCTTCGGGTAATGTAATGGAGGTGATGAGAGGGCAAGTGCTTCTTTGAGCTCCACAAAGGAAGCAAGTGGCCACATTAATTTGGTGACGGGTGACCAAGCCTCAGTCTGATACTGACGTTCTTCTGTTCATGTTGACGCTTGGAGTTACAGATGCCCAGTTGTCTCGCAAGAGCAGGAACAAATATACGTAAATTAACCAACTTGATCGTTTTAAAATGGAAAATAAAAGAAATTTTGATGCATGTAAGAATTGCATTTCATGTCCATCGATAATCGCCAACATTATACCGAACGGATTATGTCCACAAACTGATTTTTTTTGTATATATCTATTTAAATTTAATTTAGACTATTGTCGGTACGGTTGGCCAAAAAATTCTGTCAAAAATTTTAATATAATTATATTTAAAATATTAATTAAATTAAAAAAAATTATTATTTTATTTATACGCTCTTAAATTCGAAGAAATCGAATATTTACATAAAATCATAACCACAAGACTCACGAGTACGCAACAGGACCGTAATTCAATTTTCTTATACTTTTGTACTAAATATCTAAGTGGGTAGTGGCAAAAAACACATTAACTGACCAAATTTTTTAATTATCAGTTTGAATTTTGAAGTGGGAAGTGTAGTGTCTCAATCATGTTCTGTTCACTGAACTTAGAAGCATCATTTTAATACTTAATCTTTTTTGTTTCTTAGTGCTATGATTTTCTTCGTCCACCATTAAGATGCAAAAGCTTCTGCTCCTGTACTGCATAATATTTCTGGAGTTCAGGTCTCGAATGGACTGGGGGGCCAATCCATTTTCCATGTTAACAAACACGTGCATGCGATTAGTTATTGTGTCAATAATTAAAATGCAAAGTGGTAATTCAGATTTCCAATTATGTTCACCGTGTCAAATATGATATTCAAGTAATTATTCATTTGATTCAGAACAATAATTCTATGATAAATTCCGCATTTAGTTAATATTATATTTCGTTTGATTTAGGCAAGTTCTTGTTATAAGAATGTCTTATTTGGAAATGACCCCTGTATTTTTTATTTATTTCGGATTAAATGTTTGCACTTTTATCTGTTAGCGCATAATTCTTATATGTAACGATCCGGAACCAGATTACATGAGATATTGTCCACTTTGGCTCATACTGGTCTTACGGTTTTGTCCCTTTAGTAGGTTCGAGAATTTCCCACGAGTTCCTCCAATTTGGAATTTTTCTGAACCAAACACGTTTAACTTTGGAGTTTCTATAACTCTACAGCCAAACAATCAAAAGACACTTCATATAATTAGTTCTAACTCTTTACATATATATTATCAACTTTTTTCCACCCCATTTCAATGTGCAATTCGATTCATTCATACACCCCCGTATTTTAGAGTACTGCCATCCTAGAAGCCTGGCAGAAGCCGCTTCTTTTTCAGGCATCTTATCTTTGCCCCGGCATCCACTTCCAGCCCTCGTCGAACTGCTTCTCTAGATCAGGCTGTCACATTATAATTCTAATTTTATGAAACTTTATTTATTTCGGACCAAATCCTTGCACTTATATGTGTTGACACATAGTCCTTATTTCGAATCAAACCTAAAGTCTTCAAGAAAAACCTAGGGTTTTTACTACACAAATTCGAAAATAAACCAAGAAAAACATGCCTAAGTCTGATGGTTATCACATGTTTATGAAGATTTTCACTTGGACCTAAATGGAAAAAAAAGTTAAAGAAATTTTTTATAAACAACTTTTTTTTATTAGTTTCATCTTTTATTTTTATTAATTAAAATACCATATCCTAATTAATATAACTAATTTAATCTAACAATTAGAATTTTAATTTAAGTAAATTAAAATCAAGTAGTAGCATTCCAATCAAATTAGTAACTTACTATTAAAATAAAAATATAATTTGAATCTAAATTATAATAAATTCTTATCATTCTTACAAGTTAAGATTAAAACAATAATTTGCAAAAGGTCAACATCATCTAAATAAAAGTATAGGAGATTAATGTTATGTAATAGATTAAATCTCATAAAATAAAAAATATGTAGAATTTAAAAATTATTTCTATATATATATTAATAGGATGCATAATACATATTCTTAATTACCATTAAAAAAATTTAAAATTTCATAAAAATAAAAGGAAGTGCAAGAGTCTAATCTAAAAAGAATTAAATGTACAAGGGGGCCAAACGTGGGTTGTTGCTTTCTTGAATGCTTATGATGGGCATATAGACTAACAGGGGCATCACATCACCTTCTTTGGTTGTTATCCATTGTTACTGAACTCAAGCCATACATTTATCTGTAGATCACTTTTTAGAAGGGCAAAACACAATTGGAATTTAAAACATGCTAGAAATTGGAATCATCACACCTATACTAAAGCCGAAATGAAGATATGTTTGGATCTTGGAAATCATAGAACTATTTACTTGTAAATAATCTTTTCCATTTTTATTTTTAAAATTTTAAGGAAAATAAAAACTTATTGTTTTCATAAAAAAAATATATAAAATATTTTACTTCATAAAAAAATTACTTTCTATTTTAATAATATTTTAAGTATAATAGATAGATTTAAAATAAATAAAGTAAATACTCTCTATTTTTATTTAAAAACAAGAGACTTCTTATATAAAAAAAATACAAAAACTTATTAAACTTATTTTCAAAGTTTAATTATAATTTTAAAAATATAAAAAATTATTTTTTATTTTCATTTCAAAAAAATAGTACAAGTAAATATAAAGTTTTAGATTCTATTTTTATTTAATTTAAAAAAAAAACTAACATTATCTTTTATAAATAAACATGCCCGTAATTTTACAACCCTTTCATTTTTCATGCTTCCTTCCTTGCATTTCACTTGTTTTTCCAAATGTATGTGTATATATATAATGATAAATATGGCTATTCATTATATGAACAGTATTATAATAATTAACTAAATAATTATTACTTTAATAATTTCTGTTTTCATTTTATAAAATATTTAATTAGTTATTACAATTTCATTTATATAATGAGTTATTATATAAATTGACATGTGGTTGACCCACAAGTTGATTTCATGCCCTCTCAGAGAAATAGCTTTATGCCTGTAATTCTGGCTTCATGCCTGCATCACTCTTTATGGCCATTAGGAGGATCTTTTTGTATCCCAAAGTCCCATTTAATTGCATGTGGAAGTTGTTTTGGGAATAATCAACAAGCTACCTTTTTATATGCCAAATGGGTAGTCTTACATCCCAATTTTTAGTTATTTCATCACTATAAAATTTTAATTTGTATTTTTTAAACCCTTTATCTTCATTTAATATATCTATATATATTAAATGCTAAATATTTTAATATTATCAAAAAATATAATTTATATATCTTAAATTAAATTAAAAATATAAAAAAAATTATAAAATAAAATTTAAATATTTATTAAATTAAATTAAAGATTCATATATTAAAATAATTTAATAATTAAAATTTAAATATATAATTATATATTTTGCCTATTTTATATATAGATATATTATTTTTTATCTACGTGCATTATACGTGAATGTTAATAGTTAGACTAGTTATTATAAATTTATTATACATAGTATTTTTTATATAATTTTTGTATTCATTAATTCAAAAATTATAAAAAATTCTACTTAAATCATTATTATAGAATATCTTAAAATAGTTTTAGTTAATAATAAATATTAAATGAAAAGATAAATTAATTAATGAAAAATATATCTACTTAAAATGTTTTTCCGATTAATATGTTTATCAATCAAATCAATAATTCTAAAAATAAAATAAAAAAATATGATAAAAACACAAAGAAGAACATATTTTTAGCATAGTATATTATCTTTAACTATAAACAATATTTTATCTATTTTATATTACCTATACAAGTTATATTTAGATAAAATGAAGCAAAACTGAATTACATGATAAAATTATTATTCAAATACTGTCGAATATTAAGATAATTTTAAAAAATATAATATATTTTTTATTTAATATGTTCTAAAATAGAGTTAGAATTTTATTAAAAGTTTCGTAAATAAAATTATATATTTTATATATAATTTTTATTTTTCAACTACGCTATTATACGTTTCTAGTTAATTTAACTTGTTTAACTAAAATATTCCACTTAATTTTTTTAAGTGTATGAATTATTATACATTTATAATCTAAACTACCATAATATTTTATATATGAGAAATACCGCACTTACAGTATAGTCTAGTTTTTCATATAAAAGTATGATAAATTATTTTCTATATAGATTTCTCTATTCATCTTCTTTATTCTAATTTTCCATCAAAAATCCTATTCTCCAATAAAAAAATAGGAATGCTAGCTTTAATTACTATACTTCACATTTTTTCCTTAAATTTTTTAATCAAGTTTAATAATTTACTATGTATAAAGTTGGATTTGTATTTTAATGTATTCTAATATTATTTACTAATAATGTTTTCTATAGATTTTTCTATTTTTTCATTAAAAATCATATTCTATAAAAAGAACTAATAACTGAAATGTCACTTTTAGTTGTATTTAGACTACATGTTCTTTTATCAAATTTAATGGTCTATTATATATAAAATATAATTTTTATTTAATAAAAATCTTGATAGAGTCGAACTTTTAGAGTTAGACTTATACTTGATGAATTATTAATATTATTTATTAATAAATTTAATTAAAAAATGACCAAGTTAACCAGATTATACAATCAGTAAGACCCTTTCAACAAATTTGTATGTTCCTTTTGTATTATTTATATATACTCGTTATATTCTTATAATAATAAATATATAATTATTAAATTTAGAATCATAAACACTTCTAATGTTAGATAATGGTATTATTGCGTTTACTTAGATTAGTTCATCTAAATATTCAAAACAACTATTAAATTTATAATAAACAAATTAATATTTTTTTTAAGCTACAAGGTTCAATTGTTGACCACAACACAATAAGATTAGTTTTAAACGACAGACTTATATATTCGATATTATATTTAATACTTAAGGCATAAATTTTACATATTATTATTTAAAAAATAATTTATTTTCTTGCATTTAACCAAACTCATTATCTTTAATTTTTTGACTTTCTTTTTTTTCTATTATGATTTTTGTTGTTCTTTATCTACAATTATTTATATCTCCATTTAACTTTATTGCTGATTTATTTTTAATTTCTACTTTATTTTTGTGCATTTAGTTTAATGTAGAATCTTACAAATCAAAAAGTGATAGGTTTTATATTTTTACTTTGTGAGAAAAAAGAGTTTAAGTCCTTTTTCTATTATCTACCAATATTAGTTAAAATTTAGTATTTTATGATGAGATTCACAAACCATTAGACCTCTAATGAATTAAAAATATAACCTTAGACTATAATTTATAATTTATACTATAAATATTAAGAAGATTATAACCTTTAGTTTCTTTCTAGTAGTTTAATGAAGTAAGGGTATTATTTTTCTTTTCATATTTAATTTATGAGTGGAATTTGATAAATTATATGAGTCTCACATATGTATATATTATTTTTATGCCATTAGATTTATAGAGCTGATTATAGACAACACTCATATTTAATTAATATAACAATATATGAAATTCGTTTAAGATTCTTCTCTTCTTAATATATAAAACTAAAAAGATGTATATGATTCTAATTTGTAGATACAAATTATATATATATATATATATATAAAATCTTATAAAAGAACTCTTTTGATTTGGAAATAATAATAAAAATAAAGCTAAAACTTATACTTTATTTTGGCTGTATATTTAGTCGGTATATAATTCATGCTTTTATATGAAAATTTTAATTTTTTTCTACAATTATAAAATTCAAGTTAAATTCTATTTTTAATTAATTGTAAAGGACGTATTTTATATATATGTGTGTGTGTGATTTCTTAATGTAAATTATTATTTAATACATTTAAGAAATTTAATCACTATTTTATCCAAATTTCAATTGATGATGATGAAGAAGGAAGAGAAGAAGAAGTGGTACCGTTGTAAGATTTTGCTATTTGGCAATTGGGTCCCTGAAAATATAGATACAAAAGATGGAAAACAAGAGTTCTCAATTAAATTGATGCTTTATAGGTTGAGAATGCAATGGGAAACATGATGCACATGGAAAGAAGTTTTTCTTTAACATATTTTGCTTTTTGCTTAATCTTAACATTTATTTTTTTATGGTCCTACAAATAAGCATGTTTATGGGTTGAAGAGGCTTGGCAGATGGGTGACAGGCAAGACCATGTTTGGTGTTTGTGTTCAAATTTCCAATTGACTGATTTATTTATTTATTTTTTCTTTTGGTGAAATGAATGATTATGTGCCTTTTAATTGATGGCATATTGCATTTGTAGAGTTGCCTATCTTATCAACACATATAAAATAGAAAACTGGAAAAGTTTTCCACATGTGCATATTCTTAAAGGAAATTAAAACATGGCCCAGACAGTTTGGCTTTGTATTTTTATTGTCATTGTTATTTTTGAAACAAGTTGAGATTTGATTAGAGCATTTTTCAGAACTAAAGGGGCATGTAAAATCATATATGCATAATAAATTAATACTTTTTAAGATATTTATTTTTAATAGGCATTATACTAATATGTAAATATTATGTTTGTTATATAAATAATTTATTAACTAATAAGTTATTTTTTTAATTAATAATTTTAAAATTATAAAAATAGTAATTTAATTATATTTTTAATATTATATTAATTAACAAATTAAAATAAGTTTTCTTTATATGTATTAATTTTTTACTTATAAATTTTTTGATATCTGTATATATTTTTTATAAATATTTTTTTTATTTTTATATATACATTATATTGATGTATGATTTTTATACTTATTATATGATTTATTTATTAATCAATAATTTAGTATTTCAAGTAAATAATAATTTAATTTTGAAAATAATATTTTAACTATATTTTAATATTATATAAATCAATAAGTAATTTTCCAATTTTTTGATTTTTTAATCTTAAAAGATAACATTAATTAAATTTTTAATATAAATTATATAGTCAAGGCATAAATTTCTTAGATACATGTATTTATTTCTTATAAACAATTTGCATGTATACATAAGTATTATTCTAGTATATGATTTTTATGGTTATTCCATAACTAATATATAATTAATAAGTTATGTTTAAAAAATAGTTTTAATACTAGTAAATTATATTTTATTTATATTCTAAATAATATATTTGTATTAACTTTTCATCATAAAAATAGTATATCTATATATTATTATATTAATTTATATATAATTAATAAATTATTAATAAGTATTTTAAAAATCTAATTAATTATTTTTTTATAAACTTATTTGATATTAGTACTATAATTAAAATAACACGTGAGTAAATGAATAATATTATTAAATATATTGTTTATATTTTCTTGACAATGAGTACAGCTGTAATTTTAATATAGCAACATAATATTAACTTATCTATAGTTTTACATATGATTTAGTTTTTATATTTGAAAACGAATTCGTCAATTTTCTTGACTATGAAAAAATCTTTAAAAATTGGGTCATCAAAAGTTTAATTTCTCATATTTTCTTAATGCCCATAAAACTACGCAAAGTAACCCGAATTTTATTTGGTTTCTTGACAACTTCTTTTTCACTAAATACAATTTATTTGTTTGTTATCTTGAATTTAAAATTAATATTCCATAAATAAAGATTTTTAAATGTGTTACAGTAATTTTACTGATGTATAATAAAATCCGTTCCTATTCATATATAAAAAGATAATCTTTAAAAAATAATGCACATTGATAACATGTTTTAAATTATTTATGTAAAAAATTAATATATTAACTAATAAGTTTTAAATAAATAGTAATATTTGAGTGATTTATTTATATTTTATTTTTTTAATAATTTATCCAATAACTTGCTAAAAGTAGTCAATTTATACCAATTAAAGTTTTTAATTTAAATTCAATTTAACCCTTGAACTAATATAAAATTTATAAAAATATTTTTAAGTGAGTTAGAGAAGATTATTTAATTTACATAATTTGATTTTATGTCTAATAAAGATTAATTTACCAACTAAGATAATTAATAATTAATAATTTGTAAATTGTGATAGTATATTATATTTATAAAAATTACAAAATTGCAAAAATTTATAAATAATAAACAATAAAATATAGTTATAATATAAATTTTTTAAATAACTTTTTTCATAATAAACTAAAAAGTTTAAAAATATCAAACCATATACAACGTCTTCAGCGAATAAAGTCAAAGATTTGAATGAAGCCTGATATTAAAAAATTACTAAATATTGCTAAAATATAACATTTTGCTTTAATTTTGTAAAAGCATAATTTTATATGATTTTAATAATTTTAATTAAAATCTTGTAATAAAATATATTATCTAATTATTTATATAAAATTAGAATTAAATCACATTAAAATTAAATATTTTTACTATAACTTAATAAAAGAATTTATTTTATATACAATTTGGCATTTAATATAAAATTCAAGGACCAAATTGAATTTTTTTATAGATTAAATTCTTTTATTGGAGTAATTAACCATTTAAAAAAATACAGAATAAATTAATTATAAAATTAAAATTAAAATTTATTATCAATCTATATCTACATATATGTGAGACCTGAAATTTTTTTGATACGTGTGCTTAATTTTTTGCACATATAATTTTTGTTTTTATATGTGTACTTATTTTTGACATATGAGATTCAAGTTTATGTGTAATTCTATAGTTTTTTCTATTAATTTATTGATTAATAAGTTACGTTTCTAATTAAATACCGACTCTAATTTTTAAAAAATAGTTTTATAATTATATTTTAATATTATATTAACTAATAAATAATTGCCTAATCAGATAATGATACTAATTTTATCCTAATAAATAGGATATGGATTATATTTTAATATCATATTAACTAATAAATTAGTTTTTTAATTAGATAATAATTTTATTCTAAAAATAACGTCTTAAATTATATTTTTAATATTATATTTAATAACAAATAAAAATAAATATTTAATCCTAGGAAATAAAATATAATTGGATAGTATTGATTTTTAAAATAATGTTATATTATTGCATAAATAAAAGTCTTAAAATTTAAAAACAATTAAGAAGGATATCTAAAAATAGTTAGTTTGGTATAATTTTTAGAATATTATAAATTAATTTTAAATATTAAATTTTTTATTAAATTATATTTATTAATATAATTTTATAATTAAAATAATAATAGCGTTAATGCAACAAACAGATAAACGACTAATTAATCTATATTACCCAAATATTAATACCACATACAACTTTAAGACCAACGATATGCCTAAATTTTCTTTAAAAACCAATTTAGCAATTTGATTATATTACTTTAATTCGTAGATTAAGTTCCCATCCTACGAATTTGGGGAAAAATCAACATTTAAACAATTTTATTCTATTTACATATTCATTCAATGGCTAAGGAAATTATAATTTGGATAGAGGGTAGCAAACATTTTACCATCTATTTCTATATCTATATCTATACATATATTAATTTCTAAGATTTAAATTTTTTTTGACATGCGTAATTATATTTTAATAGATAAAACTTTAGTTTAATTTATATATCTTTTTGTTTATCCACATGACTAAATAATAATGATAGGTAGACGCTTGAACTTGTGTACCTTTTTAACATATAATATCAAATTTATATATAAAATTTATAATTTTTTATATTGATTTATTGATTAATAAGTTACGTTCCTAATAAATATTGATTATAATACTAAAAAATACCATATTAATTATATTTTAATATTATATTAATGAATAAATTAATTTTTAATTAAATAAATAGTTTAAATTATATTTTTAATATTATATTAACTAATAAATTAATTTATAGTTACATAATATTTCTAATCCTAAAAAATATTAATATCAATTTTATTGATAGTATAAATCTATATAATACTAAAACTAATTAATAAATATTTTGAAATAATATTTATATTATTGTATTAACAAAATTCTAAAATATTAAAAAATCAAGAAGGACATATTTATTTTTTTTAAATATTGAAAATAAATATTAGTTATTAAAAAATTTATTAATTTTTTTATAAATTTGGTTATAAGATTCAAATTATAACAATAAATATGGAATGCATTGATAAACAACTAATATATATGAAATTTTAAAATCTAGTTTTTCCAAACATGTGGAACTATATTTTGATAAATAGAATTTTATTTTGATATATGTATTTATTTTTGATACATAATATATATACTTCTGCGTAATTCTGTTATTTTTTATTAATTTGTTAATTAATAAGTTATAATCCTAATTAATTAATGACTCTAATAATATAGATTTATTCGTTAAAATTTAATAAATATATTTTTAGGTCTAAAAAAAATTTATAATTAAAATTATACTACAAGTTTATAGAATGCATCAATTGAAATTATTAATTATAGAACTAGTTGTTTACCTATGTATTTTATGGTCATTATAATTATTATAATTATAAATATTAATATATATTAAGTTTATAGATAAACCTTATAGGATTTTTAATATTTTATAATTATTTGAAATATTTTAAAAATAATAATAAATTAAATATTTGTTAATATTTTTGAAAATTTAAGATATTCTTAGTTTCAAAATTTTTTATTAGTTTAAAAATAAAAAAATTATTTTAAAAATATTTATTGATTGATTTTAGTATTATATAAACTAATACTATAAATATAATTAATATCACTATTTTAAGAATTACAATTATTGTAAATTTAGAGAATTAATTTATAAATTAATAAAAATATTTTAAATATTTATTTGAATATTATTTTTTAGAGTTAAGAATATTATCTAATTAGAAAATAATTTTTTAATTAGTATAATATTAAAAATATAATTAAAAAGTTAATTTTTTATAATTAAAATTATTATTTAATTAGAAATATGATTTATTAATTAATAAATTAATAAAAAAATGATAAACTTCTGAATAAGTTTAAATTTCATATTTCAAAAATAAATAAACATATCAAAGTAAAAATCTTATATAATCACACATATTAAAAAAAAATTATGTTTTATAATTTTATAAATATAGATTCGTAACAATGAGAACACTTTTGACGAAATTTTATAAATCAAAATATATAATTTTGTATAAAGTTCAAAAATAATAGATGAAATTCTTTTGAAATTTTTAAAAAAAGACTAAAATAATTAAAAATATATATGAAAATTTTTAATCAGATTTTTGAAGTTAAAAAAATTATATTTTAATATTTTAACATATATCCTTTAGGAATCAGAATTCTAAATTAGGAGCTTATATTTTTATTTTCTATTAATTACGCATTATTGTATTTTCTTTTCACTTAAGATTATTTTAAATAAGATAAACATATATGAAACAAATGGTAGCATAATCAATTTAATATTTTATTTTCTTTTATCTATTAAACTAGACAGTAACTCATTTCTTTTTTATTTAGTCTTTTTCTCTCCGGGCCGGTCTTCCAATTCACAAGGGAGCAACAGATTATCAGGAAAACATAGGATACCCTGAATTTGCTTTATAAAATTGCGGTTTTGTGTTTATATATATATATATATATATTTTATTTAAAAATGTCAGAATTGTACCTCCAAACACTACATGATGAGTACGATGCAGTCTTCCCCTTAACACAATGATGCAAAATCACAAACCGACCAGCCATTATATGATGAGGATCCCATTTACTACACGTTTTTTATGATGCTGGTTAGGGCCGGCAATTATTTACATCTTAATATTAAACCACACAATCCGATTTATAATTATATCATTTTGAAATCAACTTAGAATTTGGACAAATAGGTGAGGATCATAAATGGGACAATTTGATAAAGAAAAAAAATATTTAATTTAAATAACTTGCGTAACCTGTAAGTGAACAAGAAACACATTTATTTAGATAGATTTATAAATTAACACGTAATATATGATACATAAAAATAAATTTAGAATCTAAATTACACGTAATATATGATACGTCCAAATAAATTAAATATATTCAAATAGTACTAATAATTTAATTTATTTCTTTTAATATTTCATCAATTATTTTTGTTTCAATTAATAGTATCGTTATGATTCCTAAATTTTTTTGCTGATGTTACAGCCACAATTTCACCTATGCATAATACTAATTGATACATTACTCGTTAACTAGACTCTTTAAGCATAATCAGTCAAGTGGGTCCCACCAAAGGGTCCAATCATCGAGTGATGTGTCAATTAGTATGAAATTCTATTACACTTCAAAGAAAATTTTAGGGATCTCACGTCACTAAAAAATAAGATATACATATAATTTATAAAAGTAAATGTCCAGCCAACCCAATAGCTAGTTATAGTCATTTTGGTATTGGTTGGACCTAAGCTCATATATATTAGTTGGGCTCTATACTCTCTTATTATTTAACTCCCACATTAATCAAATCAAATTAATTTCATAATATGGTATCACAGCAGGTTTGATCCGGTTTTTTAATTTTTCGGCTTCCTGTCTGGATGTTCAATCCAATGGTCCATTTCGATGTTGCTATTGTATTTCAATTCAATCTCAAATTTTAGAGGGAGAATTTCAATTTCAAATGACAATCTCAATTGCACTTGAGAGGAAGTGTTAGAGATTCCATATAACTAAGAAATAAAAGATGCACACAATTTACGAGGGTAAATATCCAACCAACCAAGTGGCTAGTTCTAATCATTTTGATATTGGTTAGACTCCAGACTAAATATATTTATTATGCTCTACAATCTCTCATTTAATTAACTCCCCCTTTAATTAATTAATTCAATTTCATATAACTTCGAGTTGCTATGTTAATAAAATATCAGCAGTATCCCAATGGATAGCAATGAATGAAATAAAAATAATAAATGTGGTACTAAAAAGAAATAAATTAAAATAATGATATCATTTGGATATAAGTGGCAAACCTTTGACCAACTGTCAGTTACTCTTCTAATAAAATATTATCTTAATAAGTACTTAATTAGAATTTAAGTTAATATATTAATATTCAACGTATGTTATGCACTTCAATATCCAAGATAAAATTTGGAATAACTTAATTCTTATGTAAAATTTATGAATATATTAATTAATAAAATTAAAATTGGATCTATTTAACCCTTTGATGTAAGTTCAAGGAGCAAATAGATCCTTTTTATTCGTACTTAAGTTAAGCATGTCATAGGACTTTTTAAGAATCTTTTTCTTTTTTCTTACAAGAAATATGTTTTCCGAGAATCACAATTACTCGAGGGCAAACATTTTATACAAATCATATTGAAATCAATGTATTAAAAAACTCAGAGGAGCCAAGAGTTTATGGCAACCCAAAGTATACTTATAGTGATGAATGCCAAATGGTACGCAACATTATTAGTTTCCCTATAAATATGTTAGATACTAACTCGCTAATTTAAAGTTAAAGTTGTTAAATCCTTCCAACAAGCGAATAATGAACCATTACAACTCGATTCAGACCCTTAACCATTTAAACCGCGCTTCAACTATCCATTTTTGTTCGAATTTTATTTAATGTCAAAGGTCCAGACAAGCCTCAATCTTGGAATAACCCCCAAGCCGTTGCACTTGTAATATAAATGCCCTAATATTCATAATAAAATTACAAACCCAACTTCCATTATGATCTCGAACCAATCCTCCTGCTTTTACCAGACCAAATACTAAATTACACACATCTTTCGTGTTGAGGTACACGCTCATCTAATTCATTAATGATGACTTAGGGTACCATTTCTTTGTGATTATTGAGTTGAGGTACCAAATGGATTAAGTGACATAGTTATGTACCATTTATGCTTTCTGCCTAGAGAAAAAAACTTCAGTCTTTTGATTACTTACTTTTTGAGCCAAGCAAATACAAAATTCACCAAGCACATCCTATGTCATATAAGCTTGATCCAGGGGAGCTTATGTAATGAGCAGCAAACCATTAGCAAAAAATAGGTGAGAAGAGGCCCTTGATGTCTAAGTCGCATAGGTTTATATAGTTTATTGTTCATCGTACATCTAATACCATGACCTAATCTCTCCACACAAAGCACAAAAATATATGGTGAAAGAGGGTCGCCTTCCCGAATCGCTAGTTAGGATTAAACTCGTCGAAGATGTGTCTCCCGAGGACAAAGCTTATTTGAATAGAGTTAATGATATATGAAAAAACACGAGTTAAATGTGCCGCTGGTACCAAAACTTCGCACTTTTTTCCAAATGGTACCAAACCTTTAATTTGTTTCTTTTTGGTACCACTCCTATTATTTCTGTATCTTCCGCCAGTACCAATAAGGAATCCGGCACTAATTTGCTGATGTGGATGTCGGATTTTTGAAGGATAACATACCACTTGCCACATATGTTGTTGAGTTGGATAACTATTTTTTGAGTCAGCAACATATGTGCCTTCAATAATTTTTTTTTGTTTACAAAATGAAAAGGAGGGCTTACATCGCCGACCAATTTCGCTCGATGTTCGCTGTTGCCATTAATATATGAAGAAGAAAACCCGAGCAGCAGGTTTGAAGAAGAAGAAGAGTCGCTCGCGTCTCTGTCGCTCGCGCTTGGTTAGAGAAGAAGAAGAAGTAAGACAGCGTCACGACGAGGTTAGAGACTTAAAGGGCAACGGACGCTTGCTGCCTGCATCGACGATGATGACGATTTCTGCATTTAGACGGGTTCTGCAGCTGGGTCGCCTGCATCGAGACGGGTAAAAGTTATGCTGGGTCGGTTGGACCCGTCCAAATGCTGGGTCGCCTACATCAAGCGAGTCATCTATAAGACAGGTTCAGCTGGGTCGCCTGCATCAACGATGATGATTGAGTCATTTTTTATGTGTTGCTGACTCAACAAATAATTATTCAACTCAGCAACATATGTGGCAAGTGGTGTGTTATCCTTCATAAATCTGGCATCCACATCAGCAAATTAGTGCCGGATTCCTCATTGGTATTGGCAGAAGATACAAAAATAATAGGAGTTGTATCAAAAGGAAACAAATTGAAGGTTTGGTACCCTTTAAAAAAAAGTGCGAAGGTTTGGTACCAGCGGCGCATTTAACCCGAAAAAACACCTTTCAAGTTCTTATAATAACCTCGGTAATCAATTGTACGTAATACAACAAAGACTAATGGGTCGAAACATAATCAAAAAAATTGGATATTCCTTTTTAGGAATGAGAACAATCAAGGTTTTATTAATCTCAATAGAGACACTACTTCTTTCAAAAATATTCTTATTCCATCTACACTTTGTTTCTCAAAATTATTTATTACTAACTCTAGTAAAATAGGGCATGAAAACCATCAATACCCAGTACTTCTTGAGAGTTTGTGGTGTATTTGAGATTGTAGTTAGATGATCAAAAAGCAGATTTGGAAATTTTTGATTAATATATTACTTTTTTATGAATTACTTTTTTCCCAATTTACTTTATAAAAAAATCTATTCAGCTGCTTTTTGTAAAAACAATTCTCAAAATTCAAAAAATTATTTAAAATAAAAATTAAAATTGAAGAAGTTGATAAAACTCACCCTTAGTCATCACAATAAAGGAGATATAACAAATTTAGGTTGTGGCCCTTTACTCTGGATTTAGGCAAATTATTTTTATTTTAAATTTATAATCCTCAAATATATTATTATATTTCCTTAACTTATTTACTTTTCTACATTTATTCCATGTGCTTAAGAAAAAAAAAAAAAGGATATGTGAGCAATTAAGAACTTAACCAAGAATGGAAACAGTTATATTCCCAAAATTAGACTGCACCACTACATCGAATCAGTTAAATAGCAACAAATTGGACCAACCCTTATTATCGACCTTGAAAACCATTGATGTACTCTTTAAATCCCTTAAAATCATATGAATTTAATACTCTATTGCTTATGCTTTTAAGTCATTATATAATTACATCTCCTAATGAGTTTAATTAGTGTCTGACTCGGTGTGACCTATTGACTCTTTCCATCTTTCCATTAGTAATTATTTATTTCACAAACTGATCTCAACATGCAAAATTACACAATCATTTTCTCGTCATTTAAAAAAATACTATATAGTCGCTTTCTCAGGACACAAGTGGTTATTAATTAATAAAAGTGTAGATTAAAATATTATTTAAGTTATCTAATAATTTAATAATTAAATATTAGCATGTACATATTGTTTGTATCGCCTGCCGGCATGAGTTCTTAATTAAAGAAATATACGCTGTTAACAAAAACTTTAATTATCACAAATCAATATTAAAATAGTGAATATTCTAAGCACCAATTAAGATTAACAAATTAAAAAATAACTTTCAATTAATTACTAAATAATTGAAAGGATTAGCGTAATGGGACAACATGGTATCGATCTGATAAGATCTTGATTTAGAGCTAAGGAATCATATTATTAATAATATTGACTTGTTTTTGAACTAGGAGAAGTTCTAGTTTCAAAAAAGATTTAAATGACAAGTGAAAAATTTCTTTTTTATTTTTTATTTTTTAAAGTGGAACATGGCATGTGTAAGAAATGGACAACCATGTGATGATGGTTTGGATTGAGGTGGACAAAGTGCTGGAGATTTTGATGATTTTGACCACATTTGTGTTGAAACAGTTCTTTCATTATTCATTTTGCATGAGTTTGATGAGATGGGTTATGTCTATTATATGTCATTAAGTAGTCATTAGGGATTAATTTTGTGACCCATTGGAAGATTGCATAAAAAATATATCAAAAGATTAAAGGAAATATATGGTATGCAAGAAAATTTCTAACAAGTTAGAAAAGCGGTCTGATTAATATTTTTATTTATAATAATTTAGAATATTTTAAAATTTTATTCTTATATATATTACGATTGATGTTATTACATTTTAGATTCAGATTAAAGAAATAGAATATATAACTTTCAAAGAGAATTTACAAAAGAAAATTCTCTACCGAAAAAGAAAAAAAACTTCATATATTTGAAAAAAATTTAAATTTTTTAAATTTATATATAATTTTAAATTTTGATTTCAGTCTCAACTAACTGATGAATTGACTATCGCTTCCGTTTCCGTTATCCAAAACTCTTAGAAAATTGGCAATTATATAACTTATTTTAAATTTCAATTTTGTAAGGTTTATTACCAATAAGTCTAAAGGGCAATGACGTAGGAAAATTAAAGACAAGGAATCTAGTAACCAACGAGATTTTTATTGGTACTAATTAACAATTAACAATTATATATTAATAGTACATAATATTTTTTTTAAATTTTATTTAAATAGTTAATATAAGCCCATAAATGAAAGAGTAAAATAAGAACTATCTAAAAATAATATTTTGTTTCTACTTATTTTATTATTTAATAATTATATATATATATATATATATATATATGCAATATTTTAATCAATGTTTCTTTTTTCTGTATGGCTTTTCCTATTTTTTAAGGTATTTCTTTTAATTTAAATGTATTATTCTCTATTTTTTAAGGTTTTTCTTCTTCTCTTAAAATAAGATAATTAAGAACTTTTTATTTTAGCTAAACTTTTTTTTTTTCCATTCTTTATTACTCTTCAATCCAAGTTTTTTATCTTTCTTTTTTCCATTGTTCCATATATAACTATTTCTTCTTCTTAGTTCCTAATTTTCCATTTTCAAAGAAAGAAAAAATTATTAATCCTCATATTTCAATCATTTGCTTTTCTCTTTCAGAAATCTATTTTATTTTATTTATAACTTATTGTTATATTTTTCAACTCAACTTCATCATTTTTATGTTTATTTTGAATTTTTTTCTTTCAAATTAGTAAAATTATCTTTATCATCTTTAACTTTTTCTATACCAAATTAGTTAAATTCAAATCAATAGCTTCTTTATATAAATAAACAAAAGATATTTTAAAAGATACTCTTCTCTTTTTTAGATGCATTTATTTATTTTTAAAGATATTTTTATGCATTTTATTATTTTTTATTAGTTTACTATCACTTATTCTAGTATTGTTTGATTTTTTTTTTATATAGCACTCTTTTTATTCTCTGAGCTCATTCTTTCTTATTTGGTATATTTTTTTATTGTATTATTCTTTTCTATTTTTTTATCTTCACTATTTAATGAAAATTTACCATTTCATCTATATTAATTGTTTTTCTCATTTTTAATTATGCAAGTTCTAAATTATTAAATTTATTTTGATTTCTTTCAAATATTTTATTTGAAAAAATGACACTAAAATAGGGATTATCATATTTTAAAATTACCTATAAAACAATAGTCATAGTAAAGTTTATTAGCTAATAATTCCTATTATATGATTATCTAATATTACAATATTACAATATATATTTTAATTGATATCTATATATAATATATTATTAAAATTACTTATTATTATTCTTAAGGAAATTCTAACCCCCACTATTCATTGTAAAAGAGAATACACACATTTAATCATATCAAATAGATGAACTTAATATGACTATCATTGTGCCCTTTCGATACATTAATTCAATCACTAAAAATAAATTTTATTATTCTCATCGATTATGTAAAAACAATATTTAAATATCATCAAAAAATAATTTAATTTTTTGTAGAGAAAAAAATAATTTAACTTTAATTGCCGGATAAGATAACCCAAGAATGCTACACATAAAAACATAAAAACAATAGATATTTATTTAAAGTTAAAGGAGAGTTTTTGAAATAATATATATTTAATAGGAATATTATTGAAATAAAAAAAAATACATACAATTTAAAATAATAGATTTCTTAAAATCTTTTATTTTCTAAATGGGAAATTAAGACCCTTAAAAATAAGGCATTTTAGACTATTTTTTTTTACTTATCAAACAATAAATTTATATTAAATCAATATATTTTATAAAATATAATGTAAAACAGAACAATGAATCATACACTCCAGTGTTCTCTTCTCAAGTCTTGTACCAAAATCCTGTAATGTACTTAGGAAATGTTTTTTTCTTTTATAAACTTGGTATGCTCGTGGGTGTGATTTTACATGCATACGTTGAAAGATGAGCAGATATCTATTTTAGAAAAACTCCTTTTTCCATTCACCATCTTGCTTGTGATGAATAGGAAATTTAAAATGAGTTCCCTTGTGGATCATCATTTTCTATATAAATTAATTACTAAAAGTTATTCCTATGTTTCTCTTTACTTCTTATTATTTCAAAATTATAACTCTTCTTAAAAATTATGCATAAATGGAGGTAATCATTCAAAGAGGATGAAAGGAAATAGAAAGGAAGTTAATTTCAATTGTATTTGACTATTGAAATGATTTACGAGAAGGAAAAAAAAAAGAGAAATCACTTCAGAAGATTAAATTGATCATACCCTAATTTAATATGTAAATTATTTTAACTTACTATAAAGAATTAAAAGCTAGTTAGTTATTATTATTTTTTTTTTAAATATATTAATTTTAAAAAAATATCTCTAAAGTATTAATTATAATAACTAAAATTAAAAGTAATAATTAAAGTAACAAATAATTGAAAAATATGATTTAAATAATAATACTAAACTGACCATACTTAAAATATGATGTTATTTTTCAATATTAAAATGCATGTGATCCTAATAGGACTTTACTAATTATTTAGTTAATTAATTAATATTAATTATTATCTTAAAATTTTAGATGAAGTAATCTGATTTAGATATTTTGCCATTGTATAATATTAAAAGTGTTTAGAATAAATACTCTATGAGATTTATCCTTAAAGTATTAATTAATAATAGTTAAGATTAAAAATAATTATTATAATAACAAATAACTGTATTGTAAATTTTTTAATAATAAACTAACTGAATTTAATGCTAATTTTTTAATACAGAAGTTCATATGATTTTAATAGAATTTTACTAATTGTTAAATTAAATAAATAATTTTAATTATTATACTAAATTTTTATATGAATAAATCTATTTTAAAAATTATATTATGAAATAATATTAAGAGTGTTTATAATTTTAAACATAATAATTATTTTTATTATAATCTATTTCTTATCTTTTATTCCCTCCCGTCAGGTAGCTACCTTCAACGCCTCGCTCTCTACTCCTTTTCTTTTTCTTTTTTTCCTCTAGTAGTTTCTTTTTCACAGTAAATATTCAAAATATATTTTTATCTTATTTGAATGAGTTGGTAAAGATTTATAGATTTTTATAGCAAATTCTTCTATGTTTCTTTAATAGTGAATTTAGAAAATAAAAATGTATGTAAGAAAATCTCATGACTATTAAGGTTATAACATTTAAAGATAAATTAAGATTTTTCAGCAATGATAATAAATTTATTCAGTTGAAAGTTAGTTTAAGATTCTAAGTCAGATTTTTTTTTTTAGTTATTTGTTAATTTTATTGATAAAATATTATGAGTCTTTTTTTTATATGAGAATTTGTTTGTTTTTTATGGGTTTGTTTGTTTTTATTCATAAGAGTTAGGATGTGTTTGAATCTAATAATCAAAATTTAGACTCATTTGTAGACTCATCAAATTATAATAAACCCATTTTATAGCTCAATATAGATACTGAGTGGAATGCTTTTCTTGTCAAACACAGCTAAAGAACTGTATAAAACTGTTCAATCGTTACGATTAATAAGCCTTTGAAAAAAATTTATTTTCATAATAAATTAGTATATATATTTTAAATATATTTATATGGTACAAATTGTAGTTATTTAATATTATATTAATAGAGAATTTATTTTAAAAAAATATATTTTATTATATAAATATAACAAATCCAATTATTAAAATTCACATATCCTCATAGGCACTCAAAATCTATATTCAATGCAGGCATGCATACTTATTAGGATAGTGCTCTACTAGGTTTGATAAAAGGGATAAGTACAAAATTGATTGATAATTATCCATTTTAATTTTATTGGCAAATTCAGTTCAGAAACAAAAATACTCTATTGGTAAGCCCTGGTGGTGGGGGGCACTATTTTTGCTGTGGTAAGAGCATTTTCAGAACAGGATAAAGCTTGTAGTGGGTTAAAGTCTAGAGGAGGATAGTTTTAGGGTGGGGTTGAGTCTTTTTTGGGCCAAATTTGCAAACTTTTACTTTGTTACATAATGAGGAAAGTGTTTGATTGGTTATGACTTATTTGTAACAAGCAAATTTTCAGTTGCATCAGTTTAATTTGTATTAGGGGACCAATTTATTATTGCTATAGGGATGCAAAAAGAAATGAAAACGAAGGGTCTAGCAACTTGACTGGCCATTAGTTTTTATTTGCAGAAAATGTATATAAAGTTAATTTATGCATGTGGGGACTATTATTTTAACTTTTCAATTAAGAAAAAATAAGAAAGCAAAATTTATAATTTGATTCTTTTTAATTTTTTGATCAATTTAACTTTTAAATTTTTTGAATAGACTTGATTTAGCCTTTTATAAAGAGATTAAAATGCACGGTCCTATAGAGTTCAATTTAACCATTCAACTTTTAATACACTTAATTTAACCGCTCAACTTTTTAATGCAGCTCAAATTGATTTTAAAAAAAATTTAGATTATAATTAATTTAATTATATAATTAAATTAATATATTAGTTTTTTTATATATTTTTTAGATTTTAAATTAGTTGGTAGAAGTCATGTGGAGGCTGATAATGAGGTGACAATAATGGTATGGGATTATAAAATCTAATCCGTGCTTTTATTTTCTAATGACTGTGTTAATAATTTTTTATCTAAAAAGTATTGACGATAGTGATAGAAAAGTAACGCTAGCAATAGTGAATTAGTTTTGATGTTTTATTGATTGTGATGATTTAAGAAAAAATATATATATCTTTTTAATTTTTAACTTAGACTAAGAATAAAATTTAATTTGAATCTTCAACTTGTCGCTTGAGTTGAATTTGATCTTCAAACTTTACAGTAAAGCTCATATGCTTTTGTTATAACGCATGCAATGAACTCACTTAAAAAAAAAAAATTAAATCGAACCTTTTCGAAAAGTTCAGAAGTTAAATTGGCCATAAAAATTAGAAAAGGCCAATCGAACTTGACTATAAAGTTTGAAGGTCAAATTGACTCTCGTTCTAATTATTTTAAGTAAATATAATTAAAAAGTAAGACTATTTTAGAAATTTAAATTTTATTATTTATAAAATTAGTAATCTCATTGAAGATGAGACATTAAAGACATAGAGAGCTTGATATTAAATAAAATTGATATCATAAGTTTAGTTAATTTCTTATGATTATTAAGTCTACCTCTATCATATGTATTAAACATAATAGTGATTATTTATTAATACCGTGTTTTAGTTATAAATAATTTAAAAATTAATATTATATATTTTTATGACATAATCTTTATATAATATCTATTTCGAAAAATTTATTTTACATAATATCTATTTCAAATCTTTAATCACATAAAGTATTTTAAATATTTGTCGGAAAATATTGTAGAATTTCTTATTTATTCAATACAAAAATTTTGATTATTGTTTTAAAAATTCATTATATTTTATTGAAATTACTTCTTTACAAATTAGTAAGATTACTGATTCCTATGTGCAATAAAAATTAGTAGAAAATCAGTTGGAATATGCATATAGTATGTGTATGTAGACTTTTCATTTTATAAAATATAAAGTAATACTCTTTTTGGAAAAATTTCCTCTTTTATTCATTAATGTGGTCAATAAAATGATATATTATTAAGACCCCTTCAAGATTTAACTGGTTTTATATTGTTTTAATATTCTTTTGATTTTTTTTTTAGAAAAAGGTTTTCTTTTCATACATTAAGTCTTTAATATAATTTTTTTTATTCCACACTTGAAACTTTATTATTAATGTTTTAGATTTGTCAATGTTATATAGTTCTTCCATCATCGAATATCAAATTTTAATATATGAATAATTATCTATAAAATTATTTTTTAATATTTTTATTCATAAATATTCAGAATAAATTATTAGAACTCAATGAGGAAATATAAAATACAGAAATTAGTTAAAAGAATTAAGTAAATACATTATAATCTTTATTAACTATTAAACTTCTCTACAAAAGAATTAAGTAAATATCGTGTTAGTTAATATATTATTTTATATTTCGAAATTATCTCTTACAATATGTTACTATTTCTGTCCTTAAATATGACATAATATAGAGATAAAATTTTTATGTTTTTAAATTGACACCAAAATAATATTTTATTTTATTATAAAATAAACTAATAAAATGTATTTACTTATAAATAAACTATAATAAAAGCATAACTTTTGAACAAACAACTTCAAATTAAAAAAAAAAATGAGATAAGCATAATAATCTTTTTATGATAGAATTTTTTATAACAAAAATAGCACATAACTTTGATAAACTTTTTTGTAAAATATATATTTAATAAAATTAAGCAACCTACTAAATTGTTATATGTTTAGTACATTTATAATACTTAAATAACAAAATAATAAGTAATTATTATAAACTTATAGAGTGATAAAAACATAATTTATTAAAGTTTAATTAAAATATTATTAATGTACTAGATTATTGATAAAATATATTATTTCAATGAAATAAAATAAAATAATAAAGATAATAGCAAAATAATTTTTTTTTAATTTGTATATATTAAACCTACTTTAACTTTATAATTAATTAATTGTTAGATAATAAAAGTAACATAACAAGTGACTAGTGAAGTTTGTAATTCTTATTCATGATAATTTTTAAATTTATAATTACCTAAAATATGTAATAGATAACTTTTCTCTAGCTTATAAAATATCTTATATATAATAAAACTGGATAAATTAAGGTTATCATAATTAAAACGCTATGAGACCATTCAAATGTTTAAATTGCTCTTTTCATAAAAAAATTTTAAATCTAAAAATATTAAAAGAATTACAATAATTCTATACTATATTAGAATGACTAATTTCCACCATATAATTTTAATAAATTCAGGGGGAATCATATAATTTATATTTAAAAATATTTAAAAAGAAAATTTATCTTCTAAAACTATTTAAACATATTGTTTTAAGAGAAAGTTAATAAAATGTAAAATAACAGCTGTACCAGAGAAATGATAAATTATATTCTTTCTGAAAGAAAACAGAAAAAGGAAAAAGAAAAAAGAAAAGACGGAAGAAATTATAAGAAAGAAGGAGGAGGAGGAGGAGGAGGAGGAGGAGAAGGTGACGGATAGAGAATGGTGGGGGAGGGACCACCATAAGATGAGAATCTGGGCAACGTGGCAGAATCACATGGTCGTGGCCCAGACCATCAGACCTGAATGGTGTCAGTCAGTGCTGTTTCTCCTGCTTTCATTGTTCCCTCCCTTTCTTTTTCCTTTTTTTTTTTTCTTTTTCTTTTTCTTTCCACTCATAAATTTCGAAAATTGCCACTATGACACGTCATCTCTAACACCTCCGTTTGTTATGCCTTTCTCTAATTTAATCGAATTTATTTACCCTTATCAACTTCTTAGTTGCACTTTTTATGATATCGCATCTGTCCAATCTAATTGGTCATTTTTAGTTATAAAAAATAAAAAAGATTCAACTTTTTAATTAGTGTCGGTAATTTTCTATTATTTTGTATTAGGATATTTAATAGGTTTTTATACAATATACAAAATATTAGTAGAGTTAATAATTTATTTATAATGCTTGAAATTCAAATAGAATTAATTTTATATTAATACTCCAAAAATTTTGTATATTATTTTTCTATTTTCTATTAATTATTTTTAATATTTTATTTGAATAATAAGATATTTAATAGATTTAGTTATACAATAAAATAGTTATATAAAATTAAATTATTTCTTATAAATTTTTTAAAGTTTATTACTCTATAAATTATTAAACTATGTAAAGTCAATTATAAATAAAATTAATACAAAGATAAAAAGAAGTAATATATAAAAAGGATAAAAGAATCTCAATTTATAAAACGGTGAATTAGTAAAAATGAAGAAAACAATTTGCAATTCTAAGAATAAAGAAAGTAAAAAAACTAATTTTAAATATTTATACTTATATTAACCATTTTAGTTTTTTAATTATTAGATTAATTATTAAAAATAATATGTATAATTTTAGACAAATAAAAATTTATTAAAATTGGAGAGAAATTTTTTAATTTTAATGTGTCAATTTAGTTATATAAATTCATAAATTGTGTTGGTGGATTTAGGATGTAGAATGTCTAAATTCTCTCACCCAATTATAAAATATTTATTTTACTAAAAAATGATTAATAAGTTATAATTACATATAAAAAATAATTACTTTTTTATTTATCATTTAAATTTAGATATTTTTTTATATTTATCGTCATTTAGATTTAAATTTTTTTTATTTTTATGAATATATATTTTTATTATAAATTTAATATTAAATATAATTTTTAATGCTTTTTGAAGTAATACTGAAGTAAACTTAAATTTAAAGAATTTTGTGATTGAATAAAATTCTATACACAGAAATTCACTTTAAGAAATTTATCACAGTAAATGAGTAATTAATATTTTTAATGTCTAACTTAAATATGAAAATTTATTAAATCAATTTACTCAAATATTTTTCAATTTTTATATCTATTTTCAACAAACCAACGGAAAAGAAAGAAAAAAGAAAAAGAAAAAGAGGGTATCAAATTTAACGGCGTGATCTTTTTTGCCTGAATTTCCGTAACTTTGAGGTGGGGGTCCCATATCAGTTGTGATGGTCCTAAAACCGATGTTGACGTCTGAATCCCTTACCCTTGATCTCACATCTTCCAACTCTTTCGTGGGTCCCATTTTCTATAAATACATTATAGTATATTACATATCTACACTTGAGTTTTCTTTTTTTTCTTCTTTTTCTTGGCTTTCTTAATGCTTCGCGTTCGGGTATCGTGTACTGCACGTGCCTTCTGCTGTAGTGCCATGTGGCTGTTTGTGGACACTAAGCTTTGCGTCACTGGGTTCTGTTAATCGGTTGTAAGAAACGGTGCGTTTTGAACTAAAGTTGACCAGGGAAGGGATCGACCTTCATGTGGTCCTGTTGGGGAAGTAAAAACGTTCTTCCCCAGTTTCATATCGGAGGCGCGTGGGATGACATTCTAATTCCTATTCCATTCTCACAAACTTGTCGATCTGCCTGCCCTTAACATTTTGTCACATTTTCCAAATGATACATTGTGTTTGTTTATAAATATTATTAATATATTATATATATAATATATATTCTATTTGTTACGAATAATTCATTTCATAAATAATTATTTAATTTTGCTTGTATAAATTCTAAGTCAATAAAATTAAAAGAATAATAATCTATAAATAGTAGGATATATTACATAAGGTATATTAGTAAATTAGTAAACTAATTCCACTTTGAAAAGAAAATATGACCTATAATTTAAAATGAATAAGAAAAGAATGAGCTTATCTTTTCCAAAAGAATAGGTATTTAATTTTAAAATATAGAGCTTTTTAATTAATATTTTAATTATAAAAATTAAAAAATTTTAAATTCAAATACTTTATAACTATTTATTAACCTATTATTTTTTTATATAATAAATCTGATAGCTATTCTTATATTACGAACTTGAGTCACAATTAATTTTTTATTTAAAATTATTTAAAAATTAATAATATTTAAATTTTTTCTAAATAAAAGATGTCTCGAAATATTCTCTAAAAAAAATCTCATAATCGATATTTAAAAGAGTGGATTCTCCCTCACATTGTTAATTTTACTTTCTAAAAGTGGAGCCAATTGAGTAAGCATTTGTTTTTCTTATTTTAGCGCAAAAGAAACTAAATCAGAAAGCGTACTTTCTTTTTCTCTTTTTAGGTCACTTCTCGTTGGATAGGACCAAGTAAATTAAAAAGAAAAAAAAAAGTCTTATTTCAATTGAAAAATTTTCGGTATAAATAAATATAAACTATAGAAAGGGCCAACTTTACTTTTAAATTTCTGTTCAACTTTACTTTTGATTTTTTTACCAAACATGTTCTTTTTATTTTAGAAGAAATTTCACTTGAAACTAAAAATTATTCTTACAATCAAAAGACATTTTATGATTTTATTCAAAAGTTTTATTCATGTAATTTTTTTGTTAGAAAAATATTACTAATAATATATATTAAAAATAACAAAAAATATTATTTTAGTATGTATTATTGTGATACCAAGTTTTATTTTATATTTTATTTTATTTTTTCATAATTTCGTCATAAAACTATATTAAAAATACACTTAAAAAATACTAATTTTTTTTATTTTTAATTATATTATTATAAGTTTTTTAGAATTTCTTCTAAAATAGGATACTAAAAATATCTAACAAATATAAATGATATTAACTTTAATTTATATTATTATAAATTTAATTTTTATTTCATAATCTTTTATTTTTCAAAATTTTATAAAAATAAAATGCTTAAAAGATATTAAAAATTTATTATTTTAATTTATATATTATGAATTTTATTTTTAAAATTTCGTCTAAAAATAATATTAAATCAGATAAATTTATTATTTTTATTTTATATTTTTATATTTGGTATTCAAAAATTAGATAATTTTATGATATTTTTTTATAATAATTATTATGTTTCAATGGTATAAAGATATATTTTAAAAAATATATCAAAAATATATTAAATATAATTTAAATATATAAAAATAAAATTAAAATAAAACTAAAAATTTATACTAATGGTAACGAAAGTATTACCGATACCAATAAAATATCAAATAAAAGAATCATAATACACTTTCAAAAAACCTCATATAGATAAAATATTTAAAAAAATTGCAAAAGATTTCTTTAATAAAATAATAAAAAAATACTGCCGCTTTCCTGTAATTATGTCATTGTTTGTTTCTTTGAAAACTTTTCTAGCATTCAAGGACCCATATATGTGTCACGTAGAAAAAGAAAGATATTAAATTTATGGTTTCTTTTTATTTTATTTTTTGTGTTTTATATAAAAACACAGTTTTCAATTTTTTTTTTAAATTTACAGTTTTGCTTAATTTTTTATTTTCTCTTAAAATAATTGAAAACAACTAAAAAAAACTGAAAAACAACCACCCATAAATTAAAAAAGAATGGAAAAAGATTTACAAAGTAAAAGTAATATTTTATATTAATTTTAAGATATATTTGAAAAATCTCTAAAAATAAAATGATACATTACTCGCTTGACTCTATTATTAGCTTTTCATTTTTTAGTTTTTACTATTTCATCTTTGAAATCAAGTTTAATTTGATCACTAATTTTATCACTCTAATTTAATTTAGTCTATTTTCTGAATTTATAAATTTTTTAGTTTAAATATTTATATATTTAATATAAATTAATTCTATTCTAAAAAAGTAAAAAAATAATTATTTTTCTTGATAAATTAAAAATAACTAAAATATTATAATAATTTTAAAAAATTATCAATATAGTAAATAATAAAATACCTCTTACCACCACTATTTCATTCATAACTGTCCTTACTTCTACTACCCTCATCATCCTTAACACTATTATATCGCAGTCGCCTTTTTACGATCATTCTCCAAAAAAAAATATTGACAAATAGTAGTATTTATATATTTTATTTTAAATATTAATATACATTTCAAATTTAGATAATTTAATTTATTATAAAAAGTAATTTCTTTTACTTTTTGTTATTTCTGCTCTCATTTAAAGCTGTGTAACTTTATTCTTTTATTCTTTCTAGAACAAAATATTACCATTAGTAAAAATAAAAAGAAACTAGATTTAATACATATTCCAATTCAACTGAAAATGTTAATAAACCAATTATGCATTATTAAAAAAGAATTAAATATGCTTCTATGATCATTAATCCATATTAATTTTGTCATTAACATTTGTAGTTTCAAAAAGGATATGTGTAGATGAGATAGTAAGGATTTTTTTCTAATTTAATTAATGTTTTGAGTCCAAATTTTAGATATGCACTTATATTAAAGACTCTTAAAATAATAATTTATCAATTTATAAGAATCTTGTACGACATGCTTTAAATTAGCTTTATAGATACATTAAAAATGCTCAATACCTCGCATCTTCAGATAAAATAATCCCTTTACAATACTAAACTTTCATCATTCATTAATCAATTCAACATTCAAAAAGTTCATGAATATCGAGTTTAGTAGAGTTCAGCTTGATATTTATAAATGGTGTCCAAGAATTTTGATCAATTTATCATTTCTTACATTGAGTCAATCCCTTTACAATACTAAACTTTCATCATTTATCAATCAATTCAACATTCAAAAAGTCCATGAATATCGAGTTTAGTAGAATTCAGCTTGATATCTATAAATGGTGTCCAAGAATTTTGATCAATTTATCATGTCATACATTGAGTCTTAACCATTTGTTAAATTTGATCCATTTTCTTTAATAAACTTTGTTAAATCTAGAATACTTTCAAAAATATCTTTCTTTGATAATCTTTACCCAAAGTAAATCTAGATTCTATTCAACCTTACTTAGCTAGAAAAACAACACGACATTTTCTTAAGTGAATATCGCATTAGGATTTAGACTACTTCACCCAAATTATAACTCTTTTTATTTACTCCTTGCCCTCATAAAAAATCATAATCCATACATTCAAGCTTGTTAAGCAACCCTATTAGAAGCTTAAATACAATTACACAAGCATAATGTAGGGCTTGTAGTCCTACATTTACCATAACTTCCTTCCTTGTTGCTTATAGAAAGTCACTCTTGCCCCCTTGAACTTTCTTAACAAACCCATCTATAAAAATTGTAAAACTTTCAATACCCAATATGCTTGTCCAAGTAATTTTTGGAAGACCTTAGACTATATATGATGTAATGAATTTTCTAATGCTATACTTGGTTAAAATCCATTAAGAAATCTATTTTATTTTAAAGAAAAAATATAAAAAAAAGTAAAATTAAAATGATAAAATTGAAAAGATATTTAGTATAATGAAATACATTGACTTACGCTCATTTATAAATTCTATATATTTTGTTAGAACTTAATTTAGCTATAATCAATTCTATACAAATTTAATTACGTAAAATCGTAAATTATTTTTTTATTCAAAACACAACTTTAAATTTACAAATAAATTTTATAAAACTTTTTAAATTTTAACTAAACACAATGTAAATGATATTTGTTATGAAATCCTTTTTTTTTCTCCTCTTAATAGCTTTTCTTTTTTCAACACCTCTATTACATTTTTTAACCTATCACCAATCTATTGTCGGTTAATTCCCTGTCGGAAAAGCACTGAATTTATAATATAAAAATAAATTATTGTTTAGGAAAGAACTTGGAAACTTTGTTCTAGAATATTTATACTAGATACATTAATTTGTCAATTTTTTTTTTCAGAATTAGATATAATTACTCCTCGATTACTTTGATTTGTATAGTTTTGATTTAATGCTGTCTTTTCTTTTATTAAGGAATTTAATGTTGGCTTTTTAGATTACGAAATTTTTTGTGAGTTTAATTGAGCCTTTTGGGTTGCTTCAATATGTTTGGATTTGATTGATTTTTGTTTTTACGATATATTATTTATTACAAAGCACCTTTATTAGAATTAGAATAAAAAAGAGGAAAAAAATGATGAAGTAACATGAGTTATTAGAAACTAGTGGTTACGTGTATTGCATAGTTATTATAATTATTTTTATTATAAATAATAATATAAACTTATTTTATTTATAAGGTTTAACATAATTTTTTTAATATTTTAAAGTAATAACATATTAAATATTTTTATTATTTTATTAATTTAAAAAATTATTGATGTAATTATATAAAAACTTGGTTGTTGTTGATAAAGACGAAGGGGGAGAGCAAGAAGGGGTGTTGGGGGTCGGACCCGTCCTGGTCATAAAAGTCGACAAGCCAAAAAAATGATTGAGGAAGAAAATGCAATATGAGATTCTGAGTCGGACCCTACTAACAAGGAGAACGGACTTTTCATCCGGTCTAAAAAAGTTAGCACCGTAATTGTACATAAATATTAAGGAGATTGGTAAATATTCATTAGTTAATTTTTACTATTATATTAATTATATTAAAAATAAAACTATTATTATTTTTTAAAATTAAATAAAATTATTAAAAATATAATTAAAAATATTACTTTTAAATAGATTGTCTAATTAGAAAACTAATTTTTTAGTTAATATAATTAGAATAAAATAGATTAGTATTATTATTTAATTGAAAATATTATTTATTATTAATAAATTAATTAAAATAATAAAATTACAATTTAATACATTTATAATAAATATACATATAAAAATAAAATATTTATCTGTCAGAAAATAACCACACATAAATTTTTTTATATATTAAAATTTAATATATATTAATATATATAATAATACCTATATATATATATATATATATTAAAATCACTTTTAAATTAAAATAACTTACAATCTAGTTAAAAATTAGTCTGCCGAACCAGTTTAAAAAGAAAAAAAATTGTATAAAAACTATTAGAATTCAGCGATGACAATTAGGGCATTGGGCCTTTTCTCGATGAGCTGTGAAATGATATCAATACTGAAAGTTCAATTATTTGAAACAAAACTTTAGTAAAACAATTCTTTAGAACATTATAATACTAACATTTCTTTCCATCTTAGTTATTATTTATGATTATTATTACATCCATGTCGAGCGACGGGGCGTGTAACACGCGCCTCCCGAGAACGGGTTGCCTTTACCCATCCTGCAGGTTGTAAACAAATCTGCAAATTGATAGCGTAGTACGGCTACCTGATTTTTTTTTTTGCGCTTTTAACTTTTGTTTTAAAAACTAAATATTCTTTTTATTATTATTATTTATTATTTTAACTAAAATGACCTTTTGAAAAAAATAAAAATACAACAGGTATACAGAAGCTGTACACAATTACCCATTAGAAGGCATCTTTTTCAGAATTGCGGTGCTGGCACGGCTCTTCTCCATACCTTTTAACTACTGGCCGGACCCTAATTTTTATACATCCTCTTAATTAATTTTGTTATATTTAAATTTATTCTGTTATATATTATTTATTTTATGTTTTTGGGTACAATATTCTTATATTAATAAAAGAGAAAAAGAAAGAAAAACATTTATCATTATTGTGGCCTTGCTTCTTCCTTTTATCTTTTCCATTCCCAACTTCTGCTTCTGTTATTGGACCTCCCACACACCCATCTCTCCCTCCTGTTTATTGATCTTTTCTTTGAATGATTCATCAAGATTTTTGATATTACACAAACCCAACAAATCCCATGTCGCCTTGATTGGTATTTTTACTACCCCCCCCCCCCCCCCCCCCCCCCCCCAACAAAAATAAGAAGAAAAAAGGAGGAGATTCAAGGAACAAGATTTTTGAAAGAAATATGAAAAGAGAACACCAAGAAAGCAAAGGAGATTCTTCTTCTTCTTGTTCTGCAATGGCGAAAGGAAAATTATGGCAAGAAGAAGAGGAACAGCAGCAACAAGACGGTGGTGGCATGGATGAATTGCTTGCTGTTTTGGGTTATAAAGTTAGATCATCTGATATGGCAGAGGTTGCTCAAAAGCTTGAACAGCTTGAAATGGTTATGGGTATTGCTCAAGAAGATGGTATTTCTCATCTTTCTGATACTGTGCATTATAACCCTTCAGATCTTTCTGGCTGGGTTCAGAGTATGCTTTCTGAGCTCAATAACCCTCTTGACACAATCCAAAATCAGCAGGATTCTTCTTCCGTAATTTCTTTCGGTAATTCTCAATCTGGGATTTTCAATGATGATTCTGAATATGATCTTAGAGCCATTCCTGGTGTTGCTGCTTATCCACCGCAACCTGAATCATCAGACAGCAACAACAACAGCAGCAGCAGGAAAAGAATGAAAACTTCAACTCTTGCGAATTCGGATTCAACAATCCCTACTAATCTGTCAGAGCCAAATCGACCAATGGTCTTGATCGACTCACAAGAGACAGGAGTCCGTCTAGTCCACACACTCTTAGCCTGTGCAGAAGCTATCCAGCAAGACAATTTCAAGCTAGCAGAAGCACTCCTCAAGCACATAGGCTTGCTGGCCGCTTCTCAGGCTAGTTCCATGAGAAAAGTGGCTACTTACTTCGCTGAAGCATTAGCTCGTCGAATTTACAAAATTTACCCTCAGGAATCTCTCGACCCTTCCTACTCCGACACTTTAGAGATGCATTTCTATGAGACTTGCCCTTATCTCAAATTCGCACATTTCACTGCGAACCAAGCCATTCTTGAAGCTTTTGGCACTGCAAACAGAGTTCATGTGATTGATTTTGGACTAAAGCAAGGCATGCAATGGCCTGCACTCATGCAAGCTCTGGCCTTACGCCCTGGCGGCCCACCCGCGTTTCGTTTAACTGGAATTGGCCCCCCGCAGTCCAATAACACCGATGCTTTACAGCAAGTCGGGTGGAAGCTTGCGCAATTAGCCGACACAATTGGCGTCGAATTCGAATTTCGCGGATTCGTCGCTAATAGTTTAGCTGATCTCCAACCCGAAATGCTCGACCTCCGCCCTCCTGACGTCGAAACAGTTGCCGTCAACTCCGTGTTCGAGCTCCACCGCCTTCTAGCCCGACCCGGCGGGATGGAAAAGGTTCTTTCCTCTATCAAAGCAATGAAACCCAAGATCGTCACTGTCGTTGAGCAAGAAGCCAGCCACAACGGTCCGGTTTTTCTAGACCGGTTCACAGAAGCACTGCATTACTATTCGAGTTTGTTCGACTCGTTAGAAGGGTCGGGTCTGAACGTTCCGAGTCAAGATCTAGTTATGTCCGAGTTGTATTTAGGTAGGCAAATATGTAATGTTGTGGCCTGCGAGGGGGCTCACCGGGTTGAGCGGCATGAGAGTTTGCCTCATTGGCGGACTCGATTTGAATCGGCCGGGTTTGACAGAGTGCATCTCGGTTCGAATGCGTTTAAACAAGCTAGTATGTTATTAGCCTTATTTGCCGGTGGCGATGGGTATAGAGTAGAGGAAAATAACGGGTGTTTAATGCTTGGTTGGCATACTAGACCACTGATTGCTACCTCGGCTTGGCAACTCAGCGATTCAAAGTAATAAGTTGACTCGACTCAGCTGCCGAGTTCATGTTATCAAATCGATGAATCTCAAAAATTACCTTTCTGAGAGACAAAAGGGAAAGTGAGTGAGACTTGACACGAGAGGGTAAAAAGGCAATCCAAGTATGTGTAATTCTAGTCTTCTTTGCACCTCTTGTTTTATTTTATTTTATTTTTTTTAACTTGTTGTAATTTTAGATTTATTTTTTTCTCTGTTTGTTTTATCAATGAGGATCTGTATCTATATGTTAACTTTTTATAATAAATTTGGACTCTTTTTCTTAGAAGAAAAAATAAAATTTGGAACATATTCTCAGCTACAATCCTTTCCTTTTCTTTTTTTCTTTAAAATTTTCTGTGACCTCTTTTGGTTTTTCGGTCTGCAAATCCTGGTAGGGTGTAAAGTATAATTCTTTTGTTTAGATTTAATATATATTTTTATTTACACTCTAATCGCATAGATAATTAACACATATTTATTAATATTAAAATAATTAAATAATTGATATATATTTATTAGTACTAACGGATAGAATATATATTAATTATTCAATATAAAATTATAAAATATTCGATATATGAATTATTTTTTTATTAATTGTGATATATTCATCGTGATATGATGGTATGGTTATATTTATTGTTTTTTATAATTAAAAAATATATTAAAATCTCTTATTAGTATACCATATTATATTCAATTACTTTTTTTTTTTCATTAAAATACCAAATTTATCTTTGAAAATTTGTTTCTCTAATAATTTGATTTTGGCTTTTATAGATAAAAAAAGATGAAATAATTAGATAATTCTTAAAAAGTATTTACATGTAATAGAGTCGTCATTCTGCTCTCTCACTACTATTGGCTTTTTTTTCTTTTGTTAATTCTAGTAAAAACATTTGCTAATATTGAGCAACAACGTGTCTTTCATAATCTACAATTATAAGTATCTAAAAATTAAGTTCTTATTATTAAAGATAATAATTTTAATTATGATATTAATTGTAAATATTTTAATTTTACGAGATGCATGGTATTTAGATATTTTATCCACTTTATTTTGTTGCTCTCTAAATATAGAGATTGTTTCCACTTTGAATTTAATTATTTCATATCAACTTTTTCTATATTACGAGTTGTTTCACATATTTAAGTATTAAAAATATTATATATTAAATTATAACTTTAACATGTTAAAATACTTTATCATTAAATTTTAATAAATTTAAACATATTATTTATATTATGAACTCTAAAAAAGTTAATGATGTGTCTAAATAAGTACTCGCAAGTGTACGAACCGAATGGTAGTTCGGGTATATCATAAAAACCAACTATCACACAAATTATTGAAAGTAAATATAAACACTCTAAGCCGATGTTTTGAGAATGATCTTAGTTTAATAAAAGAAATTAAATAACCAGAAAGTAAATATGCAACTAGAATGATTAATATGAACTATATGATAAAATAACATTTAGTCTAGCTTTTACTTAGTAATCCCCTTAATTCTCTTAAGCCCTAATTTAACAAATGAGATAATGATGTGCATTTTCCCTAACCAACATAGATTAAAGTAAAGATGATGTCTCTAATACTTTTAATCTAAAGATTTTCATAACATATATTACTATTGAATTGATATGATGGTCAATCGATAATAATAGATGAAACTAATGAACATATGAAGAAAAAGAAATCATTCATTAAATTCAAAATATATAAGGTTCAAACATAAGTAAAAAACCAAACTAAACACTTATGAGACTTAGCCTAACATACTCAATCCAACGATCATTGTAATTAAATAGAAAGACTTAAAACTCATAAAATAGAAAACTAAAACTCCCTCAAAGTTCAAAGGGCTCTTCAAGGAATGAAGAAGATTGATCCTCTTTTTCCATGTCTTCGAAAAGCTTCTCTGATTCTTCAAAAAGTGATGCTATACAAGCTAGTAAAATGTCAAAGATTAATTGATTCACTCCAGAATTTTCTGCTGAGAATAGAACCCTTGTCTTCCAGAGATTCAGTAGTCGAAGAAGTCTCTCTTCTAATTCACCTCTACTCCTTGTAGAGATTCCCTTTTTCAGAGTTCTTTCCTCCCCAAACAACTCCTTTAGTTTATTTCTTTATTGTCTTAAACAAACTAAACTACTCAAATGATAATTATCTACTAATTATATAATAATTACTTAAAATTTCCTTTTTGGGCCTTCATGAATTAAGCTAGGCCCAAACTCTTAATAGCCCACATGTCTGATTCTAAGCTAGGCCCAAACTATTAATAGCCCACGTGTCTGATTCTCGAGCCTTTAATAGCCGCAGTCCAATTAACGCCCATTAGTGCGTTTTAAACTCAAATTCTTCTTTTTTGCATTATTTTTTGAAATTAGATAAGAAAAACTAAAGTGAGGTAAAACACTTCTTTATACCATATTATATATAGAAATAAATTATTAACGCTCTAAAATACCTTTAAATATCTATATACAATTTAGATCAATAAGTTAACATAGACAAATCGTAATATACTTTTACTTTATAAACATATTTATTAAATTTATATACTAAATTATAATTTTTAAATATTTAATTATTAAATCTTAATAAAATTACATACCATTTTTATAGTTATCTTCTAATGATATATAACTAATCGGTTTTGTTATTTGATCAATTAGTTTTATATATCCTTCTATTGATTTAAATTGTAAGTAAATTTATATATAATATTTAATTACCTATATAAGTTATAAATATGTAAGTAAATATAATAGTTATCAAGTGCTATTGATTAAATTCTAAAAATAAACAGAAGCTATAACAAATATAGTAATTTGTTTTTTAGTCGATAATTAATACTATATACAATTAGCTAATTTAGTATCTATTTATATAAATAAATTATTAAAATTAAAATAAATATCAATTATTATAGATTTAGAAAATACAACAGACTCATGGTATATTACAAATTTAAGCTCACATAGAAAAACTACCTTAAACAACTCTTTGACATGGCGGGCGATAAATTCATAAGGAGCAACTTTGGACATAACTAAGGACAATTTTATACATTTTTTTTGAGTAAAAATTACTTCATTCATTGCATTATGTGCCATAATCAATTACGCAATTTGCTAATTTAAATTATGTTCAAAGCATGAAAATGTTAGTTTCTATTTAACCAATGATGACATATAGACCAATCTAATTAAGCAATAAACAAAGAAAATAAGATCAATCACATTTTAATTGTGATGTTTTTCATAAGAGTCAAAGTGATACAATGATAGAATTAACCTAAAGATCACAACACATTATTTTAAAGGTGTTTCTATATCAAAAGATTTCAAAAGCAAGAAGAAAAAGAAAAGAAAAGAAAATGAAAGCAATAGTGAAATGAACTTTGTTCATTAGGTGTAATATGATGAGACTTTATTTCTTAATATGAACATGCTATTAGTTACCCATGGAAAAGCATTAATTAGACAGGTGATAAGATGATTATGATAATGCTAATTACTATTTTAATGAATTAAATTATTAAGTAATGTTGAAAGAAATGTAGTAATTGTTTTATTATGAAATTAATGTGCGTGAGCCAAGTGGCATGCAAATGCAATTTCAAAAATGGTCCATTTATTTATTGCCATGGACGGCCCGTCAACCCAATTTGCACCTTCGTCTTGTAACTTCCAAGTGAATGCGACCCTTTAATCCACTAAGCATCTCCATTATAGGCATTCAGTTCCTAACTTAAAAATCTGTTATCTGTTATTTATTAAATAGGTAAATGATTGAGCAAGTGAAGGGGTCCTTAAAACTTGATAACTTATTTTAATAGCTTAAAAGTTATTTTTTATTTACCTATTATAGCAGGTCAGAGTATTTTTAATGTATTTATATATATATATATATATATATATGAAATCTTTTTACTTTAAAAAAAATATATAATAAAATAATACTCCAACATATTTTTTATTTTTTTAAATATGAAATAGACAGTTGATTGGACTCTCAGGCTCAAACTTAATTTTATTTTATATTTAATAAATGCATTATAGGTTTTTATGCACTTAACTAATTGATATTTTTCTTATTTCACTATTGGTAAAAATTACAAAAAAAATTAAAATTATTAATACTTATAAAATTAAAAATAAAATAACAAATAAAATATAAAAAGCACATTGAATTTTAAAAAAATATTTTGCTTTTTATATTTAAATATTTCTTAAGATATTTTTTATTATAAAAATTATATTTTTAAAATAAATTATAATATATATATATATATATATATACTTCTTTCTTAATTTAATTTTAGTTAAACACAATTAATTTCTTTATTTTTAAAAAAAATTTTAATTGCAAATAATATAACTAACCCTTGTATAATCCAATAGATAAATCAGAATGGTCATGGACAGCTTCACTAATACAAAATCCAACATAAATCGTGATTTTCGACCAACAACATATTTAATATCCACAAATTTGATAAGTCCTAGTATTAATAAGTGTCTTTCTCAGGTTCTAATCCTAAATGACAAATTCTACAAGTTGTAAGAAAGAATGGGAAACGTGTGGACGAATTTGAAAAAATTCGATTAGTTTAGAATTAACTATTAGACATTTAGATTTTGATAATTTAGTCATTTTATTATTTTAACTCTTAATTTAGTTTAATATACAATTAAATTATATTTTTATGGTTCTTAAAATATTTTTAATTTTTATTATAAATAATGTGTCTAAGTTAATAATCGTAAATGGACATACCAAATAATAGTAAAGAATTGAAGACACTCTAAAATTGATTTCTCAAAGAATTTGTAATAAATTTTATTATAAAAATATTATTAAATACACAAACTAAAAAGTAGATCTAAATAATCTAATCCAAGTTCTTGAGAAAATAAGATTTATAAAATAAATAAATAAATAATAAAAATAAATATAAAATGTAAATTCTTATAATTTAGAAATTATATAATAAAAACATCACCAAGTATTTAGTAGTACTTTTGTTAAAATAATAAGAATAAATTAATGAATAAGAGGTAATATTTCTTTTTTCTTTTAATTACTCAAGCTAATAAAATAATCAAAATTTATTATGATGAATCAAATATGGTATTTTTAAGGCAACAACCTAAAGATTTTCATAACAATCAAAATACTAATTTGATATAATGGTCAAACAATACTCATAATTGAAACTAATAAAATATGTTGATAAATAAATTATTCATTAGATATAAACTATCAATGTTTGTATATAATTAAAAAAATTCAATTAAATATTTTTAAAAAACTATCCTAACATCTCACAAATATATTAATCATGCTAACTCATAAATAATTTGAAGTATAAAAATGATTTATGCTATTAAATTAAAATTATTTATGTTATAAAAATTATTTATCTTAGCAAATGATTTATGTTATAAAGAAGCTGTTTAGAATGCTAAATAAAAGGCAGTTGGTCGGCTATACTCATCAATCCAAATCTGATTAGATGTTGAAATTATTTCAGACTTAATTATGAAGTTACAGAAAAGGTAAGAGTTAATGTTATCTATTAGGTTTAATAATGACCAAAGGATAAGGGAAAGCATAGTAAAGATGAATCATAGTGCAGCAATTAAAAAGAAGATATATTATTAGAGTTTAGGTTTATTAATTTTCTTATAAAGACATGAAAGAAAGAGATTAGCCATTCCTTTAATAAATCCTAGGTAACCTTATTTAATCTCACATTTCCAACTTAGGAAAAATGTAAATTACTAAATTCCGTAATAAATATAGTAATCAATTACTCTAAACTATTTATCCATTATTTAATATTTTTTTAAAAAATATATAATTTAAGTTTAAAACTCATATCTTGTTATAGATTATAAGTTAGGTGACTGTAATTAAAGATAATAGTGAATTCAAGTTGTGAAATTTTTTAGCAAACTTTTATCCAAAATTAAAGGAAAAATACATAATAAACAAAAAGCAGCAGAAAATAATTACCTAAATAGATGAACTTTTGAATTCAGGAGCTTTCACTCTTTAATAAAACTTTTAGTATGATAATTTGATACAAGTGTTTAAAGTTTTACAAATTACAATTAAGTATATAAAGTCAAAAATTCTAAATATTTGAGTGTGTGGAACCATTAATTATATATAAAAAAAATTAATGTGAATAATTAAATTAAATCCTATTATATTTTCAGGGTGGATGATAATATCTTTTATCAGTGAAACAAAGATTTCATTTAAAATCTAAAATAAATAACTGAACATAAAGTGAAAACAAATACTATATATGTTAAACATATATAATAGTAAATTGACAACAAGTCTTCTAAGAACTAGACCGACTGGTTTCCGATGAAAGCAAAGTCGGTCGCCACTTGAGATCGAGCCATGGGTGCACAAGATCGAAATGACCCATTAAACAATACATGCCAACATCCCGAGTTCAAAGAAAGTTGTTGAGATTGACCCAAAATAGGAGACTCAATGGATTATCTATTAACCCAGTTTAAAGCCAAAGGATAAAATGAGTGTTTGTACCTGAATAAAACAGTACCAAGAATGGACCAGTAGAAGTGAGCCCTATCCTTATCTCATATATATAGAATATGATGATAGAGGACAAATAGAAAACCCTAAATCTAAAAATCCTTTTCCAATTTTTAAATCCTTATTAACTTGCTCTTTGAAATAGCTTTACTGGTCTTCGAGCCGGTCTTGTCTTCTCACAATTGTTGCCTTACAAGATCAAGTTAGGACACACATAACTAGTGTCATCAGTAATCAATATTATAATGAAGATTATAATCCTTGAAGAAAATCAATTTATTTTAGATATTGGTGATGATGGATTGTAGAGACACAATGTTGCTTGATATAAGACATAGATTATTCTAGAATAATTAATAAAAATATAGTGCTGATAATGTATAAATGATGGTGGTGGGCAATGTAATGACTCTATTAGAAGTAAATACTTTTTTAGGAACTCTTTTTGTTATTTTATTTTATTTAAGCAATAATATGAGTTTCTACATGCTATATATACTTGACCATAAATGTTTACTATACTCACACAATAAATTTTAATTTTTAAAAATTTAAATATTACTAAATTTTAATAAGTTTACGTATCATTTTGTAGTTATTTAGCTTTCTTTTTTATATAGTGGCATGGGTCTCCATCTAAATGCTAATAATCTTCAATTTTATATATTTAATTATAAATTTTAGGATAAGTAAATAAAATTACTTTGTGGTTTCATCATTTGACAACTTTCAGTATGTGGCTTTTTTAGACAAAAAGAGGCATGTGGTTATAAATTGTGATAAAAAGGTATCTCATTGTTAAAAAGTTTTAATTAGCAAAGATTTAGTTATCTTCGCTCCGATCAACCATCATTATCATGTTTCTCATATTTGATATATATAGGTTTAAAGCTTAACAACTTAAAGACATCATTGTTTATTTATTAAATCGATATCATCAAATCAATGACTTCTTAAATCGCGATTTAACGTTAAATATTGGAATTAGGAGTTGTTAAGCTCCAAACTCATGTTATCAAACACATATAACATGATAATGATAGTTGATCAGCGTAAAAGTGGCTAGATCCTTGCAAATTGAGACTTTTTAACAGTGGGATACTTTTTTGTTACAATTTGTAACCACATACTTTTTTTTTGTCTGGAAAAAAACTACATACTGAAAATTGTCAAATGATGAAACCATAAGGTACTTTTATGTTCTTATCTCTAACTTTTAAGAGTTCAAATACTTAATTATTAAATTTAACATATTGATATATTAACACACCACCATTAGCTCCACATTTAGAGTACGAAGAGGATTTTTTGGAGTGATAAGGCTGTCGCACTATAAGGAGTAGTAAAGATGCATATAATCCTGATATTAAATCTTTAAAGATATTCTTGGGTGATATGATCGATTTGAATGCAACTCAATCACAATCAGAGTGATAATTCTTGCTTGATTAAAGAGATTATAATTCTAGCTTGATTAAAAGGATTATAGTCTAAGTTTCTATATTACTCACATTTAATAAACCTTTCTTTGTTGCTCACGTTTAATACAAATTCAGTTTATACCAAATTTCTTCTTGGTATTAGAGTTGTTGTGAGCAATACAAAAAATGAATTCTTTCTCACCCACTATGGCGAGAGCAAGTTTTGGCCTTGCAAAAATTCAAGACTTGATCAGACACCTCACCAGCAAAACTACTGAACTAAAAACAGACTCAACAACAAGTGACTCTACATCGACAACTAATAAAATCACAATATGGAGAAAATCATATTGGCTCCTTGGATGGCTCATGGCACTCTTTTTAAAGAAGTACTTGGTCTTGTCATAGGCCAAAAATCATCCAAATATGTATGGGATGCTCTTAAAGAAGCTTATGCTAAAGACTCCCAAGAAAGAGAATTTACTCTTTATCAACAATTGATATATCCGTGCAAAGAATATCATCATTGGTGAAAAAATTTATAACTTCAAAAGCATCTACGACAACCGAGCAGCAATAGGAAGTCTAGTAACTCATGTTATTTCTAGTCTACATGACTTACATTTCTCTTATAGGTTCAAATCCAGCGTAGGTGAGCTGTGGCATCAGCGGTTGTGACATCCTAAAAGATCTACCCTTAGGTTGCTACAATAAAAAGGGTTGATTGATGTTCAAGGATCTAATAAGCCATAATCTCTTTGTGAAAGTTGTCAATTAGCTAAGCTTAGTAAATTATCTTTTTTCTTCTTCTAACAATATTAGTTCATTTATTTTTAATAAAATATATTGTGACTTATGGCCCGTCACCAGTTTTATCTTTTGAAAGATTTCGTTGTTATGCTTATATTGTTGATGATTTTTTCACAATATACTTGGCTGATTCCTTTAAAGACAATCTAAATTTGTTGATGCATATTTGACTTTTGAATAATATGTTACAAGGTAATTTGACAAAAAATAAAAATCTTTCATTGTGATGATGGTGATAAATTTATTAATTCAAGGCTTAGCTCTTACTTCTGAGTGCAAGAGATTGTCTACTAAATCTCATATCCACAAACTTAAGAGCAATCAGGTATGGTTGAGCATCGTCATAGAATAATTCATGAATTAAGTATGGCAATATTGTTTTATAGTGGTGCTCTGCTATACTTATGGGTTGAAGCTTTTACAATAGCTATTTCTCTTATTAATCATCTACAATCATTGCTCTTGACTCATATATACCTTATTTTAAATTGTAGAGGGTTCATCCCCATTATTCCTTTTTAAAGGTATTCGGTTCAAAATGCTTACATGGGATACTTGTAAAAATAAATTCGATCCCAAGTTAATTCCATTTGTCTTCAGTGGCTATACTGGTCAACACAAAGACTATAAGTGCGTTCATCCATCTATATAAAAATTATTATTTCACGTCTTGTAGTATTTGATGAGACTCAATTTCCTATTAAGAATCAACAAAAGCATGCTTCCAATATTTCAAACGACCGTAGAATGAGTGTTTTTATTCATGGATTGTTCATCCTCTTTCTCACAATACTTCACCTTTGCAGGAAAAAAATGCTTATGATCCACCTCTTCCGTCCCCGATATTGAAACAACCAAATACCTCTCTTAAAACATCTATGGAAGGTGCATCTCCCTTTACTGCCTCACCATCCACCTCATCACAAAAACACTTGAATATAGTATCTGATACAATTTATAGTCCAAATAATTCATTTACAACATCTAGCTCATCTATCTCTGCTAAAGAAAGTTTATCTAAATAATCTCATTCTCTTCACAGCTTAGACCCCTCACCTAATGAGTATGGGTAGTATGAAACATCCCAGCCTGTACGCCATTTCATGGTCACCGCTCTCAGGTTGGAAAATACAAACTAAATCCCAAATATGCATTTCTGGTTATTAGACAAGGAATTCCATGTACACTAAAATCCATTAAAGCTGCTCTTCAACACGATGGATGGCGGTCAACCATGCAAGAGGAAATGGATGCTCTTCACCATAACAATACTTGATAGCCTGTTCCACGTGATCCTACAATGCTTGTCATTGGATGTAAATGGATTCTCAAAACAAAACCTAAACTAGATAGGACACTTAATTGCTTGAAAGTACATCTGGTTGATTACATTGACACATTCTCACATTTTTTAACAAACCTAGTACCCTACATCTTGTTCTAAGTCTTACTTTAGTTTGACATTCGGATGTTTGACAATTAGATATCAAAAATGCCTTCCTCAACGGTATGCTTACTGAAGATATTTATATGGAACAACCTTTTGGAATGATTCGACAGTTAAATACTAGTAGGGGTGAGCAATCGATCAATTTGGTTTAAAATCAAATCGAACTAGATCCACCGAGTAAATTAAATTATTTTTTAAAATGAAACAAACTAAATTTAAAAACCACTTGAATATATCGAACTAAATTAACCGATTTGTATGTGAATATGAACCGAACCGAATAGAAAGGTAACTTATAATAATCAAACTAAACTTAAACTCATTTTAAAAATTAAACTTCTTAATAAAAAAATAAAAATATATTTTAACAATTAATTTTTAAAAAATGAACCAAGCTGAATTGAATAAAAAGCGACCTGGTCTGATTTTCAAGGTTTTTGGTATTTTACTCACCCCCTAGATACTAGTAGCATATTCGAGTGATTTATATGTTGCACCGAATTCGTTTAGGCCACTAAAAAGGATATTTACTTTTGGGTGTTGTTCCTGAAGATTGAATCTGGACACTTAAAAGAAGGAAAATACTTTGACGACCACTTACACAAACTTTTGATATTTATTAATTTTTATTGTAATTTATTATTCTTTTGTATTTGATATTTTCAAAAGAAGAAAAGAGTATCTTAAATCCTTGATTGTGAGGTAGACATTCCATTATTAGAATATATATATATATATAGAGAGAGAGAGAGAGAGAGAGAGAGAGACAGTAGAAGGCCATTAGCTTTCATTTTCTTGTTCACAATTTAAAGTTATTACTTTTTGTGGATAAAATTCATTATTAAGCTCCTCAATTGTTAATTGTAATCTATTGAGTTCTTAATTTTTATTTTATTTTGTTGAATTTTTTTATTTTTATTTTTTTAGTTTAAAATCTTTTATACAATTTCATGAGAGTTTTATTTGTCTTAATGAAATTTTGAACTTTTATTAAAAATATAAAAATTTAATAAAATAAAATAAAAATTAAAAGCTCAACAAATAAAATTAAAAAAAAAAATTAAGAAGTTAATAAATATATGTTGCCTTCTTTGTAGGTAGAGAGAGATAAAGAGAAACTCTTAGTAAAAAGAGATGTCAATGGAACTTTCATAATTGGTTGATTTTTATGGCATTAAGAACAAACAAAGTCAAACAAAAGATTAGTGGGTTTTTTATGAACAACTATAATAATTGAATTAGTGTTTTAGACCTCCCTTTTAATTCATATACTTAATTTAATCTAATCTAATTCAACAGAACCTTTAATTGATTGGCTCATGGGTCAAATTATTATATCTTTTTCTTTTTCCTCCAATGAGCTCAAGTAAACAATATTATGGTATTGGGGCAGCTTGATATTGACTAGAGGTTGCAATTGATATTGACAAGCCTCCACAACTAGCTAGCACTTGTGCTTAAAAGAGAAAGAAAAACATTAGGGCCCCCAATGGATGAGATGATCTAAACATGTCAAATGCTTTAAAAGCTTTTTCAATACCTACTTCTAAATTCTTCCTTTTAGCAGGAGTGCTTAGTAGAAAACTTCCCTCCAATGATTTCCCTTTCTTTTCTTTTCTTTTTTGTATGGAAAGTAATTTTATTTTAATTGTTAATATGATGGGATTAAGGTCTTTGATATGTACTACTCCTCTAATATTGGAAAACTATTATTATTAGTATTGAAACCCCCATTTGTTACCAATAGGAACATGCCATGTCACCTTAGAAGTCTACATATGATTATTATCTAATGTTAATGAAACTTGATTGGTGATATTTTGTTGATTATGACAAATATATAGTCAAATGTAGAAATTTAGCTTGAAATTCCTTGCAAGAAAGTATGTCTCATTAAATTTGCTTAGACAATACATTGAATTTAACATCGATATCATATTTTTTTGACTTTTAAAATCTGTATCAAATATTTTATAAGTTGCTTTTGGATCTTGATTTTAAAATTCTTATCAAACGTTATATAACTTCTTTCTTTTTTACATGAAAGGAATTAGTTCTGCTAAATTATATAGCTATAAAAATGGATCTTCATTATAAAATAAACTTGATTTAATTGAATTATTGAAATTCATATTACGTGTAGAATTGATTTAAAAAATCATTTTCTTTTTCATACATAAAAATATTAGTAATTTCATACATGGTCTTCAGCGAGTAATATTGTATTTCTTAAAAAACAAATTCATATAATATGCTGTTACATTTTTATATTATAGTAACTAAAATGATTGATTTATCCGGAGAAATGAATAATATTTTAGCATAAAAAAAAAAGAAAATTAGAGAAAAAAAAGAGAAAGGAGAAGAAAATTCCGTCAACCAGATTTCACCAGCCATGTTTACCACTCGGGCCCGGCTACTAATGCTAGTAAATTATAGGAAATTTTTCAAAATATTATAAAATCAATAAAAATATTATTTTTATTATATATATAAAAAAAAATTTAAAATATAATTTTTAATTTTTAAATTTACAGTATGATTATCTTTTCATTGTTTTTCATCTAATTTTTATTTATTTTAATTATTTTTGGTTAATTTTTCATTTATTTTTAATTATGTTACCGAAAAATTAAAAATAACTAAGAGCCAATCGAGATTATAAATTTTAAAAAAATAAGGACATCATACTTTTAATATTTTAGCACAATAAAAAAGTTAAGAAAAAACTATTAATTTGATTATAAAATAACAGATATTTTTTCTAAACCATATAAAAGTCAAGCACATTCAATCTAAAATACTATAATTTTCATTTTTCTTTTTTTCATCTCCCAGATTTTTGTGCCTCCTTGGCCACTTCTTTTTGCTTTGTATTGTTAAAGATGCACCTTTAGCATGAATTCGAAGCTATCTATGAAAGGTCCGTATGCTGAAAAGTCTCAATTAGAGATACGTATTCCATCGCTTTTATACCATCTTACATGCTATACCCACAAAGTCCGGATGAGAAAATAAGCAAATTTACTGAAATTATATTTTATTAAATTATTATATTCTCATAATAATGGATGAAGTTTAATAATTTATTAATTAATATATTAACTAAATTCATATAAATTAATATTTAACAAATTTAATTAAATTTGTGGGAATTTCCTGTATATTAATTAATGAATTAAAGATCATTTATATACAAAAGGGACACTAGCTAAGCAACTAACAAATTAAGGAGCGCCACATGTATAGACGATTACATAACGAAGATGTTCTATTATATACTACCATATGTACAAGCAGTTATAACAGAAAGAGAGAAATAAATTAACCAACTCTTGTTAGCCCCTCTCCCCCTCAAGCTGGAACATACATATCATTCATGTCCAGCTTTGATATAGAGTGATGAAAGGAAGGTACTGGAATAGGCTCAGTAAAGCAATCAACTAACTGATTCTGTGAGGAAATTGGCAGCAGATGAAGAAGACCTTGCTGTAGCTTCTCTCAGACCAAGTGACAGTCAATTTCAATAAGCTTGGTCTGTTCATAAAAGACAGGGTTGTGAGCAAGGTAAATGTCAGATTGGTTGTTAGGGTTGTTCAAACCAATACCAATCCAACTTAATTAACCAGCCCAATCCAAACCCAAACCATAAAATGAGATATTTTGAATTAATTAGTTGGATTGATGGGCTGAATTTAAGTCCAACTCTTGAACTTATTAGTTCAAGCCTTAGTTATTAGATTATTAATTGGTTTTGAGATTTTAAATTAAAAGCCCATACTCTAAATTAGGGTTTATGAATTTGAAATCCTAATTTCTAAGACTTACCCCTGACCTTCATCTATTCTCACCTCTCTCACCTTCATCGATCCTGACCTCCCTCACCGTCTTTGTTCTTCTTCACTCCCATTGTTGCTCTTTTACCGTTGCCATTGATGGACATAAGAGGAGCTCAACAACTAGAGTCTGTTTCATCTTAGTTACAGTATTTTTTTTTTTTTTTTTTTAATATTTTCATTTTCTTAGCAAGAAAGTTCAGTTGTTGAATAATCTGGTATTGAATAAACCATATCTTTCTTCTATTCATTTCTCTTGTATTGGATTGTGTGCATAAGATATAGTGTGGTTTATATGTTTTGACTTGATTTGATTTGTTTTATCTTTTTTGTTTGTTTTATTTGTTCGTTTTACTTGATCTGTTTAGATTTTACCTTTTTGTTTTTGGATTTTATACTTCATTTTATGTTCTGGTTAAGTTACCTACCTAAAACTGTTGACACCGAGAAAAAAAGGGTATTTGGTTTAATGATCTGTTTATTTCCTGAGAAATTGTGGAGGTCTTTTTCTAGTCGAGAAACAAATATATAACTTTTTTTATTTCAGTTTTTCATTTTTTAATTATTCGGATGCAATGAATATGACTTTGATCTATAAAGCTTTCACAAAGTAAAAGAAAAAGAAATTGATAGTTAATTTGGATTTTTATATTTTATTTTATTTTAAACTATAAATTTGATATATATGCAATTTTCATTTAGAGAATTAAAGGATAAGTAAAATAAATTGAATTGGTTTGGGTTGGACTGGATTAAAACCAATCCAATCTAATAATAGTTATCTGAACTGTTTTCTACTTGTATACCTATTCAGTGAGTATTCTTATACTCAATCTATTCTTTTTATAAATTTTATTCAGAAAGCAAGACTTGACAGTGGGTGGTTGAACTAGTAATTGTGATTAAAAACGAGAGTAAGAATGGTCGGTATTTCTCATCCGAGGAGTCATATACCCACTCATTGTAACTTGTAAATTAAAATCATTCTTGTTTCATGTGATGGTGGCTATGTACATGTAATAGTTTATGTTATAACGTTAATATATAGAGGTAAAATTTATATAACTTGTTTAATAATACTTAACAAAGATCATGTCTAATTCTAGTAGTTAAATTATGACATCAAATACATTATTACTTATATAAATATACTATTATATTATGATTCAACTAAACTAAATGATTTTAGCAAGTATTTGGTTTTAAATGTCCATCTCAGACTACATAAGAGAATGTATGACAAGCTCTCGGAATTTCAATCTTGTATGCCCTCATTTTGATGCTGCATCTTTTCATAAATACAACTTTGGTAATGGTGGTTTTGTTGCCAACAACTCGAAAGAAGCTTCCTTGTCTTGTAGTTCGAAATTCTAACCGCACATCTTGAATCCTTACACTTTAGAGTACTTAACTCTAAGAGATTGCATGATTTGGGATAGACATACGGCTTGGAGCAAGGTAATTTTTGAGGGAGATGCTGTAGGAGTCATTCAAGCAGTTTCCAATCCAGCTCAAGAACTCTCTTTTCCTGTGTTTTTCTTCTAATTGTAACTTCTATCTTGGTTTTTAAAAAAAAAAAACAATTAATAGGATCTTACTTAATCCTTATCAAATTACGCTTTGGCATCATCCATTGATGTGAATTTCTTAATGTATTAATACACTAATGTACCAAAGAAGAGCTTATTACAATTTCATAATTTAATGATGGAAGAGAATAATTGTTGCTTTGAGATTATTATAATAATAGATGTGAATTAATTTTTTCTATTGGTGTCTCTACCAAGTTTCTATTCACCAAAGCATATTTGTATGACTACATCATTAAGTAGCAAATCACAAAAAATAATGGTCAAGATTTATTGCCATGTGAATCATATTTCTATTGGTTTGTATTGTTACCGCATTGGTGCTGCATTTAGAATGACCCTTAACTATGATCTAATTTGATTGCATTTCTCATATAATCCTCATCACACTTACAATATCACAGTATATATGAGATTAATACCCATTTAATCTGAACTGAATCTGGCACTGCAAGCAAAAAAGGAAATAAAGTAAAAATCCAAACATAATTGACCCAAATGCTTGCGTCCTACTAAAAAGCTTTGAGCCCTAAGTCTTCAGCAGCATGATTGATAAGGTATAGGTGCCTCCTGCAACTTATTAATTCCAATTCCCATTCCTATTGGATATTAAGATAAATAATGCACCTCTGAACCTGAGCCTCTAATTTCAATAAAGTGATATATTCCCAGTAGATATCTGTCAAACCATTCCTTCATCTATATATAAAGAAATAATTACACTTGCAATCTGAACCAATCAACTTACTACTATATAATAGCCAAAAACGTCCAGATAACTAATTAAGTGTTATTATATATTTAAACATTAAAATATTTCAGTTTGAAAATAACTATATTTTGAAAGTTAATTCTTTTTTAATTAATAATAATAGTATTAGTTTTTTTTATATCAAAGTAAAGAGAATTATCATTTTATGATTTATACTTACTAAAAGGTGGAGGTAATATGCAAAAGATGTGATGAATTGGAAAGAGTTAGCGGCTTCTTTTACACACTTAAAATTAACCGGATCGCATACCATTACATGATGAAATATATAAAATTAGCTTCAAGAATATAATTGTTATGTTTTTTAAACTTTATGATGTAATTGAGCTATTGTGAAGTTTAAGAGTTTAATTGATCTTCGACTGAAAGTTGAAATATGAAATGACAGTCTTCACATGTTTAGATTGACAAAAGGTGTATATTTCAATCTAAATAAGGTCTTAAATTTGATTTTTTTTCTTTATTTGTAGCTAAAAAAATAACACAATACTCAAAATAGATATAAAAAAGATAGTAGAGAAAATCAATCTACTTTAATAATAAAATAAAAGGTCTAATATTTTAAAAAATCTAAAATTTTTACAAAATTTTACTATTTTAGCCAATTTTTTTAAAATTGTCAATTTAGCTATAATTTAACAAATCGAGTGTAACATTTGTCTAATTGAGTTATTTATCAAAATTAAACAATGTAACACCAATTAAGAAATGAGAAATCCAAAGTGATTGGTCATAAAGTCATATTCTCTATACGTGTTATTTAATTTTGAATTCTCATTTCTTAAATTGCGTTCATGTTGCTTAATTTTGATCAGCAATTCAATTTGGTCAAAATTAAACTCAATCGGCCAAATTATGACTAATTTGATATTTTCTAAAAAAATTGGCCAAAATAATAAACTACCACAAAAGTTTGAATTTTTTAGACTATTAGAGTAAAATGAAATTATTTTCACATATAAACGTTAGAATACAAAGTCCATCCATCACAGAAAAAAAAGAAAAAAGAAAAAGGTATGTTGATGAACAACAATAATAGAAAACAAAAGCTTAATTAGTACATATATGCCAAAGTTGATATGACAGTTTATGTAATACAAGGTACTATTTTAAGGACATATAATTCGAATCATAGACATGGAGAACATATGCTTTTCAAATTACATATAGAAAATCCATATCTATAGTCAAGCACAGAAGCGTGCACGGATGATTGTACTGACATATTCTAAAACAGAAATCAACCAACCATTTGTTTTTATTTCTTATTCTTCTTATTTAATTGGGTATTTAGTTATATAAAAGAGAAAGAGAGATCATGTGAAATGATCCTATGTTACCATGAAATGGAAACAAGACTGTCCCCAATCTCAGTGAGATAAAACCTTAAAACTAAATGACTTGTGAAGCCATGCCTTCCAACCAGATGCCTTATGTGCTGTCATTTCTGACCTTCCTTCTGTCATCTGTGCTTCCCTTTGTTTCTTGCATAGCACAAAGTTCCTTCCTCCGTGAGACCCTATTGCTTCCCATGGATTCAGAGCTACACAAAAACAAAAATTAGCTTAACTAAATAAAAATATATAAATATATATATTTAGAGAAAGAAACTAGTATTAATGACGGACGTAGTGACAACTGACATCCGTCGTTAATAAATTTATCGTAACAACTTTAATGACTGGCAGAATTCTGTTGTTAAATTTAGTAACGGCAGGAAGCGTTGTTAAATTTAGTAACGGCATTGCTAAGGTCACAACCTTCATCTCATCGTTGCATACATTAGCGAACGAAAAACCGTCACTAAAATTCAACGCTAAATTTTGAAAATTATAACGACGTTTTTCCGTAGCTAAAAGTGCGGCTAAATGTTTTTGAATATAACAAATTATTTAAATAACTATATGCTGCTAAACTAAAAGCTGATTTGCTTTGATATATAACTTAACAGTAAGAAATTGGTATTCTATTTACGCCATTGACGATACCCAATTCATTTCCCCATATCAAGACTAAGAAAGTCAACCCAAGAAAAGCCAAAAATCCAGGATTACAATATTAGAAAAAGAAACTGAAAACTACCAAGTGGAGAAAAATAATGAAAGAAAAGGTATGAGATAATACCATCTGAGCCGGCATTAGCACAGTAAAGAAGGAAGTTATTTACATCAGAACCAAGAACAGGAAGGCGACCTTCTCGAGAATAAGTCTTCAAAGCAGTATCAATGACACCAGCAACAAGTTCATCTTCATTCACTACAAACCTCAGAGGACCTGCACTCCCAAGAACATTGATACTAATCAAGAACCTACTGATATTCTTCTTGTTATGATTAGTCTTAGTATGATCATCATCCTTCTTCTTTTGCTTGTATAACATCAATTTCTGACTCACATTTCTCTTCATCATTTCTTTCTCTCTTTTTTCTTTTTTCCTTTTCTTTTCTTCTTTTTCTTTTCTCTTTTTGGATATTGGATTGATTTGAATAGATATCAAGAAAGAGAGCTAATTGAATGGTTTGTTTTTAAGGGTCGAGGCCATGGCAGCGATAGTACCAGGCCTGCTTGGAGGAGCCAAAGCAAGAGAGGGCGTGAGTGAAACGCGCTTTGGCCCTATGAGAAAGAAGGAGAAGAGGGGAAAAGAGTGATTGCATCAAAGCGTAATGAGGTGTTTCAACCATTCAAAGAAAGAAAGGGATGATGGTGAGTATGGGTAGAGACAAAAGGGATTAGGGTTTTCTTTACAGGGAGGAATATAAGCATAAAAAGGAAGTTTTAATTGTTTAGGGTTTATATTGCAGTATTGAAATTTGGAGAGACAGTGGTCAGGTTTTTGAGTTACTTTTCAGGATGTTATATACACTTGTTGGGTTGCATTTTAAGACCACTTTTTCCCCCTTCTTTAATTTTATATACGGAAGAAAGAAGGTAAAAACAGGCTTCCTTATCTTAGTTAGTTGGTGTCTTTTTCTAATTTGTAATAAATTTGATTAGATTCTCTTATTGTTTTCTCCTGTATAGAAACCCGTTGGATTTTAAGCTCTCCCCCTTTCTAGATTTCTGCCAAACTAATTCAATTCAAACAACAAAAACAAATTCCCCCACACTTGTGGTGTAGTTGGGGCATAGACCTATTGATGAATTTAGATATCCGCCCGGCCCGCTCAAATATTTTTAGGTATGAACACCTATTTTTATATTAAGTCCGTCAAATCCGAACCGTAAAAATCTACATATTTTTAGATGAATTTGAAAATGTTATTTTTTTTAAAGCACGCTCAATAAGTCCGGCTGGGCCCGAAAATTATAAAAGAAAATATTGTGTGTTTTTCATGACGAGAATTGGTCAAAATAAGTGGATTCTTACGGTCCATTAAGGCCATGAGTTTTAGATATTGTGCCATGAATTTTATACAATTATACTTAAACAAGAGATAATTAAGTTGTATTATAATTATTTAAAATTAATTATTTATCTGCATGTTGTAAAATTATTTTAATTATAAATAATAATATAAATGAATCTATAAAAAAATTAATATAATTTTCTATGCTTTATAAATATTTATGACATTTTAAAATATAATAATTCAAAATATTTTTAAGTATCTTTCTTAATATTTTTTCATGTTTTAAGATTTTATTAGTGAACAAAATGATTTTAAAACTATTTATTATTGATCTTTTGATTATATATAAAAATATTTTGCACATTGTAAAATTGTTATTATTATTTTAATTATAAATAAAATTTAATAGAAACTTCAATACTTCATAATTATTTCTGGAATTTCAGAAAAGTAATAATTCAAAATATCTTTAAGTATCTTTCTTATATAAAAATGATTACAAAAAATTTATTGTTGATACTTTAATTATATAAAATTATTATTACAAATATAAATTATATTACTATTATTTAGGGTTAGAAATCATCATATAATTAGAAAACTAATTTATTAGTTACTATAATAAAAATTGCTACTTTGTAAGATCAAAATCATTGTTCAATTAGAAAAATAATTTATTAATTAATAAATTAATATAAAATTATAAATTTACATATCAACTTGAATTCTATAACAATAAGTAGAAATGTCAAAATAGTGATGCTTGTCAAAAAATTTATATCTTAGAATTTATATATATTATACCTGTTTATGGGCGTTAGTACTGCCCGGTTCATCCCAGCTCGTCTAAAAGAATTTATAAATAAAATTAAGTATAACTTCTAATATTTTAAATTTACTTATTACGTTTTAGAAAATAATAATAATTTAGTATATTTTCTTATTTTCTTAAAATAATTTGTAATATTTTAAAATTTTATTAATATAATAATATAAAAATGATTCTAAAACTATTCATTTTTTATCTGTTAATTATATATAATATAATGTATAAAGATATAATCGATATTATTAGAAATTATAAGTTATTAGTTAATATAATTAAAATATTATCTTTTAGGATTAGGATCATTGTTTAATTAGGAAAGCAACTTAATAATTAATAAATATATATAAAAATATTACACTCAACTTTAGTTATATGAATCAAAATTAAGTACATGTGTCAAAATAGTGACGCATACCAAAAACATTATATATTAAAATTTTTATATATATATATGAGATGTGTTCATAGATTTTGAATTAATTAGCTTGTGCGAGTCCATCTAAGAGAATTTGGGCCTAGACACAAAAAATTTCATATAAGCCCAACTTGATCGACAGAATTCCAGTATTTTAGTGGGCGGGCTTAGGTTTATGTTATAAAATCGGAGTCTGGCCTAGAGAGAGAGAGAGAAAGAGAAAAGAATCAAACCCTGTTTATCTTTTTAAGGATTCTTAAGGTACTCCACCGCTAAGATATATTACTATTCATGTTAATAGGATCTTATTAATTTTTTAATTAATTAGGCTAATTTGGTCATTCATTAATTTACTTTAATAATATATAGTATTTATAATTAATAATTTATTTAGTACAAGTCTAATTCTAAAAGTCTAACTCTATTAGGATTTTAGATCAACAATTATTATAATTCTAGAAAATTATATTTTAAATATTATATTAACTAATAAACTAATTTTTTAATTATACAATAATTCTTAATACTAAAAAAAAGTATATTAACTAGATTTTTTATGGTAATTTTATATTTAATCTAAAATCAATATAATAATTGAAGAATTAAAATAACATAATAATAAATAAAGGAAAAAAATATTGTATGAGAAAACAACTTGCATACTTTTTATATGCAAGTTTGTAGATATTCACGGTTTATTAAAATAAGAGAAAAATAAGTAGGTTGAGATGATACAATAGAGTTGTTATATGCACAGAGATAGTGCAAAGAGTTCATCAAAGAAGCTAAGAATATTACCAAGACTAAGTATATAAATGGCCTTTTATCGTATTTTTACAATTAGACCTCTAAATTTAACTTTGACCATTAATTATAATAGTAACATAAATAAACAAAAGGTCAATTTTCCCTCTGTTCTTATAACAAAGGTTTAAACGGACCCAATAATTTCTATTTTAATCTAATAAAATCAAAATATCATTTTAAAAATATTCTAAATATTTTATAGATAAAATTTAGACTTTTTTTCATTTTCCAATGCTTTCTTCCGAGTGAAACACTTAATAAAAAGATTTTCAATCAAACGAAAGTACAACTCCACTATTACAAATAACACAATTTTCTCTTTCATTTGGCCAAAAATAATTTTTTTCTTAAAATCTCTAATCTTTTTTATTATTATTAGAATCATACTGTGATATTTGTTAGAGGAAATAGACAGAAATCTCTTAAATGTGTCATTACGAATAAATTATATTGGCGGTTACCAAACTTTACACTTTATAATAAAAATGTATCAAACCTTTAATTAATAACTAAATAGTTACTGAATTTTAATTTTAATTACACTAATAAGATTTTCCGGCAAGTACAAAAATAAATTATACGAGTGGTCACCAAACTTTCCACTTTGTAATAAAAGTGTATTAAAATTTTGACTTTGAAATATGGGTGTTGCTTTTTTTGAACAAAATAAAGATCTGATACATTTTTGTTACAAATTGCAAAAAGAATTAGAGATCATCCATATAATATGTCCTTTAAGTTTACTAAAAAAATTTACCGTTGAAATTTAGCAATTATTTAGTTATAAATCAAACGTTTGATACATTTTTATTAAGAAGTGCATCGCTAATGTAATTTACCTGTGTGATTTCAGATTGTTACAACTGAAACTATATATGGGAATGCATAAAAAGGAAGCACATTGCGACTTTCATGCCCCAGTGAGCGAATCATCTCAGTTATCCAATTTGCAAGCTTTGGCAACCCGCAGGGAACTTGTGGCTCATTCAAAAAGGGGACTTTGAGGCCTGCTTACTGCTTTCATAGTGGAAAGGTGGACCCATCGGAACACTGATTTTTATAGTCATTGATCTTATACATCTCATGACTATTACTGATCGTGCATTCTGAAATTGCGTTCGTCTGGCAGGCATTTGTTGGAAAAGTGAGTTGTTCCGTAGATGATCAAAATAAACACTTGGAGTGAAGAACTCCGGAAACAATACTGGTACAGTTCAAGCTCGTTTTATGTGATATAATGAATATGAGGCTACAAAGAGAAATAATAATATTAATGTTCTAATTAAATTATATTAAATCTAGATTTACTTTCTTTATATAAATATTATCTAAATTATAAGACTATAAATAACTGTGGATTCATAATGCATTAAAAATCAATAAATATTATGTTTATATTCATATTTGTATATTAAAATTATTATTACAAATTAAAGGAAACAAAACAAAAGACAGTAGCAACGGTATGTAAAATATTTTTATATAAAATATTAAATTATTATTTTAATATGATGTACCTGTATTTATTTCCTCTCAAAATAAATATGTATATTATAAGAGTTTATGTATTAATATTAGACCTCTTTTTTTCTTTTTAGACATTTTTTAATAATTTCTTAGATGTATTATCATATCTCCAAGAATTTGATGGAATAATTTCTTAGATGTATTATCATATCTCCAAGAATTTGATGGAATAATTTCTTAGATATATTACCACATCCCTAATGATTACGCTCACTTTTTACTTATGTTTTCATGTTAAATATTCTGTCAATAAACCCGCAAAATAATGCAGGTGATATTTTTTTAGTATATATATATATAAATAAATAATAGTAGAGGAGTCCATAAATATAAATAATAGAAGAGGAGTCCTTTTTAATAAAACTCTATGAAAATTACATAAATGTATCAGTGAGACAAAATCTTAGTAAGAGCAAAGGACTTGTTGAGCCATGACTTCCAACCAAATGCCTTTCGACTTATCATCTCTGACCTTGCTTCTGTCATTTGTGGCTGTTGCTTCCGCCTCTTGCACAGCACAAAATTCCTCTCTCCATAACTTCCTATTCTTTGCCATGGTTCCAATGCTACATCCACAAATTTCCAACAGTTCAACCCATGTTCTTATTATTAGAAGACAAGGTTATTTACATTTTATTTTTATGCTATAATTATAACCTATAATTATTTTTATCTTAGAGTAAGCCATAGCAAATATTGATATGCATGCCACCAGTAATTTCTTGTTACGTATTAGGTAAAATAATGAAACAATACAAACATGTGATTTCATCTTTTATTTCTTAAGCTCTGTTTGTTTCATGAAAAATAACTTGCTTCTGAAAATTATTTTATGAGAAAAATACTGTTTTTAGAAAATAATTTATTTTCTTATGTTTGGCTTTAATGCTAAGAGTTATTAGAGAATATTGGGGATGATGATAAAGATGGAGAAAGGATATAATAATTGAGATATCGATCAATTATATTATTTAATGTCTAATTGTCAATCACTCGTATTATTTGTCAGTAACCTATTCGGTTGCATTACTGTATGCCTGGAGTGGGTACTCTCAGTAAGTCATACAAAATTGTTTTTGAGAGAAAAATCCAAGTGGCCAAGATTCAATGTTGAAGAGAATTTATATGCAGAAAGCGAGGAGAAGAGAAGAAGATTCAAGTAAACTATATATATATATATATTATGTCAAAATATACCATCAGAAGTTGCATTTTGGCAGTAGAGAAGAACGTTATTGGCATTAACTCCAAGAACAGGCAGACGGCCTTCGCTTGAATAAATCTTCAAAGCAGTGTCAATCACTCCAGCGACAAGAACATCTTCGTCCACTACAAATCTTAATGGACCTGCACTTCCAAGAACATTTATGGTTATCAAGAACCTTATTTTCTTGTTTTCACTTCTACCCTTTTTTCTTTCCCTCATTTTCTCACTCGCATTTCTCTTCATAATAGCCTTTTCCAATTTCATTTTCCTTCTACCTTTTTCCTTGATTATTGATCCAAAGAAAGGGTATGTGAAGATCAAGGGTAAGATAGGTAAGAGTTGCATTTCCATCATTTAAAGAAGAGGGTGATGAGTTTTATTTTTTCAATTTTTTAGACAATAATTGGGGTTATTTCTTAAGACAATAATGTGCCACCGCCCACACGTGGCAGAACCACAGATGATTGTACCAAATAAACGAACAAATCTATCAACAACAGCACCAATTGGATGATTTACCTTCTCACTATTTAATTAAGTAGGCATGCTCCATAACTACAACAATAATTTTTTATTGTAGGGTATTGCTAAAATAATGTAAGTTATAGTTGCAAAAGTTTTATTGTTTTAAATTGTGATGTGAGATATCCAAATTTATTCATATTTTAATGAGTTTTATTGTACTTTTTTTTTTTTAGTATGAAGCGCATCTATATAACTAAAAATCATATTCAAAATTTTATTTAGAGAAAATCAACTAATTGGTTTATCGTTTGTTATTTTCAACTAAAAATAATAATTAATAAATAAATAACATATATTTTTTAATTTTAAATAATTAATTATATATGTCAATTATTTAATATTAAAATTTAAAATATTTATATATTTCTATTCACATTATTATTACAGTGTATATATTTAGAGGGATTAAAGAATTAAAAAAGAAAAAAAAAAGGTTCTCCTATAACAGTAATTCTGATGATATAGGGCATAGGCACAAAGCTTATTTGTTTTCACCAAAACTAATAATAATACATAGACAAGTTGGTTGGTTCGTACTGTAATAAGGCAGGAATGTGGTGTTCGTTCTTTTCACCTATTCTTTGTTCTATAAATAGATATCAAAGCTTATGAAAATTTTCAGTTTTTCATTGAATTTTTTAATTTTTATTCTATTTTATTGAGCTTTTATATTTTTAGATTTATTTTTGTTAATAATAAAAATAAATTTAAAAAGATAAAAATTCAATTGAATAAATAAAAGTCTCATAAAGTATAAAAATTATTAATCCAATAAAAATAAAAATATTAAAACTCAATAAAATATAATAAAAGATTTAAGTGCTCAATAAATAAATTACTATCAGTATATGTCGCCTCTTGGGCCGATTAATTGTTGAAGATGATTTTTTTTTTTTAATGATTATTCTCTGTATATTCAATAAAGAAAATTTGTTATTATGATTCTCTGCATATTAGTGCTGTGTATAATGTGTATAAGGTTAAAGAAAATCCCTTTCCTTTTATTTTTTCATTTTATTATTATTTATTATTTATCATTTATAATTTTTATTTTCATTTTCAGAGCAAGCCGAGTGGAATTTACATGATATCAAATGTGTAGTTTTAGAAAATTGAAAATGAAAAGCAAAAAGTGAGTTATTGTTTGTTATAATTGCATTTATATTTCTCTTTTATAGAATTTAATTCATTATTTACACTATATTTTATGTTATTACAATTTGTCTTAGGGTATATGTTGTTATAATATTGGTTTGCACTAGAAGCCAAATTCTATGAAAATTGCTTTTTAGAAAGTAAAAAGCAAAAAAGAGATAAGTTGAACATAATACCCAAGTTTTATATTTCTTTTAGATGATGAAAATCTTGGAAATAGGATCCTTGAATCTTATAAAGTTTTATTTGTTGAAAAAGGTCAGTTTTGATTTGCCATTTTGAAGCTTTATTTTTGAGTAGGGCTTGCTTCGTATTGTCAATGATGAGAGTGAATTTACATTCTCGTTCAAAGACCATGTCATTTTATTTATTTATTTTTTTTGCATCTTTGCTAATAGCATAAAGAATCTGCATGGCTTTAGGCAAGTTATAGAAATGATGATTTAAATATTAAAATAAAAATAAATAAATTCTAATTAAATTCTAATTCTAATTACTTATGGCTTTTCGAGAAATTATTAATTAAATTTTTGTATTCAAGTTTAACCAATAAATTATTTTTAATTGATAAAATTGTTAAATCATTTAATCTATTTTGAGACATAGTTGTTCGTAAATAATTATAATAATATTTAATTTTGAAAAGTCTCTTTCTACAGATGCAATTGTAACAAATATTATAAGTAGTATTCTATGTTAGATATAGTTAATAATGTGAGTATTGAAATGTTTAAAAGTGCCTTTGTGCTGAATAAGGTGACTTTTGCGAAAGGATGCTTTTGTTCAATAAGGTATGTGCCTTTGCTGAATAAAATGACTTTTGCAATAGGGTCTATTTGTTCAATAAGGTGTTTATCATAAAAGGGAGTCTTTATTCAATAAGGTGTCTATTACGAAAGAATGCCTTTGTATCTGTTGTGAAAGAGTGCTATTATTCAATAAGGTGTCTATTGTGAAACGGTATCTTTATTCAATAAGAAGTCTATAAATATGACTTTGTAGACTATTAGAAATTAACTTTTTTTTTTTTCCTTTTCTTTCTAAAAAAAATCAGAAACATATTCTCTCTATTCTTGAGAGAATATCAGTTTATTACAACTGCTATTTTGTGGCTTTGTTTAATTCTTTAAAGAGTTTGCCTATTAATCAGTTTGTAATATAACGGGGGCATAATTTCTTTAAGAACAGTGTTATCATGTTCAAAGCCTTCTAAAATTTTTCCAATAATCTTAAAAAATTATACCACAATAGAGACTACTGATTCAAAGTCTGTTTCTTTGAAGATGTTCAATTCTAATGCATTCAAAATTAGATTGTTTTGATGGAACCAATTTCACTTGCTGGAAAGACAAATTACTTTTCCTTCTTACTGAATTGGGAGTTGCATATTTACTAAGTGGAAATCTGCCTGCAATTCCTGAACCAATTAATGATGAAAGTAAAGAAACCAAAGCATTCAGAAAAAAGCGTGAGGATGATGAAATTCGTTGTAGATGATACATTCTGAATGCACTGTTTGACAGATTATATAACTTGTTCTATCCAATCAAGTCCCCACAAGAAATCTGGAGTGCATTGGAAAATAAATATACATTAAAAAAAAATAAAGTATGGACAAATATGTGAGTATGAAATTCTTTGAATTTCAAATGGTTGATAATAAGTATGTCATGGATCAAGTTGATGACTTGTTTATCTTAGTTTCTAGACTCAAGGATTTAAAAGTGGAAGTGTCTGAATAATTATAAATGACTGTTGTAATTGCAAAATTGCCACCCACTTGGAATAGTAAAGAAACTTTTACACTTTTGAAGATTTCACTATAGACGAGATTATAAAGTATATTCGGATTTAAGAGGAAACTCGAGATTGTAAGACAAGATTTGCTTTGCAATTTGGTTCTAAAGTGAATCATATTGAGTTTAGTACTAAGAAAGGTGTTAATAGTCATACAAATAATTCTGGAAATAAGAGAAAATTTGGTGAACCTTTAAGTGATGTTTCTGCCAATAAAAAGAAAACAAGGTCTTGCTACTTTTATGGTAAGACTAGACATCACAAAAAGGAATGCATGTTTTACTGAGAAACTAAAAATAAGAGACAAATGTTGGTGAAAAGAAAGCAAATGTTGTTGAATGTTGTATCATATTTGACCCACGACACAAGATAAAGTAAGGTCTCACTCTTGCGCGTTTCTCCAGGTTGTAGTATTCGCATCCATTTCCATTTCATTTTCAATTTTTAACCTCACATGCACATGCAATGTGTCTTCCAGCTCCCTCTCTTCTTGTTCTTTTTTTGTTTGCCTGATCATTAGAACAAGAACTGACAAATGGGCTAATGCAACCAAGGATACATCTAAGTCAACTAGCATGGATCCACTAGCCTATGGAGAGCCAATGACACGAGCAAGGAGTAAAAAATTCAAGCAAGTCTTAAATTCTTACTTGAAGCATGTTTTGAAGATGACTAATGATGGTACTTTTAATGAAGATAACAACGCCTTGAAGATAGTGACATTAATTGCTATTAATGAAGCTTAAACTTCTGATCATGGAACAAGGTCAAGGTCAAAGATCAAGGATCAAAGTCAACAGATTTTCCTAGGGTTTCTAGAAGCATTGGGCCTCACATTAGGGCTTCTAGAAGCATTGGGCTGCACATTAGGATTTCTAGAAGCATTGGAGGTCTCACTTAACCCTAGGGCAGCTAGCACTTATGCTTAGAGAAGGAGGCAGCCGCACATTAGGAGTCTTTTAGGGTTTGATTCTTTATTGCTTATCTCTTAGTCTTTTTTAGGGTTAGAATCATTTCAAGACTCTATAAATAGAGATATGTATTTCGGCTAAAGCACAGGAGATTAATATACATTTCTGAATGAAGTTTTATTTGAGTTGTTAACTCTTATTCCTTAAGGTGTTCCTTATTGAATTTCTTGAGATTAAATTAACTTGTTTGATTTAGTTTCACATCTATATGTTTGATCAATCAATTTTTATTTGAGTTGTTAACTCTTATTCCTTAAGGTGTTCCTTATTAAATTTCTTGAGATTAAATTAACTTGTTTGATTTAGTTTCACATCTACATGTTTGATCAATCAATTAACTTTTTATTAGTTTCTTGGGTTGTTTGAACATTCTTCATCTATTTATAACTAAAGGGCTTAGTAGTTCTATTGCTAAGTTTGTTAGTTCCATAATCAATTGCAAACTTTTAAGTTAGATTTTGGGGCGACGAATTCGAACTTATTGGTAAGGGTGCTTCCTCTTAAATAGGGAGAGCGTTTATCAGTTTGATTTTCTCACCATTACTTATCTTGGTGTTTGAACGTATCCGGTTCGAGTTCGTATCACGGGCGGCGTGTGATTCCTCGTCTTATTAGCATCAAAACACAAAGACATTCCAGTTAAAAACTTATTTGACTATTTATGGACTGCTATCAAGGGATGAATCCCATATATTAATCACTTCATTGTATTTAAAAAAAAGTAATAAGTATCGATATTTATATTAATATAATTGATACAAATCAAAATCAGAAATTTTGATCTATATTCCGATCTTTTCGGGCGAATTGTTTTAGATGCAGCACCTGTAAAACAGAGGTTAACATTCCCTATGCGTGATACCTGAAAAATCACTCTGACGGTCAAGTTAATAAAAAAATTCAGGAACATCAGATAAAAGAATTTAAACATTGAAATTAATTGGGGTAGATTTTGAATTTCTTTAAGGAGATAAAAAAAGTTAAAAAAAATTCGAAGAATTAATCTCATATTCTTTTATTTATTTATTCTTGTTTGAGGCCACACTAACCCTAATTTCGGTATTTGAAAAGTTCTTTTTTAACCCTAAAATCAGTCTATCATATTATCCATATATACAATCAATTATATAATAATATATAATATTGTCTAATAATTGTTGCATTTGTATTGATTGATTTTTAATTGCGGACGGTTAATGGTAATAAATCAACCAACCAATATAAATATAACACTTAATAAATTATGTAACAAATCAACATTTAATTTAATTTATACGAATGACCTGGTAGATTGAATCTATTTAAGAATTTCTCCATAATTAAATGTGTTTTTTAATTGATATTGGATATTAAAAAAACATGTTTAAGATCTTTTCAATTCAATATTATTAATTTTCTACAAAATAATTTTTCTAAACCTTCTTTTTTAAATATCAATTTATCTTCTTTTTACAAAAATAATTTTAAAAATTTTAAAAATAAAATAAATAATAGTTATAAGCTGAAAAAAAATACCTTTTTAATTTCAATGCCAGACACAGTTTTTATAGGTTTATAATATACAAATAGCATACCTCTTTTTTAAGAAAGAAAAAGAAAATCATAGAAATAGCATACTGGCCCTTGCCTTTTGAACATAGGGAAAGGGCACTTTACCCCAAACAAAATTTCAAAAAGGAAATAATGAAAGAAAGGAAGGAATTTTGAGTATTACCTTTGTTCAATCCTAGATTACATTACATCAGCTGTGACATCGGCAGGACTTTTAATATATTTTCTTTTGTGGTCAATAATTGAGAATATATCTACATATGCTTTATCTGCATTCAAATAATATCTACATATGAATTAACTTAATCATATTCTCGCTAAATTTGTTATAAATTTATGGCAGTTAATGCTTGAACTAGATGAAGTTCATGCATTCAGTAGTGCATTTTCATTTACATTTCAAGAAATTGTTTATAATTGCCATTAAAACAATTCAAAATAGAATAAAGAATGAAAATCTCAGGGATGTGAGAGTACTACATAGAGTGCAGTCCCATCAAATATCCCAATGATCTGCTTATGAACATAATTGATTCTTGAAAATGTAATAAATTTACTCAAAATTTGATGACTTGCAAATGAAACTAAAAAATTTATTTGGGCCAAATTTCTTTTCTTCTGTAATTCTTTGACATTAAAGTAGAGGTTAGCCCCAATAAACCTAAACATAAAATGTTATTCTTCAAATTTACTAATATATAGCAATCATTTACAAAATTTTCAGATTTGCAAATTGGAACTCACAGGACACATTAAGCTCAAATTTAACAAGCCAACAATAGAAATGCACTGAAAGGGGGAGGGAAAAAAGAAAAAAGAAGAAAAAAAGAACAAGAAAGAAAGAAGAAGCTCATACTAGAAAGTGGTATCTCACACCTTGAGAACCTAACTATTCAACTATTAACAAGTTATTTTGTGTTAATCCCTCACCAACAGTAGGATATTCTGCAGATAGTTGCCATTCTCCATCCACCAAGAATTTAATCTCATACCTTATACAGCAGAAAGTGATTAGGTTAATAAAGATGAACACCCATTAGTAAAACAGAATGTTAAATTTGAGAATAATAGCATGTACCTTCCAGGTCTAAGCAATAATGTTGTTGTGAACTTAGTAAAGGAACCATCATACTCTGGTGATAAGTGCTCTCCTTGACTCCAGCCATCAAAGGTGCCCATTACTTGTACATTCTGTGTGTGTATATATACACATATTATATTTATATAAATGAGGTCTTGTCTGAATGTCATAATTAATCTTTGAGAATCTTTTGAGTACTCTACCAAGTACTTTATAACGATCGTACTGTCTACTTAAAGCTAGAAATAGATCTACCCAAGAAAACCTAGCAATTGAAGAACAAGCATAAAACATGCATCCTCAAAGCCGGAAAAAAGTCCCAGGCTGGTATGAAAGTAGTGAAATACAATGATGATCAGTCGCTATAAGAGATTTTCATGCAATATTAAAAACAGCTAATATGATCTGCACTTTGTTTTAAGAGAAAGAAAACGATAATAGTTTTATCAACTTTTCTTCTCAAACAGTAAGTGGATGAAATGGTCTATCCATCCTAAAAAGACTTATGTTCCAGCGCAGTAATAACACCACCACAAGATCATACTGCAAATACCATGAGCAAGGGGTTGAGTTATATACATATGATTATACGACTATAGAAGTTGAGATCAGAACAATAGTTCAGACCATAAGATAAAAGAGGCCGATAGCAATCACTTCCCAATCCATTCTTTTGCAGAAATCAATCAGATTCTTTTGCAAGCCAACATGAGTAAAGAAATATGTCTTAGTTTATGGTCTATTCTTGCATGCTTACCTCTGCCATGCCATACCAGAATAAGTGAACCTCCTTGGATTGTGCAGCATCAATGTCCTTTATCTGTTCCTTCAGTTTTTCGCGGACAACTATACAGCAACAAGAAAGAGGGAGAATTTGAACTGTTGTTAGGATATTATGGAAAAAGCTCATTCAAACAAATTTGTTAAACTTGGTCTGCCATGTCACAAGAGCAAGATGATTATCACCCAAACCAATAAATTGATCGAAAGGCACACTGATCCAATTTGCCAACAAATTCAATATAAAGGCCTTTAAAACACCATATTGCAACTTCATGGGAAAGTTAAAAGAATAAGGAAAGAAACTGAAAAGACAGAAGGTTGAACTTACTAAGATTTTGCAATTTGAACATATATATATATATAAATATTTATATTTGCTTAATAGAATATCACCCACCACATTTATGACCCCATTGCATCATTATACAGAGGAAAGCCATCGACATAAAATTTACAAGCAACAATTATTCTACCTTGTAAACGCGAAAGGAGGTGAGACTGAATGTACTTCCCATTTATCTTTCTTGAACCTTCTGGAATGCCAGATTGAGCTATTTCTTCTGCCAGTGTAACCAAGGCCTGTTGTCCATACAAAATAATATAATGTGCTAATAATAGTACTTTAGAATCTGTAACACGATATAAATGCAAAAGACCACATGTTTTAGCTTAATGCTGAGGACACATGATGTGAAAACCATCGAATATATGTAAATGGGTCAGATGAAAAGATCAAGCTCAACAATGTACTGCAAAAGAGATAAGTTCACAATCAAGTTCACTTGTGAGAAAGGAAAGAGAAAGAAAGAAATAATGAATTCAATGTTTATATGGTAAAATAATGAGAGACTAAGGTATACTGTTGTGAGGTTTGTTGTATTTCTTATTCTCTGTAATCATCCCATGAATCAAGGAGTGAAGTAAAAACCCTGCCAGTAGTTCATGATTAATTCTTGTCACTATAATAACAGTCGCACAACATTAAATGTGAACATAATTTTTCTAAAGAAACATTTGACACATCTACATAATTATTCAACATTAAAACAATCACTCAGATACAAACTTAGGAAAAGGTATGGAGTGAACCTGAATATCATGCTCCACTACAGCAAGTTCGCTTTTGAAGTTAACCAGTGAGTCTTCCTTTGCATGAAGCTGCAGAGAAGAGGGAAAATGAATATAAGGGCTTTATCCTGATGCGGAATGCCCACATGCAGCATGGAAAAGTATGTTTTTCATTTAAGACTATGAGTTTCACGTCAAAATATTTAATTCTTGCAAATCCAGATCAGAAGATAGTACAAGAAAGACAGAAGATTCATGAGTTTAATGAAGATAGACACTGGACTTACTTTGCATGAGATTGTGTAAACTTGAACTGTCATGTTAACTAAACAAGGGTCTCAATTTTTTCGCATGACAGAACAGTTAAAAAGACCAAATTACACATAGTTAATCATCAAGGGACACAACTAAACATTCATAGTTAGTGTGGGGCCTTAGGGTGTTATCCATCATCTTTTTTGTTTTCTTTGATGGGACATATTTTTTTTTTTCTTTTCTTTCACTTCCTTGTCAATGGTTGGGAAAGAAAATAACACGGCACTGCCTATTTTGACTTTATATTTGGTTTTTCATATGTGCATGCATGAAAGCTCTGTGATGGTTGAGCAAACAAGTATACAGTAAATTTAATTCTCCTAGCAAAGCTTCTGTCAACAAAGTAATTAGAATATAATAAAAGCTAACAACACATATATAATACGAGGTATTGAAAGAAGTACAAGAGAATACATAAAATAATCAGATTTATTTAAATACCAATTGCACGCACATCCAAGTCTTGGCATAGACTAACCTGTCGTTTGAGGAGTCGATTATGTTGATTGGCTTCACTTAGTTTTTTAACGAGCTTGTCTCTTTCTGAATCAGCTAGCAGTAACTTCAACTGTTAAAAAATTAAAGAATTCAAGTCTCAGTACTGGAAAGTTGTGTATCTATATCTTAATTATCCTCGGTGAGACCTCACTTGTTTTAAAGAGAAAGTACGAATACAAAATGAATTGGAACTTCCACAGACAAACTACGAAGTGCAAAGTCTACTACAGCTATTATCAGATGCTGGCATCTAATGGACTGATGACTCAATGCTTTCTTCCCAATTTCGTCAGGGCTCAGGCATCATGCAATTAAGAAGTCATTAAAGAATGATAACAGCTTGCCGCCTGCTAGTACACTAACAGTGATTGAGGCAAACGGTAGTATTCTTTCATTTATACGCAAAGGAAGAGTCTAAATCAGTGCCACCCTTGACATAAAGTGTATCTCTTAGTAACACTGCTTAGTCAGTACAAAGGGAAAGTGCTTTGCCCTTGCTCATTTATACCTTCCCCTCATCATCCATGAATATCAGCCTGTTTAAAGTCAATAGAGAATAACAAGAGAGAAACAAAGAAATATAGTTCAGAGCCCTCAACGGATGATCAGAAAGTCAGGATATTTCAAAAAGTTGGGTATATATATGTTTTCTCTCATACGTTTCTTCCTTTATGACTTCTTCACTTTCTTCCAGTGTATGGCTTACATGTCACAAAAACTAAGCAGATAACATGCTACTTTTTTGCGCTTATACTTCTTCACTTATAAATATTATAGGAAAAGACAGTATAATTTTGTGTTCTAGTTAATAGGTACGAAAGTGTCTTTTCACTAGCGCGTTATTTTGATCTCTTCATCAACAAGACCCAACATTTCCTAGTTTCTCCATCCCAATTCAGTTACAGGGTAAAAGGGATGGTGTATTTGATATTTGTCACAAAATAACAAACACAGTACAAATACGAGCTCACCTCATCGCTGCTCAATGGTCGAGCATCCCCTGGTGAAGCATCAGATGCCTTCTCTTCATCTTCTAATTGTGTTGACGAAGACTCCTCCAGACTAACTGGCATGGCATATGTTCTCCAGAATTCTTGGCTCAACCAAGCCTTTGTTGAAGATCCTTGAAAAGGATGAGACAATCTTGGGCAGCTTGTCTTTACATTGCTAGGAAGTTTATGGATACATTTCCAATCTAACATTCGTGAACTCCATGAAAACCACAGTACTTGTCTGCTTATAAAGCACCTATCATACCCATGACATAAATAATCTTGATAAATAAAGTCCCAAATCCTAACTTAATTTTCAGAAAGACCATTAAGTTGGTTAATACATTCTAAGTAGTAAGTTTAATCCATCAGTGTTCCCACTAGCAATCAAATTGGAAGAGTATATTGTAAGGAAATAATAGTTTTATTTTCCTTTTGGCTAAAAGATCATGGAGAAACACATAATTTCAGGTAATTTTAGACCTTTACACCATTTCAAGAATAGGTATTGTATAAAAATAAATAAATAAAATGTTTGTTAAGGATGCTTACCTTGTGGCACCTATCTCCATTTTGACGAGTCCTCGAGCTGAAATAACAAAACAAAAAGATGGAACATTAGGAGCCTCATTTACCCAAAGCATATGCTAAATATTATCATAGTAATGTGACAATTCTGTTGAGTAAATTTGAGATTAAGCATAGTACCAAATGTTAACTAAATAAACTTCCACTTGCTCATTATTAACTCACAAAATGACAGTTGCAGAAGAAAATTTAAGTACTGACATAAAAGAACAACCAACATAAACATTAGTGGAAGCTCCCTTTTCAAAATTGAAAAGTGATACAAATAGTTAAATGGTGTAGTAAGGAGAGTTAAAATAAAAGATCAGAACTCTCCAAAGAATAACATATTATCATTAACTATTGAGATATCATTCCCCAGATCCCAATTAAAGTCTCTACTTCACTTCATTCATTGTATAGCATCCAAGATGCAATAGTTTGACAACAACAACAACAACAACTTATTCTTTAGTCTTGTGGTGATGGGTTTTGACGGGAAAAGATGTGATCTTTACACCAAAGCCATAAAATTCAGAATAATTAGGAGCATTCAATACCCAAACAATCAGGATAACACATCCATGAAATTATTCTTCCATACACATTACAGTTTTTTCTACACTGACGACGAAAAATAGATACAACCAATAACAAATCATATATTTAATTCCGTCACATTTATAATACGCCTATAATCTATTCGACAAAACTCGTCAGAGAATATTGTAACTCATGATGCTATCCAAAGTACCCAAGTAACATACATATTCAAAGATACAAAAATCATGAAACTACAGAGTAACAAATTACAGAAGACAATAAAATAACATTACTGTGGAGGGAGTATATATATGTATTTAGAGCAGAGTAATCTGCTACTTACAGAATGAGATTTTTCTGTTTAAGCTGTAGCTCTTTTCTTGCCTTTCTCGTTTTTCTTTCTTTTGGTTCGGGTTTAGCAATGAGAGTTGAGGCCAGGATTTTTCACAAGAGTGGTGGAGAGTGTGGACTGACACGTGTCCAGTTGTGGAAGATTTGGTTCACTGATCATCGGAGAAATATATATAAACTAGAAAAGAAATCAGCACGTGGTGAATTATAAATTTGGGCCCAATGATGTGAAACCAAATCCAAAACCGTTAGCCCATTAAGCTTCAGCTTGTGAATAAATGGGTCCATAGAACTGAACCCAGTAGACAAATTTTGGTAAGTTGGCCTCTTTTAAAGTCTAATATATTTAAGGGATAGATCATTCAAGAACAAAATTGACCTGTAGGGCTCCTTTCCTGAAGGTTGTCCGATAAACTTTCATCACTATATACATAATAAATGTTGGATAAAGAATTAAATTCGAAACTTTTTATTTTTCATACTTTTAAAAAATTAACAAGTAGTGAAAGATGTGGAAAGAGAACGAGTTTAACTCAAAAAGAATTATCAAGTCAAGCACTGATCCTTTTATATAGAGTTTATGAGCACAATCACTCTGGCACGGTTACCCTTAAAGAATTAGTAGTGCATCAAATTTTGCTGCTTTTAAAATGGAAAAAACAAAATCGTACTAAATATAAAAGTGTCGAACCGTATTGAATCAGATTTTTTAGTTTTATACAAGCCTATCCAGTATTATTTCACTATCTATACAAGCCAATTAAATTATTTTATACTTATATGTCCATGTTTTTTCTTTAAAAAAAATTATATAATAAAAAGCTTTTAATATATTAAAGAATTATAAAATTAGTTTTACGGTTTGATTTTAAATTGATATAATACGGTTCGGTTATAATATAATTTTGATTTAATTATTACTAAAATACCAATAGCACATTATAATAATAGAATATTTTCAGTTTGATGTGGTTGGATCTTAAACTTTTTTAATTATATTGATTTTAATATTTCTCATAATAGGTTTTCAATTTGGTTTGAAAATAGAGACCCGTGCTGAGCCTTACTTGTATGATAAATCATTTTTACAAAAATTGGGTGAATATCAGCCATGCTATTTGTTTATTGATAGTTATTATATTTTGTGCACCGGACTGGGAATCTACATCAGGGTCGATGGGGTATTTGTCCCCACTGCCGCCTCAACTTCTTTTATGTACTTTTTGGTCCTTTAATTTTTTATTTAAAAAGTATATCATACCATTTACTCTTATATATACAGTTATTTATTTTTCTTTTATGAAAAAAAAAAAAGAAAAAAAAGATCCCCAGTTATTACATCATGGATTTGCCTCTAATTTTGCGTCTTAAACTTCCAACCATTTTAGCTAATGGTGCATTAATTAAGAAATAGCAGCACCATGTGGTTGTTTGTGCTTCCTATAATTAATTTGTCCTTTTCCTTTTCCTATTTCTAAACTGATAGCGAGTGGTAGAGTTTGGGTCTCATTTGCGGGGATCCAATTTAAATATAAGATAAGTACACTATAATTATATATAAAAAGAATTCCGAGGACTGTTTCTTGATTTCTTTACTCTTTTTTAATTTTTTAAAAAATATACGAATTTTTTTATCTAATTTTGAAATTAGCATCTTATCGATAAATTTGAATTTTATTCAAATTAATTATTGATTTACAGTTATTTCTACTGAAAAAGAGCTTATACGATCACACCCAATAAAAATTACTATTATTCATCGCTCTTTTTTTTTATTATTGTCAGAAAGAAATGGTTAAAAATTCTTCCTAACTATAGTAACATTATTAATGTCTTATCATTTATTTTAAAGAGGCCAACCCTTGAAAATCTTCTCAAAATATCTATAACATTTAAAATACTTATTGTTATGTATTAAATGAATTTTGAATTTTTGGTGTGTGCCATGGTCAGATAGATCCTCCGCCACTGTTGATAGCAATTGGAGTGGGACTGCCAAGATCACATCACAAAGACAATTTTATATATCGTAAGAAAAAGTGGACATGAAATTTATACCTATTGTCTCCAAGCTTAATTTTATGCCATAGCAAGGAAAAAAGAGTCACATGAGTTGTCTCCTTAGGGAAAAAGGCAGCTCTATTTCCTCAAAGAATGACAACTAATGCTTTTTTACATTGAAACTCATCTGGATGAGTGCCCGCCTCATGGGCGGCTTATACATGTCTGTGCGGGCGCGTCTATATGTTATCTAAATAGCAAAAGAAAGAAACTTTCATAAATAAGAGAATCTTGTGCTCTGAAAATGGCTGTCTGAACTCTTTTTGCCTTCAACTATTTAAGAAAAAAGATTAATCCTAAATAATGGCCAGAGAGGTGTAGATTTTTTTGCAATATAACACAAAAATATTTATTAGAATTTAAAATTGAATTGATTAAGGTGATAGTTAAATAAATAAAAAAGTGTAGAGTAGAATTGAACTTGGGTGCAATTAATATTAAAATGACTAGAACTAGCTATTTGGTTGGTTGAATTTTAACACTTATAAATTATTAATATTTTTTATTTTTTAGTAATGTGAGATTTCTAACACTTTTCCTCAAGTAGGTATTGCAGATGGGTGGATATTTTCGGATATCTTACCTAATCGAACCTTAATAGGATGGTTTCAGATAATTATAAATGGATTTGGTATTAAATTTTAATACTCATGTCAGATTTATGTCATATTCGAATTTGAATCTTCGGGTATTCACTGCCTGAACGCGATTATTAAAATAGATACAGGTATAGAGTTTATGTATCTAGTATCTGATATTCATTTAAATAATATACATATATATTATGTGTATGAAATAAAATAATAAAATTTAAAATTATTAATTTTATAAATTTTTATTTTATTAATATATTTTAGAATTTATTAATGTAAATGGTTCATAAATGGATACCCATTTAAATATCCAAATATTTATATAAATGGGTATTAACGGATAGTATATCTGCTATCTATTTAAATATTTATAAAATTTTATTTAATAGTTCTATATATTAAATTTATTTTTATCGGGTATGAGTAGTATTTATTCGGATTTGGGACGGATTCAAATAATAAAGATAATTTTTTAAACGGATTTAGGACGGATTAGATATATCCATGTTTTAATTGAGTTCGGATATCCTTAAATAGACAAGTACCCTTCTTGTTGTCATTCCTACCCTCAAATACAAATATTCTCCCCCTGAAACTTGAGAATGAATTATAACACATCGGCAACAATTGATAAGGCCGCTAAGACTAGAGATCTAAACGGAAAGCAGAAAAATTAAGAAACCGGATCATATATGTTATGATATAATATTAAAATTTCAAATTGATTGATTAATGTGGGAGTTAAATCAATAAGGGAGTGTCGAGCTTAATAAATAGAATTGAGCTTGGATTCAACCAATACTTAAAATAACTAAAACTAGCTACTTAGTTGGTTTTAAACTTTAACCCTTATAAATTGTTTATATCCCTTACTTTTTACATGCGGGATCTCTAACAATACTCAAAACCCTAAAAGATCTCTAGAGGGTCTAAATGTCTTTTTCTTTACTATTAAATTTTTGAAGAATTTTCACAGTCACAATCTTTTGAAAAAAAATTATTTTTGCGGTCAAAAAGAAATATTTTTATAATTTTTTCAAAGATCTTTATTTATTTATTTTTTAATTTCATAAAAAAAAAAGATATCAAAAGTATACCTACAAGATACGAAGAATAATTTTTAAAATTTATATTATTGTAACTTCAATTTTTATTTTATATTTTTTTATCTTTCAGAATTTTATTAGAAAAAAATACTAAAAATATACCTATAAGATACCGAAAGAATATTATTTTTAATTTGTATTACTGTGAAATCAGCCAAATGAGAAATTTTTTGTTTTTATTTTATATCTTTATGTTTGGTATTCGTGAATTGAATGATACTATATTTTTTTATAGCAACTAGTGTGTTTTGGTGGCATGAAGATGTGTGTTTCAAAAAATATACCATAATATATAAAAATATTATATCAAATACAGTTTAAAATATATGAAGATATAATTAAAATGAAATTAAAAATTATATCTAACGGTAACAAAAATATAATAAAAGAATACTAACAACATATCAATATATACTATAATACAGTCTAAAAAATCGTATAAATAAAAATTTAAAAAAAAACTGTAGAAAACCTATTTTGAAAAGATTTGTAAAAAATCTTTTCTGAAAAAATGTATAAAAAATGACCGTAAACAAAAATTTATACACACTTTCCCGTAAATGTGTAAAAATACCTAAATCTCTTATACCAGAAATTTCTTTAGATTTTATATATATATAAATTTCCGAGACTTAAAATTTTTTCACATTTGTAGTTATTTTGACATATAAATTTTTTGTTTTGATATATGTACTTAATTTTGATACTTAGATTCAAGTTTATGAATAATTTTATATTTTTTTATTAATTTATTGATTTATAAGTTATATTCTAGTAAATTTTGACTCTAATCCTAAAAGATGACATATTAATTATTTTCTAATATTATATTAACTAATAAATAGTTTTTTAATAAATAATAATACTAATTCTATCCTAAAAATATATTAATTATATTCCAATTTTATATTAACTATAAATTAAATTTATAATTAGATAATAATTCTAATCTAAAAAATATATTAATTATATTCCAATTTTATATTAACTATAAATTAAATTTATAATTAGATAATAATTCTAATCTAAAAAATAACATCTTAAATTATATTTATAATATTATATTCAATAACAAATTAAGTTTTTAAATATATAATAAATTTCTAATCCTAAAAGATATTAATATCAATTATATTGATATGCTAATTTATATAATATTAAAATTAATTAATAAGTAATTTTTAAAATAATTTTTTAGTTATAAAATTTTAAAATTTTATAAAAAGTAAGGACATTTAAAGATAGTTTGTTTGTTATTATTTTTTTAAAATTTTATTAATCAATATTAAATATTAAATTTTTTATTAAATTGTATCTATCAACTTAATTTTATAATTAAAATAATAATAATAGTTATGCAACATACGGGTAAACAACTAGTATATATAAATTTCTGAAACCTAAATTTTTTTATTTCTATTCTTAATTTTTGACATATGGAGTTATTGTTTTGACATGTGTACTTATTTTTGACACACGGGACTCAAGTTTATGTATAATTTTATGATTTTTTCTATTAATTTATTGATTAATAAGTTACATTCCTAATTAAGCACTCATTTTAATCCTAAGAAATAATATATTAATAATAAATTAATTTTTTACTTAGATAATAATTATTCTAAAAATAGCATATTAATTATATTTTAATATTGTATTAACTAATAAATTAGTTATCTAATTAGATAATAGTTTTAATTATAGAAAATAAAATTTTTAAATATTATGTTTACTAATAAATTAATCTTTAGTTATTAATAATATTTTTTAATTTTAAAAAATAATAATATCAATTATATTTATATTATTAGTTTATTTAATATTAGAATTAATAAATAAATATTTTAAAATAATTTTTATATTGTTACACTAATAAATATTTTAAAAAGAATTAAGGACATTTAAAAATAGTTAGTTTGCTATTATTTTTAAAATATTATGATTTAATATTATTAAAAAATTTATTAAATTGTATTGTATTTATAAATATTATAATCGAAATATTAATAACGGCTAAATAACTAGTTTAAATTTTATTCTTAAACAATTAAAAGAACTGTGGATTCAATATTGTTTAGGCCTAGGGTTTTTTTGTGGTTGAGCCGGGTCTTAATAATAATAAAATCTACATCTTATTAATATGGTCCAACTAATTTTTTAGGACACATGGAATACATGTTGTGAATCAAATATTTCTTTAATTCAAACAGTTTAAACTATTCGAGTTATTTAAAAATCCACTTAATAATTGATTTTTAACTTATATGATCTCATCCATTTATTTAATAACTTGATAATTTGATTGGGACTATCATTTGGTTGTCATAACTCTAACCAACAGAGAATCTCAAACTGACAAGATAATATATTCATCAATATTGACAGAGTAGATTAACAGAAAAAGTTGGTAAGGAACCTTATAGTTGTCCCACTTTTGCCTAGAAAATTAACAAAATGACAAAAATGAAGAATATTAATTTCATCCACTATTTCAATTAATAATTTGTGACTATTACTATTGATTTGCATGAAACTAACATTGATACACCATATGTCAATATATGGAATTTAGAGATTATTTTTATGGTTTGCATAAAGAAAATATACATATTATTATTGACTAGAAGCTACATCTGAAGATTATATTCGGATTCCCTTCTCTTTCTCTCTGAAGGGCGAGTCTCTTCGACCAAAAATCTGTTATATTGTTGGATAATTTTAATATGTATTAAATATATATATCATAATAAATAAATAAATATATATATATATTTTTTAATATTAAAAATTAATATAAATTTTATTTTTTAAAATTAATAAATATGTATCAACTATTTATTAATTTAATACGTAAATAAAAATACCTATATAAATTCTAATTATAATATTGCAAACAAACTCATTTATTTTGCTGACCATCACCAAAACCCCCTTTAATCCACTAAAACTTTCTCAGGCGATAGAACAATGAGGGTTTCATATATGGCTATTCTTCTTTAAAATCTCTTATTTGACTTTTTCTTAGCAATAATGAAAGATTTCATTAACTGGAAGGATTAACATCCACTGAGAGTAAACTCTCCAGCCCTGGAGGCAGAAAACAAAACCAAGCTGAATTATACAACAGATTGACAGAATTACACACCCAATCAGCCACTCTAGTTTGTTCCCTAAAGATTTGAGAAAAAGTATAGCTCGCCAAACTCCTTGCCAGTTCAAGAATCTCTTACACAAAGGAAATTTCTGAAGGGACATCCTTATCGTTTTTCTTGCAACTAGCAATCAAAACTAAGGAATCAGATTCACAATTAACCACCTGCCAATTATGAAAGACTGCCGACCTGACTGCATCCCGAAGGGCAAGAGCGAAAGTCACTTTAGCTCTTTCATCCACATGGGCATAGCACCAAGAGCCACATCTGTAGCTCTTTACATGGGTAGGAAACTATGAGCCATCCTTTTTGTAGACCATGAGCATCATTCATATTTGACCATAAAAATGGCCCACCGCCTTCTTCTTCTTCTCGTTATTTTATAAACAATTAGCTCTGATACTACATTTTAGCACTTGGGAGTCCAACTCACTAGAGAGAACTCTTATCAGCTTTGTAAAAAAACACATTCATAGAGGACATCATGTCTCGTCCCAAAATTTTAAGATATTAGGTTAATGGATCCTTTTTGCTTATATATTTTTTAGTTAACCAATAACTTTTCCAGTATGAAATTTAACAATATATATACACGCACTCGAAACCTGTAGTGATATTCACAAAGTGCTCAATGCTGCAAAAGAGTGAACCCAAAGCGGATGAGGTAGGGAGTTTCGCACCTAAGTAATGGGGAAGGTGTTTGTTATGCGTCTTCGAAATGGGAATATATGCAGGGAACTAGCACATGGATCGAAAGGGCAAGAGTTCTTCATTTTCCCTATGCACGAGGACATGCATGAATTAAATGAGTGAGAATATCAGAAGTAAATGCTATGTGACTTAATATTCAATTCATACTAATATTTTAATTTTTTCTTTTTTGATACTTATTTTTTATTTTAATTTAGGGATGTCGACTTATTTTTACTGACGGGGCAATGAAAAATCTAAATTGATTCGCTATATTAGCAATGTCAACTCACTAATAACTTATCATACTAAGCACATGAAGTCTATATCCAGATGAATAGTTTAAAAAAAAATTATTAATGAGTTGACATTCTTAAAATAAAATTTTTATATTTAGTAAGATAAATTATTAATGAATTGACATTGCTAATTAACGAATCAATTAAAGATATTTTATTTTTAATGACCACATTAGCAAAAATAGATTAAAAAAAAACGTTAGGCACCCTAAATTAAAACATACAATAAAAGTATTGGATTAAAAAGAAAAAAATAAAATATTAATATTAATTAAATATTAAGTCCAAAAATTTGATAGCAGTAAACTAATTTATCTCAAAATATAATGGTCCTTTTGTGGATAACACAAGTGTGGTAGAATGATATTGATCAATTGTACTTAACGTGAGTTTGTGGGACACTCAAAGGCTAAACACGTGATGTGGATATGCTAGCCTATCTTGAGTCAAGCATGCCCACTCAAGTTAATTTGAGGAACTGCCTTGGACTTGATTAAGGTAAACAGTGTGCCATTTAGGCACTAAGCTATTTATGCTCCACGAATGAGCCCGTGCCAAGTAGACATTTTAGTGCCATTTAGGCACTACAATTTCTTTATACTTTAAAAAATTTTAAATCTAGAAAAAGCTTTTATTTTCAATTTTATTTTCATGTGTAACTCTTTAATTATTATGATTATATGATTAAATATGTTAGGCCAAATTTTTTTAGTATTTAATTTAGTCTTTTTACTCTGTGTGAATCTTGTTATTAAATATGTAACAACATATCCTTATTAGTTTTAATTGTTATTATTATTTAACCATTATATTAATTCAGTAATAATAGTTATTATAAAATTATTTATATTGAATGCATTAGAAATACCGTTACTTTAATCTATGTTGATATAAGAAATATTAGTTGCATTGTTTTATTGAGAAAAAAAATAAATATCAATATCCCATTCATTAGATTTATGTTTATCTTAAAACAAAGATAGTAGTAAGTAATTAGCTAGAGTAGATACTACTTTCATTATATATTTTTTAAATCATCTTATTAATTTGCATATTTATCTTTATTAATTAATTAATTTATTTATAAACAATAATATTTTTTTAAGATATGTTTTTAGAGTGTGTAGATTTACTTTTAGTGATTTATGTTAATAATTAATATTTATAATAAATAATTTCTCGTTTATTGAGAGATCGACCTCGGTCTGTTTTACTGCTTTTACTATAAAAACGATATATTGCAAATACTAATTTTAACACATCAAATCCGGTTTTTAAACACTTATATTATTAAAAAAATTAAATAAAATAAATATATATATTTACCCTTCAAACTCAATCAACATTTATACACAAAAATATGTCAGAATTATCAGATTATTATTGAAATTTTTTCTAACACTTTAGATTTTTAAATGGGATAATTCTTTAACCAAATACACAGGTGAACTAGTGATGCAGAGAATTTAACGACTCAGGGCGGCAGTTGAGATTTCAGGAAAACAAACAAAATTAAGATAATGTTCAGGGATTGAAGAAGTGGATATTGACATGTCCACATCTCAATCAGAAAAAGAACTTGGAAAATACAAGTCAATATCCCTCATGAATAAACTGATGTAAAGTAACCCCCACAATCAGCGCATACCTTGACTTGTTAGTGCTACCCTGTCCACTGTGTCTACACCAATGTGCCCTCTCTTTTTTTTTGCCTCCTCCTCCTCCTTCTTCTTTTTATTAGTGAAATCCAATCAACTTAATTACTCCTTTATAAGCCTTGAAAAAAAATTCTTGAACGATCGTAATAGAAAGTGGATTAATATAATAAAAATGTGTGTTCCAAACTGATATTTGATAATAGATGTAACGTTATATTGAGAATTTAAACTTCTAGTTTTACTAAAAGACTATCCTTTTTTGAATTTGTATTGTTCTTACAAAATCTTAAATTGACTATAAATTTAAGGTATTTCCAATAATCCACTCTTTATATATATTAAATTTTTTATTTTAAAGAGCCATATAATAAAATAACAATTCAATACACTTTTTATTCGTTAAATATAAAGTAAATAGTTGATTTGACTTTCTACATATAGAAGTCTAAAAAACACTCTCTACTTTATATTTTATAAATGCATTATAAATTTTTATGCATTCAATTGAATGATATTCACAGGTCTTATTTTTCTATCAATAATAAAAAAAAAAAACTAAAACTATTATTGTTTATGGAAATAAAATCAAAATAAATAATAAAATATAAAGAGTGTATTAGACTCAATTAAATATTTTATCATTATATTTGAATATTCTTTTTATCATAATAATTATGCTTTTTTAAAATAAAGAGTAATTTTATATCAAATTATTCTCAAACCTTACTAAATTTGCACATCATCATCAATCTTCCAAGACCCAAGAAAGGCAATATTGAGAATGCTCTTATGGAAAAATAAACAAAAATTTTCTAGTCTCAGCACTTTATTATTCTAAAATCCTGAGAAAGAATTTTAAAAAAGAAGTAACTTTTCCCAAGGTTCTAGCATGCTTAGAAATTTATAATTACCTCAATTACAAATTGATTTTCTCTAATCTGAAATATAACAAAATTTGTTATAGTCGCGGCAGTTTTAATTCTAAAAATTCCTGATAAAGAATTTTGAAATAGGGACTAGCTTTATCCAAGGTTCTGGTATGCTTAATTTACTCTATTTATAAATCTCTGAAAAAATTGACCTACCTGAGGAGAAGTACACATGGATTCTTTAAAAAGAAATTGAAGAGTTTGGAACAAATAATCCTTTATTAAAGATTTAAATTATTGAATTTAATAATAATATACATTAATAAATAAAATGATTCGAATTTGGGAGCTCTCTTTTTTGGGACCATACCGATAATTTTGTTCCTTCTGTTTTGTACCCACCTGACGATTCCAAAGGCCAAAAATAGAATAATTCAGATATGAAGTTATGAACAGTATAGTGTTTGTTACTTAAAAACCAGCAGGGGGCGAAAAGACCCATAAAAATAAAACCGTACTTAGGCCTGCATTTAGAAGAAATTAATCTATGCTGTCAAAGCCAAGGTTTCGTTACTTTCCTCCCTGATTCATGAGCTAACGGTGAGATTAACTATCATGGAACTTTACAAATTTTAGCAATGTATTGATGATATGCCAGATTGATGTAATAATTAAATACTCAATTGTATCATAAATATTGATTAGTTTATTTGGAGATCAATCTCTCAAAAAATTTAGAAAATATATATAAATATCAATATTTTATCTGACTTTTCTATGAATGGCAGTTGACACAAATAATATAAATTAAATCATAAATGCTCTAAATAAATATTATTTTCAATATTTTAAAACAATAAAGATATAACCCTTAAAACTATTAAATGCAAAATAATAAAAAAGACAAATAAATATGTTAATAGAATAGGATTAATCTTGGAATAACAAATTATTTTGATTCAGGTTTTGTAGCACTTATGATGTATGTAGATGATATAGCAATTGCTAGTAGGAGTCAGGCTTTAATACAACAAGTAAAAGAAATGTTTAGTTCTTATTTCAAACTTAAAGATTTGGGAAGTCTCGGGTATTTTCTTGGTATGGAGATAGCTAGATCGAGTATAGGAATTGCTTTGTATACTGTTACAAGAGTTTGGATTACTAACAGAAAAGCCCTATGCTATTCCCATTCATTTGAACCATCATTTGACCGGTGAAAATGGTGTTTTGCTTGAAAATCCAACTAATTAGAGAAAACTAGTAGGCATGTAACACTCGATCATGTACATATAGGTGGGTGCTATAGAGACTGACTCTGTAGATTGATATCGTAAAGACCTTATTAAATTATATTACTAAGAAATAATGATAAAAGGCAAGCAAAATGAAATAGATATAAATATATATAGTTCAGAGACGAAATAATAAATGAAGTCCGTTGACCCAACTTTTATAATAGTTAAGAAGGTAAAGTGAAAACAAAAATAATGCTCGAGAATCTACTAGAGGATCAACAAAATAAAAGAGTGAATATGAAACTGGTAAGAGAATAAACAAATAATAAAGAGGAATAGATAATAGGTTATACATCATGCCTCAAAAAATATTTGAGGATATCAAATATAAATTCAGTTGATTAAACCGTTATAAGGCGGAGCCGAAATATTAAATTTATCCATTCATCTGAACTATAATGGAAAACAAACTCTTAATAGATTGGAGGACTACTAAAATATGTAGCAGACTCTAGATTTTACCTAAAATAAGATAATATTCAAAAATAAAGATTCGAATTGAACTAAAAATAGTTCGAAAAATGAGAAAATATAATATGCAAATCCAAATAAATTTTAAGATTTTTATGAAAAATCCAGCAGCATCTCTCCTAAAATCAATACCAATTCACCCCATAAAACATGCCCAAAACCTATAGAGATTATTTTTTATCTATCCAAAAATTACTTAGACCTCCAAACTACCATTATGCCTAAATAATTATTACCACTCTGCAAATACCAAAAATTTTAATTCTTAATATCCAAATAATTTTTTCACCACACTTGACAATGCATAAATATCATTCCGAGCATTTAAAATAATTTAACAGAGTTATAATCACACTGATAAAGCAATAATTATCAATAATCAACCCAATAAAATAATCTCAATTTAATTACATAATTCACAATAAAATTCATAATTAGAGTCGAAATTTGAGCAAACCAAAAATCCTGAAATTGATTTGCGGACATTCTGCCCTTCTACATGCAAAACGGAGCCCCACTCCCCTTTTTCTCCTCCAAACTTGATTTTTTAGTGAGGGACTGCTGCAATACCCACAACTGGTGAGGTTGCAGCAATGTGAACGGTGTAAGCTTTAGGTTTTGGGGCTGAAAGGGTAGTGGTGGGTGAGCATCGGGTTGACAGGTGAGTTTAATCCTCATATATTTAATATATATATATATATATATATATATATATATATATATATATATATATATATATATATATATATATAAAATTATTAACTAATCTTGAATTGGCAAGTCCTAAGATACTCAAATATAGTAAAATTGATCTATTCATTTCTCAAAGCAATTTGTGACATGTAAGAGATAAGAGATCAAGTTGCTGATATGTTTTCTAAAGTTCGCCCAGACCAGTTTAGCTATTCAATTAACAAAATGATACATGTAATATATGCGCTCATCTCTCGAGGGGGAGTGTTGAATTGCAGTGTGTATCACAAGACTATAGCTCATTTCGGTTAGTTTTACATAACTCAACATTAATTACTTAAGCAGCCAATCAGATTCGTTTGTATTGCTGAGCTGAAATATTATTTAGTGTTAGTTGGCTAGCTTTCTCTTTCTTAGTTTGTATATAAGCTTGATTTATCATTGACTAATGAGATGATTGAATTAATTTTGCAAATGCTCCTTCTATCATGAAAGAAAACCCTATTTTTATGAGAATCTATTGCATATATTATTAATCCAGCTTTGACCATAAATGAAAGAAATATACAAATTAGGGAAGGTAGCTGTTTTTGAAAAGTGGAGATTTGAATTTAAAAAATACAAATTAGATCGAAAAAGAAATGAAAATTTCGATCCGAGTTTCATAAAAATATTTTTGATTGTTAGTTTTTATTCAAAGTAGAGAAAGAGTTTTCGGTGTCTGATAGACTTTATTGTTTTGGGTTGTACAATTAGATTTTTACCTTAATATTTATTTTATTTGTTATCAAGTTTGATTTAATTAAAGAATAGATAATTAAAAGATTAATTTTTTTAATTAATTTCTTTTTAAAATATTATTCAAGGATTAATGACTGGAAATAAAAATATGTTTTAGTCACATTTGGCAAGTATAATAAAACTATATTGATATCCTATATATGAATAATCTTTACTTTGTGATAAAAAATTACAATATTGTAAAGAAAAATAAATTCTCTATTGTAATAAATTATAAATTTTTAATCTCGTCTTAAGAAATATTTTTTTATATAATAATATTTGTATATACTTTAAAACTATATATTATGTTATATTTTATTTTACTATAATATTATTTTATTTCATCAATCTTATACATATAATATGATAAAATATTAACATGTTTTATTCTTTATTTTATATTATTTTCACAAAAAAGTGGGAGAAAAGAGAGGCAGAGTTCTTTAGTTGTATAGGTGGTAGAGAAAGAAAACATGTTATCTTTTAGAATTTTTTTTTATTAGTTTAGTTTTATGTCTCTACTTACATATTAAATCAATAGATGATTGATACATATTTATTTATCTAAATAATAAAATATATATCAATCATCCATATATATATATATATATATTATTAGTCACATTTATAGATATTATTCACTTATTTATTATAGTATATATACATAGTACAAGAAAGAATTTCTTTTTTTATAAGTTATAATGAGGTATTTTACTTATGAATCTTTATCTATTATACGAAAAGAAAATTATAAATTTAGTGTTTTCAATTTAAAAACAGAAGAGTTGAAAATTTAAGACATCAAATTTATAATTATTGTATTATATAAGGAATTTAAATACGCTCTTTGTCCAACTTTTGATAGTCATTTTCATTTGCATAAACATTTAGAAATTCAGTTTTTTTAATTAACACTACTATTTTTAATTATTTTTTATTAAATTATTTTTAATAGGTTTTTTAGTGTAACCTAACAATTTAAATATTAATAGACTTGTCAATTTATATATAATTTTTGAAATTTAAATAAAAAATTATATTAAAATTTTAATATTGAATAGAATTATAAATATTTATATTTAAATATTTTAAATATTTAATAATTAAATTAATAATTAAAATTCAATTTATATTTGCAATAAAAAAAATAGCTTATTAAAATTGGATGGAAGGAACGAATTTTATGTTCATGTTATTCATCTAAAATTTTAGTTAAAGGAGCAGAATTGAGGCACGAGGTGAACTGCACCTTCTCCATCGGCCAACATCCATCAACACAACTGTTTTTTATTGGTCAAACAAAACAGAGTGCTGCTTTTAGGCTCTTGGGTTTTCTCGTCAATTTTGTCGCACTACCAGCCCAAATCCCTATGTCGCAGCCACCACCCGACCCGACCCAAATTCCTAAATACCCATTTATTGCCAAGTCAACGGTTGTCTTCTCCCCCTCCAAGTAATCCTGATTACGCAGAGCCGGAAATTATTAATTATTAACTTAAGAGTTTGAATTACTCGTAAAATCCAAAATTACTGAAACAGTCCAATCTAACCAAACGCGTCACTAATTAATTCCTTCTGTTACTTCCCATAAAAAGTGATAAAATAATTATTTTGAATCTGTAATTACATAGCTGGTCTATTTTGTAGACACACCTCTCAGTTAATAATTATTTTTTTTAAAGAAAAAACTAGATTTTCCTTTTATTTTTATATATTCATACGTTTTTATTATTATTTTCAATATTAAAAAGCACTAAAACTTAGTCATCAAAAGAAAACAATCCAATTTGGCAAATTGTTATAGACAATAAAACATTATTCAATTTAGTTTTGTGTTGCATATAAATCTAAAGAAAAGAAAAAGAAACGAATTACGTTTGCGGAGTTGAGAATTTGACACAGATATATCAGCAGCTTCTTAGAATAAGACCTTGGGGTTATTGGTGAATGAATACCGGTGGGACTGAGTGGATATAAATAGACACACAAAAGCTTATGCATTAATACCTCATTGCATTTATAGAATAGAACAACAGCAACCTATCTCTCTCCAGTCATCACTTGCAAAAACAGGAAGACAAGAAACACCCCTCTTCCCTTTTCAGCTCTATCTTTTACTGCTTAAATCAAATATCATGTCCTCCAACATTGAGAGCTTGATGGGTCTTCTCAGAATCCATGTTCACAGAGGAGTTAATCTTGCCATCAGAGATGTCCTGACCAGTGACCCTTATATTGTGGTCAAGTTGGGCAAACAGGTCAGTCTTTTTTCTTTCTCTGTTTCTTGTGTTTTCTGTTTTTTTTTTTCCCCTTTTTTGGTAGAATTCTTTTGTTGTGCTTCTTTGATCGTTCTGGCTTCTGGGTTTTCTTGGTTTTTGAGTTTCTTGATGTTTGTAATCGCTTTGAATTGTTTACTGTTCTTTCTGTTTCTTAAAGAGTTTGGTCCTTTAATTTAATACTAATGTTTTTTCTGGAGTTGCGTGAATTATTTGGCTTCCACTATTTTGAAAACCAATATTTGAAAGGAAGATTCAATTCAATCTTTTGTAGATTCTCTTTTGCTGCTTTTTCAAATTAGCTTAAAGTCTTTAGGAAGAGCAGGATGCTTATTGGTTTACTAAGCCTTTGATTGTGGAGACTAGGACTGATCATCAGCAAGATTGATACTTTTCTTTTCTAGAGCAAAATGAAAAGTACTTATTGTTGAAACTTTAATCTTTATGGTCTAATTTTCCTCCTTAATCCAGTTTTAAGTCTAATCTTTAAAATAGGTTGCTTGGTTTTTCTTTACCTTTTGTTTTTGGTGTGTTTACAAGGCTGATAAACTCTCTCCTTGTATGAAAGTACACTTTCTTTGTTTCTCCCAAACCAGAAAGACAAAACTGAAAAGAACTGATTTTGTTTTTTCTTAGAACAGATATTGTCAACTGAAGAAAGTTGTGACTTCTCTAATTTGAATTTCAGTGATGTTTAGAAAAATTTGGCCTTTTGCAGAAACTGAAGACTCGTGTGGTGAAGAAAAATATCAATCCTGAGTGGAATGAAGACTTAACTCTTTCGATTAGCAACCCAAATCTTCCAGTCAAGATTGTGAGTATTACAGTCCTTTTTCACATTTTGTACTATATTTTTTTAGCTATTGGAGATCAATGGTAACCAGGTTCACTTTTCATGCTTAAAAATGAAAGAAAAAAAAAAGCTGTGTTTATTCAATACCAGAATTGGAAGTTAGCTATTAAAGAATACATGTCTTGGCTTGATGGATGTTTGAGGCCAAGAATTTCTGCACATCTAGATCTTTGGTTTTATCTTAAAAAGGGCATGCCAGGACACAGCAACCTTGTGTGTGGCTGGGGAATACTTGTCATCCAGTGATACAAAATGGTCATTGAATTCTACACTTAGTTTTATTTTGGTCATAAAATTTTAATTATTTTATCATAATTATTTAATTTTAATCGTATTTCAATTTAGTAATTTTATGAATAAAAGATTGACATGTGGCAAAATAAGCAATGGAAAAAGAGTAATTAGTAGAGAAAATGTGACATGTCATTTTTTTATTGACAAAGTAATTAAATTATAACTAAAATTGAAATTGAATGATTGAAATGAAATAAAATAAAATTTTATGACCAGAAAGAAACTAAGTGAAAAATGTTTATGTCACAGAGTGCAATTTTCACAGCTCAAAACCATAATCTTCTTGTCACATAGATGCATCAAGCGAAATGAATCAGGTTTAGATTATATGGGGTCATGTGGCTAAAAATGTGAGAAAGAGAAAGAAGTGGGAAGGTATGAGAAAATCTTCGCCAAACAGCAACTGAGGTTCTTCTTTTGTGAGTGTATGCATACATAATTGGGGCCCGGAGAGTTTCAGTAGAGTAGTATTATAGCCAACTTGTTAAGTCAGAACAGAATGTGTAAACAAGTTCTTCTATTTGCTGTTCCCTGAAATGTGTAGCATTGTTGAAGTACTTCTTTCTATGATAAATGCAGGGAGTTTACGACAGAGACACTTTCAGCCGAGATGACAAAATGGGAGATGCAGAGTTCGATATCCATCCATTCCTAGAGGCTCTAAAGATGCACCTTCAAGGCCTGCCAAGCGGAACCATAATCACAAGAATTCAACCAAGTAGGGAAAATTGCTTAGCTGAAGAAAGCCATGTTCTCTGGGTTGATGGCAAGGTGGTTCAGAACTTATTTCTTAGACTGCGAAATGTAGAATGTGGTGAAATAGAACTCCAGCTTCAGTGGATTGATATTCCAGGTTCTAGGGGTTTGTAGACTGAACTTATCACTGCAAAATGTACATATAAGAGTTCAAGAGTGTCATAAATTAGACTGATTTCTTTGATTGTTAGTGTGAAAATACTTGGATTTTAGTTGAAATGCTATTTGAATTGCTTATTTTACTCAATTATCTATTCTGTCATTGCATCTCTCAGCACTGATGGTATTGTAATCTCCATCTTATATTTTTTAGAGGGAAAATTTGGTTAAACATTTACAAACACAATTAGGATGCGTACAAAAGAAAATTGCTAAAATTACTCAATATTGCAGGGAGATAGAAACTTAAGATTGACGATAGAACACATTCTATTTGAAAACACTTTATTCTTATTATGAGATTACAAAAACTTGGAAAGTAAGACCCATAAATTTCTACCCAAAATAAGAAAAACTAAACATCAATAACAAATCACATCTAAAGACTTATTTGTAATGTACAAATGCAAATAATAAAGAAAAAAGAAAATAAACTAACACAAAAAATACAGATAAAAAGAAAAAAGAAAAAAGAAAATGCTTAATCCAATAGTAAACATTCATATTACTGAAGCAAGCAAACTGAGCTCAAGCAGCTATTCCAAGGACATGGAAAATGGAGAGAAGAACAAAGCCAATACAAAATAAACAGGCTTCATTCAGTGGAAGTGTTGGATTTGGGTTGCGCAACAGGTACTCTCTGTTGACTATTATTATTATATACCCATCAGATAGAATTCACTCATAGATGAAATAATCTGTACAAGAAGAAAAGAGAGCCCTCCAGAAGGCCTGTTGACAGTCAAAAACCTGACAGGCTATGGAATGGGCTAAGCCATTGTAGATCCTGTTAACATTTGAGTTAAAATTAATAAAAAATTAATTATTTATATATGTTATTTTTATTTTAATTATAAATAATAATATAAAATGAGTTTATAAAAAAATTAATAAAAGTTCTAATATCTTGTAATTATTTGTCATATTTTAGAAAATAATAATAATTTTAAGTATTTTTAATTATCTTCTTCAATAAGATTTCTAAAATTTTAAGATTTTATTAATGTAATAAATATGAAATTATTTAAGAAAATCATTTATTTTTATATATAATTAATATTATAAATGTAATTAATATATGATTTTATTGATTAAGAATTATTTTATAATTAAGAAATTGGCTTATTAATTAATAAATTATGTTAAAAAATATAATTAAAAAAAATTATTAATGGGTTGAGATGCATACTCATGTCTAAACCTTTGTATGGACCTATTATTTACCCAGTAAAATATAAACTATTAATTTATGAGAAAATTACATTATGTACCGTATTTTAAAAAATTATATTTTTTTACTATTACATTTTTTTAATTTTTGTATTTATTATACCCTTATTTCATTCATACGGGTTTTATAACTTTTTTTTATTTGTAATGTATTACATTTTTTTATTGAATAGTCTAGATGCTTTTTTTCCTTTTACCTCTTTTTTAGATTAATTAATAAAAACTGAATCAAAGTCCCTCTATGGATCAACAATTGAAATCATCGGAAAATTACAGAATTAATTGCTTGGTATAATATGCTTCTTAAGAAATTAACTGAGTCACTCACTTAACTCAACACTCGTATGAAAGAAATAGCTACTAAGATTAATGTGATTGTTGAAATACATCAAAACATACAGAGAACTCTCCATTTGCACCAGGCACACCTACTGTTTGTAGAATTGTAAAAGAAAGTAATCAATAAGAACTTAATAAACTAAATGAGTTAACATAAGAGACTTTGATATAATATGAGAAAGACAAATACGACCAAGGTGATGAATATCAAAAGTAGATAGAATTATGACTGTTCTTGTTTTATATAATTTAACATCTAATTTTCTTAATTTATTGAAGCTTGGTGTAATGGAGATGCAAGATGAAGATCAAGATAATAGATAAAATTGATATTTACGGTCTCTTAAAGGTTTGAAAATTGATAGAAATTGTGTGGATGTCTCTCACTCTGAGGTTCATATGAACATTTTTTTTTTTATATTATCTTTTCTTTTTAAGAATAGTGGAAAAGAAATATAGAAATTGAAGGGGAGAGACTTGTTCAAGCATACATGAAGACATGTATTTTTCTTTCTTTGACACATATTTATATTAATCTCTTGTAGAGAAGTCAATTAAAATTAATTAAGCGTAAATGATAGTATTGGTTAACCGAAATAAGTCAATAAAATAGCATTCATGATTTAAAGTAAGATAATTTTTTTTTTTTGCTTATTATGGGTTAATTTTCTTTAGTTATATAAGTTAGTTAGTCTTAAAGTAAAATCTCGGCATTAATTATTTTTAATCTTAATTGGCTTGTCACAGGACTTGGCATTTTTTGTAGCTCAACCTGAATACGCCAAACATAGAAATAATTAAGCCCTAGACGAAGCTTTTATAGTGAAATTTGTCATATTTTGGATGTTTAATATATAAAAAAAATATTAAATATATACCAACTAGATACCATAAATATATTAAATATGTACTAACTAGATCAAATATATATGAAATATATTTTTACTGAAGATACCAAAATGCTAACATATACTATGCATTTATAAATATATATTTATACCTTTGCTGGATATTTTTTTAAAATAATTTCTTAAAAACACAATTGACATATATGTACAATAAATTATATATCAGTTATATACTAAAGGTATACTAAATATTTATGAAGCATATACAAAAATTTATAAAATATATATCATTTTTTGTAACTTTTTTTTGTATTTTTTTTAAAGATATAAATGTAGTAAGTATATTAAAACAAGTTAAATATATTCTATTATATAACACTGGTATTATATCCATTGCTACTAAAAAATAAATTTAAAATTTAAAATATATTAAATAAATTTAAATTTTAATTAAAAAATACTAAAATATATACCTAGCATATACCTAACATATATCTTTTATTATATATTTATAAAACAAGTTCTTTCTATGACTATTTTATATTTTCTAAAAATATAATTTCTATTTATATAATAAATTACATTCTTAATAAATTCAACATGATTTAAACTCAATTTTTGACGTAATATTTATTATTCATATTTCAAAACATATTCTATGTTTATTATAATATATACCATTTTATATATTTTTTCATATAAACATACTATAATTTATTTCTATAAATTTTTTTATTAAAATAATTATTCTTTTATACTCACCAGAAAAGTAACAAAATCTCATTGATGGTGGTATTAAGATACGAAAGCTTCTTATTCCACAACAAGGAAAACACTTTTGTTATTCCAAATACTAAATTGAAACAAATTTTAATTTGATCTTTAAACTTATTATTAAGTGTCAAACTCGTATGAAATTATTCATTTTATAACGGTGAAATTTTATTCTTTGTACAGTTGAATTTTAGTGTCTAATAAAAATAATTTAGTAATACTCTTGTATATGCTCTATTTTTAGCACAATTCAATTTTTTTTTTTCATTTTTTAGATTGTAAAATAGTAATAGAAACATAATTTTTTTGATAAAATAAGTACTTTTAAATAATTTAACATATGATTACATATTTTGTGATCATAATAAATTATTAAAATATAGATTTTTTTAATTTTAATCAAATTTAAGAATTTTTTAATAAAATCTTAATATATTTATAAATTTTATGATACATTGTTAGATGTAACATTGCTTATAATATCATAATTTAATGATGCTTCAACTTAAATACATGCAAAAAATATGTAAGAAAATAATAAAAATATAAATATGTAATTAAAGAATGCTAAACAAATAAAACACATGGTATTTTTTTGATACAAAAAGATATCTCTGTCCTTAAATGAAAGATAGTCAAACCACGTGGTAATTTTTTAAACTTTATCCTAAATAAAATATAGAGAAAACTTGTAGATTAAATAAAAATCTAAAGAATAAATAATATTAATCCAACCTAACATAAAATTTAAGAAAATAATTTCTTAATATGAAATTACAGAATAAAAATATAAAAGAAATAATATTTAAATGTTAGCAGTATAATTTAATAATTATAAAGACGGCGTAATGAAAATATGAAACTTAAATGAAAAAGGAAAAAAAGAAGAAATATTCGGACTCTTTTCTGGCCTTTCACGTGCGCGCGGATAGCTGGCATCCGAAATGTCCCGAATTGAATGTCAATCTTCCGAAAAGGAGAAGAAAGCAAAATTGAAAGTGATTGGGTAAAGGACCCATAAAATTGAATGGTTTTCCAACCGCTCGGGGACGCCTTACATCAAAATTACAACCACCCCCTCCCCATCTCCGCCCTGATTTACACCTGGAGATGCTCCCCAAACACATGGGGAAAATGGTGATTCGGACGAGGTCATAAGTTGGGAAAACGAAACAACATATGACAAAGCTGTAAGGTTTACCGTTGGTTGCCTCTCCTCTCTGCCTTTCTTTTTTTCATTTTGTTTTCTTTTGTTTTTTTTGCAAGTGGTAATCAATGCTTCAATGAACGATTGTAATGTTTAGTGCTTTTCGCAAGTGGGAAGGAAAAATAATTTAACGATAGGATGATTCCATTGTTCCATTCAAGCCAGCATGTTAGAAGATCTATGAACTAAAAATGTGGCAAATGATGAGAATATCATGTAATCTTTACGTCATATTCAGAGAATTTATAATATTTTTTATAAATTTTTTTATATATTTATACTATATATAATATTTTAATTAAAAATAATAAAATATACTATCAATGTGACATGCTAATTATGATATTAAATGCTAATATAAAAATATATGATTTATTTAAAGTATTGTAAGGAGGTTATGGTTAAGGCCAAGATTCTATATTACGAATTTAGCACCTAAACTTTTAAAATGTTATGTTTGTATGTTACAATTTTAATATGTTATTTCCTTTTATATTATTGTCAATTGTTTTTTCTTAAAAAGAGTTCATTAAGCAAAATAAATGATTTTTTAATTATTAAAAAAAGTCTTGGAACTACCTTGAATTCTTTTACTTAACTTATTAGACACTTAGAATTACAAAATATATATATATTTGGATACAGTACCTAGTACATTTATAATTTTTGAAATGAATGTAAATATATTTCGTATTTTATCTAAACCAAATAAATACTTAAATTCTTTTTTTATTAAATTAAGTAAAAGATAATATATGGGTATTCTTCTTTTAGTAAATTATATAAAAGATGATATAAAGTATTTATTCAAAAAAAATTCATGATTTAAAAAGTAAGCATGTAGTCATTTTCTAATTCATTTAAAATAATAATACATACTATATCATAAGAAATAATAACAAACCAAAAATTAAAAGAAAAGTATTTTAAAAACTTAAGTACTGTAGTGGTAATTTGGAATAATCTTATTAATGTATTATGAGTATATATTATAAAAATTATTTTTATAAAAGATTAATGTTAATCGATAAGTAATTTATAAAAATGAAAAAAAATTTATAATACAAAATAATTAAAATTAATATAAAATTATATTAAACTAAATTTATATAAAAAATAATCAGCAAGCACGCATTAGCAGAGCAAATTATGAGTAATATAAATAGTCGAGATATTTAGAATCTCGATGCATAAATAAATAGTATTTTAATTGATTAATTAAATATTTATAGTAGAAATAATTAAAATAATAATATATCTCACTTCTATATTGAGTTATAATCTTTACACGGATGTGAGGAAATAATATATCTCACCTGCGACTAATGTTAAAAGGAAACTACTAACCAATAAACCATAATATCTTTAATATATCTCCCGCCATATTTACGGTGAGATATAAATTCCTGACACGTGTCTAACAATTTTGATTAGGCATGGCAATTCTGACATATGTTAATAATATTGGCACATAAACACAAGGGATGATATACAACATTTGTGTTTATTACATAACTAATTATTTTAATATTATGCTCTTAATACTATATTCTTAATAAATTGTAAAATAACTTCTAATAAAAACTATTATATTACTTTAATCTTAATACTAATTATATATAAATAGAAAAGCAATTAATGGATTTTTTTTTGACATAATTCTTGTATTTCTTATATTAATAGAATTCTAAAATAATAGTAAACTTATTAATAAACACACTTAAAAATATTTTAAAAAATTTATTATTATTTCTTAACTATGATAAATAATATTAAGATATTAAAGATTTTATTATATTTTTCTGTTAACTTAACTATATTATCATTATTTATAATTATAAGTAATAATAAAGTTGTACAATATACGGATAAGATGACTAATTTATAATATTAACAAAAGCATTCAAGAGCATATAGATGAGATAATAATGATAATTAAAATTTTATCATCCTAGTTTAACTAATGTCTCAAATTCAAATTTTAAGTATGCAATTACGTTAAAATTCTTGAAAGAGTATTTTACCTTCGTAAGAATTTTCAAAGATAACTTATTATTAACAAATAAAATCTAAATATTTTATTATAAAAATAGGAAAGAAAACTTTTGATTTTTTTGCTTCTATACCGCTAGATTCCAAATCCAGAATGATGGCTCCATCAATTATTAAAAATTACCATGGCCCAGATAGTGTGAACATGCTTCTAACATTCTTGGTTTCTGCCTATCATTCCCAAGACTTTAATGTAATTAGTACGTTTGCTTTTACCATTGCAATACTCTGTTGGCAATAATTATACTACTCTCTGCATGCCCACTACTTGGCAAAAACTAGTTACTTCTTCACACATCAATCGCTAATGCACACACTTCTACTTCCCCATCTCACCAAATAGCAAAAAACATCAAGGCTTTATGTCATGAAATTATGTGGGTATTATGTCACTTCGAAATTCTGAACTAAATTTAATTCTCTGATAGATGGATTCTTTTGTATCCCTTTTTATTTTGAACGGCAATGATAAATTCATTGGTAAGAAATATGAGCAACAATAATATTTCAGGGGGTTGAGAAACCAGTCCCTATTGTACAAGAAGTTTAAATTCCTACTTAACCAAACCCTCTTAACATTTGAGATGCACACTCCTTGATCTCCTTAATTATAACTCTAATTTTCCAAGAGACTGCCTCATTTTTCTTGTTGCACCGATCAATAGGAATGGAGGAGTCAGATTCACAATCTAATCCGTACCAATTCTGGAAAAGTACGAGTTTGACTGTGTCTCTTGAAACTAGGACTGAGCATGGATTTCGGTGATTCCCGTCCGAACCGAATAACTGTATCGAAAAATATCATAACCGAAAAAACTAAATTTTTTTATAACCGAATTGAACTGATCCGAATTTTTTTTCTATTACGGTATGATACTGGTTCTTCAATAAAAACCGTACCATAACCGTACCAGAACCGATCCATCTTGTACTGATCCGGACCAAACCGTAAAACCGAATTTTTTATATATATTTATTAATAATATTTTATATTATATAAATAAAAATAATTATAATATTATAAAATACTTTATACTCTATAAAAAAAATATTTTATATTTGTCATTTTATATAATTCAAGCAAGTATTATCGGAAATAAAAAATATTACATATTAAAAATAACTATAATATTATAATGTACTTTATACTCTATAAAAAAATATAAGTTATATATTAATATATCATATAGTATACTGATACTAATATATATACTCTAATACTAAATTTATAATTTACTATCTACTAACTTAACCCTAATATCTTTTCTTACCACATACTACAAACATACACCTAACAATTTGAACACACCGTCTTCCTCTTTAGAATACACCGTCTTCCTCTTTAAAATACACCGCCGCACCTCCCATTTTGCAATTCAGAAAGACAAAATTCCTAAGGTAAATTTCTGAATAAAAAATCAAAAGGAAGAAGGAAGAAATTCGCTCGCGTAGACATCTTCCTCTTTAGAACACACTGCCGCACCTCTCAATTTTCAATTCAGAAAGATAAAATCCTTAAGGCAAATTTCTAGACAGAAAATCTAAAGGAAGAATGAAGAAATTGGCTCTCCTAGACGTCTTCCTCTTTAGCACCACGCATAATTGGCTCGCAAATATGCAGAAGTAAGAATTGGCTCGCGTAGACGTCTTCCTCTTTAGCGCTCTCTCTTCCCATAACTGTGTCGTCGTTGTTCAATCCCGAATATATTTTTTTCTTTTTCATTTTTATTTTTGATGGGTAGATTGTTGGCTGCAACTGTGAAAAATATTTTATTTTAATGATTGCCATCTGCAAAATATTTTTATGCTAGCAGTAATATATATTTTAATGGTTTGTATTTGAAATTGAATGAATTGTTATACTTGCAAGTAACTGAATTACAAAACAGGTTGTTAAGAATGTGATTGCAATTTTAATTCAGATTTTCATACTACTTCCTTTAGGTTGGTAATCATATTTTCTCTAAATGTGTTTGATTAAAGATGAGATTAAAGTTGTATTTTTTTAAATTTTTTAGAACCGAAAATAGTACCGAACCGAACTGTATTTAACCGTAAAAATTAGTACAATACGGTACATATCCTTTTATGTTTGGTACGGTACTGGTACCTTCAATTTTAAAAGAACCAAGGTTTGGTATGATACTGGTGATTTATAGATAACCGAATTGCACCGATCCGTGTTCAGCCCTACTTGAAGCATATCTATGAAAGTACTTACTAACATAGATATGCAAACCTATAGATCAGAGAAGAAGAAATAAGCATCTACATCTACTTTGATTAACAAAATAGATCGTCCCACTAATTAATTCATGCATCTCTAGTGTGTCAAATATCAATAAGGAAAGATAATGGCAGATTTTTTTGAACTTAAAAGACAATGATAGCAGAATTGTCGTATTAGGGCAAGCCCAAAGTAGCTAGCCTGAGGTGAACCTGTCATGAAAAAAAAAACAAAACTTTCATTATCCAAAATTGTCAAATAACTGGTCCACAATGTCATTTTGAATGCTCAGAAGAAAAAAAGAAAAACAAAAACTATTAATGGGCAGTAAGGGATCACCACTTGCAACGTGTTTTTATTTCGAATTTAAGAGTCAGGGTGAGTGGGTGAGAGTCTTGAAAACATGATGACTCGAAAGATCTAAAGTCTGGATATGAAAGTTTGATAATGTCCACGACCTGCCGTTAACACCATGGCGAAGAAATCAAGAAATTGAAAAAAAAATTATTTGAATGCTCAAACATAGGCTTACGGTGAAGTTTGGTAGCTGAGTCTTTCTTCGAGTTGTAGTACCGGTCACGATCCTGATATTTGGGTTGTGATATTTTGTTTCAAGGCCGATCCATGCTAAGAGAAGATTGAATCTTTAACTGGCCTCTCCTCCTTATGGGTTTGGGCCAACTAATTTTATCCGTATTTAATGTATATTTTCAATTATACATATATTTATTAATTTTAAATAATAAAATATATATCAATCGTTCAATATTAAAATATAAAATATTTTAATATATATATTATTATTTTTTATTTACCATAGTGTATACCTAGAATCTAAATAAAAATCTCTTATTTTGTAGATCTATTTTATTATTTTTACCAACCAAAAATAGATATCACCATCTCTAGCTAATCAACAAAAATGAAGTTGGAGCTCCAAGCGCGTTGGAGCGCCAAGTTATAACATCCTCCCACAGTGTTCGGATAAAAAAAAAAGAAAAAAAAGGAAAGAAACTAACGGCTTGGAATTGTTGGACTGGTAGCTGGGTGACAGATGACAGGGACATTGATCATTTTTGGAAATTGTTCAACTGATAAAATACCCATTTATGGACAATAGGCATGCACGTCGCTACTCTTTAAATTAATTAGCTTCTTTTTTTCTTTTTCTTTTTTCTTTCTGAAACTTTAGCTTATTTAACGGTGTGTCTCTATATATGGGGTTACTGAGCTTAGACAAGTGAGGTGGTATAGTAGAAATGGAGACATCTTTTGGAGTGAGAAAAGGTGCTTGGACTTCTGAAGAAGATGATCTTCTTAGAAAATGCGTTGAACAATATGGAGAAGGAAAATGGCACCAAGTTCCGCTTAGGACAGGTACATCACTTATTTAAGCATTTGCGTACAAAATTTTTTGTTAATGTCATAAAGGAGGTGCCTGTCACAGTGTACTAAGCCAATGAAAAGGATAGAAGTGGCCTTTTTTTTTCTTTCTCTATCATCAGCAATGAGAAAAATTCATTGATAAGAAATAGGAGTTCCATTGTCTCTTTAAGAGAGACACCAACTCTACAAGAGGGTTTAGGAACCAGCCCCTCCTCTTATACAAGAAATTTACATTCCTGCTAACATAATTAGCCACACAGTTTAAGTTCCTCTTCATTACAGAAGGAGAAAAATATTTGAACTTGAATTGCAGTTTCTTTCCCATTATCATGACTTAGGACATTAACTTTGTTATTTTTAAGTTGGAGTCTTTTTATTTTTCATTGACTTTTAGGTCGTTCATTGTGCTAACTTAATATAAGTTAAGCAAATTTTCATACAAAAACTAATAATTACTGAAAGAGTGTTTTCGTGATTTCAGGGTTGAATAGATGCAGAAAAAGTTGTAGACTGAGATGGTTGAATTATCTTAAGCCAAATATCAAAAGAGGACATTTTACAGCAGATGAAGTTGACTTAATTATCAGGCTACATAAGCTATTAGGTAACAGGCAAGTGAATGTAAAGCCCCTCAATATTTGGCTAATGGATCATATACTTATAATCACTTGCTCTCTCATATATAGTCTTGATATCTTATGCTAGCTCTACACTGCCATTGTGGCCATATACACTGGCATAGGGGTTACCAGGGAGGGCCACTGCTCCCAGCAATATAGCTAATTATTTTAACCTAAAAATATAGGAATCTTATATTATTATTACCCAAAATTTTAATCTATTGCCCTCCCATTTTTCTGATTTAAATTTTAAGTTACTTTTCTTTTATATTGAGCCCCTAACTTTATTCTCTAGGTCTGCCATTAGCTGTATATGTATTAAATGGCATGGAATTCAATAACGCTCATACCCACATTTTAAACTTTCTTTGCACCAAAGTATTATCAAATAACAATAGTACATAATTTTCCCACTAAGTAATAATGTTTGGGGTCAGTCATATTATTTATTGACTCACTACAAAATAGTTATATTATAATAATTTATTACTCTCTCAATAACAAAATAAGCATTTAGAGAAACTTTTCTATTTCAATTGTGTCCCTTTTAAAAACTATTGACATGATAATCAAATACTATTTTTAAAATAAAATCGAAATTAAGTGACTTAATTGAAATAAATTATTTTAAAATCGTTTCATAAATGTGTATAATAATTCATTTGTTTGAGAATTAAGAATTTTAAGCTCATCTTTAATAATTGTAACGTTATAGATATAGAACTAATCGAAATTTCAAGAAAATAGTGAAACCAAAAAAAGAAAAAGCTATGTTTACTCTCACCACTTATCAACAATTATAAAATGGTTACACTGTTTTATTCATCATAATTAAGTCACTTAATCTTAATTATATTTCATAATAGTATTTTTAATCACCAGTCAGTAATTTCTGTAATTTTAGGCTAAATATGACAATTGGTGATATAAAATTAAATAGCGATTGGATTATAATAAATTAAAAATATTATATCCATTCTGTAATGAACTAATAATAGTCTAATCATTAGTGAAAAATTTTCATTTTTATATATTATTTTAAGAAGAAAAGACATTATTTACGAATTATGACGTATAATTTTGGTTTATCGTTTATTCTCTTTTTAAAAAAATGAGAGTCAATAAACAATTAATTTTTGAAACTCAATAGCATGGTCCTATGTTTAATTTTCCATGGTCCTCTCTGTTCAGATAAGCATAGACACAGTTTGAGTTTATAGATTTTCTTACTAAGCAACGTGTCCATTAAAAATATCAGTAATAGCTTATCCGATCAACGTATAATATTAATAAATAAAATATTATTAAATAGATAAATAATTAAAATAATCTTTATAAGTGAGGTGATTAAAATTTTGATTTTATCGATAATATATTTTACACATTTAAAACAATATATGGCCTAAATTCTGCATAAAATTTAATTTTAGAGTATTTATTTAATTAATGAAAGTTATTTTTCGTAATTACTTACTAGACAAAATATTCTTTCAAAAAAAAAAACAATTAGAAAAGAAAAGCATATTATAATTCACTACCAACTAAAAAAAAAAAAAATTATTCTTTTAAGTCAGAGAAAGTATAAATTATTAAAAATAAGCTAATTGAATTATTACTAGATTTTATGTTAAAACAAAAAGAATGATAATACAAATTACCATATCTTATCACATAATTATAATATTTTATACTATCTAATTATTAATACAAACTAATCATTTATCTGTGTTGTATGACTGTTAATATTATTTTGATTATAAAATTAAGTTAATATATATAATTTAATAAAAATTTTATTATTATAAATTAATATTAAATATTAATTTATAAAATTCTAAAAAATAATAGCAAACTAACTATTTTTAAATATTTCAATCTTTTAAAAAATTTAAAATTTTATTAATATAAATAATATAAAAATTATTTATTAATTAATCTTAATATTATATAAATTAACATATCAATATAATTGATATTATTATTTTTAGGATTAGATATTTATTATATAATTAAAAATATAATTTATTATTGAATGTAATATTAAAAATATAATTTAAGATGTTATTTTTTAAATTAGAATTATTATTTAATTACAAAACTAATTATTAGTTAATATAATATTAAAATATAATTAGTATATTATGTTTTAAAATAAAATTAGTATTATTATTTGATTAAGAAACTATTTATTAGTTAAATAATATTAAAAAATAATTAAAATATATTTTTTAGAATAGAGTCAGTATTTAATTAGAATGTAACCTATAAATTAATAAATTAATAGCAAAAAATTATAAATTTATACATAAACTTAAATATCATGTGTCAATAGTGAGTATATATTATTAAAATAAAATTTTTATATGTTAAAAATTAAATATAAATATCAAAAAAATTTATATCTCAAAAATTAATATAATATATATATATATATATATCAGCTATCCAACTACACCTAAATGGAAAGACATTGAGAAATCATTTTATCTTTTATTATGCATATGCAGATGGTCATTGATAGCTGGCAGATTACCAGGAAGAACTGCAAATGACGTGAAGAACTACTGGAATACTCACCGAAGCAAAAAGCCTAACACTTGCAAGAAAGATGCGATGACAATTAACAAACCTGTTAAGATAACAAAAGCCAACATATTCAGGCCTCGACCTCGGACCATCTCCAATAAATTCTTCTGGTCCTTTGAAGAAATTCCACTTGTTACTGTGAGCAACACTGGTCATATTGGTGATCAAGATAATAATAATAATAATAATAATAACAATCTCCGCACCTCTCAGGCAGCGTTGCCACAAATAGAAAAGGAGAGTGGATGTGAGTGGTGGGAAATCTTGTTACCAGATGAGGAAGAAGAAAAAGAAAGAAACGACATAGCTAGTGACAATAATAGTGGGTCATCAAAAGATATTAAAAACAATCACATCACATGTCTTTTTGAAGAAGGAAATGAAGATCATAAGAACGTCACAGCCGTAGATGATAAAATGATAGATGAGAATATTGATTTATTCTTTCAAGAAGGTACAAATTGGTGGATTGATAATAATGATTATAATAATGGTGACTACTCTTTCGATGCCGGACTTTGGGATCTTCTGCTAGATGAAGAAAAGGGCAACTTCAGGATGTGAACTTATGTTTTCTCCTTTTTTATGATAATTATTGTTTCTATTTTGTCTCGCTTCCTTTGATATGATAATTATTGTGTATGCATACTCTTGAGAAGACTCGTTTTATTAGTTTATGTGAATTCTAGAGTGAAATAAATAAAGTGAATTTTCAATAATTTTATATATTTATTGAATAAAAATTATAGAATTTAGATTAAATTTATATAAAAGAACCTCCTACCATTGTACCCACTACCACCATAACCTCACCCACATCACTGCCATTCCTATCAAAATTAAAAAATTAATAAACCTAACACCTCTTCCCTTCTTTTTATTTCTTTTTCATATATGTAAAACCCTACATGTGTATTATTTTTATTTTATATTTTAATATTATAATTTAATATATTAATATAGTATTAAATTTATACTAAATTAGAATATAATTCTAATATCTAATATATATATATATATAATTATAATTAAATTAAAATCTAGTATATATAATTAAATTAGAATATAATTCTAATCTAATATATAAAATTAGAATATATAATATTCTGATAAATATTATATAATCTATATAATAAATATAGAATATTATAATTAAATATTGTATATTATGTAATTAAATATTATATTATAATAATATTAATAATAATATATTAAAATATAAATATATAGTATATATATAATAAGATTAACTGTTATTCAGTATGGAGAAACTTGTAACAACATCCTTAGATTGCTTGCCAATAAACTCTTTGGCATTCTTCTTACTAGTGTTTATCTCCTAAAAAAGCTCAGTATAATATGGTCTGCAGCCTCGTATTTTAGCTTGATAAAAGAATATGTATATATATATTATATTATTTATTTATTTATTTTATTAGTATGGTTTTCTTTTACAAAAAAGTATTTTATTGACTCTACAAACATTTAAAAGAAGTACAAATAATATTAAGAATATAAATTATAATTGAAAATTTTTTTGATATAGTTTTTTAATCAGTTAAAAATATAATATTTTTAAAAGCTTAAACTTCAACTTTGTGATTACAGTCATTTTATATAAAAATAAAGATTCCATTATTCATAAAATACAATATTCCTTAATTAGCCATCTGTTCAAAAATAATAATAATAATAATGTGTTAAACTAAACATAATAATTAGACAATAATCAGTAAGAAAATTATGATATTTAAAGAGTATTATAAATATTCCGTTATTATTTTACTTTATTTAATATAGTTATTATATTAACTTTAGAATGTTACATGTATTGTATATGGAGAAAATGTAAAAAATAAAAAATAAAAAAGAGTAATTAATAGAGGTGCTTAGCATTCCTCGTAATGTAATTTATGCTCCTCCATCCGTTTAAAATTTAAACGGTCCAAATTCCTGTGTATTTTTTGATGCTGATAGGGCAAGAAATAAAGGGTCCCGTAACTCTATTCTTTATCTCCTCTTTTTTAACAATACCAACACCAATCAATACTCTCCACCATAATCAACGACCAGTATTACACGGAGACAAGAAGAAAAAGAAAATAATTTTTTTTTTAAAAAAAAAAAGAAAGAAAGCAGCTCAAATTCGCATCATATCCGTATAAAATTCTCCTTCAGAGCAACACCCAGTCATTGTTTGATTCTCTCCTGTCCCACAGCTGAAGCCTCCTCCTGTTGTAAAAAATAAGCAGAAATCAATTGCATTCAGTCATCAAAATCCACAAAACGAAAAACATAATACTGTCAACATTCAGCAGCAGTGAAAATCCCCATCCTCTATTCTCCATAAGAAAATTGCCTGCATTTGCCGCATTGCAATTGATTTCTGAACCCATCAAGATGAAAATGATTTTATCTTTTTATAATTTTTCAAGAAAATCGTTGATTTGGAGGTTATCAAATCAATCTCCCAATTCAATTAAACTAAAGTAAACTTGCAACTCTAATTCAAAAACAAAGGTGTGTATTTATAAAGAATCAGAGGTGTAAGGAGATGAGTTATGAGAACGAAGCTCTAAACCCGATTCTATAAGTAATTTTGGAGGAAATAGGTGTTGGAGCATTAAAATGACACACATCAACAGCAACCCTTGTAGTAAATATAGACAGCATATTAGAAATGGCAATGAGGTGGGTTGGGGCGCCGGATTTCGCCTTTCCTATTTCCGCCCTGTCAAGTATCAGGCAGATACGAAATAGAAAAAAAATAATTTTAAACGGGATCGGATCATATTCGGGTAATATCCATTATTTATTTGATATATTTTTTATGCTAAAATTATATTATTATTAATTCTTTTAATATATTTATATAATATTTTAACTATTATTAAGTATAATTAAAGAAATAAAATCTAGATTTAAAAAATATTTAATTTGTTTTATAAAAATTATATTTATCTATCTATATTAGAATATATATAAATATTTCAGATATAGTTTGGAGTAGGAACAGGGATGAGACGGAGTGTCTTAAACCCGTTCCTGCCCTGTCACTGGTAGCAGGACAGATATTTTTTATTCCGTTTAGATCGGATTATGAATTTACCTATAGGTATGGGGCAAATTGCCATCTCTAGCAAACTAAGTTAATGGCCTGATGTAATAGTTTTTTGTTAGCAATTATTGGGCTCGTGATCCTATACTGATTATTAGGTCATTTTTAATATATAAATATATTGTTTTGATTTATTGTAGCTTAGGGCACCTGTTGTTTGTATTAAATATATAGTAAAATCTCTTTATAGTCATACACTTGAAACCAAATAAAATTTATAATTGTAAAGAGGTTGTAACTTATTAGAAGTTTGAGTACTAAAATTTTTCGTTAGACTTAAAATTTAATTTTGTTGGTAAGATGATAAAAATAAAAAATAAAAAAGGTTAAATATCATGTTAAATTATACAAATAAGATTAGTGAGACAAAATAATACTATAGTAAGATAAAATATAGTATAATATATATTTTTAAAATTTTATATATAAATATTACTATATAGAAGAATATTTTCTTAAGATGAGACTTAAAAATTTTTTATAACTTATAATAGAGTTTATTTCTATTTATAACTAGCATAAATTAGAATCAAAATTCTTTATCACTGTGTAGAGATGATTTGTACATATAGTATCGGGTATAAATATAAATGGTACCATAACTATGATACTTATATCCATTTAGTAACTCAACTCAATAATCAAACAAAATGGTACCCTAAGTCACCATTAATGAATCAGGCGAGGATAGCGTTATACTTTCCTGCCATTTTATGATGATCTAGCAGTCACATTCTTTCTCTAGATTCTACATCATCATTGATTTGTATATAATTAATGTTAGTATGTCTAAAAAGTCTAATTCTCCAAACATAATTGCAAGGTGTGAGTCCAACGTAAAGGAGCTAAGAAAATGTTTAACTTCTAATTAGAATTAGTTGTGTCCAAATAAGTGGTGATATGACATTTAATGAGAGAATTTGATACCACGTCATTATATAATGACCAAAAAGTGTAATCTGATTTATTGTTGGTTGGTCGGAGTACCATTTTTTGTAATTATTCTGTTGAGATATCGAATGAATATAATAGTCATATTTATAATACCATTTATGTATTTTATCTATAGAATATTACTGTACAGAGATGATTCCTATATAGAGTATCGTTACAAAGAAATTTTACTATAAATATAAAGTTCTTACTTCAGTCATTTCATGAGCTGAGCTCATCAATTCTTTTTTTTCCGGTTAATATTTCATTTGGTACGAGAGCTGTCTGGTGCGGCTAATGATAAAGATCTCGAGACAACATCCAAATATGATGATGCATCATTCCGGGCTGCTGAAGGAGAGAAAGAGAAGGACTCCAGCTCCATAAAAACCTCAACTGGTAAGGAAATGTCCACACCATCTCCCACACTATAAACGATCTCTGGAAACTCAGGTATCCCTTGGGTTCATACTGTTTAGTCAAACTTAACCATGAGAACTATCTTTTCTAAAAAAACCCTTGTCCTCCCAGTTATTAGAGGCAATAGGATGGAAGGTCATATAACCAGAACTATAAAATGTCCATCAAAATTTGTCACCTCAGTCAATGACGAAGAAGAAATAGTTATGAATAATCCAGAATATGAAGATTGGGTAGTTCATGACCAGATTTTATTAAATCGGTTATATAACTCTACTGAACCAGATCTGCCAAAGATTTGTGGGAATCGATTGGGGACTTGTTTGGAGTCAAATCAAAGTTAAATGTAGTCTTCTATAAGAGAGAGTTTCACAAGTTGTAAAAAAGAAACATGAAGATGTCTGAGTAGTTGAAAGCTGCAAAGAAACTTGCTGATAACTTTGCTTGAGCGAAAACCAGTGTCCCTAGAGGAGCTTGTTCCACAAGTCTTGACATTTCTTGATTCTCTTGAATACAATCCAGTGGGGTGGCTTTAATAGAAAAAATACAAAAAAAAATATAATATATAATATATAATATATAATATATATAACAGTTTTCTAAATATAAAAACGCAATCTCTAGATATGTTTTTGACTCTTTTTCCTAAAGAATCTAGAAGTGTTAGTTGGGGAGATAATCGTAAAATATTTTGATAACATGTACCACCATAGCAATGCAAGCCAGCTGCACGCATAGCTATGTAGGCTGGCCTGCATGGTATCGCCTCCAGCGTTCTTGTCTCACCCACCTATTCATTAAAATAATATGAATCGAATCCAAAAATTGAAGTTTTTGAAAATAAAAATCTAAATTGAATTAAGATTAGAAGATAAAAATAATTCGAACTAAATTAAAATCAGGGATAAAATAAATTCAACTAAAGATTTGAAGAATATCAAACTTAATTAATAGATTAATAATTTAGCCGAATGGAATCAAATATTTTAAATTCAGTTTATTTGAGTTTAACTTCTTATCATATATTTTTAAAATTAATTTATACCTTTTATATGTTTAATAGTAAGAAGTGTTCATATCTTTTGGAGGTATCGAATAATTCATTTTTACTAAAAGAAAGTTTAAATAATATAAAATATAAAGTAAGTTATTAAATAATAATATAATTATTATTATTAGATAGTTTCAATATAACTATAACAATAATAATTAAAAATTGATTGTTGTCAGTCCAACTGGCGACCAGCTCAGCTAACCACCTTATATTATAAATTTATCTTGATACCACCCTAAAATAAGAATTAAATTACAGCTTCATTTAAGCTGAAAAGTATTTTATTTTTTAAAAATCCTATATTGGCAATTTCGCCTGAAGCATATCTCTACGAGGAAGCGAGTAAACAAAGTGCCTATGGGGTACGTGGCCTGATTTCATGGCTATAACATGATAGAATGGGAAAGTAAAAAACAAAAAAGAAAAGCAAAGCGAATGTGTCTGAACTGTAATAATGTAGGATACTATATCGCCCATCCACATATTGAACTAATTTTTAATTATTTGCTGTTATTATTCTAATTATAAACCAATATTAAAATGAATTTATGAAATTTTTTAAGTATTCGTTACATTTTAAAGAATAATAATAATAATATGCTATACTTCTAAATGTCATTCTTGATAGAATTCTCAAATTCAAAGTTTAGGTAATATAATAAGTACAGAAATTATTTTCAAAATTACTAGTATAATTAATTTACTAACTATATATAAAAATAATACTATAAATACAATCCATATACTACTTTTTAAGATTATTGTATAATTAAGAAAAGTTGTTTATATATTGATTTATTAATTATATATAATTAAAATGCTATTATTTAAGATTAGAAATCATTGTATAGAAAAATAATTTATTAACTAATATAAAATATTAATAATATTATTTAAGTGGTATTTTAAAATTAAAAATATAATCTTTTAAATTATAAATTATTATTACCTAAATGTGAAATATTATATATCCACATGATTTTATGATTTTATGTGTAAAAGATAAACACATATATCAAAAAGAAATATGTGTGTGAAAATATGAGAAAAAAGTATTTGAGTACAAATATCATAGACAAAGAAAAACACTCAGAGTATTTAGCAATGAAGATGACAAAGATAGAACTATGCACAAGTATGATGCAGTGTGTCAAATAAAAAAAGCAAGGACAAGGGCAGATTTGTTAGAACTGAAAAGAACATGACAGAAATAATTGGCTTATTAGGTAGCAATGCATAGGCAGAGACATAGGCTAAATAGCTCTTTAACATGTGTTTCCAATTAATATCAATATTTTAATTTTCTATTTAATATCAAAATTTTAATTTTCATTATAGGTGACGGTACCTATTGGAAATTCGTTTAATTTTTTTATCAGATAGAGGGCAAAGCTCCACGTCAGCATTCCACTCATTGTCTATGTCATACTTGACTTTGGATAAATTGCCTTGTTGGTGCCAAGTCGTTTCCATTTATATCCAAATAGTAAAAATTCTTTAATTTGTCTCTTTTTAGTACCACATTCATTATTTATGTTTCAATTAATAATACCTATTGGGATTCCTATGATTTTTTATTGATGGATTAATAAGTGTCATGTTTAAATAAATTTCTGATTGCCACGTCAACAAAAATTACCGAAATTTCAATGGGTATTAACATCAACAAAAGTGTAAGGTAATAACAATGTAATTCATTTCAAGGGTTTAAGAAATAGAATTGAAGAGTTGTATTAGCATTAATCTTTCATCAATGTTTCAGGTGGGTGTTTATAAAAGAAGTATTAGTTATTTCCATGTCTAGTATAAATCAGGAGGAATGTGGGTTTCGATTTTTCAGGAGTAATGCTTTGTGAGCGTGTGGAATGGTGGTTCGCCTATTGAGTATGTTATGTTAGTGGTCTAGATGGATTGTCAAGTATTAGCGAATTATTAACTCGCATGGGGATTCGTGTTTAGGTGAGTCTCCATCAACTATCGTAGATTTAAAAAAAATAGATATGGTACTAAAAAGAAAAAAAATTAAAGAATTGGTACAATTTGAATAGAGGTAGTAAAGTTTTAGTACCAATAAGGCAATTTATTAAAAAGTCAAGCGTGACGTGGACGATAAGTGGAATGCTGGTGTGGAGCTCCGCCCTCCATGTCATCAAAAATTGGATGGATTCCCAATAGGTATCATCACCTATAACATAAATTAAAGTTTCGATACCAAAAAGAAAAAAATTAAAGCATTAGTATCAATTGAAAATATAGGCCAAAGTCTTGATAACAATGTGACTATTGCCCTAGCAACATGGTTGTCATGGAGGTAGACCCATCACAAAAATTTCACGACTAAAAACTGTCTAGAGCTGCTGCTCCACATAGATTTAGCCATTAATGACCAAGGCAACAAAATGTGTTAAGAGTTAGGTCAGGATGACAATTATGAAAACAAGGACTTTCCAAAGATTTGAAAGTTCGATTCTATCTTACTATGACCTATTGCTCAAACCATCACAAAGAAATCAAAAAATTAAGGGTAAATTAAATTGGCGATTATTAAATTTTATACTTTATAACAAAATAATATTAAACCTTTGATCTGTAATTAAATGGTTGCTAAAATTTAATTTTAATAACGCGGATGAGTTTTTCTAGCACACTTACAGAGTAAATTACATGGACGATCACCAAAATTTTTACAATTTGTAACAAAAAGATACCAAACCTTTAATTTACTACAAAAAGGTATCGCCCGAGTATCTTTTAAAATTAAAATTTTAGTATCTTTTTATTACAAAGTGGAAGGTTTAGTGATCACCTGTATAATTTATCTTCATACTCGTCTAAAAAACTCATCAGTGTTATTAAAATTAAAGTTCAGTAAACATTTAGTTATAAATTAAAGATCTGGTAACCGCTAATGACATACCACTTTTAATTGCCATCCTTGACAGAAAAAGAAAAGCAAAGGACAAATCTTTAGATGGAAAATATTCATGCAAATTATGGATCCCTAAGAATTACTTGGTTAAAGAAGATAAATCTTTAAAGATTCACAATAGGAAAGTTTTCCATAAGATATGGATTCCTAAGGAGCTCTTGGTAAAAGACAAGCAAAAACAGAAAAATAATGCTCATGTCTATAAGAATCCAACACCTCATTTACCTATGAGATTGCATAAGAAACACCCGAAGCATTATGAAAAACCTAATCAACAGTGGCACCAACCACTCATAACAACACAAGATGAAAGACTTCAAATGCAACATAATGATCCAAAGATGGTGGTATTTGACAAACCAGAAGAAGATATCACCTCCCCAAAGGAGCATATGTCAACATGTATCAATGAGATAACTAAAATTTATGGATTTCATCTATTGAACTCACAATTGGTATTAAATTATTTCTACTTATTTTTCTTAATTTTATTGCAATGGTTGTTCTTATTGGAAAGTTTGTACCTTTATGCAAACTATTCTACATTACTTAGCTTATTTGATTTTTCTTTTTGTGCGGAAAGAAAAATTCTTATTGTCTAGTAAGATTACATAAAGAACTACACAAAAGATACAACAGATTTGGAGAAAAAAATAAATAATGAGGCATAAGGCCGACCTACAACCAAGAAGAAGATCTTGGAATAATATTTTTTACTACTTTTAGAATCTATGTAAGGCCAAAATAAATGACCAATATTTGTGTTAATTATTTTCTATTTTTTTGTTATTATACTATAAAGTTCTAAAACCACCATTCAAAAATTAAATAAAAGTAGGCCTCATGGCCTCTTTTATCTTCTAGTGTCATATTTATGATGTGTGATGAGTGAGTAAAAGTTAAGTGAAAGAAGAAGAAAAACTACCTCTACAAATTAAAAGGAGCTCTATCTTCATAACTAAGAGACCACTAGTGGTCTTAGAAGAATCATAATAGTGAACTAGGCGTTGATCCACAACTGCAAAACTAAACAGGTGCACACATTTTAATTATTTGAATTTTTAGAAATTTTAAGGATAAAAGACTGATTGTATAGGTATATGGGAACTAAGCATGTTATGATTTCAATATTTTATTGATCCTAAAAATATATGGCTCCTTAAGAGATAAAAATGTGGAAGACCAATAAAATATTTAAAGTGAAGGCCCAAGTAGTATTCTAAGTTAAAAATATTCTTAGAGACCCAATAATACTTTAAAATATTTTAACTCGGAAGCCCCAAGTAATTCCCCAAGTTATAATTATTCTTGAGGATTTAGTAATACTTTAAAATATTTTAAGTCGGGAGCCCAAGTATTTTCCAAGTTAAAAATATTCTTGGGAACTGATAGTATTTTAATATGAGATCCCCAAGTAAAACTCGTTCTTAGCGCTCTAATTTTATCTATAGGATTTTCTAAATTAATTGATAATATTTTAATATGAGATCCCTAAGTAAAACTAGTTCTTGGAGATCTAATTTTGTCTATATCGAGTTCCCCAAGTTAACTGATAATAATTGTAATTCGGAAACCCTAAATTGAAAATGTTCTTGGGATCTATATAATATTTAAAATATTCCAGTTCGAGAGCCCTAAAACTGGGTATTTGAGGATCTAAAGCTCCAAGTTGGAAATGTTCTTGGGGATTCAACCAAAATAGAGGTCAGATCTTAAGACTAATTTTTCTATACATATCAGGCTACATGCTAAATTTTTTTTTAGCAATTTGAATATAATTATGCACAATTATCCAAGAAATAAACATAGAAAATGAAATATTTTGAGTAAAAAATATACCTTTTTAGTCATTTTCTCTAGTAAACTTGGAAAGGCTTTTTCTTGTGTAGATGGGTATAGTTTCTAGTAATAACTCAAGTATGAGGTAGTTGAGGGTGCGGTTTGAATCCAACCAAGCTAATATCACACCAAAAGCCGAGAGAGAGCAATCTTGGACGAATTGAAATGCTTGAGCAAATGACTTTGCAGAAAAAAGCCGTGGTGATACAACACCAGCGTTGAATGGTGAAGAGATTGTTGGTGGCAACACAAAGTAGAGAAGAAAGACGGTGAAGAGAGAGAAATAAAAAATATGTGGCTTATTTATAGATGCACGTGTTAAATGCAGGAGATACAATGGAGCTAAATTACATGTGTAATTGGCCAATGCTGATCAATAAACGCGCAGGGAGCAATTATTTAGCCTATAATTATTTTTCGAGTTTAAAGAAGTAAAATAAAATCCCAAGCCGAAAGCCTATAATCATAAATCTAATTAATTAATTAGTTAGTTAGTAATTGAAGGTAACGACTGCACACGTGAAATAATGAAATAATGAGAGGAGTTATATAAGCAGTTAATTCCACTCTAGAAGTAGAAAGAGATAATAGGGGTCTATGACATAAAAGATGGAAGCACTTCTCAAAAAAAGTGAGACTTGAGACTCTCTATCAAAAGCAGAAGCAGGGAATGGAGATAGAGCCCCAAATCAATACCCCAGCATCAACAATCAACAACAATAACTACACTGCAATATTCAAATCCTCAAACACAAATCTCTGCAAATATTTTAGTTTCTAGAAACTATTTATTTTATTTATTTTTTTGAATTTATTTTTAAATATTTAGTTGTTTATGCAAATTTTTATTTCAATAATTCAAGTACAAATCATTCAATTCAGCTTTTTCCTTTACAAACATTTACTGCTACTCGTTTAAATCTTATGGTATCTCTTGAGAATCTAAGCAAACTGTCAAAGGAACTTAAAAATTTACAAAAAAATCTGATTTAAAAGTCAATGCGCATTAATTACAATGATTCGTGTACCTACATACATGACACGCTCAAGAAAATTTCCACCAAACAATTATAAATTAGGATAGTTGAAATATTTTAAGCCAAATATCAAAAGAGGAAATTTTACAGCAATTTAATTATCAGGCTACATAATCTATTAGGTAACAGGCAAGTGAATTTTTATTTGGTCAAAAATCTACTACGTGTACTAAGACTAACTATTCTCAAGAACATAATACTGAGATAACGAATCATATACTTAACACTTTCAATCAGTTGCTCTCTCTCTCTCTCTCTCTCTCTTTACATAATCCTGATACCTGCTACCTCTACACTACTTCCATTGTGGGTATATATATATATATTAAATGGCATGGACTTCAATAATTTTTATACCACACATTGTAAACTTTACTTGCACCAAAGTATTAGCAAATAGCAGTAGTACATCATTCCCACTAATTAGTAATGTTTGGAATAATAACACAAAGAGTCATATTATTATTTATCCATTAAAAATATTTATGTTATATTAATTTCAAAATATTTATATTATATTATATTTATCACAAATTGGTTACTTAATTTTAATTTTAATTTTACTATGTTTAGTTTGGATCTAAAATTGAAGAAATTACTAACAGAATGGCTAAAACAATAAAATATAATGTTTATAATGAAATAATAAAGTGATATTGATTTACTGACATTACCTTACATATATTGATATATGATAATGTCATAATACTTTACATATATATATATATATCCCTTTGGTATCAGAGCCAACAAGGTTCCTGGGAAGAGAAGGGTGTTTGCATATAAGAGATTTTAAAATCATTTTAAACTACATCATATTTTTGCAGAACAAATTTGTTCATTTATGCTTAGTAGTAAGACCCGTTTTTTATTATAGGGCAATAAAACTGGTGGCTTAGTTCATGTTTATTCAGAAAGTTACTTTGATTTATTTTAAAATGAATTTAGAATCACTTTTCTGTAAATCGTCTTCAAACTCTTCTACCTCTGAGTCTTCAAGATCTAAAGGTTTAGTAGATAGTGAAGAAATCACTATTGAAGATTTTACAAAGCATATTGATGATTGGGAAATACCCAAGATTCAAAAGAAGCAAATCTATGAGTTTTCAAAGTTTCCTATCTTCAAAACAGATTTTACTATTAAAACTGAAGAAAGAGATATCCAAATTTCAAAGCCTTTTGAAGAAATCTATCTTCTAAATCTAAAAATCCTTCAGAGACATAAATAAAAAGATTATAAGTACATCCACATAGGCCTTGTCCAGGTAGGAATAAAACCCCTTACTGGAGAAGGTTTAGATACTTCCATCTTAGCAGTCCTTAGAGATGCTAAGTTTACAAATTTTTATGATTCTTTATTAGGTACTGTCTAGTCAAACCTTAACAAAGAACCTATTAGTTTCAATTGTTTTCCAAATATTACAATTTCTTTAAATAATAAAAATATTTTAAAGAATATTGTTCTCCAAATAAAAACGCATAATTACAAAATGCTTGAAGGGTCTATCCCGATAGCTTTATTTTTTAAAATACATTACAAAGCCATGATTTCTGCTTTTGGTTCGAAACACAAACTTCACTCACCAAAAGGAGAAACCTTATTCCTACAAACAGACCTTTCTAAAGCAAACTCAACAATTCTAAAAATTATTCAATGGAAAGATATCACTCTTCCAGAAGAATGGATCCTTGAAGGAGCAACCCAACCTGAATCACTAAAACAGACAAAATCAACCACCAATCTTGAAAACATAACCTAGTTTCCAGATGGGAAAGTAAAGCTCACGTTCAACAGGAAATCAACTTCTTCTAGATTTTCCGATGACAGTTCTTCAATTTCAACTATAGATATTGGAAATGTATCAAATATACCTTCTATTATCTATGCCCCTTACAAAGAACCAACTTCATTATAAATATTACCAAGATTTTCAACATCAGATTTACCAAGATCAAACACCATATTACAAAATGTTGATTACTAAAGCAATGTCCCTATATTTGTTTATAATGAACCAAAGAAAGATGATGATATAGAGTCCATCTTTACTCCCTCTTCACCATCACCATCGGCAATAACCCAAAATCTAGAAGCACAAATCAACATGATTTCAAAATATTTTCAATCAATAAAAAGCTTTTTATTTGATATCCCCTTGGTACTACAAACCTTTAAATAAAGCTCTAAAGTGGATTAGATATCATATTTCAAACAAAAAAAATCTTATTCAAAAGCTTCATTCTGCTTTTATCTTTTCAAAGTTTGATATATATATATATATATATATTTTTATTTATATAAAAATAATCTCTACATAATTATAAAAAGTTTCGTTCTCAATCTGGAAAAGTTGTAAATAGAAATAAATTTTATATTGTGTTATTGCATTATTCTTTTATGCAATCAATCTTATTTGTATTATGGTAAGATATTAATGCATATTATCTCTAATTGTTATCATTTTACCAATAAAATTAAATATGAAATAAAAAGAAAAAATTTAGTATCCAAACCTCTATTAATAAGAACATTGAGAAATTTTTTTTTTTATGCATGCAGATGGTCATTAATAGCTTCCAGATTATCAAGAAGAATTGCAAATGATGTGAAGAACTACTGGAACACTCACCTACATAAAAAGGCTAACACTTGCAAGAAAGATGTGGTGAAACCTGTTAAGTTCTTCCGGTGCTTTGAAGAAACCCCACTTATTGTTGTAAGCACTGATCATATTAGTGATCAAGATAATAAAAATAACAATCTTCGAACCTCTCAGACGGGGTTGCCACCTGTAGAAGAGGACAATGGAAGTAAGTGGTGGGAAAGCTCGTTAATAGATGAGGAAGAAGACAAATAAAGAGACAATATAATTAGTGACAATAATAGTGGGTCGTCAAGAGATTTTAAAAAGAATCACATCGTACTGGGATTTCTGGGGACAATAATAATACTGGGACAATTGTTTAAGTTAAGAAATAAAGTAGTGTTCATAGTTCTGAAAACTTTATTTTATTAACTCAGAGGAGGCCTTTTATAGAGGCATCATACAGCAGAAATAACAGAAAAAAATGCATCCATGATTTACACAACTTGTATCATGGCTAGTTTCAAGGAAGAATGAATCAGCAAACTGCTTCCTACAAATAAGGAATTATTTTAGAACAGAAAAGAACAAACATGTAATCAGCTGTTAATACTTAGTCAACTAATAACTAAGTTTCCTAACAACTCCTCCCTTAAACTGAGCTATACACATAGTCAGTTTAATTCTTGAATACTGCACATACCGAGCTGCTTTCTCATCTTCAAGAACAATTCTAACTTCAAGGGTTTTGTCATAATATCAGCCAGCTGATCCTTTGTACCACAGTGCACCAACTCCACCACTTCATTATTAACCAATTCTCTAAGGAAATGAAACCGAACATCGATATGCTTACTTCTACCATGCATAACAGGATTCTTGGAGAGTTTGATGGTTGAACTATTATCACAAAATATAGTGCACTTACATTGCTTAAAACCAAGCTTTTCAAGAACTCGCTGCATCCATATGCACTGACCGGCACATGCAGCAGCAGTAATGTACTCTGCTTCGGTGGTGGACAGAGACACAACTGGTTGCTTCTTAGAACTCCATGCTACAACCCCAGAACTCAGTTTAAAAACATACCCCGAAGTGCTTTTGCGACCATCAAGATCACCTGCGTAATCACTATCTGAATAGGCAAGCAAGCTTTCCTCGTCTCCTCTCTTGTAAAGTATTCCCAACTTAGCTGTTCCTTTTAGATATCGAAGCACTCTCTTCACTGCTTGTTGATGCAAAACAGTAGGAGCCTCCATGAAACGTGCTATTAGGCTCACTACATACATAAGATCAGGTCTGGTGGCAGTCAGGTACATGAGGCTTCCCACCATTTACTTGTAGGTAGTGGAATCAATTTTAGTGCCTCCTTCATCTTTAGCAAGTCTACTTCCAGGAACAATAGGACTTCTCACTGGTTTGCAATGCTCCATTCTAAACCTCTCTAGTATTTCATTAGCATACTTTCTTTGACTTATGAAAATCTCAGTTGAGCTTTGCAACACCTCTACTCCCAGAAAATACCTCATGCGACCAAGATCAGACATATCAAATTGGTCTTTCATTGAGTTCTTGAATTTTCTGAACATCTGCTCATTATTACCTGTAAAAATAAGGTCATCGACATACAAACTAACTATAAGAATACCTCCATCTAAATTCTTCTTTGTGAAAAGTGTGGGATCACTCGAGCATCTCTCAAATTCCTCATTGATGAAGTAGGATTCGATTTTGCTGAACCAGGCTCGTGGGGCCTGTTCGAGCCCATAGAGTGCTTTCTTCAACTTGTATACTTTGTTTTCTTCACCTTTTACCTCATAACCTTGTGGTTGTTCTACAAAGACATCCTCATTGATTTCACCGTGCAAAAATGCACTTTTGACATCAAGATGGTACACTCTCCACCCTTGATTTACTACAAGTGCAAGTATTAGTCTAATAATGTCCCAACGAGCTACAGGAGCAAATACCTCAGTGTAGTCGATGCCTGCTTGCTGTGTGTATCCCTTTGCTATGAGTCCGGCCTTGCATTTATCCACTTCTCCCTTTTCATTCAACTTGGTCTTGAAAACCCATTTAACACCTATCTTCTTTACTTCTTTAGGCAATTCAGTTAGTTCCCATGTACCATTCTGTTCAATTGCTTGAATTTCTCGATCCATAGCTTCCTTCCAAGTTGAACTTTTAACAGCTTCTTCAAAGGTTGTTGGATCAGATAAAGTGAACATAGCAAGTTGTTGCATCTCCAAAGCTAGTTGTTGCACTTCATCTTCTTCCTCAGACAAGCCTTCACCACTCACATAGTCCTCCATCCATATTGACCTCTGTTTTTTCTTCCATTGAACTGGATTTGTCATATTTGTTGGTGTTGATAAGTCTAAGCCAATTGTTTCATTCCCTTCTTCTTCAGCTTCCTCCACATTCTTTCCTTTTTCTGTCTTGTCATCTTCCCATTTAAGAACATCACATGAGGTTTCTTCATCTGTGTTACCCCAGTTCCATTTTTCTTCCTCCTCAAAAACCACATCCCGACTTGTGATAATTTTCTTGGACACTGGATCATACATTCTAAATGCTTTGGACTCATTGCTGACCCCTAAAAACACACACTTGAGATTTTTATCATCAAGATTTTTTCTTTTTACTTCAGGTATGTGAACATGCCCTATGCATCTGAAAACTTTGAAGTATTCCACCGAAGGCTTGATCCCATTCCATGCTTCCTTAGGTGTTTTATCTTGTATTACCGATGTAAGACACCTATTGAGTATATGTACTGCCCAGTTTACCGCCTCAGGCCAGAATTCTTTCGGAATATCCTTTGCTGTCAGTATACACCGCACCATTTTCATTAGAGTTCGATTTCTCCTTTCTGCGACTCCATTTTATTGTGGAGAGTAAGCTGCAGTGAGTTGTCTACTGATTCTATTTGAGCTACAATAAGTGTTAACCTCTGAAGAGGTAAACTCCCCATCTCGATTAGTACGCAAACAACAAATATAATTTCCTGTTTTCTTTTCTACCATGCTTCTGAACTTTGTAAACACAATGAATGCTTCTGACTTATTATGCAAGAGATATGTCCACATTTTACGACTATAGTCGTCAATAAAGGTTATTATGTACCTTTTGTGGCTATTAGATTCGGGAGTAATCGGACTACATATGTCTGAATGTACAAGTTGCAATGGTTGAGAAGCTCTCCAATAACTCTTCTTTGGAAAAGGATCACGGTGCTGCTTCCCTACTACACAATTAGTACATATCTTGGAGCTGGCTTTCAAGATTGGTAGGCCTCTAACCATCCTTTGTATGCTAAGGTCCGCAGCCTTTTCATGTTGAGATGACCAAACCTCTGGTGCCATAGGTCTGTCATTGAACCATCTGATGATGCTTGGAGGCATGTTGGTCCTGAGGCATTGTTGGGAGTAGAAGCAAGTAGTACAAACATTCGATTTGCAGACATATTTGTTTGCATAACTAACCCTTTTATTGAATGATAAATCTTGCAGAAATTATTTTGAATCAGAATAGCCAAATTATTTTCTTGAAGTTGTCCAATGCTAAGCAGGTTATTTTTCAGCTCAGGAATGTAAAATACCTCAGTAATTACATGAGTTCTGCCTGCAACCTGTATTCTGATATTTCCTTTGCCCATGACAGCCATCTTTGAGTTATTACCAAGCTTCACGGAGTGCCTGAAGGACTGATTCAGCTCAAAGAGCCATTGCTTATCCCCACTCATATGATTACCACAGCCTGAGTCCAAGAACCACACCTCTTCTCTCTTGGAATTATGTGTCTCGACATAAGACATGAGTAACAACTCTTCATTTTTGTCTAGTTCAGCATAGTCTACATAATTGACATAACTTGGACATTCATATTGAAAATGTCCCAACTTATGGCATCTGTAACACTCCATTATGGCTTTGTTGAAGGTTCTACCTCGACCACTTCCTCTTCCTCTAAAATTTCCACAACCTCTGCCTCTTTCATTGAATCTGTCTTCTTCTTTTCCTCTAGATTTTTCATCTCCTGTGACTTTTAAGGCCTGATCCTCCATAACATTCTTTTGAAACTTCTGTTCATGAACCAGTAATGAGCTCTGCAACTCATCCACCGAAAGCCTATCGATGTCTTTCAACTCCTCTATGGAGCACACAATGTAATTGAATCTTTCTGTAAGTGTGCGCAAGATTTTCTCAACTATTTTCTCATCTTTCATGTCTTCTCCTGCATTTCTCATATTATTTGCTACCAACATCACTCTAGAAAAGTAATCATTTACGGACTCACCAGCCTTCATTTCCAGGACTTCAAATTCCCTACGGAGAGTCTGAAGTTGAGCTCGTTGAACTCGAATATTCCCTTGATATTTTCTCTTCATGGAATCCCATAGTTGTTTGGAGGTATCTTTCTGAATGATGGTTTTGAGGATGGGACTTGTCAATTGAGTGAAATAGGTAGTTTTTTGCTTTCAAATCCTTTAGCTTCTGATCCTCCAAAGTTTTTCGTTGTGCAGCTGGTAGTGCTTCTATGTCATCAGGCTCGGTGTAACCCTTTTCAACGATGCTCCAGTATTCCTTTGATCTCAGCAGGTTCTCCATTAGCATTGACCAGTAATTGTAGTCCCCATCAAATTTGGGAATGCTCAGGAGATTGGTTCCCTCAGCCATGTCTCTCTCTCCTCCTTTTTTTTATTCTCTCAATGTTTCTCTCAGTGTTTCACTCAAACACTCTTCCTCTCAGTATTTTTACTCACTCACTACTTCTCAATTCAGGCCCCTGCTGTGAGGCTCTGATACCACTGTTTAAGTTAAGAAATAAAGTAGTGTTTATAGTTCTGAAAACTTTATTTTATTAACTCAGAGGAAGCCTTTTATAGAGGCATCATACAACAGAAATAACAGAAAAAAATGCATCCATAATTTACACAACTTGTATCATGGCTAGTTTCAAGGAAGAATGAATCAGCAAACTGCTTCCTATAAATAAGAAATTATTTTAGAACAGAAAAGAACAAACATGTAATCAGCTGTTAATAGTTAGTCAACTAATAACTAAGTTTCCTATCAACAATGGCAGCAAGGCTTTTCTTTTTTTTTTTTTTCTGAAGAAGATTATAATAATGTCACAGCCGTAGGGGACAATAATAATGAAGAATGTACGAATTGATGGATTGATAATAATGACTATAATTATGATGACTTCTCTTTTGACGCCGGACTGGGTTTTCTTTGTTTTGTTTCATGTATTTCTAATAGTTTGCTAAGTATATATATAGAAATTTAGATGTATAAGATTATTTCTTTTGATCAGCGCTGCCATTTTATTCTCGTATATTTCTCTCTTGAAGGCTTCTGTGGCTATTATCATATTGTGACGTTGCAGTATAAACGCCAAGTACTTAAACAGAATCGTTCCATCTAATGAACTGAAGACACGTTGCATTCATAATATGGTAATGCTCTCCATTTTATATATTCTAAACTTCTTTATTTGAATTATAATAATTGAACTCATTTTTATTTATAAAATGTGATAATTTATTTGATAAATTAATATTAAATTAAAAATATAATTAAAATACTATTTTTTAAGATTAGAAATTTTAATTTAATCAAAAAAAATTAATTTATTAATTGATGTAATGTTAAAAGTATAATATTTAGAAGTATAATTTAAAATTAAAATTTTTGTTGATTTAAAATTTAATAGGGCTAAATTTTCAGAATTAAACTTATACTAAATAAATAAATATTATATGTTATTAAATTAAATTAATAAATGACTAATAACTAAATAATTAGTAAGTTGCTATTATGTTCTGATGAAATAAGCCAGTGTAGCTAGCGGATTTATTCTAATGTCAACTTTAGAGATTAGTACGTTGTTGTTGTTGTTATGATTATGATTTATGATTATTATTATTATTATTATTAAAATCAGCATCAAAGATAAATGCAACCAAAATGATGGCAAGAGATGTTGATGATAAGAAATGTAACCCACAATATTTGAAATGACTTAATTGGCACCACTTTTATTCAGTGGTAAAAAATATTGATAAATTCTTAATGTGATGATTGATTTCTCAAGATGACTTTACTCAGTTTTTATCATCTGAAAAACCATTGTTTAAATTAATTTAAATTAGAGAATAATTATTTATAATTTAAACATGAAAAAATATGTGATATTTTAAAAAGAAAAACAAACTAAAATTTTTTCATTACCACAACCGTTCTAATATAAATCAATATTTTTTCATTCATATATTTTTATATTTTCTATTTTCATTTTATTTCTAATTTTATTTGTATTTCCATTTTTATTCTAATATAAATCAATATTTTTTCATTCATATATTTTCATATTTTCTATTTTTATTTTATTTCTAATTTTATTTGTATCTCCATTTTTAAATAAAATTAAAAAGTAAGCGATGGAAGAGAATGTACAAAATATAGCTTTTGAAACAATATTACATTTGTAATCTTGTTTCTGAAAATTCTCAAAAGGTACCCTTAAAAAATTAGTTTAATTCATAAAAATTTCATGATTATTTATAATTTAAGTTAGTAATTATTATTATTATTTTTTGATTATATTAAAAAATTTATTCAATAGTCTTATATATAAATTCATATATCAATATGAATATCTTTGATATATCATAGAAGGTAATTAGTTATATGATTTAATAATTATATTATTAAATATTTTTTTATAATCTATTAATTTTGAATCTTATTATTTTAAGACCGATATCTTTTTTGTCATTTTAAATTCAATCAGTTATATATATATATATATATATATATATATATATATATATAATTTTTACTGTTAAAATTCTAAAATTAATTATCACTAACCAAATCAAACTTTTAGTGTTGAACATTATGTTAACTCGTGGAATTCAATCTTAGAAATGGATTTCAATGACTTTATCAATTAAGAATTTATATATATGACAATTATAATTTCTTTAGAAATTGTGAGTGACAATATAATATATAAAGCAATTGAATTTTATTTATAAAAATTAAAAGTACCATTTTATGCTTCAAAAAATTTACTTCAAAATTAAATTCATCCCAAAATTTTATAATTAGAAACGAATTTTTAGAAGATGTTCTGATTTTATTGAATTGAAATTATATATATATATTAATTATTAACAATTTTATCAAATTCTAATATTTTAATCATGTACGATGGTGCGTGTTAATGTCTAGTTTATTATTTAATTACTCACGTGTTTATCTCACTCATAATTTATTTGACAAGCTTTATTATTTTATTAGTGGAATCTATTCTATTTATTTAATTAGTCACATGATCCATAACTTGAGCAATCTATTATAGTAAGTTAAATTTTATCTATTACATATTTATTTAGAATAGCATGTCAAGTATTCAAGTACATGGTTTACCAGATAAACTAGAGCATTAGCATTTTAAAAAGGGTTATAGTGTCAAATTTCCCCCCTAAATTTGGAGTCAAAGGGCAATTCACCTAGATTTTAATTTCTTAGACAATTTACCCAACAACTTGCTAAAAATAGTCAATCCATCCTAATCAGAGAATTTAATCCATAATAAAAAATTCAATTTAGTCATTAAACTTCATACTAAATATGAAGTTGTATAATAATAAAATTTTATTGAGTTATAATTGTTTTAATTTAAAAGTAATTTAATCCTAATATCTAATATAAATAATTAAATAATACTTTTTATTAAAATCTTTAGTTTAAATAATATTACTAAAGTCATATAATATTATACTTTTACCAAATTAAAATAAAATGTTATATTTTAGCAATAATTAATTTTAGCTTCTAATAAAATAATTTAATGATTTTTTCAGTCTCAAACTTAATTTAGATCTTCAAAATTTGATTTAATGAGAAGACTGGGTATGACTTAATAATTTTAAAATTATTTAATTTAATATGACAAAACCTATTTAAAAATATTTTTATTATGATTTAAATATTTATTATTTATAAATTTTGCACAAGTCTATTTAACCTTTATAAAATAATAAATAATCACAATTTTAAAATTATTAATTCTTAATAATCTTTATCAATATGTATTAGTTCTTATTAAACACTAAGATCAAATTATGTAAATTAAATAATTTTCCTCTAACTTAATTAAAAAACATTTTTATAAAGTTTAATACTTATTATATTTCAGTGACTAAATTGAATTTTTATTATAAATTAAAAACCTTGATTGGTGTAAATTGGCCATTTTAGTAAGTTACTGTACTAATTAACCAAAAAACTAAAAAAATATGGGTAAATTGCTCATTAACTTCAGGGGCCAATTTGATCTTTCATCCCATTAAAAAGTGGTCGAGCTGAGATCTTTACTAAAGGGATAAATTTTCCTTTTTCTAGAGAGAAATTAATAAGAGCATGTGTGTAATGTAATAAATTTAGGCCTAATAGCCTAAGAAATTCAAATTTTTATAAAATTTTACAATTTTGGCCAATTTCTTAAAAGTTATTAATTTAGTCATGATTCAATCAATTGATTGAATTCTAGCCAAATAGTGTTGTTGGTCAATATTATTATACAATGATATGGGTGTCAATTAGAAGATAAGGAATTCATATTAATGAGTCCAATACCACATTATTTATACATATTTAATTTTGAATTTTTACGGCATCTACGTTACTATTTATATTGCTTAATTTTGACCAACAACTCAATTTAACTAAAATTGCTTTCAATTAATCAAAACATCGTTAATTTAATAATTTTAAAAAAATTGACTAAGATCACAAACTTTTACAAAAAAAGTAACTTGTTACCTGCTATGTGTTATTTCAAGCGATAAATATTACAAAGACAAAGAAAATTTTGATAATTAGATTACGGAAACATTTGGAGTACAAGTTTAGTAGGTAATAAGTCAGTCTTTTTAGATATAGATCTCCACATAGAAGACTGTTAACTATGAGTGGCCAACTTAATTTGAGGCAAAAACCGAGAGCACGTAAGCAATCTTATGGCAGAGACAAGAAAGAAAAGGAGAGAAATAAACAAAAGAAAACCTAGATCATACATAACAATTAAACTGATTACACACCATCAATTATTAACTTTTTTCTAATTAAAGATCAGGAAAAAATACTCAAATTTAAAACTTTGTTCAAATTGAAATATATTACTTCTATATAATAAATTATAAATGAGTGAAAATATTAGTCAATTATATAGCATACAAATATTAATTATCATTTTCTATTTATATACTTAGCCTTTGTTTGGGAAGGTGGGAAACATAATCGAGTGCGGTAAACTGAGGGAAAGGAAAGGAAAGGATAATCACCTGATCCGACAAAATATTTTCCCGGTTTACGGTGAATTCTTGTAAGGTGCCATAATTTACATAAAAAGAGAAAGAGATATTCACGGTGAATTTTAAGGTGCCATAATTTATAGTAATTTTATATGTTTATTTAATAAAAAATTATAAAATTTTAAATCAATTTACATAAAAGTTTTTTTTTGAAAAATTTACATAAAAATATTTTAGTATATAATTTTATATAAAAATAACATATTAGAATATTTTATTAAAAATTCGGTCTAAATTTCTTAAAATAAATATATAAAAATATTAAAATTTACTATAAACTAAATCATTTTAAAAATTCACCAGTATTCACTCATTTTATATTCCTCACTTTTTTTTTCTTTCTTTTCTTTCCCACCTTACCTTTTTTTTTTTTTTTTTCAAACATAGGGTAAGAGTATGGTTGAGCATGGATCTTGGTGATTTCCGCCTGAACCGAATAACCGTATCGAAAAATACCAGAACCGAAATAACCGAAATTTTTTATAACCAAATTGAACTGATCCAAATTTTTTTTTATTACGGTATGGTACTGGTTCTTTAGTAAAACCCGTACCATAACCGTACCAGAACTGACCCGTCTTGTACTGATCCGGATCAAACCGTAGAACCGAATTTTTTACATATATTTATTAATAATTATTTATATTATATAAATAATACCTATTAAAAATAACTATAATATTATAAAATACTTTATACTATATAAAAAAATTATTTTATATTTATCATTTTATATAATTCAAGTAATTATTATCGAAATAAAAAAAATACTACATATTTAAAATAACTATAATATTATAATATACTTTATACTCTATAATAAAAATATAAGTTATATATTAATATATCATATAGTATACTGATACTAATATACATTACTCTAATACTAAATTTATTATTTACTATCTACTAACTTAACCCTAATACATTTTCTTACCACATACTACAAGCATATATTTAACAATTTGAATACACCGTCTTTCTCTTTAAATACACCGCTGCACCTCCTATTTTGCAATTCAGAAAGACAAAATCCTTAAGATAAATTTCTGGATAGAAAATCAAAAGGAAGAAGGAAGAAATTCGGTCGCGTAGACGTCTTCCTCCTTAGAACATACCGCCGCACCTTTCAATTTTCAATTCAGAAAGACAAAATCTCTAAGGAAAATTTCTAGACATAAATTCAAAAAGAAGAAGGAAGAAATTGGCTCGCCTAGACGTCTTTCTCTTTAGCGCCGCGCATAATTGGCTCACAAAAATGTAAAAGCAAGAATTGGCTCGCATAGACGTCTTCCTCTTTAGCGCTCTCTCTTCCCATAACTGTGTCATCGTTGTTCAGTCCCAATATTTTTTTTATTTTTTCTTTTTATTTTTGATGGGTAGATTGTTGGCAGCAACTGTTTATTTTAATAATCTCCATCTGTAAAATATTTTTATACTAGCAGTAACATATATTTTAATGATTTGTATTTGAACATTGAATGAATTGATATATTTGCAAGACACTGAATTGCAAAACAGGTTGTTAAGAATGTGATTGTAATTTTAATTCAGATTTTCATGCTACTTTCTTTAGGTTGGTAATTATATTTTTTCTAAATATATTTGATTAAATATGATATTAAAGTTATATTTTCTTAAATTTTTTAGAACCTAGCACCGAATTAAACTGTATTTAATCGTAAAAATTAATATAATATGGTATGAATCCTTTTATGTTTGGTACGGTACTAGTATTTTTATTTTAAAAGAACCGAAGTTTGATATAATACTAATAATTTATAGATAATCGAATTGTACCGACCCGTTCGTCGGTAAGAGTAAGCTAGCAGTTTTTTCTTTAATGCAATTAAAGATTGTATTGACTGTACTAGCGTCAAACCAAATACCACGACCAGTGGGGATCCTGAGCTTACACTTGGGTAGGTGGGGGCGGGGGGGACACCTTTCGGCCTACATAAAGAATGCTTTAAACGTTTCTATTTTCTTTTAAAAAAAATCCTTTTTATATCTTTTAAGTTCTGAAAACTACGTCCTTTTCTTGAACTGAATGATTCCATTCATAAAATATAGGTTACAAAGAAAGATGTCATTACTACAAACCCACCCATCACACAACTCATAATCAAACGAAACCCAGAAAAGAAAAATCAACAGCAAAACAAGAAAAAAGCCATAAACTTGTTGAAACTCCAGGGACTGGAAAGAGCTAATTTGAACTGCCGAGTGGTAAATCGGGACAAGGCTCAATAACTGATAAAATATTTAAATTTCGAGTAAGCCGGTGAGAAGTCCGGTGACAACCCCATAGATCTGAAAACTTGAAAGAAAAGTGGAGAGAGAATACTGTCGGGAAGGAAATGTATCATTTAATATCTTTAAACTGATGGATCAGTCATGTAAACTTTATGATCACCAGTCCTTAAATTTTTTTTTAAAAAAAAACCTTTTATTTGCTTTCATGGCCTCTGGGATTTTCAATTTTTATTTTGTCAAACTATCATCTAACTATTCGAGGGAAATCAGAATACCCACCTACACCTAATTATCAGGATAATGAAGTTGGAGCTCCAAGTTGTTGGAACATCAACAGACAATAGTAACGGCTTGGACTGGTAGCTGAATAACAGTGGGATCATGATCATGATTATATTCGGAAATTGTTCAACTAATAAAAATACGCATTTTTATGGACAAGAGGTACGCACGTCACTGCAGTACTTTAAAAGTTGAGTGAATGGATGCGAAGGAAGGAGCAACTGTACATGTGTTTTTACATATATAGTAGGGCCGGTTTTGAGGTATTGTGTAAGGTGGTATTGTAGAAAATGGAGGTATCTCTTGGAGTGAGAAAAGGTGCCTGGACTTCTGAAGAAGATGATCTTCTTAGGAAATGTGTTGAGAAATATGGAGAAGGAAGCTGGCATCAAGTTCCTCCCAGGGCAGGTATAACCTACTCATATAAGCAAAATCAATTGGCATTATTAATAATGTATATCATTTATATCAGGTGATTAATGATAATACATAATTCAAGCAATATAAACTTCATACTTAATAAATAATACTTTATATTAACGTGTAACGGATTTTATGTATTCACAATGTAATAGACGGAATCTATTTAACATATTTATATAATTAATCTTTTCTTTTTTTTTTTTACAATTTCAGGGATTGAATAGATGTCGGAAGAGTTGTAGACTGAGATGGCTGAATTATTTTAAGCCAAATATTAAAAGAGGAAATTTTATGACAGATGAAGTTGATTTAATTATCAGACTACATAAGCTATTGGGTAACAGGCAAGTGAGTTTACATTTCCTTAAAAGTTTACATATACATATAATATATATATATATATATATATATATATATATATATATATATATATATATACAAAAGATTTGATCCGGTTATTATCAATTATGTTATTTATTATTCAATTATAAATAAGTTTTATAATTCAGAAATTGCAACTGCACTTTCTTTATGTAAGAACTATAAATAAACCACATATATGTAATATATATTTAATAATATAATGAAGTCAACTTCATCTATTATAAAATATTCACTTCTAATATTTAGCTTCACATAATTCAACCATCTCAGTCTATAATCTCTTAGCATCTATTTAATTTTGAAATCTTGAAAGAAAAAAATCAATCAATTACGAAAAAAATTTATAGTTTTTACATTAAGAAGTGTAGTTGCAATTTCTGAATTAATTTTTTTTATAATTAAATAATAGTAATAGTGTTTTTTTATGTATTTAATTTATTTTTAGTCGCATTTATGTATATAAATTTTTTTTATATAAAAAAGCAAAAGTATTTTAAATTGAAAAAAATAATTATCAGCACACAACAAACAGATAGAGGCCTAATTTAATTAAATTTCATAAGAAACCCAAATATATTTTGTAGGCATAATTTAATATTTCTACTAACATACTTATTTCGAGTTGTCTTAGTCTCGAATTGTGTACTTTGGACAACTAATAAATAAGATTAAAGATTGATATCAAGCTTATTGATATTTTAAAAATCGCAGAATGCATACGTGATTTTGAACTTACTATGTTTGGTATTTATAACTATCTTAACTCGTTTTTTTAAATCATATAAATTATATTTATTGATTTGTATATGCACGTGTATCCACACAAATAAAGATAAGTGAAATTAAATTAGTATGATATAAAAATTCAAAGCTAATGCATACCTAGTTTCTTGAATTTTTTAAAAATCGTCACTTGGCCACTTGAATTTTTATTCGGTACTTATAGCTATCTGAACTAGTTTTTTTACACCACATAAATATCATTTTACTATTATTGAGAACGCATATAAGACAATTGCTCTGATATGAAATTGACTTATATAAATATCAAAAAAGAAATACTGAAAAATCAGCTAGGAGAACAAAACATTACTTTTTAGAATCCTAAATTCTCAAATTTAAATTTTGATTCTCATTTTCAATAAATTTACGTTTTCTTATAAAAATTATAAAATTTTGTTATCATTTTGAATATATCTACTCTCCAAGTTATAGTATTTTTTTTTTTTGAAGAATGTCATAAAAATGATTGTGCATCACATATCGCCCACATTTAAATACATGTCAACCAAAGCTGATGGCACAAAGAAGTATGAAGATTTATAATTCTAAAAGAACTAGTTCAGATGGCTATATGGACCAAATAAAAGTTCAAGTGACCAAATGATATTCTTAGAAAGTTCAAGGGAGCATGTATATATTCAGTCGTACTTTTTACCACTTGTACAAGTCAATTCCATATTAGAGCATTTGTCTTACACGCATTCTCAGAAACAATAAAAGGAGATTTATGTGGTCCAAAAGAATTAGTTCAGATGACCAAGGACCAAACAAATTTTCAAGTGCTTAAGTGATTATTATCAGAAAGTTCAAGCACCAAACATGCATTCGTCCTTTTAAAAATAATAAATTAAATTAAATTAGTACAATAATTTTTTTAATTATATAGAAATATACAACATTTATATGAAATATTTCTTAAAATAAATATTTTATATTTTAGGGTCTAAATTAAGATAATTTAACTAATTAGATTAAGAGCAATTACTATTTGCTCTATCTATATTTTTTGTTATACTAGTTACCCTTTAACATTTAAAAAATTATATATTTTCATCATTTCAATTTGTACATTTATACTAAAAAGTTTTTCTGTCAAAATTTCTATTAAATAATCACTCTATAAGGTTGGATTAAATACTATTCACCTTCTAATTTTTATATAATATATAAATTATCTCTCATATTTTATTTATTACATAAAAATATCCTTATCTTTTAATATAATTAATTACTACCTATTTCATCTAAAATCAAGATAGTTAAAAGACTAAATGAATTAAAAAAATTCAACTCAATCATTAAATCACTATTAAATATTAGACTCGTATAAAATTATTCTTATAATGAAAATAAATTTAGTGTCTATAAAAATAATTAACTAATATTTTCTTACTTACTCTAATTTTTATCATAATCTAATTCTAGTAAAATTTAAATATTTTAAAAGCACTTATATTTAGCAATATATTTAAAAATTTATATAATTTAACTTTAAATTATATAAAAAATAAATTTTATCACTACTTTTTTAGACACTAGAATTGTAATATGAAGTTTAAGGATTCAAATATTTTTTATTAATTTAATAATTTAATTGTATTGACTTTCAAAGAGAAGAAAAATTTAGTGAAATAAATAAAATATATAAGGGCAACTTACGTATTAGACTAAAAATCAAGAGATAAATAATATTTAACCAAACCTAGTTAAGGATTATTTAAGAAAATTCTAATGGAATGACTTTTTAATATAAAGTAAAAAAAATAAAAAATAATAACTTTTAAAAATCAAAGAGTAACTCTAGTATAATATAAAAATACAGAAAATAAATAATTTTAATCTAAAATTAGAGAAGTGGCTAACGTGGCAATCAGAAGTACCATTTACAATAAATTAAAATGAAATAACTTAAGTGAAACAATTTATTTAAAAATCATTCTATAAATATCTATAACTTAATTCAGTTGTTTTGAAATTAAGTTTTAGCTTATTTCATTAATTGCGAGCTTATAAATATTAAACATTAATTTATTAAAAATGGCGATAGGAAAGACTTAAGCTAGTGTTTAAGAAATAAAAGTAAAAGTCTTATTTTCCTTCTTTAAATTCGACATACACTGATATAAAAATTTGAATTGTTTGACATTTATATAAATTAGTTTTTCATCCACGTGCGTGTCATGTAAATATTAATATTTGACTCATTAATAAATTATTTTATATTATTTTTCTCATATAATTTTTGTATACATTGACATGAATCTCTAAGAATGTTTTAGTTATACTGATTATCATGAAATATTTTAAACAATTAATTAATAATAGATATGAATTAAAAATAAAATTTATTACTAAAAAATACATCTACTTAAAGTGTTGAATTTAATTGATATGTTTATTAATCTGGTTAATAATTCTAAGAATAAATATAAAATTACGCTAAAAACACAAAAAAAAATATTTTTTGTTGATATTTTGTCCGAACAAGATGGAGAAATAATAATTTGCTATATTCTTAAATTATCTATTTAAGTTATTTTCAGTGGTCTTTTCTATTATTTTAATCATTTTTTGCATGACCTAATTTTAAATTTAAATTTATCAATTAGCAATAAGAAATATAGTTTAAATATAGATCTTCAATAATTTTTCTAAAATTTTCTTAATTAATCGCATTTTATATCCTAAGAATATATCAAATTCCATCATATGAATTTTCTTTGCATGACAAAACTATAATAGAAATACAGTCAAGAATATTAGACAATTTCTAAGTATAGATTATGGTTTTTATTTGATATTTTCTATTAAATAATTTAGTAAAATATTAATAGAATTAGAATTTTATTTAAAAGCTTCCGATATAGAATAATACTTGTTATATAGAGTTTTATTTTTCCAATGTCATATGTTTACTTGGTAAATATGATCCATTCAACTTAAATATTCATATAATTCCTTAAGCCAATGTTTATTATATATATATATTGTAAATATTTTTTTATTTTTATTGTATAAGTCAATATGTACTATAAGACGATCTTATTATACTTTTTATTATTATTACTATTTATTTGATTAATCTGAAACTTTTTAATTTTTCAGACAAATTCCTTTATTTTTCATTATTCATGCAGATGGTCGTTGATAGCTGGCAGATTACCGGGAAGAACTGCAAATGATGTCAAGAACTACTGGAATACTCACCTACGCAAAAGACTATTACTTGCAAGAAAGATGTAACGATAATTAATAAACCTGTTAAGATAACAAAAGCAAATATATACAGGCCTCGACCTCGAATCATCTCCAATAAGTTCTTTTGGTCAATTAAAGAAATCCCACCTGCTACTGTAAACACTTATCATATTGGTGATCAAGCTAATAATAACAGCAACCTTTCCACCACCTCTCAGGCGGCGTTGCCGCCGGTAGAAGAGGATAATGAAATTATGTGGTGGAAAAGCTTGTTAACAGATGAGACGAAATTGACAGACAGGGCCAGTCAGAACAACGGGCCATCAAGAGATATTCAAAATAATAACATCAAAAATCATGTTGAAGAAGGAGAAGACCATTGCAACGTTGTCGCAGCCTTAGGTGAAATAAAGGCGGGGGATAGCAGTAGTACGTTCTTTGAAGAAGGCACGAGTCGGTGGGTTAATAGTAATGACTGTATTCATGATGACTCTCCTTTTGATGCGAACCTTTGGGATCTTCTCCTAGATGAAGAAAAGGACACAATCATGATGTGAGCTTTTCTTTCTAATGATTATGACTACTATTATTCTTCCCATGTATTAGTCCATGTTTGCCATATAAAAATCTCTGCAGCTCATTTAGATTTATTAATAATACTACAGTTTAAAATATATTTTTATCATGAACATATTATATACACAATCTTTGTAGTTTTCATTTTCGTATGTACCATATAACCACCAATTTGTTTTCATTGTAATTATATTTAAGAAATTAGTGTGCTAGTACCCATCACCATTCAAATTCTAAAATAATAAAATAAACTTTTTGGGTCAATTAAAATGAAAGACTAACATTGGTAGGAGCTCAAGGCCCACATAATACAATAAAAAGATGCAAGAAACAAGAACTTGGCAGAATCCACAAAAAGACTAAAAGGTCGAGAAAAGCTATAACTCATAGAATTAAAACAGGCGGGCATAATACCATCAATTCTAGAATCTTTTACAGTCATCTTGTTTACTGCTACCACTAAAGACCAGAGAATTACGACCACCACTGCATAATAAAATTTTAGTTAAAGTTAAGAATAATTTTTAAGATAAATTTAATAGAGGTAATATCGAAATAAAAATAATAATATATAACAATTTATTATTTTTTAAATAAAATAGATTTTAAACTTTTTCACCTTCTAAATAAAAAATTAAAATTTTAAGAAATGATAGATTTTAGAGTATGATATTATGTTATTTAATTAAATTTAGACTATTTTTACTTATTTAATAATAAATTTAAATTAAATTTACCAATTTTACAAAATTAATCGCCTAAAATCCTTCCGATTCCAACCATCTCTTGAAAAATATAGTTATTCACAGAACACGCCCGAAGATACAAAGAGAAAGGAGAGGGTGTGGGATAAGATTCCAGGGGCAAAAGCCACTAGAACCTACCCCTGAAGACAAACCCAACTGGGGGGTACAGATTGTCGATGTTCAAGATATTAATTAAATATTACTATTATGAATTAAAAAATATTAAAATATTAACTAATATATTTTTAAAATTAAAATTATTATTTAATTAAAAATTAATTAATTAGTTAATATAATATTAAAAAATAATTAATATAGCATATTTTATAATAGAATTAGAATTATTATCTAATTAGAAAGTTAATTAATTAGATGTTATAATATTAAAATATAATTAATATGTTATTTTTTGTAATTAGAATTAATAATTAATTAAAAATATAATTTATTAATTAATAAATTATCAAAAAAATTAAAATTATATATAATTTTAAAATTTTATGTGTAAATTAATATATATATATATATATATATATATATAGAAATAACAAAGGTTGAATTTACCCCTAAACTTATGTCCTAGGGTCAGAAAGTTAGAATTTTAACTTTTTTATCCAATAGGCCCACTTGTTAATTGAATTCCAATTTTGAAATATAAGCAACGAGTCTCTTCACATCCCAACTTAATATTAATTTAATCAATTAAAATAAAAACTTATTATTTAGAAAAAGAAAAAATTGATAAATTAAATTAAAATTATAAAAATTACTAAATAAAAAATAATAATAACTATAGTTGGTTGCCTCAACCCTTAGTTATTGCCTGCCTCGCCCACCACTACCACCAAGTACGTTGTCAAGTGCACTGTGTGACCCCTTGAAATGGATTTCGTAACCACTTAAGATGTAATAATTTGTTCATTTCTGTCATTTGATGTTTTACCAAATGTATCAGAAGGCCTATGTTCCATTTAGTTGATAGCTAGTTTGTTCCGTGTGGACATGGAGACAGAGCAAGAGACAGGAACGGCGGAAAATGGAATGGAAGAAGAGAGAAAAGAAAGGGTATCTTTTTGCAGTTTTCTTTTCTTAGAATATATTTGCAGATGTGTTTTACAATCCGATTTTTGAAAGAAAATTGAAATAGAAATTTAAGAACTCTTGCATTGAATTTTCTTTATCACCACAGACCAAATATTCAATCAAGGACCCATTGCATAATACTATCAGTACAAAAATCATCACTTTCTCCCCTTTGTATTTCCAGCCATCACAATCTCTTTCATGAAAGAAAGCAAGAAAAATGGGCCAATCTTTTGTTGATTTTCGAAACTACATATATTTTCAAAGTAGTGGGAAAGATGAAATTTTCATAATAAGATAGTAGGATTTTGGATTAATTTTTCTTTTTTAAAGAAATTACTATTCATCTCCTTTTTTTTTGTTATATTATACTAATTTATTCTTGATATTTAAAAACTATATTAAAACGACTTGCATTTTGTCATATTATACTAGATTTCCTTTCCATTAAATTTTATATTAATCAGCTGTTAATTGAAATTAAAAAAAATAATTTGCCCTTCAAAACCCATTTCTTCTCTATTTGTTTAACCTTAGCCACTACCCACCTATGCTTGTCCCTTTCTTTTTCTTTTTAAATTTAGATTGAAGAAGTTAAATACAACAATCTCTCACCATCTCTAAGCAATGCTGCACTGCCATCTTTAACCAACGCCGCGCAATCATTTCCACAATCTCCTATTGATGTTTCATGGTGTTTCAGCTCTCTGAAATGGTTTTCACCACCCGCGTCGACTAATGGCTTCTTAACTTGTAGTTTTGATGGCTGCGCTTTTGTTGAAATGAGTGATTTTGAAGTTTTGATGGAGGCTTGGAATTCCATTATTTAGGTGGGTAATTATTGTATTTTTACTATTTTTAAGTAAATTAAAATTGAGGTTAAAAAAGAAATAGGTGGTTGTTAAAATGTCTAGAAGAAAGAAAATAAAATAATTTTAAAGTGTTTCCCGTTGATATTTTTCTAGTTGAACAAGAATCTCAATAAAGAAATTATTGTTACGATATAGATGGTTGTTATGTGAAAGTATAATTTTAATATATGCGTCGAATGGAGAAAATCATTTTATGTATTAAATCGATTCACTGAATAAAAAAATCGCAATTCTCTCTCTTTCTTCTTTATTTTTCTTCAACATAATTTTTATCTATGGTTAAGGATCATAATAGAGTTATTGGTTTTGACGGAAAAATTGATTGTAGTGGTAGAGATGGTGGCACTGATGATAAGTTTATTAATTTGTTACACTTTTTTTTTTCTTTTTGAGAAAAAAGCATTTGATAGTTGAGAAAGTAAAAGAAAATGAGAAGGAATATAAATGAAAAAAGAAGTAAGGGTGATTTTGTCTTTTTATATTAAAACTAACACTTGATCGACAAAGAATCTAACGGGAAAGAGAGTTTCAGTATAATTTGAGAAAATGCAAGGGTTTTTTTTTTTCTTCACTTTTTGGATAGAAAAAATAGAAAAAGAAGTGTTTTTTTTTCTTATTCTTTCCACCATTTTTATTTCTTTCCAAACAAAATAGGGGAAAGAGATTTTTATTTAATGAAAGCTTAACTGCAGCCAAAGAATAATAATCATTCTCTTGGGTGTCTTTATTATAAAAAATATGAACTTTTTTCCAATATTGTAAAGTTGAGATTTGAGTTCGAGAGGTGCCAAGTTTTCGGACCATAACGCTTCCTAATTTTCCGAGGAAAACATTTTGTTATCAAATAATAAATTCTCTCCTTTCAAAAACACAATAATTCACATTTAATTTATATATTAATTAAGAAATATAAAGCTTTTCAGTTTTATTATTATTATTATTATTATCTTTTAGAAATTTTTGTTACTTTTTTTTGTAAAAATTATAATCTAAAAGCATCAAAATAAAAATTAATCATGTAATAATATCTGTTAAGTAAATGCACTATATTTTAAGACAAAATAAAAAGATATTCTTCTAAGACAGAAGGATTACGAAAGAACATTCCACGGTGTCCCTAAAAATACTTTGTGTCCATTTATAGTAGTGGCACCGCCAATGTCCGGAAAAACCAAATATAGGTAACATAAACAGAGAGATTGCTGCAACACAAAAATAATTCTGACTTAAGATTCCAAATATAATTTAGCACCAAAACGCCTTTTGATTCTCAAGAATCTAACCCAACAAATATCAATAGAACTTGATCGATTAGAAACCCTCCAAATACAACAAGAATTGGAACAAGAACCGCCTCTTTCTTGCTGGTGGCAGCAACATATATCTGCCTATTTGTATATAATACAATATTGTTATCGTGTTATATATTCGATATATAGGGAGAAAGAAAGAAAAAAGAAAGGAAGAAAGAAAAAGATGCTAACTATTAAGAAAGTTCCTACGGTGGTTTCCAAATTATCAGGAGGATGACAGTTCTGATACAAGCTTTGAAGGGTGTGGGCGTGATTGCCTTGGAAACTGTTGTTTACCTGGTACATAATTTACTGAATTCCTTACTTTTTCTTTCATATTCTGATTAATCTAGTTTGTAGCTGTCTGGAAACTGCTTATAAAACTAGAGCTCTTGTCCGAGTGATAGGTGTGTTTGCGTTCTGTGCATGCAAGAATTAACTTTAGAATTTTCACAATATAATTTTCAAATGCATAATCTCACATAGCATGGAGATACCACCTGACAATTGGTTCACCTTTTAGTTTGAATGAATTATCTATAAAAATATATATATTTTTTTTTAATTGTAGGATTACATAAAATTCATAAGCATATAATTTGTAAATCATCCCGTTGCGTTGTAGATACCCAATATCCCATCAATGTATTTTAGATCATGTCTTATTGAAACAGAGGAAAAGAAAAAGGAAAATATAAGTATTCTGTATTATCTTCTGTCAAAATTATAATTATTTTTGTCTTTTCAGGATCAAATTTGCCTTTATATTCCTTTAAGAAAGATGGAGAGAATTTATTGCAAAATGGCGAGATGAAATTTTCCAAAGAGCAGCCTCAAATTTGTTTCCTGCACAATCTGTTGTTGGGTCAATGGGAAGATCGAATGTGTCGTGGCCTTCTTCGCTATGATGTGACAGCTTGTGAGACAAGGATCATTCCTGGAAAATATGGGTTTATTGCACAGTTAAACGAGGGTCGGCATCTCAAGAAAAGACCTACTGAGTTCAGGGTTGACAATGTACTTCAATCATTTGATGATAGTAAATTCAATTTCACTAGAATTGGACAAGAAGAAGTGCTTTTCAGGTTCGAGCAAGGCCAAGAAAACATGAGCCACTTCTTCCCTAATCCACCTCCTTCAGCTGATGACTCTAGTTCTCCTAGTATTGTAGCTATCAATGTAAGCAAACTTAGTCTAATTCTTCGGTTTGATATGAGATTGGTGATTTTGGATTATTGTTTAGCAACTGTTCTTTTTTTCCTTATATATCAGGTAAGCCCCATTGAGTTTGGACATGTTCTGTTGATACCTCGTGTTCTTGATTGCTTTCCTCAAAGGATCGATCTTGACAGCTTCTTGCTTGCTGTTCACTTGGCTAAAGAAGCATCAGACCCTTTCTTTAGAGTCGGTTACAATAGTTTGGGTGCTTTCGCCACGATTAATCATCTGCACTTCCAGGTAACTTTCTCTATCTAATTGCCCTGCTACTCATTGTATTAGAAACTGTCCTTTCTGACTCCTGAGATTTTTTAATATTTGCAGGCATATTACTTGGCCGCAACTTTCCTAGTTGAGAAAGCTCCAAGTAAAAAAATAATGATTGTGGAAGGTTCAGAAGGTAGAGGAGTGATTGTGTCGCAGCTTTTGAATTATCCGGTACGAGGTCTTGTCTTTGAAGGTGGAAATACAATGCAAGATCTCTCTGATTCAGTTGCTAGTTCTTGCATTTATCTCCAGAACAACAATGTTGCCTTCAATGTGCTGATTGCTGAATGCGGAAGAAGAGTCTTCCTGTTTCCCCAGGTAATATGTTTTTTCTTATGAACTTCATAAGCTGATTCAGATTGAAGGGTTGTTTTCTGTTTCTTGTTCTTGAAAGATATTCTTATCAGTATCAGCGAATGTACAGTGTTACGCAGAGAAACAAGCACTTGGTGAAGTAAGCCAGGAGCTTCTCGACATTCAAGTAAATCCAGCTGTTTGGGAAATCAGTGGACATATAGTGCTAAAGAGAAGAAAGGATTTTGAGGATGCATCAGAAATATCTGCGTGGCGACTGCTTGCCGAGGTTTCCCTATCAGAAGAGAGGTTCAAAGAGGTTAAAGCCTGCATTTTAGAAGCAGCAGGCTTTCAGGAGGAAGTTCTGGCGGAGAATAACAGAAATCATGCGGAGGAATCAATCTGCAGTGACCAACAATCTCCAAAAGCTATCTCGCATTTACTTCAAGATTGTGCAGTTTTTCACTGAAAGAGTATGCAAGGTTCAATTATTCAAACTTCACATCTTCTACAACAACTTCCAATATGTGATTCCAGTTTTGGGAAATTTTTTTGTCCTGCATTACTGGGTGCGAGAAACTAATTGTCTAGCAGTTCTATTTTTTTGAGCTAGAACCAGGTGACTTGACGTTTCTTGGATTATTGTACATAACATTGGATTAGTTAACAGTGCTGATTTCATCAGTGGAAAAACACAGATCCTGACTGGATTTCTTGTAGTTCTTTCATTTCATTTCATTTTTGAGGTTATCATGTTAATTTTTACCAGTTTTCTGGTAATAGTAGAAACTGTAATAATCAATAAGAACATAAATTACTAAAATATCTTTAATGTAAGTATAGTATATATTTTCGTTGATCATTGTTTCAAAATTATTTATTTTGGTCCATGAGACTCGCATTGGCTCCACATTTTAAAGCAAAATCATAAAGATCTCCATTATACTTCAACTACATTTTAAGTTGGAGTGGATATTATTTCCCCCAGGCTTTGAATTCTCATATTTTAATTTTAAATTTCTATATTATAGGCATCTTATTAATGTGGAAAGAATTTTGGGGTTTTTCTCAGGTTAGGGGATTTAAAAAAGAAAATTATCATTTTAGAGTAAAATTATACAAAAATTTAGTTTTAGGGTAGTTTTGAAACTAATTCTCATTTTAGGATTTTGGCTACGTGGACACTGCTTGGTATTTTTCTTGGCTATATGGACGCTGTCCGCTAGTTGAATTAACGGATAGGACCATCTGCTAGTCCATTTGGTGGACAATGGTGCTAAAAGAATTTAAGAACTGTCCTTAATTTGAAGTGTAAATAATTTAAAAACTGTTCACCACTTGAGACCGCGGACATAAAAAGAAAAATAAAAAAACAATAAGAGTTGCCTATCAACTGAAGTGGTGGATAAAATATTAAAAGTAAAAAAATTAATTTGTAGAGATCTTTTTATATTCTAATATTTTATTTATAAATTTTTAAAATATGTCATTAAATTAAATAGCATTATAATTAAGATATAAATTTAAAATTAAGAAACTACTTATATTAGAAATAAATTATACCCAACATGATTAAATACATGCATAACAAGAATATTGTGTCTCACAAAATCTTTTAGGATATTTGATCTTAGTCACATGGCTCTCCAACCATGCACTAGCTGCACACGTAGTAGGATTACCATCATAGATAAATTTTTCTAGAGGACAATGTCTTACTAGAGAATCAAGTTAAAAATTTTATATAATTTTTTTATTTTTAAATTTTTATTTTAATTGTAAATCACATCTCAAATTTTTTTATAAATAAATTATATTAATTAATTAAAATTGAAATAATTTAAATTAGATAAATATTAGAATACCTAAGATAACTTCTATAAAGTAATTTTTGCTTTTGTTCTTTTTTATGTATGCCACTTTCATTTCGGACAGTCCTTTTTTTTTGCCCTTTCTATCTGCCACTTGAAGTAGGAGACAACCCTTCATTTCTACCTTTTACTTGTGGACAACTCTATTTGCTAATTCAATTAGCAGACAGTGTACATGTGTGTAAATATTGAAAAATGAGGATTTAATTTGAAAAAAAGGAAATAACTTTTCTTTTATGAACATGAAGAATATAAAAAAAAAAAAAACTACAATCTTTGAAGAGAAGAATTCAATTCTTGATTGTTGATGATGTTTTTATTAGAGAATCAAATAGAAATTCGCAATTGCAGATCCTCTAGGCTATCTCACACAACCAACTTCAAGCAAAGCTATTCAATTCTTGAAGACGAATAACTCTTTCTCCTCTCTCAAGTTTTCTACTATGATAACTTTATTATGATAGTAAATATGTTGATTATCTCTCTTCTTCTTATAATAATAGGAGTAAGAAACTCTCTTATATAGTACAGTTTACAAATACATGTCATTACAACACTCTTTTATGATAACACTTGTCAAGCTATATTCACACCACGTATCAAACTACTTTCTTAATACATGTCATTATAAATGCTTTTCGTGATGACACATGTCAAGCTGCACACACTGTCATCATCAAACCCTTTTGATGATAACACGTGTCAAGCTGCTTTCTTAAAATATGTCATCATAAAATCCTTTTGCTGATGACATACGTATCATCATAAAACCTTTTGTGATGACACCTATCAAGTTGTCGTTTAAATACATATCATTATAAACTCTTTTGTGATGACATATGTCAAGCTCCTTCAATATGTAACACTTATATAATTATATATTATCATTAGTTAGACATTTACGGACTTTAACTTCGGAAGATGCTAGTGTTTCTACTCGAGGTACAAGTCAAATCCATTGTCATGCTTGAGTTGTGTGTGACTTTCTAGGTTCATTATTAATGGCAATAAAAATTTAATATTAAACTCTTTAATATTAATTAAAATACTTTAATCAACTAACGAAACCATTAAATAATTGTCCTTCAATTGTTCCCATAAACTATAAGGACATCTAGCAACATATTATAATTATTCAATTAATAATAAAGACATTGATCATCCATGAACCCTTTATTTATGATTACCGTGTAATTAAACCCTTCCATTGAACAATATCCCGATCAAGTAAGGATCATGGAATAGTCAAATCCACTAACTTGATTCTATGATCAAATCTAGAATACATCTCGACTAAATATGATTAATGCAAAAATCTATTTTCCATTAATCATAATTACCTCGGTCAATGATTTCTTAGTCAAGATGTTATCTAATCGCATAGGATACTCTCCTTGAACTGCCGAGTGGTAAATCGGGACAAGGCTCAATAACTGATAAAATATTTAAATTTCGAGTAAGCCGGTGAGAAGTCCGGTGACAACCCCATAGATCTGAAAACTTGAAAGAAAAGTGGAGAGAGAATACTGTCGGGAAGGAAATGTATCATTTAATATCTTTAAACTGATGGATCAGTCATGTAAACTTTATGATCACCAGTCCTTAAATTTTTTTTTTAAAAAAAAAACCTTTTTATTTGCTTTCATGGCCTCTGGGATTTTCAATTTTTATTTTGTCAAACTATCATCTAACTATTCGAGGGAAATCAGAATACCCACCTACACCTAATTATCAGGATAATGAAGTTGGAGCTCCAAGTTGTTGGAACATCAACAGACAATAGTAACGGCTTGGACTGGTAGCTGAATAACAGTGGGATCATGATCATGATTATATTCGGAAATTGTTCAACTAATAAAAATACGCATTTTTATGGACAAGAGGTACGCACGTCACTGCAGTACTTTAAAAGTTGAGTGAATGGATGCGAAGGAAGGAGCAACTGTACATGTGTTTTTACATATATAGTAGGGCCGGTTTTGAGGTATTGTGTAAGGTGGTATTGTAGAAAATGGAGGTATCTCTTGGAGTGAGAAAAGGTGCCTGGACTTCTGAAGAAGATGATCTTCTTAGGAAATGTGTTGAGAAATATGGAGAAGGAAGCTGGCATCAAGTTCCTCCCAGGGCAGGTATAACCTACTCATATAAGCAAAATCAATTGGCATTATTAATAATGTATATCATTTATATCAGGTGATTAATGATAATACATAATTCAAGCAATATAAACTTCATACTTAATAAATAATACTTTATATTAACGTGTAACGGATTTTATGTATTCACAATGTAATAGACGGAATCTATTTAACATATTTATATAATTAATCTTTTCTTTTTTTTTTTTACAATTTCAGGATTGAATAGATGTCGGAAGAGTTGTAGACTGAGATGGCTGAATTATCTTAAGCCAAATATTAAAAGAGGAAATTTTATGACAGATGAAGTTGATTTAATTATCAGACTACATAAGCTATTGGGTAACAGGCAAGTGAGTTTACATTTCCTTAAAAGTTTACATATACATATAATATATATATATATATATATATACAAAAGATTTGATCCGGTTATTATCAATTATGTTATTTATTATTCAATTATAAATAAGTTTTATAATTCAGAAATTGCAACTGCACTTTCTTTATGTAAGAACTATAAATAAACCACATATATGTAATATATATTTAATAATATAATGAAGTCAACTTCATCTATTATAAAATATTCACTTCTAATATTTAGCTTCACATAATTCAACCATCTCAGTCTATAATCTCTTAGCATCTATTTAATTTTGAAATCTTGAAAGAAAAAAATCAATCAATTACGAAAAAAATTTATAGTTTTTACATTAAGAAGTGTAGTTGCAATTTCTGAATTAATTTTTTTTTATAATTAAATAATAGTAATAGTGTTTTTTTATGTATTTAATTTATTTTTAGTCGCATTTATGTATATAAATTTTTTTTATATAAAAAAGCAAAAGTATTTTAAATTGAAAAAAATAATTATCAGCACACAACAAACAGATAGAGGCCTAATTTAATTAAATTTCATAAGAAACCCAAATATATTTTGTAGGCATAATTTAATATTTCTACTAACATACTTATTTCGAGTTGTCTTAGTCTCGAATTGTGTACTTTGGACAACTAATAAATAAGATTAAAGATTGATATCAAGCTTATTGATATTTTAAAAATCGCAGAATGCATACGTGATTTTGAACTTACTATGTTTGGTATTTATAACTATCTTAACTCGTTTTTTTAAATCATATAAATTATATTTATTGATTTGTATATGCACGTGTATCCACACAAATAAAGATAAGTGAAATTAAATTAGTATGATATAAAAATTCAAAGCTAATGCATACCTAGTTTCTTGAATTTTTTAAAAATCGTCACTTGGCCACTTGAATTTTTATTCGGTACTTATAGCTATCTGAACTAGTTTTTTTACACCACATAAATATCATTTTACTATTATTGAGAACGCATATAAGACAATTGCTCTGATATGAAATTGACTTATATAAATATCAAAAAAGAAATACTGAAAAATCAGCTAGGAGAACAAAACATTACTTTTTAGAATCCTAAATTCTCAAATTTAAATTTTGATTCTCATTTTCAATAAATTTACGTTTTCTTATAAAAATTATAAAATTTTGTTATCATTTTGAATATATCTACTCTCCAAGTTATAGTATTTTTTTTTTTTGAAGAATGTCATAAAAATGATTGTGCATCACATATCGCCCACATTTAAATACATGTCAACCAAAGCTGATGGCACAAAGAAGTATGAAGATTTATAATTCTAAAAGAACTAGTTCAGATGGCTATATGGACCAAATAAAAGTTCAAGTGACCAAATGATATTCTTAGAAAGTTCAAGGGAGCATGTATATATTCAGTCGTACTTTTACCACTTGTACAAGTCAATTCCATATTAGAGCATTTGTCTTACACGCATTCTCAGAAACAATAAAAGGAGATTTATGTGGTCCAAAAGAATTAGTTCAGATGACCAAGGACCAAACAAATTTTCAAGTGCTTAAGTGATTATTATCAGAAAGTTCAAGCACCAAACATGCATTCGTCCTTTTAAAAATAATAAATTAAATTAAATTAGTACAATAATTTTTTTAATTATATAGAAATATACAACATTTATATGAAATATTTCTTAAAATAAATATTTTATATTTTAGGGTCTAAATTAAGATAATTTAACTAATTAGATTAAGAGCAATTACTATTTGCTCTATCTATATTTTTTGTTATACTAGTTACCCTTTAACATTTAAAAAATTATATATTTTCATCATTTCAATTTGTACATTTATACTAAAAAGTTTTTCTGTCAAAATTTCTATTAAATAATCACTCTATAAGGTTGGATTAAATACTATTCACCTTCTAATTTTTATATAATATATAAATTATCTCTCATATTTTATTTATTACATAAAAATATCCTTATCTTTTAATATAATTAATTACTACCTATTTCATCTAAAATCAAGATAGTTAAAAGACTAAATGAATTAAAAAAATTCAACTCAATCATTAAATCACTATTAAATATTAGACTCGTATAAAATTATTCTTATAATGAAAATAAATTTAGTGTCTATAAAAATAATTAACTAATATTTTCTTACTTACTCTAATTTTTATCATAATCTAATTCTAGTAAAATTTAAATATTTTAAAAGCACTTATATTTAGCAATATATTTAAAAATTTATATAATTTAACTTTAAATTATATAAAAAATAAATTTTTATCACTACTTTTTTAGACACTAGAATTGTAATATGAAGTTTAAGGATTCAAATATTTTTTTATTAATTTAATAATTTAATTGTATTGACTTTCAAAGAGAAGAAAAATTTAGTGAAATAAATAAAATATATAAGGGCAACTTACGTATTAGACTAAAAATCAAGAGATAAATAATATTTAACCAAACCTAGTTAAGGATTATTTAAGAAAATTCTAATGGAATGACTTTTTAATATAAAGTAAAAAAAATAAAAAATAATAACTTTTAAAAATCAAAGAGTAACTCTAGTATAATATAAAAAATACAGAAAATAAATAATTTTAATCTAAAATTAGAGAAGTGGCTAACGTGGCAATCAGAAGTACCATTTACAATAAATTAAAATGAAATAACTTAAGTGAAACAATTTATTTAAAAATCATTCTATAAATATCTATAACTTAATTCAGTTGTTTTGAAATTAAGTTTTAGCTTATTTTCATTAATTGCGAGCTTATAAATATTAAACATTAATTTATTAAAAATGGCGATAGGAAAGACTTAAGCTAGTGTTTAAGAAATAAAAGTAAAAGTCTTATTTTCCTTCTTTAAATTCGACATACACTGATATAAAAATTTGAATTGTTTGACATTTATATAAATTAGTTTTTCATCCACGTGCGTGTCATGTAAATATTAATATTTGACTCATTAATAAATTATTTTATATTATTTTTCTCATATAATTTTTGTATACATTGACATGAATCTCTAAGAATGTTTTAGTTATACTGATTATCATGAAATATTTTAAACAATTAATTAATAATAGATATGAATTAAAAATAAAATTTATTACTAAAAAATACATCTACTTAAAGTGTTGAATTTAATTGATATGTTTATTAATCTGGTTAATAATTCTAAGAATAAATATAAAATTACGCTAAAAACACAAAAAAAATATTTTTTGTTGATATTTTGTCCGAACAAGATGGAGAAATAATAATTTGCTATATTCTTAAATTATCTATTTAAGTTATTTTCAGTGGTCTTTTCTATTATTTTAATCATTTTTTGCATGACCTAATTTTAAATTTAAATTTATCAATTAGCAATAAGAAATATAGTTTAAATATAGATCTTCAATAATTTTTCTAAAATTTTCTTAATTAATCGCATTTTATATCCTAAGAATATATCAAATTCCATCATATGAATTTTCTTTGCATGACAAAACTATAATAGAAATACAGTCAAGAATATTAGACAATTTCTAAGTATAGATTATGGTTTTTATTTGATATTTTCTATTAAATAATTTAGTAAAATATTAATAGAATTAGAATTTTATTTAAAAGCTTCCGATATAGAATAATACTTGTTATATAGAGTTTTATTTTTCCAATGTCATATGTTTACTTGGTAAATATGATCCATTCAACTTAAATATTCATATAATTCCTTAAGCCAATGTTTATTATATATATATATTGTAAATATTTTTTTATTTTTATTGTATAAGTCAATATGTACTATAAGACGATCTTATTATACTTTTTATTATTATTACTATTTATTTGATTAATCTGAAACTTTTTAATTTTTCAGACAAATTCCTTTATTTTTCATTATTCATGCAGATGGTCGTTGATAGCTGGCAGATTACCGGGAAGAACTGCAAATGATGTCAAGAACTACTGGAATACTCACCTACGCAAAAAGACTATTACTTGCAAGAAAGATGTAACGATAATTAATAAACCTGTTAAGATAACAAAAGCAAATATATACAGGCCTCGACCTCGAATCATCTCCAATAAGTTCTTTTGGTCAATTAAAGAAATCCCACCTGCTACTGTAAACACTTATCATATTGGTGATCAAGCTAATAATAACAGCAACCTTTCCACCACCTCTCAGGCGGCGTTGCCGCCGGTAGAAGAGGATAATGAAATTATGTGGTGGAAAAGCTTGTTAACAGATGAGACGAAATTGACAGACAGGGCCAGTCAGAACAACGGGCCATCAAGAGATATTCAAAATAATAACATCAAAAATCATGTTGAAGAAGGAGAAGACCATTGCAACGTTGTCGCAGCCTTAGGTGAAATAAAGGCGGGGGATAGCAGTAGTACGTTCTTTGAAGAAGGCACGAGTCGGTGGGTTAATAGTAATGACTGTATTCATGATGACTCTCCTTTTGATGCGAACCTTTGGGATCTTCTCCTAGATGAAGAAAAGGACACAATCATGATGTGAGCTTTTCTTTCTAATGATTATGACTACTATTATTCTTCCCATGTATTAGTCCATGTTTGCCATATAAAAATCTCTGCAGCTCATTTAGATTTATTAATAATACTACAGTTTAAAATATATTTTTATCATGAACATATTATATACACAATCTTTGTAGTTTTCATTTTCGTATGTACCATATAACCACCAATTTGTTTTCATTGTAATTATATTTAAGAAATTAGTGTGCTAGTACCCATCACCATTCAAATTCTAAAATAATAAAATAAACTTTTTGGGTCAATTAAAATGAAAGACTAACATTGGTAGGAGCTCAAGGCCCACATAATACAATAAAAAGATGCAAGAAACAAGAACTTGGCAGAATCCACAAAAAGACTAAAAGGTCGAGAAAAGCTATAACTCATAGAATTAAAACAGGCGGGCATAATACCATCAATTCTAGAATCTTTTACAGTCATCTTGTTTACTGCTACCACTAAAGACCAGAGAATTACGACCACCACTGCATAATAAAATTTTAGTTAAAGTTAAGAATAATTTTTAAGATAAATTTAATAGAGGTAATATCGAAATAAAAATAATAATATATAACAATTTATTATTTTTTAAATAAAATAGATTTTAAACTTTTTCACCTTCTAAATAAAAAATTAAAATTTTAAGAAATGATAGATTTTAGAGTATGATATTATGTTATTTAATTAAATTTAGACTATTTTTACTTATTTAATAATAAATTTAAATTAAATTTACCAATTTTACAAAATTAATCGCCTAAAATCCTTCGATTCCAACCATCTCTTGAAAAAATATAGTTATTCACAGAACACGCCCGAAGATACAAAGAGAAAGGAGAGGGTGTGGGATAAGATTCCAGGGGCAAAAGCCACTAGAACCTACCCCTGAAGACAAACCCAACTGGGGGGTACAGATTGTCGATGTTCAAGATATTAATTAAATATTACTATTATGAATTAAAAAAATATTAAAATATTAACTAATATATTTTTAAAATTAAAATTATTATTTAATTAAAAATTAATTAATTAGTTAATATAATATTAAAAAATAATTAATATAGCATATTTTATAATAGAATTAGAATTATTATCTAATTAGAAAGTTAATTAATTAGATGTTATAATATTAAAATATAATTAATATGTTATTTTTGTAATTAGAATTAATAATTAATTAAAAATATAATTTATTAATTAATAAATTATCAAAAAATTAAAATTATATATAATTTTAAAATTTTATGTGTAAATTAATATATATATATATATATATATATATATAGAAATAACAAAGGTTGAATTTACCCCTAAACTTATGTCCTAGGGTCAGAAAGTTAGAATTTTAACTTTTTTATCCAATAGGCCCACTTGTTAATTGAATTCCAATTTTGAAATATAAGCAACGAGTCTCTTCACATCCCAACTTAATATTAATTTAATCAATTAAAATAAAAACTTATTATTTAGAAAAAGAAAAAATTGATAAATTAAATTAAAATTATAAAAATTACTAAATAAAAAATAATAATAACTATAGTTGGTTGCCTCAACCCTTAGTTATTGCCTGCCTCGCCCACCACTACCACCAAGTACGTTGTCAAGTGCACTGTGTGACCCCTTGAAATGGATTTCGTAACCACTTAAGATGTAATAATTTGTTCATTTCTGTCATTTGATGTTTTACCAAATGTATCAGAAGGCCTATGTTCCATTTAGTTGATAGCTAGTTTGTTCCGTGTGGACATGGAGACAGAGCAAGAGACAGGAACGGCGGAAAATGGAATGGAAGAAGAGAGAAAAGAAAGGGTATCTTTTTGCAGTTTTCTTTTCTTAGAATATATTTGCAGATGTGTTTTACAATCCGATTTTTGAAAGAAAATTGAAATAGAAATTTAAGAACTCTTGCATTGAATTTTCTTTATCACCACAGACCAAATATTCAATCAAGGACCCATTGCATAATACTATCAGTACAAAAATCATCACTTTCTCCCCTTTGTATTTCCAGCCATCACAATCTCTTTCATGAAAGAAAGCAAGAAAAATGGGCCAATCTTTTTGTTGATTTTCGAAACTACATATATTTTCAAAGTAGTGGGAAAGATGAAATTTTCATAATAAGATAGTAGGATTTTGGATTAATTTTTCTTTTTTAAAGAAATTACTATTCATCTCCTTTTTTTTTGTTATATTATACTAATTTATTCTTGATATTTAAAAACTATATTAAAACGACTTGCATTTTGTCATATTATACTAGATTTCCTTTCCATTAAATTTTATATTAATCAGCTGTTAATTGAAATTAAAAAAAATAATTTGCCCTTCAAAACCCATTTCTTCTCTATTTGTTTAACCTTAGCCACTACCCACCTATGCTTGTCCCTTTCTTTTTCTTTTTAAATTTAGATTGAAGAAGTTAAATACAACAATCTCTCACCATCTCTAAGCAATGCTGCACTGCCATCTTTAACCAACGCCGCGCAATCATTTCCACAATCTCCTATTGATGTTTCATGGTGTTTCAGCTCTCTGAAATGGTTTTCACCACCCGCGTCGACTAATGGCTTCTTAACTTGTAGTTTTGATGGCTGCGCTTTTGTTGAAATGAGTGATTTTGAAGTTTTGATGGAGGCTTGGAATTCCATTATTTAGGTGGGTAATTATTGTATTTTTACTATTTTTAAGTAAATTAAAATTGAGGTTAAAAAAGAAATAGGTGGTTGTTAAAATGTCTAGAAGAAAGAAAATAAAATAATTTTAAAGTGTTTCCCGTTGATATTTTTCTAGTTGAACAAGAATCTCAATAAAGAAATTATTGTTACGATATAGATGGTTGTTATGTGAAAGTATAATTTTAATATATGCGTCGAATGGAGAAAATCATTTTATGTATTAAATCGATTCACTGAATAAAAAAATCGCAATTCTCTCTCTTTCTTCTTTATTTTTCTTCAACATAATTTTTATCTATGGTTAAGGATCATAATAGAGTTATTGGTTTTGACGGAAAAATTGATTGTAGTGGTAGAGATGGTGGCACTGATGATAAGTTTATTAATTTGTTACACTTTTTTTTTTCTTTTTGAGAAAAAAGCATTTGATAGTTGAGAAAGTAAAAGAAAATGAGAAGGAATATAAATGAAAAAAGAAGTAAGGGTGATTTTGTCTTTTTATATTAAAACTAACACTTGATCGACAAAGAATCTAACGGGAAAGAGAGTTTCAGTATAATTTGAGAAAATGCAAGGGTTTTTTTTTTCTTCACTTTTGGATAGAAAAATAGAAAAAGAAGTGTTTTTTTTCTTATTCTTTCCACCATTTTTATTTCTTTCCAAACAAAATAGGGGAAAGAGATTTTTATTTAATGAAAGCTTAACTGCAGCCAAAGAATAATAATCATTCTCTTGGGTGTCTTTATTATAAAAAATATGAACTTTTTTCCAATATTGTAAAGTTGAGATTTGAGTTCGAGAGGTGCCAAGTTTTCGGACCATAACGCTTCCTAATTTTCCGAGGAAAACATTTTGTTATCAAATAATAAATTCTCTCCTTTCAAAAACACAATAATTCACATTTAATTTATATATTAATTAAGAAATATAAAGCTTTTCAGTTTTATTATTATTATTATTATTATCTTTTAGAAATTTTTGTTACTTTTTTTTGTAAAAATTATAATCTAAAAGCATCAAAATAAAAATTAATCATGTAATAATATCTGTTAAGTAAATGCACTATATTTTAAGACAAAATAAAAAGATATTCTTCTAAGACAGAAGGATTACGAAAGAACATTCCACGGTGTCCCTAAAAATACTTTGTGTCCATTTATAGTAGTGGCACCGCCAATGTCCGGAAAAACCAAATATAGGTAACATAAACAGAGAGATTGCTGCAACACAAAAATAATTCTGACTTAAGATTCCAAATATAATTTAGCACCAAAACGCCTTTTGATTCTCAAGAATCTAACCCAACAAATATCAATAGAACTTGATCGATTAGAAACCCTCCAAATACAACAAGAATTGGAACAAGAACCGCCTCTTTCTTGCTGGTGGCAGCAACATATATCTGCCTATTTGTATATAATACAATATTGTTATCGTGTTATATATTCGATATATAGGGAGAAAGAAAGAAAAAAGAAAGGAAGAAAGAAAAAGATGCTAACTATTAAGAAAGTTCCTACGGTGGTTTCAAATTATCAGGAGGATGACAGTTCTGATACAAGCTTTGAAGGGTGTGGGCGTGATTGCCTTGGAAACTGTTGTTTACCTGGTACATAATTTACTGAATTCCTTACTTTTTCTTTCATATTCTGATTAATCTAGTTTGTAGCTGTCTGGAAACTGCTTATAAAACTAGAGCTCTTGTCCGAGTGATAGGTGTGTTTGCGTTCTGTGCATGCAAGAATTAACTTTAGAATTTTCACAATATAATTTTCAAATGCATAATCTCACATAGCATGGAGATACCACCTGACAATTGGTTCACCTTTTAGTTTGAATGAATTATCTATAAAAATATATATATTTTTTTTAATTGTAGGATTACATAAAATTCATAAGCATATAATTTGTAAATCATCCCGTTGCGTTGTAGATACCCAATATCCCATCAATGTATTTTAGATCATGTCTTATTGAAACAGAGGAAAAGAAAAAGGAAAATATAAGTATTCTGTATTATCTTCTGTCAAAATTATAATTATTTTTGTCTTTTCAGGATCAAATTTGCCTTTATATTCCTTTAAGAAAGATGGAGAGAATTTATTGCAAAATGGCGAGATGAAATTTTCCAAAGAGCAGCCTCAAATTTGTTTCCTGCACAATCTGTTGTTGGGTCAATGGGAAGATCGAATGTGTCGTGGCCTTCTTCGCTATGATGTGACAGCTTGTGAGACAAGGATCATTCCTGGAAAATATGGGTTTATTGCACAGTTAAACGAGGGTCGGCATCTCAAGAAAAGACCTACTGAGTTCAGGGTTGACAATGTACTTCAATCATTTGATGATAGTAAATTCAATTTCACTAGAATTGGACAAGAAGAAGTGCTTTTCAGGTTCGAGCAAGGCCAAGAAAACATGAGCCACTTCTTCCCTAATCCACCTCCTTCAGCTGATGACTCTAGTTCTCCTAGTATTGTAGCTATCAATGTAAGCAAACTTAGTCTAATTCTTCGGTTTGATATGAGATTGGTGATTTTGGATTATTGTTTAGCAACTGTTCTTTTTTTCCTTATATATCAGGTAAGCCCCATTGAGTTTGGACATGTTCTGTTGATACCTCGTGTTCTTGATTGCTTTCCTCAAAGGATCGATCTTGACAGCTTCTTGCTTGCTGTTCACTTGGCTAAAGAAGCATCAGACCCTTTCTTTAGAGTCGGTTACAATAGTTTGGGTGCTTTCGCCACGATTAATCATCTGCACTTCCAGGTAACTTTCTCTATCTAATTGCCCTGCTACTCATTGTATTAGAAACTGTCCTTTCTGACTCCTGAGATTTTTTAATATTTGCAGGCATATTACTTGGCCGCAACTTTCCTAGTTGAGAAAGCTCCAAGTAAAAAAATAATGATTGTGGAAGGTTCAGAAGGTAGAGGAGTGATTGTGTCGCAGCTTTGAATTATCCGGTACGAGGTCTTGTCTTTGAAGGTGGAAATACAATGCAAGATCTCTCTGATTCAGTTGCTAGTTCTTGCATTTATCTCCAGAACAACAATGTTGCCTTCAATGTGCTGATTGCTGAATGCGGAAGAAGAGTCTTCCTGTTTCCCCAGGTAATATGTTTTTTCTTATGAACTTCATAAGCTGATTCAGATTGAAGGGTTGTTTTCTGTTTCTTGTTCTTGAAAGATATTCTTATCAGTATCAGCGAATGTACAGTGTTACGCAGAGAAACAAGCACTTGGTGAAGTAAGCCAGGAGCTTCTCGACATTCAAGTAAATCCAGCTGTTTGGGAAATCAGTGGACATATAGTGCTAAAGAGAAGAAAGGATTTTGAGGATGCATCAGAAATATCTGCGTGGCGACTGCTTGCCGAGGTTTCCCTATCAGAAGAGAGGTTCAAAGAGGTTAAAGCCTGCATTTTAGAAGCAGCAGGCTTTCAGGAGGAAGTTCTGGCGGAGAATAACAGAAATCATGCGGAGGAATCAATCTGCAGTGACCAACAATCTCCAAAAGCTATCTCGCATTTACTTCAAGATTGTGCAGTTTTTCACTGAAAGAGTATGCAAGGTTCAATTATTCAAACTTCACATCTTCTACAACAACTTCCAATATGTGATTCCAGTTTTGGGAAATTTTTTTGTCCTGCATTACTGGGTGCGAGAAACTAATTGTCTAGCAGTTCTATTTTTTTGAGCTAGAACCAGGTGACTTGACGTTTCTTGGATTATTGTACATAACATTGGATTAGTTAACAGTGCTGATTTCATCAGTGGAAAAACACAGATCCTGACTGGATTTCTTGTAGTTCTTTCATTTCATTTCATTTTTGAGGTTATCATGTTAATTTTTACCAGTTTTCTGGTAATAGTAGAAACTGTAATAATCAATAAGAACATAAATTACTAAAATATCTTTAATGTAAGTATAGTATATATTTTCGTTGATCATTGTTTCAAAATTATTTATTTTGGTCCATGAGACTCGCATTGGCTCCACATTTTAAAGCAAAATCATAAAGATCTCCATTATACTTCAACTACATTTTAAGTTGGAGTGGATATTATTTCCCCCAGGCTTTGAATTCTCATATTTTAATTTTAAATTTCTATATTATAGGCATCTTATTAATGTGGAAAGAATTTTGGGGTTTTTCTCAGGTTAGGGGATTTAAAAAAGAAAATTATCATTTTAGAGTAAAATTATACAAAAATTTAGTTTTAGGGTAGTTTTGAAACTAATTCTCATTTTAGGATTTTGGCTACGTGGACACTGCTTGGTATTTTTCTTGGCTATATGGACGCTGTCCGCTAGTTGAATTAACGGATAGGACCATCTGCTAGTCCATTTGGTGGACAATGGTGCTAAAAGAATTTAAGAACTGTCCTTAATTTGAAGTGTAAATAATTTAAAAACTGTTCACCACTTGAGACCGCGGACATAAAAAGAAAAATAAAAAAACAATAAGAGTTGCCTATCAACTGAAGTGGTGGATAAAATATTAAAAGTAAAAAAATTAATTTGTAGAGATCTTTTTTATATTCTAATATTTTATTTATAAATTTTTTAAAATATGTCATTAAATTAAATAGCATTATAATTAAGATATAAATTTAAAATTAAGAAACTACTTATATTAGAAATAAATTATACCCAACATGATTAAATACATGCATAACAAGAATATTGTGTCTCACAAAATCTTTTAGGATATTTGATCTTAGTCACATGGCTCTCCAACCATGCACTAGCTGCACACGTAGTAGGATTACCATCATAGATAAATTTTTCTAGAGGACAATGTCTTACTAGAGAATCAAGTTAAAAATTTTATATAATTTTTTTATTTTTAAATTTTTATTTTAATTGTAAATCACATCTCAAATTTTTTTATAAATAAATTATATTAATTAATTAAAATTGAAATAATTTAAATTAGATAAATATTAGAATACCTAAGATAACTTCTATAAAGTAATTTTTGCTTTTGTTCTTTTTTATGTATGCCACTTTCATTTCGGACAGTCCTTTTTTTTTGCCCTTTCTATCTGCCACTTGAAGTAGGAGACAACCCTTCATTTCTACCTTTTACTTGTGGACAACTCTATTTGCTAATTCAATTAGCAGACAGTGTACATGTGTGTAAATATTGAAAATGAGGATTTAATTTGAAAAAAGGAAATAACTTTTCTTTTATGAACATGAAGAATATAAAAAAAAAAAACTACAATCTTTGAAGAGAAGAATTCAATTCTTGATTGTTGATGATGTTTTTATTAGAGAATCAAATAGAAATTCGCAATTGCAGATCCTCTAGGCTATCTCACACAACCAACTTCAAGCAAAGCTATTCAATTCTTGAAGACGAATAACTCTTTCTCCTCTCTCAAGTTTTCTACTATGATAACTTTATTATGATAGTAAATATGTTGATTATCTCTCTTCTTCTTATAATAATAGGAGTAAGAAACTCTCTTATATAGTACAGTTTACAAATACATGTCATTACAACACTCTTTTATGATAACACTTGTCAAGCTATATTCACACCACGTATCAAACTACTTTCTTAATACATGTCATTATAAATGCTTTTCGTGATGACACATGTCAAGCTGCACACCGTCATCATCAAACCCTTTTGATGATAACACGTGTCAAGCTGCTTTCTTAAAATATGTCATCATAAAATCCTTTTGCTGATGACATACGTATCATCATAAAACCTTTTGTGATGACACCTATCAAGTTGTCGTTTAAATACATATCATTATAAACTCTTTTGTGATGACATATGTCAAGCTCCTTCAATATGTAACACTTATATAATTATATATTATCATTAGTTAGACATTTACGGACTTTAACTTCGGAAGATGCTAGTGTTTCTACTCGAGGTACAAGTCAAATCCATTGTCATGCTTGAGTTGTGTGTGACTTTCTAGGTTCATTATTAATGGCAATAAAAATTTAATATTAAACTCTTTAATATTAATTAAAATACTTTAATCAACTAACGAAACCATTAAATAATTGTCCTTCAATTGTTCCCATAAACTATAAGGACATCTAGCAACATATTATAATTATTCAATTAATAATAAAGACATTGATCATCCATGAACCCTTTATTTATGATTACCGTGTAATTAAACCCTTCCATTGAACAATATCCCGATCAAGTAAGGATCATGGAATAGTCAAATCCACTAACTTGATTCTATGATCAAATCTAGAATACATCTCGACTAAATATGATTAATGCAAAAATCTATTTTCCATTAATCATAATTACCTCGGTCAATGATTTCTTAGTCAAGATGTTATCTAATCGCATAGGATACTCTCCTTGTTTACTCAAGGCAATGGATTCCTTATTGATTAACACCTACCTCCATGCATATACAACTGGAGCCACTATATGCAAGTATCCATTTTAGATATGAACGGATATCTAAAGCATAAGCAAATTCCAATTATATATTCATGAGACAACTCTGTCACCTCAGGTTTGAGAATTAGTTACACCATCATAACTTAATAATGAATCAGTGATTTAAGTATATCATCTTTGTGATTCATTATTTCTTCAAATCATGATCAGTTCACTTGTCTCACAAGTGACCCATAATGATTAACTTAGTAACTCATACTAAATGGTATGAGACTCACCATTCTATATATATTAGTATCTCATACTAATCATAATATTAAACGCCTTATGTTGGTCTTTTGGATTAAAAATGTTCAATGTTTAATCCTACAACTAAGAACTATTTTATAATATTTATTCTAAAAATCATCCATCACTCATATTCTCAACTCTTGAGAATTGAGTTTTTAATATATATGAGTTTTTAATATATATTATTGAACCCATTCAATAATTATATTACTACAAAAATAAATGATAGACAACTACATGCTTCACCTTCCATCTTCCACGTGACTATGTATTCAGAGCATCATGGTATTCTACCATCTACTAATCAAGTATCCATCAGCTCTTATTAACATTTAGACATATTTACGGGCTTGAGTATCTGTTTGGTCCATTTAAATTTGCTAAAAGAAATTATATTTAAATATGTAATTTTACTTTAAATTTATCCGAATCTAAACCCGAAAAAGGCTGATTACTATTCAAACGAATTTGAAGATATTATTTTTTTGAGAGTTGACCAACAATTTCGACCCAATTAAATAAATTATAAAGAAAAATCTATATATTTTTTACTGCAGGGTGTCTGAATGACCCGCCTGAATTTTGGACAGGCCTGTTAACATAAGCTCCTCCAATGCCTATGGCTATATTGGATAGGTAGAATGTTAAAAGAAGACACCAAGCAACCACTGAGGTTTTTTGTATAATGTTCAAGGATGATGCCAGAGGGTACTAACTGGATGTCTTATTTGATATTCATAAAAGATCTCCTCATACTGACAAGGTTGTTAAAAGAGTGGAAGAACTTTTTCTCAGTCTTTCTTCTTTCATTTTCTTTCTACCAAACAGATAAAGTTTGTACTGAATTACTTGAGCTGCGCTTGGCATTTTCCAACTTCAGTTTTTATTTTATATTATTTTTTGAGTTTTAAAAATTATTTTTGCAAGAAATAGGTTTTAATTTCTTTTTAGAAAGTGAATATGAAAAAAACAGTTTATAAATTTTTTTCTAAACAATCAATATATTAAATCAAAAAAATCTCAAATATACTTTTTAAACATCCAACGGCAATTTTAGAAACACCTTTCATTTTACAATCTAAGCGTCAAATTTGTTAATGTTGCAACTTAAGGGGCCAGAAAATACAATATGCTACACTTTTTTATTTTATTTTTTTTAAAACTCCAATATGATAAACGTAAACATAAGAATTCTAATAGTAATTTATCTAGAATAAAAGTGGGAGGAAAAGCTAACCCCATGCTCCAGGCTAAGCAAAATCAAACTGAAATTGAAAAATTAAATTAAATCAATTTGTTTGTTCGATTCTTTTAATTTCGTTTTCAATTTGGATTTTAAATTTCTAGATCAAAATAATTCTGATTTGGTCCAGTTTCGATTTAATCGAACTAATAAAAATTATAATATTTATTTTTGAATTGCGTATATTAAAATTTAATGCTTTGGGAGGTAGTCTTTTAAAAGACTTGGCATAATTCTTTGGCTGGTGTGTGATTGGGTTTATGTCGTTCGACTAGGAAAACGGCTGGTTTGTCTCTTCTAATTTCATCGTACGAACTTCAGGGTTTCTCTTATCTTTTTGCGAACGAAATAAGATGGCGGGTACACTTGCTCATTCTGGACTTTTTCCTATTCATATTAAACTAGTAATTTCCTCCATTGTATGATTAATTTATTTATTTTATATTTCAAATTTTTATTTTTATATATTATATATAATTTAATTTATAATAAAATTAATATAAATATAAGTTGTATTTTTATTGTTATGATATTTCTATATATATTTATATTAGTCATTTATAAAAATTATTTAATATATTCTTGTGAAATTTTTATATTTATTATATGCTAAAGTAAATAAATCTAAAAAATATGTATATTTGTGAAATAAGGTTTAATTTGCCCCTCGAATTATTCGGGAAAGATCAATTCACCCTTTTTGACTTATTTTGTTCATATCAATACAAAACTTTGCTATTGTGGTTCAATATTTTTCTTAGTTGAGAGAGTGAGAAACACTCTCTCTTAACAAATAGAAGAATTAATAATTCTTAAAATATATTTTATAATTTAAAAATAACTCAAATATTAAATTAAAATAAATAAATTCTAGTTCTTTTACACTACCACCACTACCACCGCCCTTACCGCCATTAACACCCTAGGCGACGAATCGAGCAGCCAAACATTTTGCACTAGCAAAGCCAGTTGATCGACTAAACACCAATATCAGGGGCTGTCGTCCTTCATCTAGAGGATTTTAGGGGCGAGGAATTGATCACCAGCCTCTGATTAACAAAATAACACCGATGAGTAGGCGAATCACGAACGGCAATGACACGATCTCCTCTACCTTAAATTGACAAACCGAGACTGTTTCCAGCAATACATGTGATAAGAAAAAGCTCGCGACTTTGAGGAGAGCCTATAATAGGAGTTTAACATCTAACGCCAATCGAAAAAGAAAAATAGAGGAGAGAGACTGCGTCTATGAAGGAAAGAGAGAGCTCAGAAAAAGAGAAAGTATACAGGGCCTAAACATATAGTTGGCAATATTCAAATTTATTGTTAGGCTCTTGAGGTATATAGTTTTTAAATTAAATTTTTTTATTTAATTTAAATATTAATATTCATTACTTTTTATTGTATCATTCTCTTGTTAGAGAGAGTGAAACTCACTATGAGTTGAACTGAACTAAAAAAAGCAAAATCCTCGGCTGATTTTAATAAATAAATAAATAATCAAAAGAGATGAATTGATCTTTTCTTAAAAGTTCAAGGGACAAATTTAACCTTATTCCTATATTTGTCAACTTTAATTTTGCACTAATATACGTCCTTATAATTAAAATACGTCCATATAATTAAAGAATTAGATTCTTTTTGCTATTTATTTTTTATTATTATTACTTTTTAATATCACATCCATATAGATAGAACTCTTTTTCTAATTATTATATTTGACTAATAAATTCTCAAACTTTGTCATAAAATATTTTTACTTTTTTTATGATGCAAATTTAAAATTTTTATTCTTTTACTAATTTATTGTTATTATTATTTATAAATATATATTTTATTAAAAAGATAATAAAGTTCATTATTAATATGTAGCATTTATGATAATTATTATATTTACAATAATTATTTTTTAAGAATATAATAGTCTTATATTTAAATAAATTATAAACCTTTACCATTTCAAATTACATTTTATTTTATTTATAAATATTATAATTAACACTTTTATAAATATTGTCATATGTCATTTTCTTATTGAAAAATAACATGACATGACTTCATAAAATTTTACCATATGAAATGTCAGAGAAAAACTTGACATTCTTTATATACTTCTCCATATCCTCTTATTCATTTTTTATTTTTATGATGATTTTTGCAAGAGGAAAAACTATTATTTTTATTCTTTAGCTTCATATCCTCTTGTAGGCTATTATCCTTTAATATGAAATATATTCTTTTTCTTTAATCTTTTTTCTTAAAACCAATTAGATGATGAGAACAGTAAGAAAGTGTCAATCTAGTTGAGATTAGAGATAACAATTTGCTCTGTACCCATGAATAAACTTGTAACTCAATCTAAATGGGGCAGAAAATATCTATTCTGCTACTAGTGATTGAGTAGGGATAAGTTTAAGCCACTTCGCCCCGTCTCCGCCTCATATAATCTGCTCTAAACTATATCTGAAATATTTATATATTTTATTTATAAAATATAAGTAAATAAATATTAATTTTTTAAAATATATTAAATATTATTTAAATTTATATTTTATTCCTTCAATTATATTTTAATAATAATTTAGATATTAAATAAATATATCTAAAAAATTAATAAAATATTTGAAAAGAAAAATTATTCTGTACTCACTCCACTCCTTACACTCCTCACGGGACAAGAATGAAGAAGGCCAAACCCGCCATCTTGTCATTCCTAATTAGGATGTTAAGGTCCATTTTTGATTTCTGGCTTTCAATCTTTTACTGAAATAGAGGTAGTTTTATATTCCGTAATTAACTTATAGAAAAAATAAATTATTTCTATTAGTAGTTATATAAAATATTTTTAAATGAATATTATTTAAAATATAAAAATAATTATAACTTAATCTAGAAAATTGAAAAAGAAAACTAAAAAATCAAATTGAACCAGAATTGTTAGATTTCGTTCGGATTACTCTCTAAGTTTGGCTCAATTTAGAACATAGAGAATTAATCTTTTTTTTTTTTGGTTTTTTTATTTAGTTCAGCTTCCAACCTGATCGACCATTTATGTACTCCTAACTTGTTATATTTACTATAACCAGATAACGAGAAATAAAATAAAATATAAATGATAAAGGTAAAAAATATTTTTGTGTTATAAAACATACCGACTTACTAATGTGCAGTACATTTGAAAATTCTATTTATTTTGCTAAAATTTAATTTAATTATAAATAATTTCATAAATTTAATTATATAAATTTTTAAATTTAATTATTTTAATAAATAAACTTTAAATTTATAAATAAATTTTATATGTTTTATAAATTTCAATTAAATAATTTTTATATATTTTATATATTTCAATCAAATATTATATAAATTAAAAAAATAAACTTAATTTTAGATATTGGTCTATCTAATTTTCCTTGTTTTTATGTAAGTTCTGACCTATTTATTTTAAAGGAAATAAACTTATAGATTCATGATTAATGTCACGACCCCACCTGTGGGCCCGTGACCGGCACTAGGGAATGGGTAGGCGTAGGCCACCGAATCCCGTAGTAAGCCTGACACTCACAACTCAAACAAATCTCATCTCAAATTAATATTATTAAAGCCACAAATTATTTTAATAGTTACATTTTATATAATTACTTCGGTCTGCTATAAAAATTAGGTGAGACCCGGAACTACAGAAAATTTACCACTGATATCCCTACTATTACTACTGCGGAGGATCTAAGATTTTTTTTTTTTACAATTTGACATATCAATACAAACACCACCCGATGATGAAGGAGTTCTTTGAAAAAGAGTCGGCGGGAAGGCTAACGATTCTGAATCGAAAAATTAAATGGAGACCGCTACCTCGAGAGTGAGTTAAAATCAAATAATCTAGAGACTATTGCTTTCTTCACAGAAAATATCAATCATTCGAATCAATATATCAACCATGCACGTAAATACAACCCATATTATAATCATACCATAATAAATGAATAAATAAAAATATATTTTTACTTTTATGGGACGAGTGGCTTAGTAGAACCCTAACCTCAAATTCTAGTAGCCATTTTGGCTCTCTTAATCCAATAAGACTGGCGCCCAGAGAGCAATGCTCGACCAGGGACCTTACGTCCAGTCTGGTCACTTAAGTATCCAAGTATGCCGGCGCCCAGAGAGCAAATGCTCGACCGGGGACCTTTACTCCCAGATCTCATTCCAATAGGATCGGCGCCCCAGAGAGCGAAGCTCGACCAGGTCCTTAACTCCACCGGTCACTTAATATTCAAATAAACCAAGACCGAGAGCGGCTCGACCAGGTCCTTACTCCGGCATCTCACTCAAATCAGCCCAGAGAGCCATGCTCGACCAGGGCGAACACATAAAAATCTTATTACCCGTCCATGATCATTACCGGTGCGCACGCGGTCCTGATGTAACCCATCAGGCTGCATGTTCTAGAAGCCACATTTCCCAAATCGCAATCACCACATTTAATAAATATCATTGTCTAAAGAAGTCATTCAACCATATCAAAATAACGATTAACAATTTAGAGTAAGACATCATGCAACTCATGTGGAAAGTTGATAATATTTGGTATTATTATAACATTACTATAATAATACTTATATTATCTTTAATAATTAATAATCCAGTGAAATTATTTACGTTGCGATACTAATAACCATATTAAGCATAAACTTCCAAAATAGCATATTAAATTCAGACTTAGCAATAGTGCAACGATTAAGTGACTTTAACTCACAAAATCGGGCGACCTCCTAGCTCTGCTCCGGTGCCTCGGTTGGAGCGAGCCGAACAAACGGACAATCTAGTCACGGAAAATAATTTATCAAAACACTGAAACAATCGATCATTAATTCTAGGTCTAGACTCCCAGAATCTCGACTGGAGAATTCTACCGAAAATCTGGCAGAACCTCCCCTACAACACGGACATTACCCCCCGTAAAAACGGGTCCAGGACCTGCCAGAAAAACACTTCAAATATCCAACAATTCAAACAGCGGGAGTCGAGTCCCCAAACTTCACTATTTTCCCGACTCCGCCACATAATACAAAACAAGAGGCAGGCAAACTGACAAACAATTATTTTTTACTCACAAATATCATCAAATACTCAATATAAACCATTAGACACACAATTAAACCAAAAATTTTAAAATTAACGGGCCAGAGAAAATTACCGAGACGCTCGGTCGCTCGGTTGACTCGCCTCCAACCGCTGGAGTCCGATCGACAATCCGAACACACCATCGGACTCGAAATGACGCGCTGAAAATGATCCCTGCTTTCGATTTTCCGATCTGACACCCGATCATCCGTAGAGATTTGCGGACGATCTCGACCGTCGATTTGCAAAAGAAGCCCGATCGCCACGAAACCGGTGCCATTGCGAAGCTTGGGCTAAGGAGAGTCGGGATATGTCATCTAATCGTCCATAGCTCGCCGGAAAATCCGAAAAATGCGGTTGCCTCCACTTCGCTGGAACTCTCTCCTCCGGCCACCAAAACCGACGCCGCCACCGCAAAAATGAAGCTCTCTTCGAGGGGAGCCGATCGCCACCAAAATCGGCCGAAAACGGCCCGAATGGCCTTCGCCGGACTCAGCCCTCGGCCGACGTCGCCGCCTCTTCCTTCCTCTTCCCGACGTCTCCCTCTCTCTCTCCCCGCTTCTTTCTCCCTGATCCTTCTTTCTTTCTTTTAATATCGATATTAAGCCCCCAAACTTTTTCTTATTACAATTTGGTCCCTAAACTTTCTTAATTAATTACAATTCCATCCATCAAAATTTCAATTTAACCCCTAAACTTTCCTTTAACCTTTCAATTAAGCCCCTAACTATTTAATTTGGGTCAAATTAGAATTATTGAAAATATACAATTACATAAATACTCCTGACAGACATATTTATTTACAAAAATACCAAACTCACAAATTTCCATTAGAACCCCATAAAAATAAAATTATACTTTTAATCCTTATTCCAAAATAAATTTCCAATTTAGTCCTAACACACAATTAAATTAAATAACCAATTTACTAATTATTTTCCAACTTAAAATTAAATGCCACTAGCCAATTAAAATACCAATTTCTTCAAAATTCTTTTATAAAAACATCTTTTACAATTTCTACCAAAATTTTCCAATATAAATAATTTTATTTATACATATACATATACATTGGGCAAAAATTAGAATAACTAAAAATATAATCTACCTTCAAATAATTTACTTAATTAATTCTTAAAATCTCAAACTAATTGAGTATAGAAAAATAACTCATTCAATTGACTAATATTAAAATTTTCATTAAAATATTTTAAATTAAACCAAATAAAAATAAAGCTAAAATTAACTTAAATAAAAACTCATTATTAAATATATAAAAATATTAGATATTACAATTAAAGTCAAAAGAAAATTAGACTTGAGATATTCAAAACTCGATCTAATAAAGTTCAGACTTAATAAACAAATTCAAGTAAAGTTGTGGTAAATTTAATTTCTTAAACTCGAGTAGGTTGTTGAGAGACTTATAAGCTAATTAAAAATTTAAAATATTAAAGATTTGAAATTTGAATATAGAATAAATTTACATAGTTTTGTTTATAATAATTATAGAAACACCTGCTTACACATTATTTAAGATATATTATAATTTTTGTTTAACTATGTTTTTAATGGATTATGAATTGATTCTTAATTTATAGTTATTAAACTTGTTTAATAAAACTTGTTCAAATTTGTAAAATATAAAAATATTCACATATTGTTTGGTTGAAATTTATAAAATTTATGAGATTTATTTGTAAAGTTTAAAATTTATATGTTTTAAATGGGGTAAAAGTTAATTTATAATTTTATATAATTAAATTTGTGTGAAATTTGTCATAGCTAAACTAAATTCTAATAAAATAGATAGAGTTTTTAAATGAATTCTACATTAATAAATCAATACATCCATAACATCAATTTTATTATTTTCATTTTAATTTCTCTGTTGTGTAATTTTTTTTTTTTTAAATGAGAACTGAAAAGTTGTGACATTGATATTGCAGTGGGATAGGGAAAGCAGAGAACTTAATGATTTATGACATGAATGTTTATTAGGATCATTATACAAATAGCTCTCATGTATGAACTCCACGGGAAGTCAGGAGCAAGCAGAATGTATCAAGAAATATGAGAAATATCTTTCCCACTTTCTAAGTTACAATATATTCCTTTTTTTGGTTTCTTTTCTTACTTTGCCACGATGGTGAATTACAGGAAATGGACTCAGTTTTGGTTTGTCCACAATGTAATTTCCCGAGTCCATTTCCTGTAACTTTTGAAAGAGTCAGCAATGTGGAGTCCATTTCTTTATGGTTCGAGTTGTGTCCAAGTTTGTCATACATGCCAAGGCAACTTTTACGAGTTTATGATTTTTATTTCACTAAAAGAGTTAGAAGTGGAACAGTTCGGAGCTAAATAACAAGTATTTGGATCATTATATTAGAGTCAGGCCGGCATTTCGGCTTTGTACAAGGCTGTTTGGATCATCTATCCATACTTTATGAGCATGCTTGGCCCTCCTATAAATATATTAAAGAATGGGAGGATTTGATAAATTAGTTTTTAATAATTTGTATTATCAATTAAATAATAATTATATTTTATTTGATTCAAATTTATAAAATTTATGAAATTTATTTCAAAATTTAAAATTTATGTGATTTGAATTAAGTGAGTTAATTTAGAATTTTATATAATTATATTTTTATGAGAGATTTATTGTAGTTTAAATTAAATTATAATAAAATAGGAACAATTTCGATATAAATTTCACGATAGTTTGTTAATATATTACATAACACTATAACATATTATTTTCATTTACTTTCTTTTATATTTTCTTTTCAAATAAAATAGATTTTTTAATCAAATATAGTATTATAATTTTCTTTCTAAATGAGTGTACATAGCAACCTATGCAAAATGGCAGATTTGTTAAGTTTCATAACAAAATCTACACCCAATTACCTGAGCAATACATTCTCTAAAAGGCTGATTTGCTTCAATTTCCTTTCCATCTATAAATATCCTAATGACACTATATATGAGACAGAATATAAACAAGTCGAGTGCCATTAAAGAACCAAGTCAGTTCTCAAAATAAAATCTGAGAAAAGAAGAAGAAGAAGGAGAGTTTGATTTGTTAGAGATGGAAGGCAGAACAATATTGGTGTATGTTCTTATAGTGGGGATGATTTTCATGGCAACAGTCCAGGAGTAGCTGAGGCAATGGTTAGCATCATAATGAATCCATGTGAACTGTCTAAATGCATTGAGGCTTGCAAGAATCTCCTGCATGACAAGTTTCTCAGTGCCTCTTGCTATCAAGGGACTGCATGTATGTGCTTTGGTTGAAAATTCCCCCCCATGTCACATTGTTTCTTTCCACCTAAATAATAATCCAAAAAAGCATATGCACTTCAGTGATTCTTTTTTTTATTTTTTTTATTTAAGGATTCTATGCCCCAGTTCCTTATTCTTGCATTTTATAACCATTTTAATACTATTGTTATTTTATTTTAGTAATATGGCATTAGTATCATATTGACAATAACAAATCATTTCCTGAATGATTTACTAACAAGCTAGTTACAGGTATACCTGTATAAATATTATAAATATATTTTAATAAATTAAACCTTTTTATTCTTAATACATTTTAAAAAAAATACATATAGATTTTATTGATTTCGAATGTATTAATGTAGTTGTATACTAAATTATTTAATTAGTATTAGTATAATTAAAAATCGATTTTATAGTAATATAAGGTCTTAAAATCCTAATGCTATTAATTGCCAGGTATTAAAATGCAATAAAAAAGAAAACTACACAAACCCTTAAGTAAAAAATATCTAAACACAATTTTTTTTTTTTAAACTCCTAAATTTAGGTTCAATAGATATCTAATGTCTGATCACTTTTTCTTTTCTAATTATCCATTAATTACTTGATTGTGATAATAAAATATTAATAAATGTACGTAGCTTAAAAGAATAAAGCATGTGGCATTATTTTCCTATAGATTGATGCCCCACTAATGAAATTATCATAGTATTGAATGAATAATTCCTAGTGTCAAGATTCAGGATCTAAATTTTGATAGGACAAGTTGTCTAATTTTTCTTCTTTTTCATTTCATAACTTCAAAGTATTGAGGCTAGAATTGAGGTGATAGACCCCAGATCAAATAAATCTATGTGTATTTTGTCAGAAAATTTTCATTCAGATTTAATATATATATTAAAACTAATAGTAAAATGATACGTATATATAAGTATTTATATTTTAGTATTGAATTAAAATTAATAGTTATTTTAGTATTGAATTAAAATTAATAGTCGAGAAACTTGACTTGTCAAGTTGGGTTTGCCGCTTGATCTAATCAAATTTAAACTCCACATCGATTGATTTATCTGATTTTAATTAAATTATTTTAATAAGACTGATAGGTCAATAGTCTAATATGTTGAATCTGTAACTAAATATTTTACTAATTCGACTGTCAATTCAGTTTCTAAATATTTATTATAACTACATTAATCAGAGTTTAAAAATCCTTTAGCAAAACTTGAGGGGGTAATAGAATAGGGTAATTATTAATATACCCTCCATTTTTTCATATTATACTAATTATCTCTTTAACATTTAAAAGTTATATTTTTTTTATCTTTTTATTTAATAACTTTATACTAAAAACTCTTTATGTCAAAATTCTCGGTAAACTATCATTCACTATATTTTATTTTATACTATTTGCAATCTAATTTTTTTATGTGATATACAAATTTTTCTTATGTTTTATTTATTACATCCTTTTGTGTTTTGAAAATCAATACAATTGAAAAACTAAATTGATAAAAATAAAATAATTTGATTTTTAATTTTTTTTATAAAGTCACAATTCTAGTATAACAAAATTAATAATAAGAATAATATCTATTTTATTTTGATATTGAAAATTTGATTATATAAAATTTTTAATATTTTGATAAACATAGATATTTTTAAAATGTTTAAATTTTACTAGAGTTTAATTATGCTAGAAATTAGAGTATTTAAAAAATATTAATTATCTATTTTTATACATACACTACACTTTATTTTTGTTAAAAGTAGAATTTTTTACTTTAATTTGACTTAAAAATAAGTTTAGAGGAGTCTGATACTTAATAATAAATCTAATGATCAAATTGAATTTTTTATGTCAATTTAGTTTTTTTACTGTCTTGACTTTGGATAAAAGAAGTAATAGTTAGTTTGCCTCCTGTATTTATGTTGAAGGGTCAAATATACCAAATTTAAACTTTTTCAATAAATAGTTTCATAAACTATGTATAATATACCAAATTTAAACGTTTTCAATAAATAGCCTCATAAACTATGTATAAGGGTCAAATACACTCAATTTAGATTTTTCAGCAAATAATACCTTAAATTCATATCCAATAGTCAAATTTATTTAATTTAAAAATAATATTTATTTTATTAATTTACTGATACAATATCTAATGATGCAGTTTATAAGAGTATATTTGGCAAAAAAAATCAGATTTGATTGACCCAAAAATGACAAGTGGTAGGCCAATCTGTTAAAAAAAATTAATTAATTTAATTCTTAGAAAGTTAAAATTTGACTTATTAAATATTTACCATTTTTAGATCAACTAAATTCAAATTTTAAATTTTACCAAATACGTTATTGTATAGCTCGCCACTAAATATTGTATTAGTAAATTAATAAAATAAATATTATTTTTAATTTTTATAATTCATTAAAACCTAAAACTCTAATGCTATTTCACTTTTTAAAAAGATTAAATTGGATGTATTTAACTTTTGAACACAAATTCAGATGTCTATTTAATGAAAAAGTTAAAATTGGATGTATTTGATTTTTAGACATAAATTCAGGAGCAAATTAACCCTTTATCCATTAGCTTTATTAAAAGACATCGAGTTCTAATGTAATAAACAAACTACAAAAAACAATTTATATATTACACTAAAAATTAAGAGGCAAATAGTATAAAGTTAAATTTAGTTAACGATAGTTTAATAAAAATTATGACGAAAGAATTTTTTATTATAAAATAATAAAATAAAAAGATGAAAAATATATTTTTGAAATTTTAAAATGTAGCTATTGTAATATTAATTACTCCTAATAAAACCCATGAACTTCTTTATTTCCTTCAGAATTGAAATTGAAGTTAGGTCAACACGTGTTTTCTGTATTGTTCTTTTTCTTTTTCTTTTTCTAGTTCCGGTAGTGTGTACTTTTTGGCCTTTTGGTTTAGCTTTTATTTTATGTTGCATCTACCTTCAATAATACAGTTGCCAGTTGTAATAGGAATCACAAGACTTATGCTTGGAACCTAACAGTAACATGTTCAGAGGTCAGCTAAGTATAACCTTGCATAATTGCGTGAAAGCATATGCTTATTTTTCTTGTCCACAACACACGTATTCCCCATCTAAACCTATATGACCTTACCTAAATCAAAATTAGGCCACATTTAACTATTTCATAGTAATTCGTCCTATCCCTTTTGGACCACTACTCACTCCCTACCTGTTTCCCACAAAAAAGTTTTCTTCCTAATTCATTTCCTCCAAAAATTAATTCCCTTCCTAATCTTCATTCCCTATATACTAATAACATCTTTGATATTGTAATCTATAATACAGAAAGATATTTTACTATTTTATATTCTAGTTGATTCTTTTAGATATTTGGCTTTTTTATATACCACACAAATTTAATATCATACGTTTAATCTCTCAATATTCAAGAATCACAATCTTACAAAATTTTTAAGATTTTTGACAAAATTAAGAAGGTTTGGAATTTGAGTTTAGTCTATTCCTTTATCAGTAAGAATAAGATATTTAATTATGCGTAATACCACTGTTAGATTTGATGAATAAAAAAATTACCAATGAATTAGACTGACTTTGGGGATTCACTTAATGGAGTCTTAATCATCCTACGCCAATGGTGCTTAGTAGTCCTAGTCAACTGCTAATTATAATAATTTTCAAATAGCCAAACCTATCACCGGTTAACAATAAATACCACCGATCCACTAACATTATACTTTTATGTTGATTAGTAGACCAAGTCAATCAATCTAGAAAGATGACACAGACCATTCAACGCAAACAAAAAATTCTGAGGAGCAAACGAAAAGAAACAAAACAATTCAGAAAGACCCAATATCTAATCAAATCTTACCCAATTAATATTATAGCTACAATTTTGCAGATAAGTTAATTATAATTAATTAACCCTAAGTTCCATCGCATATTATCAATGGCTACGGAAATATTTAAATTCCTACTCCTAATAATAATTCTACTACTCTTTCTGCTGCTTTTTACGTCAATTAAAACGGCAGAAACGATAACGATAAACGACATTGAAATTGAAAAGCATCCGAATTATATTTACAGATTTAAGTAATTCTCACACTAACCCGTTACTCATCATCTTCTTAAACTCCTCGAAATTAACGTTACCATCACCGTCTTGATCAACCTGACGAATCATTTTCGTACAATCGCTCAATTTACATTTCAGCCCCAATATCTTCATCACCGCGTGCAGTTCACTCGCTGAAATCAGTCCGTTTTTATCAATATCATACATATCAAACGCATCCTTCAGTTCTTTATTCCCGCCGGAAGGCGCATCGCCACCGCCACCGTCCAATCCGCCGCGTTGAATGAAGTCAACGAACTCGTCGAGATCAATGTAGCCGTCTCCGTCTTTGTCGAACTCTTGCATCATGCACTGTACGTCGTCGTTCGATAGTTTGGTTCCGAGTTCTCCTAGACTTTGTATTACTTCGTTACTTGAGATCCTTCCGTCGCCGTTTTTGTCAAATTTGTTGAATATTCTTCTTATTTCTTCCATTGAACCGACTAGACTATTATTAGCGTTTGGTTTTGCCATATTTTTACAGAGAAGAGAGTGAAACGGAAACTGAATTAGCGTTTTGGTTGTTATGTTCTGTTCGGGTAGAAATATATATAGAGAGGGAGAGTTCTGGTGGAGCTAAAACGCGGTTTTAACGCGCTGGTTGGTTTGTTTTCCTAAACCTGCCATTTGTTTACTTTTTACAGTGGGAATCATTTGGTGTAACCAGGCGCAGAGTTTATTTTTTTTTTGTTTGTGGGAGAATCTGAACCGTCTGATGTATGGGTTGGCGAAAGGAGGTGCCGATGGAGGGTATGACAAAAAGGTAAAATTATTTTTCAGTTTTGAATTTTTTAGTTTTGCTGTATTGAGTTCTTAAAATTTTGTTTTGTTCTATTAAATATTTATTAGTTTTGTCTTTTATTTTATTAAAAACTTAGTATGTTTATTTTATGAGAATTTAGTTTATTTTATTAAATATTTATATATTTATTTTTACCTTAAAACAAAAACAAAACGATAATAATTCAATAAAATAAATAAAAAATTTAAAAGGCTCAATTAGATAAAATCAAAAAGTTTAAGGGCTTAAAAACCATTTTGTCTAAAAAAAAAAAGATCTGAAAACTTTTGATAAAAGCATTTCCGTCTTTGTTCACGTGAACAGAAGTTTTGGCTACAGACGCGTGAAGTAAAAATTAGCTATGTGTAGAAATCAAGTCGCAATTAACACTTATTAAATGAATGTACCTATAATTTCGTTTTCCATCCACCTCTAGCAAACTAAACTTTAGGTGCAAAGTCCTTTACAAATTAATTTGGTGAACCAAACAAGCTTAAATCATTCATTTTCTGTTATAGATAACATATATTGAAATGGTAAATTAATTAGTAAATTTAATTTATTTTTATTTTTATTTTCATTTATCCCACGTGATAAATCATATCAATACTCAATAACGCACAAGTAAAATGGTAAAAGTCTTTTCTAATTTAACAAATAATTTGAAACTTGAGCATGCGGCTGCATTAAAACTCTTGAATGAATATTTTGCTATTTGTAAAGTTCTATTCAGAATACTCTAAATTAACTCTAAATATTTCAATAATTAGCAATAAAAAACACTTTTTTCTTTCATATTTTTTTTTTAAAAAAAGTTTAAACACGATAAGAAAAAGTTTGGATACTGAAATGGTAAATCTTGAAAGTTTAGATACTGATGATGTAAGTTTTCCTCAAAATAATTACTGAAGAAAAAAGAAAACAGTCTGTAGTAAATGAAGAGAAACAAGAAACAGATTAAGAGCATGATGATGGATGATGGATGATGGAAGGGACGTGATCTGTAAACGCGTGAGGGGTCGGGTGGAGTACTGCAATAGGCACGTTAAATTGCGCCGAAATAGGGCAACATCTTCCAGACAAGTTGCGTGTTATGAGAGGCAACTGCACTTTGCACGAAAGTGAGAGACCATGCAGCATCAGCACCACCACATTATTAACGGCCAATGGATTAAATAAATCCTCAAATTTGTAGCTCCAGACTGAATGAGTCCCGTTTTAATTGTTTTAGCAAATAAACCTATAATTTCTATTTAAAATTTAATAGATCCAATATTTTATTAAACTTGATGAAATTAATAATAACGGTGTTAATAATAATTTAATAAAATCGATGATAGTAGTGAAAAAGCAGCAACAATTATTAATTTTGGTGTTTTTAATAAAATAGAAAATTATTTTTAATATATCAATTAAGAGTTTAATTTTTAATATTAAAAATTAATATTTATTTAAATTTTATTAATTTAATTAATTTAAATAAGAAGTATAATAAACACTCTTATAATTCTTTCAAATTTAGATATATTTAGTCATTAAATATAAATTTTAAATTTATTTATTAAAGTAGTTGAATTTAGATTTATTTGACTCTATGCCCCAAATTTAAAGGATTATTTTTATTTCATTATTAACTCAACTCAACTCTTCTTTTTCTTTTATTTAATATTATTTCAAAACCTACGAACTTATATATATCCACTTAGGAATTATTTAGTTCGTAAAAAACTAAAAATTATAATAGAAAGAGTAATTTCTATTATTGACGTTTAATTTATGAAAAAGCACTCTAAAATTCAAAGAAAATTACTGGATCAATAGAAATCAACTATTTCTTTTTCTCTTAAGAAATGAGAAATTCATTCATATAAAAATCAAGTTAAGCAATTGTAATTAATCAAATAAGTGAAATAATAATTTGATATTTATATAAATATTATTTTTATATATATTTATTGCATACAATAGTTATAAAATAATAGTAATTATTATTATTTATAATTAATTATTATTAGTATAGGCGCCAACAGTAAATAAATTTCATTTTCATTCTATATTGAATCAAATTATATATAAACTATAATCATTTGCATTTTTATTACTCTTTATTTTAATTTTTATTCGCAATCTTGAACCGAACAGATTTATAAACAATAACAACAACAATAATAATAAGAAAAATAATAATAATAATAATAATAATAATGATAAGAACTTAAAATAATATCAACAGAAATGTAAACTGAAAAAATAAATTCAAAATTAGATGATAAGCTAAAAAGTATATTCCTTGTTTAAATGGTCCATTCGTATTTAAAAAATTAAAAAATAATATAAATATTAAGAACTTAATTTTAAAAAATATTTGCTAGTTGAAATACTTATTTTTGAATAGACCTCCATTTAGTCATATCTGGAGAAGTAAAAACATGAAGTAAAAGAAACAGCTTGAAAAGGACATGTCTTGTCTACTACTTTAATTACGGATTTGTCAATCCAAATCTAATTATCTATAAAGTACAAGTGAATAACGTCTTTGTGGGTTTTAATAGTTTTGGTAGTTTCAATCAATTTTTGGAATTTAGGTTTAGTCTTTGCAGAAAATTTAAGTAAACAAACAGAGCCTAAGAAAATAATTCAACAAGACTAGCTAGCAAGTAGAAAGCAATATAAGTATATAACCTGATCTTCAGGTGACTCGTCATAAATCCAATGGCTGATATTAACCTCAGAAATCTTGACGGTTGAGATTTCAAATGCACAGATATACCAATGCTCAGGTCAGAAGAAAAAAAAAAGGTATTCGATACGCTAATGCAACTGGAGAAGGAAAGCGTGTTTGGTTCGATAGAAAAGTTAAGGAGTAAATTAATAATCTTTTAGTTAGTTAGTTGGTTAGTTAAGATATAATAAAGGGGTAGTGAATTGCAAGGAAAGGAAAAGGGGTGGAAGAGAAGGAAAAAGAGTCTAGAAGTCGGCACCAAACAACAAAATTATGTACCCCATATGTATATTTGTAAGAATTTCTCTTTTTCTTTAATAGTTTTATAAGTATTTTTAACGTAATTTATTTATCTTTTTAGCATATATATATTTAAAGACTTTTACGAATAATAAAATATTTATTTAAAATTTTCAAAAAAATTATATATTTAAAATTTAAATTAATAATTTATTTATTTTTTATTATATTATATAGATATTATGATGAAGAAATGTCACAGGCTTTGAATACTCTCTTTTAATAGTCAAATGAACAGCAAGGAAATAAACAGAATGCTGCTTTCTTGGTCTCATGATGTTAGAGTACATGTCAATGTCTTGTCCTGCTTTCTTCTTTAAAAAAGGACAATCTGAAACTTGATTGTCCATGCATTCATACCAAGCGAATATTTCATTTTAAACCAGTATATAAACTTGACTCGTCAGACCTTTTTTGTACATTTCTTTTATTTATTGTCGGTTTAATTAAAAGAAAAGTTATCTTAGACTTGTTATCAAATTTAAGATATTATTTTTTTACTTTTAATAATACAGTTTACATAGCTAAATTTGCTAATTTAGTACAATTATAGTAAAAAAGAGAAACAATTGATAGCGTACTAGCTCATCAACCCAACAATCTCTCTTTCTATAGCAAATCCATTTTCCTTCTGATAGTTTATTTATATTCAACAAAAACACAAACATTCTACCAGGAATAAAAGAAGGAAATGTCATTAACATAAAAGGAATAAAACTCAAATTAGAAGCAAGCCAAGCTGCCCTAGCATGATCATAAAAATATATAAAAATAGGTGCTCAATAATTCCTCCCTTATTAAGACAAATAGAACATAACACAGAGTTCATTATCTTTCTAGTAAAGAGCTTAACAGTAGTATGTAAACAGTTCCTAACAACCCTCCATATGAATGTCTTAAACGTAAATTATATAATGTTGACATGGATGATTCACATTAATATAGAAAAAATAAATGTAATGCACTGTGTAAAGTTCTTGGAGCATATGACATAATCTAATCACAAAATAATAAACTTTAATATAAGTTGCAAGGTTAATTATTTATAATTGAAGTCTTGGCATATTATTCGGGATTTTTTTTAATAGAATAAATTAATAAGGGCATGTCTTGTGCATTTTTGAACTTGAATTCCATCTTGATTGAATCAAAAAGAATTATACTTATATTTTTCAATTCCATTATAAAACCCTTTTAATTTGTAATTTAATAATTAGTGTACTCCACTTAGTACCTATTTAATATTACAAATCAACTCTTTAGTTTTTATACAAGTTCAATTGCAAAAAAAATCAGTATAAAAGTTTTCACTATTGACCCTTCATATCTATTGAATCCAATGAATAACTCTATATAAGAATGTTGAAATCCGTTAAAAATATCATCATAAAATCCATAAAACGAATCAAAAGCTCCATATAGGAAAATTTTAAGAAATTTTAAAAGTAAATAAAATAAATAAATAGACCGAAAACGACTTGCATTTCTTAATTAATATGGCATAATATAGAAAGAAATGACCATTAAAAATATTTGATAAAAGGGTAAAAGGGCGAAAAGCTCATTTATTAATTTTAGTTAAATTTTTTATTATAACCTTGAATAATAAAATTATAATTATAAACATGCAAATAAGCTTCTTTGAACTATAAATCCTTTTAATAATAATCTTTATTTTCATATGTGAGATACTCATTTAATCAACAAAAATTGATATGGTATATTTACTCCATCAATACAAATCTAGCTCTACAAATTAACCTACCCATCACCATCTTGATCATTGAATGTATCTTTGTTGCAGAAATCAAACTATTCTTATTGTACATGTCAAAAACATCCTTAAGGTAATTGTGACCAATTCGTAGTGCTTGTAGAGGTTTAGCAAGCTCTTCAAGGTATTATTAGTCGAACCTCTTAAGATAATACCTTAACATCCAAGTCATTAAGGTTGTCTTTGACCTCATCAATAGAGATCTTTCCATCATTGTTTTTATCAAACTTGTCAAAAACATTTCTCATTTCAGCATAAGGGTTACTGCAAGTATTAATGTTTATTCTTCTTGCCATTATAGGGGAGTTTATATATATATATATATATATATATATATATATATATATATATGATTAGCCTAAATAGAGAAAGCGTAGGTGCAAGAACATGAACGACGAAAACCTCTGCCCTAGCAATAACCTTGAAAGATCCATGACGAGAGTAAAATTAGAGAGGATGAGGTAACCATGGATGATGATATGATTGTGGAGGAGACACCCATATCACCCATGACATGGATATGGCAGACAATTGTTCTAAATCCTATAAGGATAAGCTGCTTAACCAAGACACCATGATTCCTCTAACATCGGGTTATAGTATGGCAATGGAGGAAGGGGATATATTAGTAAAGATGGAACCTACTGGACCATCTGTTATGCTATCTGATAAGCTCAGAAACAAGGTTTTAAAACCATAGGAAAACTCGATGGTTGTTAAACTACTTGGAAACATATTGGCTTCACAATGTTGAACAACCATATTAAAACACTTTGGCAGATAAAGGGCTATTATAGAGTTATAGACCTTGAGAATAGGTTCTTTCTTATCCAGTTATCATAAAAGGATGATCTCGAGAGGGCTATGCTTGGAGGGCCTTGGATAGTAATAGGACATTACCTCATGATGGAACAATGGACTCCGTATTTTCATACTTCAACAGCAGATTTGAAGTCTGTGGTGGAATGGGTTTGGTTTCCAGGAATGCCAGTTCAATATTATCAAGAATCAATTCTTAGAGCAATATGGAACATGATTAGTTCTATAATTAAATTTGATATGAACACCTAGCTTGCCAGTAAGGGTAAGTTTGCATGGGTGACAATGGAATTGAACTTGTCCAAACCTCTAGTTTCTAAGTTTTAGATTGAGGGTGTCAGCCAATGGGTTTAGTATGAAAGGATGCCGCATGTGTGCTTCGAGTGTGGTCGAGTTGGCCATAGCTAGGTCAGTTGTCCTCATAAGAAACAGAAGAATAATGAAGCTCAAGGTATGGCAACGGATCAAAATAGAAGATCTAGTAATGAAGGGAGTTCAGAATATGATAAAGAGAGGTCGTCGGAATGCTGTCAACGACGGGCTGGGAATAAGAAAAGTAAAGAAAAGGAGTCGAGAAAGAATGAAGGAAAATTTTTGGGAGGATCCAGCTTAATATTTAAGGCCTTAATCTCGGAGGAAATTGAGGGCTCCTACGTTCCTGGGACTATGGAAAATCAAGTCATGGCGATATCACATCCTAAAGATCACGGAACGAGAAATAGAAAAGGAAAAGGGATAGTTAAAAATGCCATAAATGGTAGCTCTATTACGAGAATTGCTAAAAAGTCAAAAGCTAGTAGTTGCGGGGTTTTCAAGCTGGATAATCCTTTTGGGCCTTTACAAGTTAAGAATAATGATATGGGGAACCCATTTCGTACTAGACCATACTTTATTAGGCTCAAGATTAATGAAGCTAATGTGGATCCAGATAGCTTAATAATTCTTTTCAATTCTTTAAAGCCTCCATATTAAAGTAAAATAAGGGTGAAGAGCTCCAATAATCCAAAGCAGGCGAGGAAAGGCACTAGAGAAAATAAGCTAGGTCCCAAGATAATCATAGAGGAGTATGAAGTGAATGCTGAAGACATTCTCGACTATCCTCTTGTTGTGGTAAATGGTGTTATGGATGATGGTAGCCATGATGCTGTCCAAAATTGATTTTTTATAGTTCTTTTATTTATTTTTTCTTTTATGTTTATGTCTATCCTTTCATGGAATTGCCAAGGCACTGGCAGCAAACGGTTTAGAGTTTGTTTCAAAGATTTAGTTCACAAACATCAACCTTCTGTTTGTATTATTGTTGAACCTAAAATCAGTGAAGATTGGCTACTAATATTATTAAAATTTTTGGATTTTGCAACTCCTATAGGGAAGAAGCTAGAGGATTTTCTGGAGGTATTTGGCTTCTTTGGGATGAAGGGATAGTTCAAATTTCTATTTTGGAGTCCTATCACCAGTTCATTCATTTTAAATGGAGGATGCAAAGAAATCTTGGGGTGTGAATGGCCATTTATGGAAGTACTATTCCTACAATCTGAAACCATCTTTGGAGTGCTTTGAGGCGTATTCATGATACTATTGGTGAACCTTGGGATATTCTCGACGACTTTAATGCCTACCTTAGTATTAATGAAAAACTTGATGGTGCTAAGATAAGTCTTGCTAAATGCCGAGACTTCAAGTCTTGTGTTAATGATTGTCAACTTGTAGATTTGGGTTTTATTGGTAATCAGTTCACTTGGGTTCGAGGCAATATTAGAGAAAGACTTGATCGGGCTCTTTGTTCTATTGACTAGTGCGCTCATTTCCAAGAAGCAAGCGTCCATCATTTAACTATATCATATCACTGTCTGATTCTGCTCAAATTGGAAGGTAGCAATCCTCCTCATGTGTGTAATCAACCTTTCAAGTTCTAGGTAGCCTAGTTAACTCATAAAGACTTTAAGGATTTTGTTAAGAAGAGTTGGATTGAGGGGAGTAGTTTTGTGGACACTGCTATTGGTTTTATGGAGAAAGTGAGACACTAGAATAGGAACGTGTTTGATAATGTCTTTGCAAGGAAGGATAAAATTCTATTCATAATAGATGGGATTAATAGAATTCTCGTACATTGTTATTCTTCTCCTCAGAAGGAATTACTAGATAGGTTGGCTAAAGAATTTGAGGAGGTGTTGCTTAAGGAGGAAATGATTTAGTATCAAAGTTTAGACAAAAGTGGCTTCAACCCGGAGATCAGAATACACGTTATTTTCACACTTCCACAATTATCAAGAGAAAACATAATAAAGTCAAGACCATTCTAGATGATTCAGGATAGTGGGTCGATGACGTAGCTAAGATTAAAAGGTTTGTTGTAGAGTTCTATCAAAAGCTCTACACTAAGAGGACATGAATTATTTGCAATGATACCGGCCCGATGGTGTTATAAGCTTCAATAGGTCTATTGTTGAATGCCTTGGAATGCCTATCTCTATGGAGGAAGTAGAGAAAGCTATATTCAGTATAGGCCCGTACAAGGCCCCGGGCCTAGACATATTACAACCTATATTCTTTCATTCTCGATGGAGTATTATGGGCAGATCAGTTCTCCAAATGGTGAGAGATTTCTTTAATAATGGAATACTCGAGGATAGGATTAATGATACTCTCATGGTCCTAATTCCTAAGGTGCAAAATCCTCAGTCTCTCTCCTAGATGCGCCCTATAAGTCTCTACAATGTAGCATATAAGGCCATTACAAAGCTCTTTGTTAATAGAATAAAAGATACTCTACCAAGTTTGGTTGCTCAGACTCAAAAGTAGTTTCATGCCTGAAAGACAAATCTCTAATAATGTTATTATTCTGCAAGAGACTATAGCTTCTATGGTTTGGAATGGTGAGTTAACGCATAACTTCATCCCCACAAGAGGCATCTGACAAGGCGACTTTCCTTCTCCGTATTTGTTCGTCCTCTGCATGGAAAGACTTTCCTATCTCATTCATTTGGTAGTTCAAGAGTTTGTGGAAGCCGATTGTACTTGGTAAAGGAGGCCCACCATTGTCTCATTTATTATTTACCGATGACCTTATATTGTTTGGCGAAGCTTCTCTGGCCCAAGCAGATTCAATTAAGAAAGTTTTGGATTGCTTTTGTAATGCCTCGAGTCAACGCATTAGCAATGCGAAAACTCAAACTTTTTCTCCAAAAGAATGGATGAGTCTACTGCGAATGACATCTGTAGACATTTGGGCTTTGTCCAAACTCGGAACTTGGGTGATTATCTGGGCTCCAAAGTAATTCACGATCAAATTGGGAAGGAAACCTTTAAAGGAATCGTAGACAAAGTCAATGCAAAATTATATGGACGGAAGGCTCAAAACTTGCCTCTTGCAGGACGTGTTACTCATGTAAAATCAGCTTTACAGCCCTTCCCTATCTATCCTATGCTTATGGCTAAGTTCCCTATTTACACTTGTCAGGCCATTTATAAGTTAATTAGAAACTTTGTGCGGGATCTAATGCTAATAAGAGGGAGTTACACCTAGTAAACTGGGAAAAGATTTGTTCTCCTAAGTCAATATGAGGTCTTATATTATGAAAACCTATGGATATGAATAAGGTACTCCTTATGAAGCTGGAATGGTGTTTGTTTTCAAATTTTTGTCAGTAAGTACAATAACGGGCAACATCTTGGTAATTCTATTAAAGCTAAGGCTGGCTGCTCGAATATTTGGAGAGGTATTTGCCATGTGCAGTCCAATGTTATGGAAGGGGTGAGTTAGAGTGTGGATAATGGTCAGCTTATTCATTTTTAGGAAGACAATTGGTTGGAAGGTATAGGGCCTTTGAATACTCATGTAATTCAGAGCATTCCGATTGAGATGAGATTTGATCTTATTGGCGGTGTTTATTAAATCAGATGGTCAATGGAATTGGGACATATTTCAATCTCTATTACCAAATTATATGCGCCTAAGACTTACAGTAGTGATTCCTCCTCTGAAAGTGATGAAGAAGATATTGTTGTGTAGAACGCTAGCTCGAGCTCCTTCACCACGATTTCAGCATATGACCTGCTTCAAGGAGAGAATAATTCGCATGATGGTTCCTTATAGGATAAAGTCTAGAAATGGAAAGGGTCGTAGAGATTTAGGTCCTTTCTTTGGTTGCTTGCTCAGAATAAGTTGCCTACAAATGATCTTTGTTACAAAAGGAAAATTCTTCCATCTAATAGGTGCCCTAGGTGTGGGGAGCATGAGCAAACTTCTATCCATGCCATTCGAGATTGTTCCATTGCTCAACAAATATGAAGTTTGTTTATTCCTTAATATGAATAGGCTAAGTATTTTGAGCAGGAATTAAAAACTTGGCTTCACAACAATCTCGCTAGAAGTACTTCTATTTGCAATACTAGATTTAATTGGAATTTAGTGTTTGGTGTTACAGCTTGGCATTTGTGGTTATGGCGTAATCAGCTAGTATTTAATGAAGGAGGCACAAACCACATGGACCCAAGGCAAATGATTCTTGCTAGCTGTAAGGAAATTGAGCCACTAATTCAATGAATAATAGTCTGAGAAGTTAGGAAGTGAGAGAGACAAGCAGAGTAAGTTGGAGTCCTCCTAGTCAAGGTATAGTGAAGCTTAGTACAGATGGGGCGTGCAATTGAATTGGTCGTTGATCTTCTGCAGGAGGTGTGCTTAGAGATTGTAAAGGTGGTTGGTTAATGGGTTTCATGTATCCATTGGCAATTGTTCCCCCCTTGATGCAGAATTGTGGGGTGTGCTGATGGGGTTGGATATGGTATGGCAGAATGGTTTTAGGCATGCTACTCTCGAAATTGATTCATTACTGGGTGTAGGGTATATCTATGATAGTAGAGCTATTCATGGCTTAGCTAAAGAAATAATGAGAAGAATTCAAGAACTCATGTCAAGAGAATGGGAAGTGAGGTGCCAACATATCCATCGAGAAGCTAATGAATGTGCTCACTGGATGGCAAAGTCTGTCAAAGTCTTCCTGAGGCCACCGGAAGACCTTATTCACTTTTTAGGACATAATTATATTGAGTTTGGTAGCTAGTTTTTCTTTATTTTTTTTTGGCTCTGCGCGCACAAAAAAGAACAGTTATATTTCTATATTAAATTTTTTTCTTCCTTTATCCTAGAAAAGATAGTCTACTTTTAATTTATTCAATTTATATATGAATTAAGAAATGTAAAATTAAACTTTCTATAGTATCTTATTATCTTTCCTAAGTAGTATGCAATTTGAAATTTAAAGTTAGCTACAGTCTTTTTTTTGGAAACTTTTAAGAAATATTCTAAAATTAATAAAAGATATCAATTTTATTGTGTAATTGTTTTTCAAAAATATTGTTTTCTATTTTTTTATCAAATTTACAGTGTGATTGTTTTCTAGTTTTTTTTTTTTTTTTGTTTTACCAAAAAAGCCAATGAAAAACAAAAAAATAAACACTAAAATCGTAAATTTTAAAAACTGTATTTTTAATATTTTAACACAGTAAAATTAAAAAGATATCCTACATTTAATAAAAGATTTCCACTGTATAAAATAATACAGAAACGAAACAAACAAAAAAAAATCATTTGCAAAAATAGTTATCCACCCAATTATATGAAATCTTCAAAAATTGTGAACTTGAGTAACTTATTATCTTTTGAACACTTAAACTGTTCGATTAGACTAAAGGCCCAAAGTCCAAAACAATTACATAGCAAAGGGAAAAAACAGAAGGAAAGTCCCCTACTAAACCACAAGGGCTCAAGGCCCGAATAATAATAATAATAATAATAATAATAATAATAATAATAATAATAATAATAATAATAATAATAATAATAATTTAGAAATATTCTAAAATTAATTAAAAATATTATTTTGACTGTATAAATTTTTCAAAAAAAAATTGTTTGTTTGATTTAAAAAAAAAAATACAGTGTGATTGTTTTTTATTATTTTTAAATTTTTTCAACCAAAAGAAAAACCAGAACAACTAAAATTGTATGTTTGAGAAAAAAAATTAAAAAATTGTATTTTTAATGTTTTCATACGGTAAGAATAAAAGAAAATTTACATTATATTTTTGATAAAAAATAAAAAGATGAATATTTTTGTTATTTTTTCTAAGAAAAAAGGTTTAACATAAAGGGATGAAATCACATTAAATTGGGCATATAGCCCAACCGGACGGTGGCTATGATGCCTACACATTGGAAAATAACAATCTAGTCCCTAGAAAAGCCACATACCTCCAAAAACACTTTCGTCCTTCATAGAAACATGAGAGACCAGAAACCATGTGGTTTCTCTCCAGATAGGGGATTTAGAAGAACAAAAAAAAGTGTTTAGAAAAAAGTATCATTTTAGAGTAAAATTACAAAATTCAGATTGGGGTAGTTTTAAAACTAATTCTTATTTTAAAGTAGTTTTTGGCTATGTAGACACTGTTCGCTAGTTGAATTAGTAAATAAAAAAAAAAAAGTTATTCGCCAAATAAAAAGGATTGTCCACCAATGAAAGTGGTGGATAGAAAAAGAAAAAGGCTCGACCTGAAGGCTTTTTATGTGGTTATCTAATATTTATCTAATTTAAATTAATTTAGTTTTAATTAATTAAATACAATTTATTTATATAAATTTATTTTAATTTTCTCATACCCACATCTGTCGTGCAATGAACTTCCAAATGACATCGGCAAGAATGAGAGGCAGACAAAACCGCATTTCGAAAAAAACCAAAACAGAATAACCCTGGAGTAAAAATGCACAAAAATACCAATATATGGCCAACTAGGGGTACTAAAATGCACAAAAACACATGCATATGGCCCAACTAGGGAACTAAAATGCAAACCATAAAATAAAACAAGGAGGAGTATATACAACAAAAAGATAAGAAGACCATAAAGATTACAGGGGAGGCCGCCGGTGGAAACATCCACCGGCAGCTGCCTGACAGAAAACTCTAAAAGAATAAAAGAAAAAGGTAGAGAGAGAAAATCTAGTAACATCTATTATACTTGGGTAACTTCATATTAATGTAAAACTATTTGAGTAATAACATGAATATATTAGACATATCTACCATCATATGATAAACACACTGTTATAAATATAAACTATTTCTTATATTTTAAAATTAAATCTAACTAGTCGTTTACTCGTGTTTTAAAATCAAGTTGATAGATATAATTTAATTAAATATTAAATATTAAATATTAAATAATAAATAAATAATATTTTAAAAATAATAGCATATTAACTATTTTTAAATGTTCTTAATTTTATTAAAATTTTATTAGTGCAATTTTAGTATTATATGAATTAATATATCAATATAATTGATATAACTACTTTTTAGGATTAAAAATTTATTATATAATTAAAAATTTAATTTATTATTAAATATAATATTAAAATATAATTTAAGAAGTTATTTTTTAGAATTAGAGTTATTGTCCAATTAAAAAATTAATTTATTAATTAGTATAATATTAAAATATTATTAATGTGCTATTTCTTAAAATAAAAATTAGTGTGGTTATCCGATTAGAAAACTATTTATTAGTTAAGATTAAAATTATTAATATATTATTTTATTATTTAATTAAAAATTTAATTTATTAATTAATAAATTAATAGTAAAACCATCTTTTTTTCGATTTGTCCGCTAAAATTGTATATTTCCAATTTAAATTGTATATTTTAGATACCTAGGCAAATTTACATATCAGTTTAAATTTTATGTGTCAAAATAAGTACACATATCAAAATAAAAAATTTATATGTCAAAAATTAAGTACATATATTAAAAAAGTTTAAATCTCAAAATTTAATATATATATATATATAAGATATATTATATAATATTTATATATTATAAGAATTGGGCTAAGTATAATTATAATTCAATAGTGAAAATTTATGCGAGTTATTTCAATATACAAATTGATAGTAATAATGTAAAAAACGAGTGTTTGAGTGTTGTATTATATTTGTAAGATAAAGTTATTTTTCTTGAAGAGAAAAGAAAAAGGAAATTATTTTAAGATTTTTAATGTCAAAATAGTAATAATTATGCAAGCCTAAAAAAGGGATGGTAACAATAATAAGAAGCAGGAGAAAACAAAAAGTTAGTTGACTGTCCAAAAACAAACCAACAAAGTGGCAACAATTGAAGTTTACTCGACTCTCTCTTTGCTTTCTCCGCAAAAATTAACAAGCACTTTTATCCAAACACCGTCTTCTCTCTGCTCCTTAACACAGTCGCACTCACTGCTACTCTTTCTTCTCTTCTCTCTATTATCCGAAAAAAAAAAAAACGAAACTTTCCCTCTTAGTCTTTTGTTCATCGTGCCCACTAGTGTAGTTTAGTCTCCAAATTACCCATCAGTTCTCCTTGTATCTCTTTGCCACCCATCAATTTTATAGCCAACAAACAGTCCTCTGCTGTTTTGGGTACCATCAAAATTGGTGCTTTTGTCTGATCAAATAGAAAGGAAAACAGCAAATAGAAAGGAAACAACAAAAATATCACTTTTTTTCTCAGGGTGTTGTGATATAGTTGATTTGAAGTGAATAAATGGCTCTTCATTCTACTGCCTTTTGCTTAAGTAGTGCGAGTCCATATTCTCCTCATAAGCTCACTTTTAGATATGGGAATGTTAGAGCCTCCGGTTTCACTTGTCCTCCTCTTGTCTCTATTACTCCATTGAGTTTTCGAGGTACCCATTTCTTGAATTTGCTGATTGCCTTTTGGTTTTATTTATTTATTTAAATGCTTTTATGTTCTCTTTATATTATGGGCACTTCACAATATTGGATGAAATTGCGTTAGTACTGGTAGAACTAGTCTCTATTGCTCAATTCTTATTGAGATTTTAGTTATTATTTTTTTTATCAGGGTAGTACCTGGCTATATATTCTTCTTATTTTTACGGTCTAAGCTTGCTTGTGATTGGTCTTTAAGTAATGCATAGGTGGATGTAACTCTTTGTTATGGAGGTCTTAGTTGGTAATTAAGTTAGTCGAGTCAAATTAAGGGATGTGTCTCTCCTCAGTATGTAGTTTGCAAGAGATACATTTTGCAGAAAAAGACTCAATTTTGTTCCCACTTTAAGGACTTTTTTTTTCAAAAAAAAAAGAATAGGCTTACAGCATGGGTGGCTTTCTATTTGCAATTTGATGACTCATGGTTCCCATCATTCAAGTTATCTATATAATGGGATGGCAATGCAATTATGAGATTGGCATGATCTTGCTGTTAAATCGAAGGCAAAACTGCATTTGTTGATCTAGATTAAGTTGTGATTAGGTCAAGTTCATGTTTGACAGTCTTCTGCTTAGTTGCATAATTCTTCATTTACTCGAGAAAAATAATGTCCCAAATCAACTAGATTTGTGATATTGATTAGTATCCACCAGTTGCTAATTACTTGATGGTGAGTAAACAATTCTCTGTCAAAAAAACCGACTTAGGTTGCAAATAGCTAAAATAGGCTTCAATTTCTGAGATGCATATCACAAAATCAAAGTTCTACTTTTGTGGAAATTATTAGCAATCAAGAGATTCCAAGGAATTAATTTTGAAATGTATATTTTAAGATCAAGGCCATTACAGACTTATAATCTAGTAACAACAAGAAGTTTCTAACTTAAGATGAATTAGACATCATCTTCTTAAACTCCTCAAAATTAACATGTCCATCACCATCCATATCAACCTTACTAATCATCCTAACACAGTCACTCACACTACACTTCTCTCCAATCTTATTCAAGACTGAATGCAGCTCTGTCGCAGAAATCAACCCATTCTTGTCAATGTCGTACATATCAAAAGCATCTTTAAGGTCAGTCTCTTGTGATGTGCCGCCTCCATCTAATCCAATGTGCTTGTAGAGGTCGGCAAACTCTTCAAGGTCAATGTACCCATCATCGTTTTTATCGTATTGTTGCATCATCAATTCAACCTCTTGCAGTGATACCTTGACATCCAAGTCATTGAGGCTGTCTCTAACCTCATCACTAGAAATCTTTCCATCACCGTCTTTGTCAAACTTCTCGAAAATCTTTCTCATCTCTTCATTGGGGTTAACAGAAATAGTACTTCTTGCCATTGCAGAGAACGGAAAGAAAAAGAAAAGTTTATATATAGTTGAAAGTTTGTGTTTTCTGGGTTAGGGTTAGGTTTGGCTTATAGTTTTAGTTTGTGTTTTCTGGGTTAGGGTTAAGTTTGGTGTATATATATTGTGAGATGGAATCCTGTTTAAAGAAGGTTTTGTGTAGAATAATTATCTGGTAATCCTAAACTGAAATCTTTTATTTTATTATACTTCCTTAACTGGATGGGATTTGGATTTAAGCATTCAATTATTATAGGAGAGATGGATTAGGCTATGTATTTTCCTTTTCGATAATACCAATTTGGAAAATTTAGGCTAAGTATTTTCCATAATACGAATAATGAATTATGAACAAAGAGATTTTGCTAATAATGGCAAAATATTTTATAGAATCCAAGATATCATGCTGCTTGCTTTCGTATTTTGCTATATTTTCTGCCTGGAATAGATATAATCTTTTTATTCAGAAAAAATGAGATTTTCAAGATTTTTTATGTGAAAAAGAGAAGATACTGGGACGAATTATAAAATTAGTAAGATTTAAACCACCTCACCATATTACTATATTAAAGCACTGTGATGAGACCATCATTATGGCAAAATCATATTAGTCTGCGATCACACAACCGGTAATTTTTATAAATATCCTTTAAATATCTTATAAAATAAGTTTAACCTAACTAATAATTTTGTGATGTTTAAATTAAGTTATCTAACCTGCCATTGTTCTATTCATAATAATATTTGCCTGTGTCTATTTAATTAAGGTTGGTTGTGGTTAGTCCTTAATTGAGGGATAACTCCTTGTTATGGAGGTTTCAGTAGCTAATAAGTAGTTTAGTAGGGACGTGTAACTGAACATAGTCTATATCTTTCTAGCAGCAAGAGATGCATCTAGCAGAAAGGCCTAATTTTTCTGCTTAAGAACCTTATTCAGTAGGCTGGCAGCATGTGAGGTTAAATGCAAATTAAAAACTCGTGAGTTCCAGCATTCAATAATTTGTTTGATTGGAGGAAACTGCAATCAGCATTCAACATCTGATTGGCATTATCTTGCTTTGTGGTCAATCATGAACTGAATGTTTTGGTCTAGATTTATCAATATTCTAGATCAACTAGATTCATGATCTTGATGAGCAGTCACTTCTACTTAGTAATTCCTTATGATGATCTGTTCTATTACTGCATTAAGATGGTTAGGTGTTTTCTGCCAAAAAAAATGATTTAGGTTCCAAGTACCTAGGCATCAATTTCTAAGCTAAAAATCACCAAATCGAAGTTTTCCCTTCTTAGAAAATTGTTAAGTAAAAACAGAAAAGGTCTGGAGGAATTCATTTAGAAATTTTTTTTGTAAGACCAGAGCCTTTAGGGATCTTATACAGTTCTTTTGGATGGGGCTATAATTTATGCACTGAGGTCCAATCTCAGCTCAATTCCCAGATGATCACTTCTGTCCGCTAACATATTGCTAAAATTTTGAGATGCACACACTTGATCGGAGAAGATCTCATATGTCAACTTTTTTTTTTTTTTTAATAATAATCTCATATATCAATTATCAATTTGTAGCGGTCATTTAGTTTCTGTTTTGACAATTTATTTACTTTCATGAACACTCGTTTTCCTGTTTCTAACGTTTGTACCAGTTTACTTGGTTCTTGCTTCTTGTAACTTCTACAAATATTAGGTAAAGCATTGTCTAGTGATGGGCTATCCGAAACAAAAGATTCCTCTCTGGTGGTCTGTTTTGGTGAAATGCTAATTGATTTTGTCCCGACTGTTAATGGCCTCTCATTGGCTGATGCACCTGCATTTAAAAAGGCTCCAGGAGGTGCACCTGCAAATGTTGCAGTTGGTATTGCTCGTCTTGGTGGCTCCTCAGCTTTCATCGGGAAGGTATAATTATAACTATATGCAGTCTATCTGCTGCTCGCTTTTAGAAATGTAAGAAAGCAGGACATATAAAATTCATAGTCAAAGGACGTTGTAACCAATATGGAAAAGGCTAGCTCTGATATTTGCCTATCAAACTTAAAGGTTGGGTGGAGATTCATAAGCTAGGGATTCTAGGATTTCAAAGTGTATGAGAGGGTTTTGAGGACTAAGTAATTATTTAAACTATAGTTAGATTTCACAGGAAAAATGGACTAAGAACAAATGGAGAATTGGCATTGGATGCTTACAACACATATGATACAGAATCCAATATGAGTTCAGGATTCCCATATGGATCATTTTTATTTGAAGAATAAAGAAATATGCTTGGTTGTGAAATTACATAGACCAGAAACTCGCACACACAAGAAAAATAAAATAAAGCAAAGAGTTCCAATACCATTTGATTATCATCTTACATGTTGTATTAAGACTTGGAACACTCCTTTTCCCTGTATGTTACGGATTTATTAAGAAAATCATATGACTAATTCCATTAGGCAGTAAAGAATTTTGGTCTGTCACACAAATCCATGATATCCCTAGATGCATTTTGCAACAGCAGAATTGTATAATAGGATAAGTTCCCTGATTGCATCCCTGAATAGGATAAGCCTTGTGTTTCTACCATGCTTTAAAAGATAAGTGACCTAATTATTCACATGTTACCTTGTGGTCAAAAGAGAACTGAAAGGATTGGTTTCCAACAAATTCCGCTGGGTCAAATGTTAATGACATCTGTGCTGCTAGATATACTTCCACGCATTTATTAGTAGAAGATACTTTCCTGCATAAAGTGAATTAGGATAGACCTTAAAACCAGGGTCTTTAATGGTGGATCAGCTGCTTTCTTTAACAGACAACTTAGTGAATGAAAACGGATCTTGAATCCACCTCCTCTCATTTAGTAGGTGGACTTCTCTCTAAAAGAAATGCAATTTGGCCAATACAGTGAATAAACACCCTGGCATTAGTTAAATCATTTGTACTTTCTGTAGTTATAGCAGAATCAATAGTAGATAATCCTGGCAAGGTATCTGTAGCAATCCATGATATTCAATATGATTTTACTGCATAACTGTAATCATACCTTGTGCCATTTGGCTATTGAGAGCTGACTTCATATGGTTTCCAAGATGTAATGCATCTTCATCTTACTTATTTAGAAGGAGAATCTATATATCACCTTGGTAACCTTAACCTTTGATGGTTAAAAAGGCAAGTTGATTGAAAAATGCTCATAGTTTACAGCTGAAGCCAAAATGTGATTAACTGGAAAACCTAAATGCAAAAGTCAGGAAGGGCAAATATCTTTTCAATTGATTAACAATAATTTTAGTTTGTTCATTATTAATTTCAGCTCATGCATTCAGTAGTACATAAATCTCATAGCTGCACTCCATGTTAAATTGATTTATTTTAATCTATCTCATGTCTTGAGATAAAATTTATTTATCATCTATCTCAGATGGTTAAAGTATTCTCTGCAACATGCACAGGTTGGTGAAGATGAATTTGGATATATGCTTGCCGATATTTTGAAGGAGAATAATGTGAACAATCAAGGAATGCGTTTTGATCCTGGGGCACGAACTGCTTTAGCATTTGTTACATTGAAGAGTGATGGAGAACGTGAGTTCATGTTTTACCGTAACCCTAGTGCTGATATGTTGCTTGAGGAAGCTGAACTTGATTTAAATTTGATAAGGAAGGTATGTAATATAGTTATTTTGTGCAATTAATCAATCAAAAGAAAAATTAACAATTATAAACAACTGAAAAGATAGCAACAAATAGCTATGTTGCGTATAAGTTATTGTAGCTTAGCACATAGCTAAGAGACAGTATCAGCAATTGTAAGTCCATTATGTAACCAGTACCAGCATTCCAGCTTGTTATCTTCTAAGGTCACCTTGTTAGGCAACAATCTTGTGGTTGAATACTATTTTTTCTTTTTTGCATGTGTAAGAGAACATAAAGTTTTAACCACATTTTTTGCCTTATTCATCTTTATGGTGATTGTAGGTTTAGTTTCATTTAGAGCTTTTTATTTACCATTGTTTGTTCTAGGTGGAGCAGATTTCAGCTCTTGTAACTTCCATTTAGCTCCCCTCTCTTTGATCCCATGACAGGCAAAAATCTTTCATTATGGCTCTATAAGTCTTATAACAGAGCCATGCAAGTCGGCACACATTGCAGCAGCAAAAGCTGCAAAGGATGCTGGTGTCCTCTTGTCCTATGATCCTAACCTGAGGCTTCCACTCTGGTCTTCCACTGAAAGTGCCAGAGAAGGCATACTGAGCATCTGGGAACTTGCTGATCTTATCAAGGTAATAACCCTTTAAATGTAGATTAAGAACTTTGTCCTTGTTACTGATCATATTTCTTGTCCTTTTCTGGAGGCGCAGGATATCGTGGATAGAAATTTCAACTCTACTGACCGATGCTCAATTATATCTTTCAGATAAGTGAAGAAGAGATATCTTTCTTAACTAAAGGAGAAGATCCTTATGATGATGCTGTCATTCAAAAATTGTTTCATCCAAATCTTAAATTGCTTCTTGTCACTGAGGGTGCAGATGGCTGCAGGTATTACACCAAGGTAAGTGTCAAAGTAGTGCACATTCATGGTGTTGACTAAATTCTGTTTGACTGAATTCTTGCTTTCAGTTTGATGAAAATGTGAAAGATAAAGGTTCTTTTGTAAGCAAGGGTTTGCTTGTCAACTCTCCGTTGCGATTTGAAAAATTTTATGTGTTGGAAGTGATCCTTGTCAAGGCTGCTAAGGGACTCTCTTGCGAATTAATATGAAGCATTTGGCCCATTGATCTGGATGATTTATGAAAAATATGTATTAGTTGCAATATATTCAAGCTTGTCATGTTTCTTATACATACATGCATATATATATGTATACTGTTTTATTTTATTGTGGGACAATGATAATTCCATATTTTGACATTTCTGCTTCCAAAATTGCACCGTGTTCTTCATTGGCAGGAGTTCAGTGGGAGAGTGAAGGGCATAAAGGTGGATGCTGTGGACACTACAGGTGCTGGGGATGCTTTTGTAGCAGGAATATTGTCACAGCTAGCTGAAGATTTCTCCTTGCTTCAGGTAGTTATGAAATTTGAGTTAACCTTTAAGACTAGAAAGGTTATACAATTTGTGTTGCACACACATTCTCCATGCATGGGCACACGCATGCACACATATACCAAGATAGTAGCTTAATTGTATTAAGGTCTTCTGTGAAGGCATTTCTTTCCTTGGTAATTTAACAACTAAACAGTATGGATTTTGTAGCGTAAAAATATACCGCAGTACAAAATTGACAGTCAAGTTTACAAAATGAAGTCTTCTCCCGATACTCGTTATCTGCTAATCTTAGTGCAGAATTTCTCGATATATTCTAGCATTCCAGAATCTGTTAGTGCTCATGTTTAGTCTTTGCCTTTCCACATATTTTGACAACTATATCGTACATCTGTCGCCTTTAGTACCAACAGCATCTAAAAGTGACTGGTTCAATCTTTGTAGAATGAGGGTGGACTAAGAGATGCCCTCAGGTTTGCCAATGCGTGCGGTGCATTAACTGTGACAGAGAGGGGTGCAATTCCAGCTTTGCCAACTCGAGAAGCTGTGCTGAATGCCATCCTCAAGTTTGTTGCCTAGAGTTTCCTCAAGATCTATGCAACCCCAGGTATATAATTTTTATACCAATTCTTTAGATTGGCGATAATGCTAAGTGCCAGAAGCTAGCATATAATATCTAACTGGCCTAAATAATTCATTCACATCTTCTAGCCAGTTTATGCTGGAAGTTTTACCATAATTTATTGAGTGTATTTATATCAAATCGGCCGATTCTGTCAATTCCTTGCACTGCACTGTAACTGTTATGAAGCAGTCTTTGCTGAGAAAACACAATTGTAATTTATGGACAGCAGGAACATATGCAGTGCAGACCATTCTCATATGATGCCAAACAAGTTGTTTTGGTTGATCTGTTGTTTTTGTATGATCATGAAGCCCACCTGAAAACCAAATGTTGATTTCACCCTTTTTGGCCTGCAGTTGTACTAAAGCTGCTCTACTCCATTTGTCTTGCACCTAAAAGATAAGATGGGTGTTGCAATGTCATAAAAGGATCAAATTGTAAAACATTTGATGTAACCAAGAATTCCCATTCTCTGACCCTCCTTTATTTTGCTTTGCTATGCCTTACTTGGGTCTTGATTAATGAAAAGGATGAAAACTATTTATGCGATGTACTAAAGAATCAGGATACTGATTCAATCTTAACTTTTTCTGGTTCTTTTGTTTTTTTCTTCCCATATTTTACCTGTCCTAAATGAGAATCATAAGAATCAAACTAAGGCATCATGCTGGTCAGTGTTGGTATTTGAACAACTTCATCATGCATGATTCCATCCATAAGCCCAAATTGTATAACCTTTCTTACTTTGTAAATTCCTTCTTATTTCCTAAGAATATTTTAAATTAAGAATTTTATATTGTGCATTTTTTTTTATAAATAAATTGCTAATAGAATTCATTTGCAAATGAATCCTTTTATGTCATGTTTGAGAAACATTGGAAAATGATATTAAATAAAAATAATAAGAAGAAGAAGAAAATTTATTTTATATTACTAAAAATAACAATTTAGTCTTTTTCCCTAATCATTTTTTATAAACAATAATAAAATTGAATATAAATCTTTTTATGAAATAGCATTCAATAGGACACCACAGTGGTACTTAAAAGACATCAATAATGACTCTCATTTAGGAAAAATTAAACATGTTGAGCAAAAAATTAAACAAATATTAAAAAAGAATTTTAATGAAGTAAACAAAGGAGGGTAATTTAGTAAAAAATAGGCTTTTAGAGTGCAGCATTAGCATATTGAGCTGCGAAAATAGCATTTTCCAATTAAGAAGAAATAGAGTAGATATTACTTTATTTACAATAATTATTATATATGAAATAATTATGTTAAGATTTGGTTTAAATTTATATAAAGAATAATAATTGATTTTATTGAACTATTATTCTTCAGTTTTGGTACCACCACTGCCAACTATTTTGTTTGTCACATACATTATGCAATTAAATTATTATTGTAAAAATTATAATATTTAATAAGTTAGTAAATACATAATATTCATTAAAAAAAAATTTAAAAAAAATCACTCTATAATTTGACTAATCAACAACTTTTAAGTTTTTGATTTATATTTAAATAAATAAATAAATATATGGTTTAAAATATTAGCATATTTAAGTATAAATTAATAATGCCTTTTAAAATACATGTCGTCGTGTTGCTGATGTGGATCGCTGACATCATCCCACGTGTATTAAAATATTTGCTAACATCTTTCATGGTATCTACTCAAAAAGGGATTAGAATAGATGTTAAAAGATTATAAAAAAAAAAAAAAAAAAAACAAATTTTAAACAATTATTTTTGAAAGATAATTTTAAACATTTCAATGCCAATTAATAATCCACAAGTTGATAATACTGGTGGACCAAATTATTAAATCAAATGCTCATATCACAAAATGGGTCCATTTAATTAATAATAATAATAATAATAATAATAATAATAATTTATGAAGGCACCGACAGCATTTTCCCCTTTACTTTCTGCAATATTTCTTCACTGTCACTATTATCCCAAAACCCTAAACTTTTCAGCTCCAACCATGATTGTCTCTTTGGGAATCTTCCTTTGCCGTTTTAGTCCATTTCTCTGTCGTTTCAAGTCATTTTTCACAAGTATTTTAAGTCCTCCTCTCACTGTAGCTCCTTTAGCTTCTTATTTAATTAAATATTGGAATATCGTAATAAATTAATAACGAAATAATCTATTAATAGATTAGGTAATTGATATTGGAATTTTCTTAATCTATATTTTTTATTAATGACTAAATTAATTAATCTTTTTAAATTAATATACTCATAAAAAATATTTATTAACTTAATATTGGATAAAGAATGATTAATTTAATATCTAATAAAAATTCAGAACGATCAATATATAGATTCAATTTATTTTTAAATTAATGTGTTTATAAATATTTAATAAAATAAAATTATATATTTTACAAAAAATTCTAGATATTAAACACCCACTTTAGTTTTACGTATTTTTCGCTGCTTTTTCTAATTCATGATAACAAAATTAAATTATAATATAATAAATATGAAAGATCAATTTTTCAACTTAAATTTTTTATTTAATCATTTTTTAATAATTGCTCTTTTTATTTGATATGTTATTATATTCTAATTAACCTTTTTAAAATTGTTCGATATTCTATTTTAATAATTCAAAATCCACAATGTCGTTTTTTTAATGGATTAGAGAATCAGAGAAGAAGACAAAAACTATAAAAAAATATCTTAATTAAAAGTAACAAATAAAAAGAATAGTATATATCATATAATTAAATGTCACAAGAATATTATATGTTATTTTATAAGAAATCATGTTTTGGTCATTTTAGATTTTAGATCAAATTTCGAATACTACTACATCTTGGATCTTGTCGTGCCGAGTTTGGATTGATTATGTTCAAATTATTTTTACTTTTAACTATTTTAGTTGCATATTAATTCAATAGTCGTTTTAAGTTTAAGCGGTTTAGATTTCATATTATCTTTTAAAATCAAAATTTTAATTATTTTTATTTAAACAAATTAGATTTTCATTAAGTGGGAATCAGAGGCAGAGCCCTAGTCGAATTATTTATTTATTTTTTATGTAGGGTTAAACTTTACCATAAATTTCATAATGCCCACATGAGATGGAGGAAGTTCTCTCTTACTTATCAAAAAGTAGAAGAGAGCCCCATTTCTTAATTTCAAGGCCAGAAAGTGGACCTTTATTAAATGGGTTCAAACTTCTTGGTCTTCGTCTAAGTGGTGGTTTTGTTGCTCTTTTGAATCTCATATGGTCCGCAAGTGTGACTGAAACTCTTTATTTTTTCTTTTGGGAGTCGTCATTGAGTCTTTGCACTCTTTAGCTCCCTATATTTTATCATCCATATTGAGTCTTTGCACTTTTTAGTTTTTGTTGATATTAAGTCCTTTTCTAATTGCAAGTTAGAGAGCGCATCCCTCGCCCTGTTATTCTTATTCTTAAGTGTTCTCTATTAAACATTTTTTAAACATTTGTTTCTTGTACTTTTATTTTGACGTTGAGTCTTTATATTTTTATATTTAGCAATATTAGCTTTTTAAAATTTATTATTTAAAATTTCATAACATTAAATAGTAAAGATATTTATTATAATCTAATTTAATTTATTGTTTTAATTAAAAATACTTTTAGAATTAGTCAAACCATAAATCTATTAATAGAATATATAAATACTAATGCCAACTAAATATATTCATTAAGAATTACATTTATATTATACGTGAGTTAAATGTTCGAATGAAAGTTGGATGTCCGATCTTTTTAATTATTAGTAATTTATTAAGAAAAGGTTATGTATATGCTAATAAAAGTTTGGAGGGTCAATTTGGTTAAAACTATAAGTATAAAGACTTAATATCAGAGGACAAATGTTTTAAAAAATTTAATGGAGAGAAATTAAAAGAAAAAATCATATTCTCATTAACAGAACTTGTATCATGCACACTAATTTACTATTATAGAAGGACTTAATGTTAATAAAAATAAAATTCAAAGACTAAATGTGTTACAAATAAAAATGCACGGGATAACTATTAAGAACAATAAAAGTGGATAGGGCAAACATGTACTTTTCCCAAGTAATCAAAGTTAGGCATAAAACGAAGTTTATGTCAGCACTATGGGAATTTAGAGAATTTACTGATACTAATACTGAAGCAGGTGAATGCAGTAAATTATTGATAAGGTAAAAAAGTAACAAATTGGATTCAATTGATATTAGATTTAAATTTTAAACTTTTTTTGTCAACTGGTATTTAGCTTAATAATAAGGTGAGCCTATTTTAAAAGTGGACACTAAATTTCAAATTTCACCAATTTAATAAAAAAAAAAGTACTAATTGCTAATTAAACCTTGAATTTTGCACATATTAACAATTTTACCTAATTGTTTTAAAAATCTAAAACAAATGCTCATGTTTTTAATTTATTTTTAAAAATATTTTTCGATAATAATTTCAAGAATTAGTTTGGGAAAACGACTTTGCTTACTAAAAGAATAATAATTGTGAAACAGTAAAAATAGTTTATATTAGACTTAACAATATAATCATTAAAGATCTCACATATATATATATATATATATATATATATATTTTCACACATCTTGCATCTAAAAACAATAATTTTTATTTATATTATACGTAAGATCTCAAATGCTCATGCTGACTCACTAATTTTTATTTTAATAAATAGAATTGATTTGTAATGTAATTTTTCTCATTATAAATTTTTTTTAAAATTATTATTCGAAAGTATTTTTGAAAATAAATTAAAAAAATGGATATTTATTTAAAATTTTAAAATAATTGGATAAAATTACTAAAAAGTGTAAATTCAGAATTAAATTATTAATTATTTAAAAAACAAAAAGGTATGATTATAAATAAAAATATTAGCCCCCCATAAGTTATTATCCGACATATTCCATTTTATGGTTGATTTAAATAGTATTAGAAGACTCTATTAGCTAACGTAATTGAAGATTTTCGATTAATTCATTTTATCTTTTTTATTATTATAATTTTGTATAAGATATGAATACAACAACGAAACTTTTCTTTTTTAAAAAATGGTATTACAAGTTGGCTTCTCACAGTTCCTTTCCTAAAATAGTGTCGGTGCTGCATTTTGATTTTTTTTTAATTTTATTTTGCTAAAATGATTAAAAAGAAAATATAATCTAAAACTTGACAGATTCCTTCTTGACACACCTGTGAACATCAGCATAGTAATTTGTACTATTTTTGGCAACCTTCCAAGTCGCTGTAACATTCAAAATTTCACATATTTGTACTAACATTTCTCACAAATGTTGTGAATAATTTCCAGGCATAGATTGGTCTAAGTCAGCAGATTTATAGCATTAGAGATTAAAAACAGTTAGAGAAATTTCAGGGGATCCATTCCTACACCAATAACTCCGAGTTCAAATGCTAGCCTTAAACACAAGGCTCACTCCCAACTCTTTAAAAACCAGACCCTTTTAACCTCTTGATCATTCATTCACTTGACAAGCACCAGAACACGCATTCACCATCTCCACTTAGCTTACAAAACATGGGTGATGATGCACATGATCAGGCCGAGAGGGAGCGCATTTTCAAGCGCTTCGACTTGAACGGAGACGGGAAGATCTCCGCAACAGAGCTTGGAGATTGCTTGAAGACTCTAGGCTCGGTCACGCCGGATGAGATTAAGCGTATGATGGCAGAGATTGATACTGATGGTGATGGATTTATATCATTTGATGAGTTCACGGACTTTGCCAAAGCTAACCGTGGCCTAATGAAGGATGTTGCCAAGATATTTTAATTTCAACTGTTACCTATCAATTCATTTCTTTAATGTTCATTTGTCATATTTCTTCTTCTTCTTCTTCTTTTCCTTGGAAGGGTGTGATCTATTTCATAATTGTGAAAGGAGTACACACTGGTCCAAATAGATTTTGATTGTGACAAGTTTGTTTTGGTAGTTAAACTATAACTGCTTGTCTCATAGTTCTTTTTCTGTAATTCTGTATTTCAGTAATGAATATCCTGAGCAATTGAATTTGATGCTGTAACTAAGGGGTCCTATATGAACAAATGAAACATTGTATGTCCATGCACTTTTAGCCCTTTCAAATAAATTTTCCATGGCATATAGCATTATAAATGCACAAAGAACTCACAGCTTCCAAAGAATCAGAAAAGGAGTTGATTATGATATGTATCCTTTGTTTTTATGCAAAAAGTTTGTTTCCATAGTTTCGAATCCGGGATCTTTGCCTACTTCGTTAGAATCTAAGAAATGTCGAAGGTATGCATCATCTCCCTTGTTTTAATGCAAGGAGGTTGTTTTTGAAAACCTAAGAGTTCTTCAGCAAGGTTTATTTACGGTGAGTCCGAGCCTAAGATCAGGCAGCCTTTTCTTGAATCAACAAAAAAAATTCCGCAAAAAGAATGAAAAGGAAAACATTCAGACAGTTAAAGGATTCCATTGAGTTTCTCTCACAGAATTCATTCCAATCACAATGCAACAAAATTAAATGCTCAGAATTCCAATTTAAGGCTTGAACTTCATGCTGGCTGATTGTCCCTAATTCTTTTATACATACAAGTGTTAAGTGCCATCAGCAACCAAGAAGGGAAAGAAATCAAGAAAAAATTCTGAAATATGCATATTTACTTCAGGAATCCTGCGAAATAGAAAAGCCTAAAACTCCACCCAAAAAATCATTGCACCTTTCTCTCCATTGTAGGGGAAGACAAATGGAATCTATTTACATAATTTCTCAGTGAACCCATTTTCCTATATACAATTTTCAACACTCTTTTTCCAGTTCTGTTTTCTAGCACCTGTCCGCATGCAACCAACCCACCAAATAAGAAAACACCCAAAAACAAAAATAATCAGACAGTTAAATCAGTGGACCTTTGTGTCAACGACAGTAAAGGTGATCATCGTCTTCAAACTCTGAAACTCCTAGCATTGCCAGAGCTAAGTGACTCTTCATCTCACTTTTTGTTTGTTGCAGTTGAGGATAACAATCTATAATCCCGGAAAAATTGGACTTCTTCTTGTTGGTGTTGAATGGCTCCTCTTCACCTCTAAGTATAGCAATAATCTCATCAATCCCTGGCCTTCTTGATTCCTCATTACTTACACAGGCAGCAGCAGCTTGAATCATCTGGGTAATTTGTGTTGTCTTTTTCAAAGTGCACTTAATCCGTGGATCCAGCAACTCTTCGACGGCTCCTTTCCCCTTCTGCAATAGAGGTTTAGCCTGCAAAACAATGAATTGCTAATCATGCCTCTATCACAGCCAGTCATGCAGTAGTCACAACATTACTGTAGTACAAATTCCATCATGTGTAGAACAAATGGCTTATGCCAATGGCAAGCTCTAATTAAAAGAAAGTGCTTATTTCTATGTTATATTAGGTCTAGCAGACAATTTCTCAAGCCTCTACAGAATTACATATCCATAGAAGTCACAAACTGTTATTGACACAATTATTGCTAGCCAAAAGGTTAAAATAAAATATTATATTCACTCTTTGCAGACATGGGTGAACTTTTCTCCATTTGCTACTTTTCATGTGTTGATTAATCCTTCATAGTGCAATTAAAACCTATTAAAAATGATCTTGTTTTTTATGCAAAGAGACATTGCAGTTCTCAGTACACTTTGTTGGCAAATTTTGTCAAGTAGTGTAAGTGCTATGTTAAAACCATGAGAAAACCAAAACAACTCATTCTTACACAAACATCCTACCAAACAAATTTGACAAATTTTAGCATAATGTTACTGCAGTATAGCAAAAGACATCACAAAATTGAATGTTGAAAACAACAAACAAATTCGAAAAGCAAAGAGCAAAATAGACTTTAGGCTAGTTTGGTTAGTTCTAAAACCATACCACTTATCTATGGTGCATATAATGTAAATGCTTCGAAAGAAACAAGTTCAACAACCTACCCACAACACCAAATTCTCTTCCCCTGAAGGCCTTTTTGCTTCAATTGGCTTCCTTCCTGTTATTAGTTCCAAGAGGACCACCCCAAAAGCATAAACATCAGTCTTATCGGATACTTTTCCATGCTGGAAGTACTCAGGCGCCAGGTAACTGTGGATTCAGATTTTATATCAACAAATAAACGGAATACAATTTTTTTTTTTTTTTTCTGAACAACTATAGATCATACGTGTTCTTTTTTCTCACAAGTTTCCTGAAATCTTACCCAAATGTTCCCTTGACAGTTTTACAAAGGAAAGGTACTGAGGGAGCAGAAGTCCAAGTAGCCAATCCAAAGTCACACAACTGCAAAACCAGCATACTATGAATCATATCTCAATAACATGAATGGATTATTTGATTCTGAATTGTTTGCGATACAAGAACTTTAGTCAATTAATCAAAACTCAAAAAAAGAGAAAAAGAAAAACAAATTCCCTTACCTTGGGCGTTTTCTTGGAAGAAAGGAGTATATTTGAAGGCTTAATATCTCTGTGAACAACACATCTTTCTGTTCCGTTATGCAAATATGCAATTGCCTGTGCAATTCCTAGTGCCACCTTATACCTCACCGACCACGGAAGTGCAGAACCACCCTTCGCTCCTCTCTTCTTATCTGCAAAGGGCATTCCATAAATCACTGAAATTCCATAAAATTCATCAGAATTTGAAGATCACTAATCAGAGAACAAGAAGACATACCATGCAAATGGCGCTCTAAGCTCCCACCAGAGACATACTTGTATACCAAGAACAAACCCTCTTCTGGATCAATACAATAACCCACAAGAGGCACAATATTTGGGTTATGAAGAGAGCTAGCAATCATCAATTCTCTACAAAATGCTTTTGAAGATTCCTTATCCTCCTTGTCTAATCTCTTAATAGCCACTGCTGTCCTCAAGAATCCAACTCTACCCCTAAAAACAAAGCTCAAAGCTCCTCTTCCCAAAACTCTACCTACAAATTACAACAAAACTAACTCAAAAACTCAACCAAGATGTAGCCAAATAAAACTCAAAACAATATGCAATAGATAGCAGTTTTTGTACCTTTAGAAAAATTACAGGTAGCAGCAAGAATTTCGCAATAACTAAATCTGATCAAGCAATTAGCCACTGGAGAAATACTCCTCTCAAGAGACTGAATTCTCCTCCATTTAAGTTCTTTAGTTCTAGTCTCATTCAACCCATTATCCAAATTCACCATTAATACAGTTGCAGAAGCTGAAGAATTCATATTCATAGACTCAAGCTCAACCTGAGAGCAAAAACTAAACCTGAAAGAAGAGTGTACTGACTGTGGATCACCATTTGTTAACTCTGCACCACTACCGTCTGCAGCACCACCACCACATCCACCAGACTCAGCTAATAACCAAGCCTTATTATGTTCCAAATTCGCATTCTTGATTTTATTGTTATTCTTGTTGCTTTTGTTGCTATCACTTGGTAAAAAACAAGCAAACCCAAGTTGCCAAACCATCTTTGCTAAAAGGGTTTTTAACTTGAGCTCATTGTGGTCACAATAGTGATCTGTGGATATAAAGGAAGAACAATGGCAAATATCACAGCTCTGAGGCTCCCTTGAGTTAGTGCAGTTTTCTTGAAAGAAACCCATTTTTAGTAGATCTCAATGAGAGCACAGAAACCCAAAAACCAGAAAAGGAGATAGAGAGAATATAAAAAAGTGAAAGGTGCCTGCTTTGCTTGAAGGGTGAGAAAGAATTTTTATTTTTCCTCAAGAGAGAGAGAGAGACAGAGAGAGAAACAGAGACAAGGACAGAGAAAAAGAAAGATAAAGAAAGAAAGAGATGGAAATGGAGTGAGGGTATGGCCTCTGTGTATATATAAACTATAATCACAGGTATAATGTATAATGTAATGCTGATTAAGAGGAAGAAGGTGGACATGTAATAGCAAGAAGGATATATATATATATATTAAGAATTGGGGTTTGGTATTTGATTGTTGGTATTAAACTAGTTAATTAAAGCAAGGGAGAAAGAGAGTTGATTTGTATAAGGGAAGAAAAAGAAGAAAGGAGATTCTTGATGCTAAGGTTGAAGTGGACAAATAGAACCCACAAAAAGTCCGTTCTCTGCATCATATTTGATTTAGTTCAATAAGATAAATCAAAAGCTGGAGAGAGAGAGAGAGAGAGAGAGAGAGAGAGAGAAGCTTGTGGGTTAACTAGTTTTTATCAGATTGGGTCATTAAATAAGAATCATTACCTAATATAAGAGAGAGAAAGAGAGAGGGTATATTATTATTATTAAGACCCATTGCAAGTTAACATCATAAGTCGCCTTGTTGCTGATAGTTGCAAATTTGCAACTATCATTTGGTGATATTGCAAATTTAATTCGGTGAAAGTGCATATTTTAATTTGAATAACGTTTTGAGTTTAAATTTTTGTCCTCTTATTTATATTTAAAGATATTGGTGGAATTTATTATTCATAATGAGTATAAAAAATTATTTCAAATTGTTATTCGCAGTATATTTTCACGGTATTCAATTTTTCATTTTCTTTTAGGCTTAATTACTAATTTAATTTTAAATTTTATATTTTTTAATAATTTTATATAATTATTTTAAGATTTTAAAATAAATATCTGTATTTTTAATTTATTTTCAAAAATATATTTGAATAATAATTTTTAAAATTTTACAACGAAGAAAATAATATGATAAGTCAATTATGTTTACTAACATAAAGATTAGTAAGTCAATAAAAAATTTACTGCATTTAGATGTAAAATATGTGAAAGAATACACCTACATAAAAATTTTAATGGCCATATTATTAAGTATAGAATAAATTATTCTTACTGATTCATAACTATTATTCTTTTAGTAAGCATAATTGATTTCTCACATCATTTTTTATAGTAAAATTTTAAAAATTGTCATCAGAAAGTATTTTTAATAACAAATTAAAAAATAAGTATTTATTTTAAAATTTTAATTATTAATAAATATGAAATTCAAGGTTTAATTTATAATTAAGTTTTATTTTATTAAATTTTTTTAATTTATTTTATTGAACTTTATATTTTTATTATTGTTTTAATCAGCCAAAATTGTCACGGACTGCAGGCTAAGCAGATTCTTTATATTTTAGAATCATATAGTGCTTATTCAGAACACTGTCTAATAAGCCAGTCGAAAAATTCAAGCTAAATATCTGTAGTAACAAATATAATGTTAATACAATGTTTAAGAGATAACAAATTTAAAAACACATATCACAAAAAATAAATAAAATAGAGATAAACAAAAAAGTAATATTATTCATGCCGAATGTATACATTAGATATGCAAGGGGAACTTGTGCGAAAAAAGAGACGAGATTAACATGATTAGATTTAGACGAATACCTTTTGATCATTAGTCACTCTCTTCTAAAGAAACTAAGAAGTATTTAGACACCTTATTGTATAAGATATTATATTATTTTAAATTATTTATAATATAATATAATATAATATAAAAAGGTTATTCTAACCCTAAAATATAAAAGGTTAACTTTTGAAAACTTTCCCACTTAAACAGTCGACGACTTGATTATATTTGTTAAAATTAAATTGTATGGTTAGTATTAAAAATCAATAGTTCACAGTTGATTTAATTCTAATCAATTATTAGTTATGTCAGGCTCTATTTTAAAGTTTTTATCATTAATTGATAGCGGCTTTAATTATTTTATATTTAAATAATATTATTTTTATTCAATTAATTAATAATATATTTAAAATTAATTTTGTATAATTAATTTTTATAATTCATAATAATTAATAATTATTTTTAAATCATAATGAATGATTTTATATTTATAGCATTTGAAATTAGAAATTTTTATTAATGGGGTTTAAAATTCCAATTCCTACCCTTAGAGTAACTTTTTAAATATCTTTGATAATTAATAAAATTGAGTTAAATAAATTTAATTATAGCATCCTTAAATATTATTGTTAATAAATTATTATCTCTATTAGTCATTAAATATACTAACAACAACAACAACTAATAAATTTTTATTAAACGGTTTAATTTATTAGTTATGACTATCAATTATCAGTTGCATTGATTAACTGAACCAAATATGTCTTAAAATTTAGTTTTCAATAAACTTCTTAAATTGTATACAACTCGTGTTAGAAGTATATTTTTAATTTTATTTTTGAAAAGATAAATTTTTTAAATTTCAGTGAAAGGCTTATTATTATTATTTATTATGATTGTGAACTATAATAATTTCTATCCCTCAATATAAAAGTAATAAATCTCCATTAACTAATTAAAATGCTCCAAGTTTTTCATAGTTCACAAGTAAAAAAATACTATTTGGCTCATGCTTTTTGATTCAGAATTTTAAAAAGAAAAAAAGTGAATATATTTGAATAGGGAGAAAAAGGTGAAGCTTGTGGTTCAGTGAGGCTCTTAGGAAAATTGATGATGAAAAAAAAAAGAAAATAATTAGAATAGAAATCAAAACAAAGATAATGTAGTTTGGTTACCATCCAACTCCTAACTAACTACCTATTTTGCAAATTCAGCCGACCTTCGGCTTGACTGGCATGCATGAATCGACCATTTTCAATTTTCTATATTCAATTTATTCTAGATGTCGTAGACAAGGTTTATGAAGAATTTCATAAACTCAATTATTATTATTATTTTTTATATTTTATTTGGTGTGTTTTCAAAATTCAATTTAATAAGAGCATCTTTGAGAAAATCATACTTTTTCAACTTTTATTTTTTATATTTTGAATACTGTTTTTAATAAAAAGGGATAATTTATTGTTTTTTTCATAAATCATATTTGACGGAAATGATTCGTAGAATATTTAAAATTATTTATTTTATTTTTAACACCAGTAATCTAAAATAGGTTTTTAATTTTTATTTTTATTAAGTTATAATTAAGGCTTTTGTTTGGTATATAATATTTTATTTCTTAGAAAGTAAATTTTTTGAAAATTTAAATTATTAAGAAAGTTACTTTCTCTCTCTGCTTATTCCATATCAAATGATTTTTTAAAAATATAAGCATCAAAATTTTAATATCAATAAACCCATAAAATACTTAATTCCAATTTCAATATTTAGATAAAACATGTCTTCACTTTTTCTCTTTCACCAAACATATATTCTCTTTTAAGTTTAAATTTTGTTTAATGGCATAAGAGATAAAGGAACAAAAGTGTCCTTTTTCCTATTTTCTAATAATTAAGTGCTTTTCTATTTTTTCTGTTTTAAGTGATTCTTCTTTTTTGTATACATATATTTATAGTTATTTTAGAATGTGTCAAATAGGAAATTTATAAATAGCAAAGTACTATTTCAGAAACTTTAACACAACTGCATACCTAAAATTTGAACTCAAAATCTTAATTAAATTAGAATAAACTTTTACCATATTTATACGCTCTTGAATTGTTTTAAATGTTGTCTTATTAGAGATTTTCTTTTTATTCTGTATATTATAAAATTATCTCTTTAATTTCTAAAGAAAATTTTGAAAATTGAATTCAAGATGATGGTGAATCCTTATGAAATAATTTCCTTAATAACGATCTACTAATTGCACTCACTCTGTAGCATAAATGTTATAATTGAGTTAGAAAGAAAGTTACTTTTTCTTTTTCCTATTAATTCAATTAGCATGTTATATCATACATGACATCAATTTTTTTTTGTTATGAGATGGTATTTTATTAAGAATTAAAATATGAAAGGTGTATAAATTCAGAATAGATAGTTAACATGGTAATTCGAGTAGGCACAATTAACTCAGTTGATTCATCAGTTTCAATTTAGAAATCATTTTAATAAAATTATTATAATTAAATGCCTAATGAATCCTGTCATATACTTTACTTATGTACGATTTTAATGCAAAATTGCCTTTTTAACAATTTTCTTTTTATGAAATGAAATAACTCAAAAACAGAAAGAATTATCAGTAATTGAATGCCTAAGAATAAAAGCCAATTGGGATTGGTCAATAAATAAAGGGAGGACATGTTTAGTTAGATTAGCCACTACTGCAGTTATAAGTTTTAAAATGACATTACAAAAGGTTAAAAGATCTAAATTCTCCAGCAGATTTAGGTTATGTATTTTAGGGATTAAAGCAATTAATGTATGATTTAAAGGCTAAAATATTAAACACATGAATCCATACATTAACAACTATAAAAATAACATTTTCACCAATAATATTTCAAGATTTTAAAAAGAGAATAATAGGCATATCATCTACTTTATGCATCGCAATGAAGGGAAGAGAGTTAAAAAGGAACATAAGGGAGAAGAAAATATTTACTCTATTGTGTTTATTGATGTGTCTAATTTAGTATTGGCAAGTGCATCGTATTAATAGTAAAGTAGTAAATACTCTGAAGTCGATCTCTTAAGGAACGTGAATCCACTTATTATAAAAACTAATTATCAAACTCAAAAAACCTAAAAATAAATTTAAATACATTAAACTGATATTTTGAAAAATAATAAAGTTCATAAAATAAATAAATAAACTAATAAAGTAATTATGCAAGAATAAGAATCTAAAAAAAAAATATGATAAATATATAATCTAGCCAATTGATTAGTTTACCTTTGTTTTAATAATAGACACGAATCTAATAAACGAGACGGTGATATTCCTTTTTCTTTAATTCTTCAAACTAATGATGTAACTGAAGTTACTTAAATCAACATAGATTTGAAACAGAGATATGTTTCTAATGCATTCAATCTAAATATTTTCATAATAACTATTATTACTGAATTAATGTAATGGTTAAATAATAATAATAATCAAAATTAATAAAGATATATTGACAAAGAAATCATCCATTAAATATAAAAATAACAAGGTTCGTACAATAAAAAGGCTAAAATAAATACTAAAAAAATCTTAAGCCTAACATATTTAATTCTATAATCTTAGTAATTAAATAGCTAAATATTATCAAAATTACTTATTCTTTGTTCCTTAAGCTCAATAGTTATCCAATTTTGCCTGTAAACAGACCCATTGCTTGGATCCAATCTTCAATAGCTAGTTATAAGACTCATCCCTTAGCCACATAATATTAAAAAAGAATGAGATGGCTGGTTTTTCCTTCTTCGTTATTATCTAGATCATATTCCAAAAATCAACAAAGAGCTATGATTTAATATAACACTATAATTAGCAAAGAGGCTACACTACTTCTCATTGCCTAAACATCTATCAAGTCTCACTTGAGAAATACTCACACCTCTACGACCATTACTCCAAGTGAATTTGAAACTTATAAACTCTAAATCATAAAGTTAATAAGTTTCAAGTGCTAAGTGAAAAGCATACATCGTATGAAGGTCCTCAAAAACTCCCCATTGTTTCCTCATTATTAAACAATATTTCATTGAAGCTGCCCACCCACACGCGGCGCAACCACACACAAAGCTAAGGACTTATAAACATCCATATAGGATAAATCCTTTGATCTTGAATATTAACATCAAAATGGTGCATGGAATTAGATAACAACGAACATAGAGCCTATTGATTTCACATCAAATAAAAACTCTCATTTCTTTGTCTGCCGCTACCTTTATAAGCTATAACTAAGCCACTTTGAAACCCTAATTTTCTACGAATATTATTCATTTTAAAAAATTTGAAGTGAATTATCATCAAAAAAATTAGAGTAAGCGTCTTAAGTCTAACTAGTTTTTTGAGCACGTAAATTGTATGTAGGTTTCGAAGCCTTGCCAATCCAAAGTAAATAACTCATAATGATTGGTAGGATTGTATAGCAACCTTTCTCTTATCATCACAGATATAATCAATATCCACAAGAACATCATTTTTAAAATTCTTGGCACTTAGTTCATCAACAAACATATATGTTTACATGAAGAGTATTAAATCCTTTATTAGCCCACTTTTAGTTTTATTGTAGAAACCAAACGTGAGAGTCTTTTGACCCATGAACATGCATATTGATAAACATTAGAATTATTTTAAGAATGGATATATAGCTAAAGTTCATAACAAAAGAAAGGCCAAAAGAAAACAAAGGCAATGTAACACAGAATGAATGTAAACTAAATGCAAGTAAGATTTTGCATAAAGTCTGTTGGTATGTGATTGAAGAGATGTTTGGGCAGTATATACATCACCCATTACAATGCTAAATTGCTAATGGACAGACAGAGTTGGTAGGAGTCAACATCTATGGTAAAGCCATTTATATATAATATAAATATATAATTAGTAATGGTTCTGGTACACGACAATGTTCTTTAGATTATCCATTCATTTGTACTGACTTGCATTTGACTACCCAAAAAGAAAAAAAAAAAAAAAGATTATATCACTTATAATTCGCTACACTACAAATTGGGTACATCATGTGAGTAACAACGAATTGATAGTGTCCCTATATTATATAAAGGTTTGTTATAAATTCATAGATTTAAAAATTCAATACAAAGAAAGTTATTGAAATATTGAAAGAAAATTTACCAATTCTTTTCACTAAAAGACTTTTCAAATTACTTTGATTTTAATAGTGATTACTAGATTTACTTTGATTTTCCGTGATAGAGAGAATTATAAATTTGTTAATTCTTCTTTCTAGGATTATTGGGTTGTATTTTTAATTTGTTTTATATTTAGCTTTAAAAATATTTTATTGGGTGTAAGAAGGCTAGGTCATATTGTTTAGTGTATTTCTTTTTTTTTTTTCTAGTTATTTTTGCAGAAGAATTAAAAACTTAACAAAAATATATTAACCCGTACAAAAATTAAATTGTGAAAAAAAATTTAGCGGTCTGTTATATTTCTCATATACATTTTATTTTTTTTTTAAATATAAAATTTTTATTTTTAATAAAATAAAAGTATGAGAGTACTTCATTCAAAATTTGGAAAGGATCTATAAATAATAGGATGACTTTATTTTTTTTGTCGGAATTAAAATATTTTAGATAATTGGAGGTTAAACTTTGACGTGTATCCTTAAAATAAAGATGTTTAAATATTTAAAAATTAAAGTATTAGCAAATTCCATAAGTTTTTTTTGTTGTAAATTTCCACTTTAAAAAGATTAGAGTTTTTCTCTTTCTTAATATAGAATTAAAATAATTCTAAATCACTCTTAAGTTTAATATAATAGGAGGAAATTCAAACGAAAAATTATTAATTTTCTTTTTTGAGTGACGAAAATCAAGAAAGTATGAAAAGCAAGTCATTCAAAACTGCGTAGCTATTAAGTAATTAATTATATTACAAAAAGAATGATAAGAGTTGAGTAACAAATAGGACTCACAATGGCAAATGATTTTCTTATGGTTTTGAATATTCCACCATGGCTTTTTTTTTTTTTAATTAAATTGGACTTTGATTTAGACGGAAACCGATGAGGTTGATGTGTTATTGACAAATTTAGCATTGATAAATCAAACTTCTTTACTCTAGAATACTAAACAAATAGTTGTTTGCTAAACACAACAATTTTAAAAGGAGTTTTTCGTTAATAATGATTAATAAGCACAATTTGTAATATAAAAGTAATTTTAACTACGTATAAAAAATATATACTAATTTTCTTATAAAAATGAGATTTTTTTTGAGATTTATTGATCGCGTTGATGAAATATTTGTATACAGCCTCTTGGTTGCATTTGGCGCATTGGTAAAAAGATATTTCACTCGATGACTATTGAGCCAAAAATCGATTTCGTTGTCATTTGATGAGTCTTTAAATGATGTCGATTTTTTTAATATCAAATTCAAACTCATCCTAATTTTTACGAAAAATAAAACAAACTCTCATAAAAGAAAATAAATAAACTCCTATAAAGAAAGATTAAAAAAATACTCATTATATTTCAATAACAAAATTAACAAATTACTAAGAAAATTAAATCTAATGTAAGATTCTAAACAGACTTTCAACTAAATAAATTTATTTTTATTATTGGAAGGCTTTGATTTATTTTCGAATATTAAAATTTAGTAGTAAATCTTTTTCCATACATTTTAATTTGTCATTTATTTTCTTAAAATAACTATAAAAAAATATAAAGAGTTTTTGAATCAAAATCTATATACTCTATCTAATTTATACAAATAAAAAAATTAAATTATTTATTATAATTTAGAAAAGATTATTAAAAAAAATAAAAAGTAAAAAATTAAAATTAGCTACCATACACGGTAAAACAGAAAGCTGACCATAACCAAAGAGAGATAAAAAAAATTGTCTGAAACAATTGTTAACTTAAAATAAAAAGTCGTGTATAACCACAATAAACAAAAACTATATTTTTTTTTCTTCTCAAAATTTTATAAATAACTAACACTTGGCCTTTGGTCATTAATGTCCAAAACACCTTAAATGATGTAGGAGTAAAAGAAAAACAATTCAAATTTCCATAAATGGAGAAAAGGAAAAGGAAAGATTGAGAGTAAAACAACAAAAATTAAATCCAATATCAGTAATAAGTATTCTTTATTGCATTCTCTATAATAATAATAATAATGCAATAATAAAATATCATTAACAATTATATTAAAAGGCAGGCCACCTAATGGCATAAACTTAACCGTTTATCAAATGTGCCATTTACTTGATTCCAATTCTCATAATCTAAACAATAATCTTTTGTAGGTCCTAATTAGGTGCCACCCGTGCAATCAATATACTCATTATTATCTAATCTTTTAAGATCCTATTTAATTGTTTTCCTCAAAAAAAGAAAATCCTAATCCTTTGATTTTGGTCCTAAATCGACCACATCTCAAACTTTTTGTTATTGAGTCAAAATGGGTCCTTTTTAGATAAATTATTGTCGCCAAATAGACTAAGCTTTATTAGCTCATTCTGTTTAATTACTTCAAATTCTATTTTAAATTTGACACTCACTCTCTTAAATGAAAAATATGGTCTATCTTATAAATAAAGAACCCAATAATCCTTCATGCTGGTTGTTTATGAAAATAAACTCCAATATTAATATTTAGATGGAAAAATTTTCATTCTAAATTTTAAATTATTCTTTTTAATAAATTAAACATCGCACATTTCTATTCTAATTCTGATTCCGATATGGCTCCTTAAATGCTAGTCACATATGTGGTACAATATTTTTCAAGTCAAATCACATATAATTTTTATGCTAAAATTAAGTGAATGATTAATGCAATAAATTATTAACTAAAAATTAAGTTAAATAATGTTATATTTGGTGTCTTTGTATTTCACTTGGGTTTTGATTATGGTTACCCAACAATTAGCTAAAACAATATATGATCAGACAGTGAATGCTAGCTGATCAGAAGGCAAGTGGGTCCTTTTTCTTCCCCAACAATGTGGCAATATTCCTGTTGCTCCTTGAGGGAACCACCGTATAAGGTGGACCATGTGGTGGTGAGTTATCGTACATGCGCCGGCATTGCCACCTGTATCTCTGTATATACGATTCTCAATTTTCAAACTTCATAAATATAAAATTAAATTTGCCACCTCAAGATGGCACATGGAGCTATCTAATTTCCAAGTGCTTAGGGTTCTTAACAAAATCTTTGGGTTTTGATTAACTCAAAGGCTCTAGGCACATGATGTGTTAATTATTGTTTGTTGTAATTATTTTACTATAATTACACTCATTAGACATTGTCGTTGGCATGTTAGAGAATAATTAAGAAGTGATTTTACTTTTTTCTTTTTTCTTTTTAAATTCTTTTGATACTTTATCTTTTGGAAATTTGGAATTGTAGCTTAAACTTCGGCAAAGAGAATGATAAGTAATTAGTTGGTCCCTCATAAATTTAGGTTCACTGGTTGATAATTCAGCCACCAACGATGATTTGAGTTCTTGATTACTCGTAAAAAAATATTAGAAATTGTTCGGCCGCTCATTCATATGGCTAAATCAATAAAAAGATCATATATATTTCAGTTATAAATATACTGTGTAAAAAAATAATATATATTCCAGTTATGAATATATTGTGTATCTATTATGTTGTATTTAGTCCCTTGTATAGGATTTTAAAAAGGAGTAGGATACTCTATATGAAAAACTTCCGATCCTTTTAGGATTGTCCTCTTTAATATATCATAATTATAGGATGTTTATATATCATGTTTAGAAATTCTAGTTGGAGTTCAACTAGTATTAGTCTTGAGACATATAATTTTGATAGAATTTGAATCTATTAAATCCGGTTAACTCAGTATTTTGTATTTGGCCTATTATTTCAATTATCACTTGTGTTGTGAATCTAGCCAGTTGATAAAAGGGATTTTTAAGAATAAAATTTATTTTTAAAAGAACAAGATAAATTAATAAATTTTCGTTTAATATTAAAAAAATTGTCATTTCTAAATATCGCAATCTAGCTTATGAACATATTCATTTAAATCTACAGATTTATTTATTGATTTAAACTCGAGTTTGAATTAATTTTAACTTAAATTTAAAAATTTATATATAATATAATATGCACATTTTACATATTTATTATAAATAAGTATCACATATATTACCTATTTAGTAATAATAATAATAATAATAATAATGATATTTACAACACTTATTATATAATAATAATAAATTTAAAAAAATACTTAATGAATTTGAACTTTTTTTATTTATAACTACTTAACGAGCCGAACTCAAACTTAGCTCATTTATTATAATAAATGAGCTATTTACACCGAGCTCGAGCTACTAGTGAGCTCAATAATTTTAAAATAAGACGAACTTGAGTTTGAATATAAAAGTTTTAGCATTTTTTATTATATAACTTTTCAATAAGTTGAACTCAAATTTAGCCCATGTATCATAATAAACGAGCCTGCTATTGACAAACCGACTTCAAGCTGCCAGTAAATTCAATAATCTTTGAACAAGCTGAGCTCGAGTTTGAATATAAAAATTCAAATAAAATTCAAATTATTTTTATTACATACCTATTTAACAAAACGAACTCAATTTTAGCTCATTATCATAATAAATAAGCTATTTACAAACTGAAATCGAACTATTAATGAATTTAATAATTTTAAATCAGGTCGAGCGGGAAAGAGGGATTTATCAATCTGCTAAGTTGATTAAGCTAAGTTGATTTCAGAGGTATTTATCAATCTGCTAAAAGCTCGAATTACCAGATTAAACTAAGTTGATTTCAAGCGGGAAAGAGGTATTTATCAATCTGCTATTTGGGAAATTAAATAAGCAAGAGGGATTTCAAGTTAAATGCTTGAACAGAATGGTAGGGTAAAAATTAATGGTGAAAGAGACTTATGTTTGTATTAAATTTTGGCCATCACATCGCATGGTTTAAACGGTCCAGTTTGCAATGCAACCTCTTCAAAACCCTAATTCATTTTTATATTAATACAGGCATCTTTATTTGTAGCCTTAACATGCATCCCATGGGACTTCGATGAATTTATTTGCTTATGGGCCATAAATTATTTAATTCTTTGCTACATTAATAATAAAAAAATTTGATTTAAATTAATAATTATCATATATAAAATTAATAATTTAAATTTTGATTTTCCTCTTCTCCTATAAATATTTAAGGGGAAATTAAAAAAAAAAAACTTATAATCATAGTTGCACCATGCGTATATCCAGATTTAACCTAATTCTAATTTAGGTGAAAGTTTAACACCATTCTTTCTTCTTATTTATTTATTTACTTATTTTAATTTCTAAATTCACTCTTAAAATAGTTTTGTATTACTATTAGGCTAAATACCATATTTCCTAGGTTTTTCTGTTTCTGGTGCATGAATGATTTGATAGTGTAATATGAACTTGGGATTTTAATATCTTGTTGATTTAGCATGTGGTATTCAAATTAGACATCATAGGATAGGATTATAGGTGTATGGTATCATATAAGTCTATAAATATTGATATATCTTAATTTTAATATTTACTAACATAATTAAATATTAAATTAATCAATTATATATGGTATTTAATTATTAGAAATTAAATAAATTATTTTTATTTATTAAAATTTTTGATTTATTTTTAGAATTTAATTAGTGGTACTTGACAACTATAAAATTCAATTATAAAATTTTAATTCATATAAATAATTAAAATTTATATATAATTTCATTAACAATTTATATTAGTATAAAAATATATAAAATAAATAGAATTATTTAAAATAATATTAATTAATAATCTATAATTAAAGAAAATAGACTTATAATGGTAAAGTGTCATAATGTACTCTAGCGGTCTAGCGGAATCCCAAAGGATGAACTTAATATTTATCTGTAAGACTTTTGGAATAATAATATAGGATTTTGCAAGAGTACTATTATGGCATCTTACCATTATAAGTCTATTTTTAATTATAAATAATTAATCGATATTATTTTAAATAATTTATTTGTGTTATACGTCATTCTAGTAATATAGATTGTCAGTTAATTTATATAGAACTCGTAATTATTTATATAAGCTAACATTATATAGATAAATTTCATCATTGGCAAGTACCAATAATTAAATTTTAAAAATAGATTAAAAATTAATAAATATAAATAATATATTTAGCTGATCAATAACTAAGTACTATATATAACCGATTAATCCAATATCTAATTATGTTAATTTATTATTTAAATTAAAATAATACTAATTTTATAGATTTATATGTTTTTGTGCACTCACGGTACATTAGAATGATTCAATAATATAAATGGCCACATTATACATTTAGCTTCGTTTTAGCCATAAAATTTTAATTTATTTTATTTCATTCATTTAATTTTAATTTAGTCATTTTTACTAATAAAAATTGATATATTATATTTCTTTCTCTTAATTATCTTTTTCTAATTAATATTTTTATCATATCAGTTATATATTTATAAAATAATTAAATTAAAATATAATTAATATTATATAAATTAAAATTTTATCACAATAAAAAACTAAATGCAAATTTGAATGGTTATTTATATTATTATCCCTAGAGGTTCAACATCCTTCGTTTTTGCCTATTCTCAAAAGGGATCCTGAGTTTCAATATGTTGTTTTCATCAGTTAGGTTTTGTATCAATTAACTGGAATAGACTTTGTAGCTAATGAAAAGTTCGACATCAATGTCAAAAAGTAAGATATAATTACCTAAGAGATTTTTCCTTTTGCCAGAGAAGAAAATAATTTTTCTATATTACATGAGCGTTAATATTCATACAACATGGAATTCAGTGGGCGTGCCGGAGTGGTTATCGGGCATGACTAGAAATCATGTGGGCTCTGCCCGCGCAGGTTCGAATCCTGCCGCTCACGAGTTTCTTTTTCTTACATAATCGGCTTATTTCTTTTGGGCCACTGGATAAAAATTTATAAAAAAAACATTTTTCATTTCTAGAAAATATAATGGGCCTATTTTCTTTTGGGCTACTGCATAAAAATTTAGAAAAACAGACGTATTCCTTTAGGCTACTGGTTAAAAATTGACCCAAAAAATGGAAACTTCTTAGAAATATTTTAAAAATCAATAAAAAAATTATTATCTTTTTTAAAAATATTATTTTTAAAATTTATTTTTAGAAATATATAGTATGGTTCTTCTGTCATTTTTAGTTTTTCTTCAGTTATTTTTCAATTTTTCTTTGGTTGTTTCTTAAGAAATTAAAAAACAATCAAAACTGTATCTTTAAAAAAATAAATTAAAAAATCATACTTTCTATATTTTAATTATATTTTCATATAGCAAAAATGAAAAAAGAAATTACATAGTCTTTTAATAAAAAATAAAAAATAATGGACACTTTGGGTCTTTTTGTTATTTTTCTATTTTTAAAACAACAGTTAAAAAAACCGAATTTTTGATATTTTCATACGGTAAAAATGAAAAAGATTTACTTTCATAAGAAATAAAAAAATATATGATATTTTGGGTCTTATTTTTCCAAAGAAAAATGTAAACGCTAGAAGGAGGGCTTGAACCTCCGACCTTGTGGTTAACAGCCACACGCTCTAACCAACTGAGCTATTCCAGCTTTGTTGGTTTGTAAATCCTCTTATATAACTGATATAATGGAACAAATCGATTTACAGAAGGCACCGCTACTACCAGAATGGCATCAGCCTACTAGAGGAGTGTAAAACCATACCAAGGGAATTTAAGGCCAGAATAAATATTTATTAAATGAGTATCTATATTTTTAAAATTGTTTAAGTTACTAGCTTTATTTCATTATTTTCAGTAAAAATGATGAGTTTTTCAAAATAGAAGCACTAGTTGTGCTTATTCAATCTGGCCTAAACAGTTTTTGGTGTGGCCTTACTAGAGGTTCTTCCTAATACGAGATCAAAGCAAAAGGGGCAGCCAATTGCAATCTAGTTAACCTTTTTCCTAATGAATATCTAAATCTGACAATATATATATCATTACTCAACTGCTCATGCAGTACCCAGTAAAAGATGGGGCATGCTTGCAGGATAAGGGGCCTTCCAGGAGGAAACAGGAAAATAATAATAATAAGAGATTTAAAAAATTTTAACAGAATCACAGCATAAAAACTGGTAAGATAGTCTATTCTCATGTTTTAACTTGAATCATTACATATAGACATCAGAACTACAATCAACATGTTGGCAATCTGGAAAGTAATATCCAACAACTTACAGACTTAAAACCTCCATTTGCCTCTCTCTCTCTCTCTCTCTCTCTCTCTCTCCATTTCCTTTCTCCAAAAAGGGAAAAGGGAAGAATAACCTGCCTCCTCCACCTACACGAGAATACTCCTATGCTACTTTAGATATGTATAGTAGGAGGAAAAAAGAATCTCTAGCAGTGGTTTTTGTTTTGAGAGAGAAAAAAAAAAAAAAAAAAACCGCCTTAAATGACATTAAAGGATATGATTTACAAAAGAACTGCAAAAATAGAGGGCTACATTTTGGTGTCAGAACTCAGTACTAGAGATTTTCCCTATAATAAAAAATTATGAGATATATTTCACCACTAGAAGTTTCAATGTGCAGAAGAACAAGGTCTGTGCAGCATAGTCCTCAGCCCTGTTCCAATGGGTTGAATCCAAAGAAAGTTCTGGTTGTTCCGCCACGACTGATCATCATTCATTTCACAATTCCTGGCTATGAAATCTTTCCACTATGAAGAACCTTGTAGGGATAACGCACTGTTCCATGTTCCCTGTACGAAAGGCTAGCACAATTAAAAGATAACAAATCTAGAAATCAACAAAGGAACATTGTACTATATAGAAGTTCAAAGTCATCTTAGTCACTAAAACAGTCGTATGATTCAATGTTCCAGAAAAGACAAGTGATATAACAAGAGTTGTCGCTATGATCTCACTTAGAGCAAAAATTAAATAGTTATAAATAATTCTAGTTACTAAAATAATGCTAGAGTGGAGAGGTAATTCAAATAAAGGAGGTATTCAGAAACAGGATGAAGGAGAATATAAGCATAGACACTTAACTAAAATATGCAATATGTGCATATGGATAAAATGAAAAATACAGTGAGAACATATGATCAAATATTATACTATACTGGAAAAAATCAGCACAAGGAACATTATACCATACAGAAGTTTAAAGTCACCTTATATCAGTCAATTAACAGTCATATGATTCAGTGTTCCAAGAAAGACAGGTGATATAACAAGAACCACAGCGATGATATCGCTTAGAGCAAAACTCAAATAATCATAAATAATTCTAATTACTGAATGCTGTTGGGACGGAGAGGTAAATTCAAACAAAAGGAACTATTCAGAGAGAGGAAAAAGGAGAATATAAGCATAGACACACTGGCTGAAAAATGGAGTATGAGCCTATGAATTAAATGAAAAGGACAGTGAGAACATAAACTGGAAAAAAAAATGTCACATATTCAAATCGATTCCTAAACTTACTGAGGTATTCTAACATCAAACAAGAAACAATTTAAAGATTCTGAGGGATATATAACTAAGTGAAACCCATGCCTTTTATTGAAAATCCACCATGTAGAAACAAGGATGGGATCATTTGAAGCATGAATAAAGCATAAAGGACATTATGCAGACAAGGAAAAGTCCCATCCCAACTGAACTAACTCGAGTGGACCTAATTTCAACCTAATTGAGAGAGTTTTTAGACAACTTTTATTTTTTATTCTCCCCTATTTAAGACTAAGGAGTTATCTTAAAACTGGAATATGATAATACCTGATCATTTTCCATCAAGAAAGATATAATCTAAATGCATTTGTAACCCCTAACAATATATCTATCTATCTATCTATCTATCTATCTATATATATAACATCTGGCCATAAGCTAGAACAAATATATTTATCACAAAGAAAACAAATAATCGCAGGAACCAGTAAGCAAGAGATCCCTTCAGTATCATGTGGTTCCCTTTTTAAAAGAATAAAAAGAATGCACAGGTTATATACAAGCATAAACATCCAGTAGCATATTTTATAATGTTACATTCAATAAATCCTAAGTTACCTAACCAGCTTTCCACTTTCTCAGAAGTCGTTCATACACAAATTCCTTTCTTGCTTGCTTAAGGCAAAGTTTCAATTTTTCCATGGTGGGAGAGGTGACCTTAATTCCTTTCCCAATCATACTCTCAGCATATTTTACTGCTTCAGGATCCATGTGGAGATCACAAAGCTCAACAATCAACAGATTTCCAGTCTCCTCTAGGTCCAATTCATAATTCTCTATCATGCATTTCCAAACTTTGATAGCCATATAAGGATCCTTCGAATGCATAAACACCCTAACTGCAGCACTACAATTTGCTTGATTAGGAAGGCACTCATTTTTAATCATCTCATTGAACAAAACTGACGCCTCCTTTAACTTCCTGCTCTTTATCAAAAACTGGAACAGAAGATTATACGTTTGTCTATCAGGAAACACCCCATTGTAAACCATCTCATCAAGAAACCTTAGTGCTATATCAGTATTATTAGTATAACAATACAAAGATATCATCAAATTATACATCTCAATATCCGGCCTAAATCCATTTGTCTCCATCATTACCTCCCAAATCAATCCAGCTACTCTAACATCATTAACCTTCAAACACTCTTCGATAGCAGCCCTAAAAAATCTCATTCCCGGACAACACCTCTTCTCTTTCATAATTTCCAAAAACTCAATAACCTCATTGAACCCAATACGACCCATAAGCAAAGTACACAAAAATGTATCGTAGGCTGGAGTATTAGCAGGATCCCAACCAATTTCCCTCACCATTTCATCAAAAGTTTGCCTAGAATTAACCAAATTCAGTTCTTTTTCCCACCCTTCTAACAGAATGGCAAACGTATCAGCATCAGGCTTTATAGAATTCTTGGCCACAAATAAAAAGTCAACAGCATCAACAGTTTTACCATCTCTACAAATAGCACTTAATAAAGAGTTTAATGCAACAACATCGCGAACAACACCATATTGATTCATAACTTCAAAAGTGAAGATTGCATCTTTAACTCTACCAGCAGTGACATAACTACCAAAAACAGAAGCAAATGTTGCTAAAGAAACTAACTCTTTTGATTTCATAGACTTAATTGCGTCCCACATTGCATCAAACAAACAATTCTTTCCTAGAAGATCAACTACAAGATTCCATGAATATGGGCTATGATTATCTTGAAGCCGAAAACCAGCCCAGCGAAAGAACTTAACAGCTGGACCAGGGAATGAGTAGGATAGTTTGATTACTTGTTCGACATCGTATTGAGAGACGTAGAGGCCGGTCTCGTCTAAGATGGTTTCGACGGTGGAAGATGGGATTTTGGCGATTATTTCACACAGAAGTTTAATTTTTGGAGAGAGATTTGGGGTCTCTAGATAGGAAGGAAAAGTAGGGTGTTTATTAGGGTATGCTGTTGTTGTTGTTGCTGCTGCTGCTGCTGAGGAGGAGGAGGAGGAGAGAGAGTGGTGCTGGGGCTTCTTATAGGAACTTTCATTGTTATGGTCATGGCCATGGCCATGGCGTTTTCTTCTTCCGTACTTGCCCATAGGCTGTTTGACAGAATGAGTGAGTGGAAAATTCTTCTTCGCGTAGAAAACGGTGGAATTTAACGATTTATTTAAGCAATTTTCGGGCTTATGCAGTCTTAAAATTCGGTGCCCATGGAAGAGGATTAATTAAAGACCTGTCTCACAAGCAGGCGGAAGTTTAAAATTGTTTTGAACTGATTTTTCACAAAAAGAAATTGTTTTGAATTTGATGATAATACATTAGAAATATTATATTTTTACTTATAAATAGTATTCCACACATGCATTAACATTATAACATAAAAAAAAAATTAAAAGTTTATCTTTTTATTTATTTATTTTGGATTTCTTGTTTTTTGCTTTATGAAAATGCATAGACTACTTAAATTTATTCACGTCTAAATATAGCTAGTTAGACGTATTTATATATAAATTTTTAAGATCTAAATTCTTTTAATATATATATTTACTCTTTTATATATAAATTTTTTATTTTGACATGTATATTTACTTTTGACACATAGAATTCAAGTTTATATATAATTTTATATTTTTTTTATTAATCTATTAATTTATAAATGATATTCTTAATTAAACACCGACTTTAATTTTAAAAAATATATAATAATTATATTTTAATATTATATTAACTATAAATAGTTTTCTAATCAAATAATGATATTAATTCTATTCTAAGAAAAATATATTAGTTATATTTTAATATTTATATTAATAATTAAATTAATTTTGTAATTAAGCAATAATCCTAATTCTAAAAAATATCTTAAATTATATTTTTAATATTATATTCAATAATAAATTAATTTTTAATCTTTAAAAATAGTAATATCAATATAATTGATATATTAATTTATATAATATTAAAATTAATTAATATATAATTTTTATATTATTGCATTAATAAAATTTTGAAATTTTTAAAAAATAAAAGACATTTAAAATTAGTTATTGCTATTATTTCTTAAAAAATTTAAAAATTAATATTAAATATTAAAATATTTATTAAGTAATATCTATCAATTAGATTTTACAATTTAAAACAATAATAATAACAATCGTGTGGGTAAACAACTAATAAATTATATTAATGTCTATTAACTTTTTTTGAGAATTTTTTTATCGAGAATAAAACTTCATACATTTTTGTATGTTTTACAAACTTAATAAATAATTTGATCTTAAACATATTTAAATGTCATATAAAATAATTAAACATTTAAATTTCTTCTTTGTTTTGATTTTATGATGCATTCCCGACACTAAGTTTATATATCCTAATTATTATAAATTATTTATATCTAATTATAAATTAAATTCTGAATTTTATACTTTTTAATAATTTTATCTAATTATTTTAAATTATTTTAAAATATTTATTTTTAATTTATTTTTAAAATATTTTCAAATAACAATTTCTAAAATTTTATAGTAAAAAGAAAATATAGAAAGTCAATCGTACTTACTAAAAGAAATAATAGTTATGAATCAGTAAAAATAGTTTATCCCAAATTTAATGATATGACAATTAAAATTTTTATATATGCTCAGTTTTTCATATATTTTACATTTAAATGCAATAACTTTTTTATTAACTCACTAAAATTTTATGTTGGTAAGCATAATTGACTTACCATGTTATTTTGTTTTTCATTATAATATTTCAAAAGTTATTACCGAAAAATATTTTTAAAAATACATTGAAAGCATAAGTAATTGTTTTAGAAATTTGAAATAATTAAATAAAATTATAAAATTCAGGATTTAATTAGTAATTAGGTCAACTATTTAATAGTTAAACTGTAACTAAATGATATTTAAACAATAAGTTTGTATATGATAATAAATAAAGTATTAGTAAAAGGTTATATATATAATGAGAAACTTGCACAATTAAAAATTAGACAATCAGAAAATTTTGATTTTCAATGAGTTGATGTGTAATTGTCTTTTATTTTACATGGGTCCTAGACAATAAAGCAATTGCAGCACCTAGATATTGAACATGGGTCCTATACAATACAGCAATTAAGCTTACCACCAAGTAGAGATGGCAATTTATTCTGTATCCCGAAATAAGCCAGTAATCCCATCCAAATGAGATGAGAAATACTCATTCTGCTACTAGTGACAGGGCCGACGCGCCAACAACCCGTCTTGAATTATATCTGAAATAAATTGTATATATATATATATATATATATAATTTTTTAAAATATTTTAAATTTTCTTAAATCTATACTTTATTCCTTTAATTATATTAAATAATAGTTAAAATATTAAATAAATATATTTTAAAAATTAATAAAATATATAAAATAAATATAATATGTATTATCCGAACCCGGCCGATCCCGTTTAAAAAAAATTTGAACTTCATACCAGCTCCGACTTTTGATAGGATGGGAATGGAAAAGCCAAACTCACCACATTGCAATTCCTACCATCAAGTAACCAATAACAACTGTTATTTCTTGAGTTCGATTTTTTAAAATTTTCTGCATAAAGATTAAATAAATACTTATAATTTTTTAAAATTATAATTGAAAACGGAACTGATCGTTCAGTTCAAACCGAATAGTGCACACCCTAACTATTGGATAAAAATCTTAGCATATTGGTTCTCACAACAAAAGAAATGCTTGATTGAATTTATATATTATACAAATACACAACGTGCAAGTATTAATTTATAGATAATATTAATTTGATATACAAAATATATAAATATATAATGAATTTTTCAAAATATATTAAATTGATATTATTTTGGAACTATTCTCTTTTAATTTCTTTTAAAAATAACTATTAACACATCATATATAAAAATAACAGCAGTTACTAGTTATATATTAAATATATACTAAATATTTATGTAAGAAATATCAAAATACATGAAAATCGATCCCATTTCTTAGGACTTAATAAATGTATACAACTTAAATTATGATTGACAATTTATTTTGAAGAAAAAAAATTATGATAGACGATTTGAACATATACTATTCATATAATAAAATATAGTTAAAATACAATAAATAATTTTGAAAACATATAATAAAAAACTGAAAAAGTATTTCATGCACATACTATTTACATAACAAATATATCAAACAATTGAATACCATAAAATTTTGAAAATGAATATAAAATTGATTATAAGATATACCAATTTACAAAATGGTATACCTAATAAAAACTAAAATATTTATGAAATAAAACTTTCGAATTATAACATACTTAGAAAAATTTATACTAGAAGAATATTATTAGAAGTAATTTCTGATAGTAAATATGATTTTTTTTTTGCCTTTTTTAGGTTATTTGTGTAACCTTCAATTTCATATATGATTTTGTATTTTTGGTTTGTTCTTTACTTGGTATTATGATGGTTTTCCCATTTAAGGGGCTCCTCACTTGAAGTGAAATGTCATATATTTAGTTAAAAAGATAAAAAATTGAATAATGTTTTTTCAAAATTTATATCATTTTCCGTAGATACATGATTTTATTTGTTAATAAAAAGTTTAGAGATAAAAAAGTTTTAAAGATATTGTAAAGAAGCTAGGAAAAGACAATGGTGAGGAAAAAAAAAAGGTGCATTGAAAGTTAAAGAAAATAATAATTTTTACTTTTATTATTGGTTGGTTCTCTTTACTAGCGAATGTAATGTAATTCAGACCAAATATGTCACGACCCCACCTGTAGGCCCGTGACCGACACTAGGGAATGGGTAGGCTTAAGGCCACTGAAACCCGTAGTAAGCCTGACACTCACTGATTTAAACAAATCTCATCTCAAATTAATATTATTAAAGCCACAAATTATCTTAATAGCTACATTCTACATAAATATTTCGGTCTGCCAGAAAAATTAGGCGAGACCCGAAACTCAGAAAATTTACAACTGATACATCTACTATTACTACTCTGGAGAATCTAAGATTTACCAATTTACATACCAAATCAAATACATCACCCGATGATGAAGGAGTCGGGTTACTGAATAAGAGTCGCGAGAGGACTAACAGTCACGAATCTGAAAAACAGTAAATAGAGACTGTCAGTCTCGAGAGTGAGTTAAAATCATATATCTATAACAGTTTCAAATATCTCAATGTCACCTTATTTAATTTTAAAATAATTAATAAATCACGCGAACCATACGTGTCATGTTAAAACATATGTGTCATGCCATGCTTAAACAAAATTTATTCCACATGCAACGGAACGGAGTACTTCAGTAGAACTCTAATCCCAACTCTAAAATCTCGATTATTTCAACACTTATGTCTCAACTAACCTCAACTCTATCATCTCAAACCTCTCATTCCAACAGATCGGGCGCCCCGAGAGCAAAGCTCGACTGGGACCTTACCTCCAAATCGGCCACTTAACTCTTAGCCTTTCGGCTCTCTTATCCAATAAGACTGGCGCCCAGAGAGCTTAGCTCGACCAGGGACCTTACCTCCAGTCTGGTCACTTAAATTTCAAAATAAGCCGCCCGAGAGCAATGCTCGACCGGGACCTTTACTCCCAAGAACCACACTCTACTAAGCCCGAAGCGATGCTCGACCGTAAGGCAGTCCTAATTTTTCTTTCTTAAAATTTTTACCTCTTTACCCTTTTCCTATCTCTCTCAGATTATATTGGAACACTCATCCAACTCCTATGTTCTACTGCCGTCCCATCCTGAGTCATCATGCAATATTAAAATTGGTAATAAAGAAAAAACATATTTAAATAGTAATTAAAAGCATCATGCAAATAATAATAATAATAATTAAATGAAAAATTGAAATTACAAATAAATATTCACAGTAGCAAATCAAATTTTATGCATGACACGTGCGTAAGCGATATATTACTTTAACTCACAGGTTTGGCGACCTCCTAGCTCTGCTCCGGTGCCTCGATAGGAGCGAGCCGAACGAACAGACAATCTATTCACGGAAAACAATTTATTAAAACGCTGAAACAATCGATCATTAATCCTAGGTCTAGATTCCTAGAACTGACTGTCTAAGAATCTCGACTCGGGAGAATTCTACCGAAAATCCGGCAGAACCTCCCTTACAACACGAACATTACCCCCCGTAAAAACGGGTCCAGGACCTGCCAGAAAAACACTCCAAATATCCAAAAATTTAAACAACGGGAGTCGGGTCCCCAAACTTCACTTAATCCCGACTCCGCCACACAGCACTAAATACGAGGCAAGCAAACTGACAGACAATTATTTATGACTCACAAATATCATCAAATACTCAATATAACCCAATAAACACAAATTAAACCAAGAATTCCAAAATTAACGGGCCAAAGATAATTACCGAGACGCCGATCGCCGGCCGACTTCGGCCCGGCCACGGGAGTCCGATCGACGATCCGAACACACCATCGAACTCACAACGACGCTACCGAAGACGATCCCTCGCCCGATTTTCCGATCCGACACCCGATCATCCGGGAGAGATTTGCGGACGATCTCGACCGTCGATTCGAACGAAGCCCGATCGCCACCAAACCGGTGCCATCGTGAAGCTTGAAGCCAGGAGAGTCGGGATACGCCCTCCAATCGTCCATCCTCCGGCCGGAGCTCACGGAAAATCGGGAAAACACGGCTGCCACCACTTCGCTGAACTCTCTCCGGCCACTAAAACCGACAGCCGCCAAAAGGAAGCTCTCTGCGGGGAGCCGATCGCCACCAAGATCGGCGGTACGGAACGGCCGAAGCCGCCACACGTCGCGTGATTCCGCCGCCACGCCGCTGCCAACAGACGCCGCCTGGCTGGCCCCCGCCCGCCATGGCCGCCACCGACGCCCCTCTCTCTCTCCCCTCTCTCTCTCTCCTTCTTTCTTCTTCCCCGATTTTCTTTCCTTTCAATATCGACATTAGGCCCCCGAACTTTTCCTTATTGCAATTTGGTCCCTCAACTTTCTTTATTACTTACAATTTCATCCTGCAGAATTCCAATTTGACCCCCAAACTTCTTTTAAGCCTTTCAATTAAGCCCCTAACTATTTAATTTGGGCCAAATCCGAATTATTGAAAATATATAATTACAAAAATACCCCTAACCGATATATTTATTTACAAAAATACCATGCTCACAAATTTCCATTAAAACCCCATAAAAATAACATTATACTTTCAATCCTTATTCCAAAATAAATTTCCAATTTAGTCCTAACACACAATTAAATTAAATAATCAATTTCCAACTTAAAATTTAATACTACTAATCAATTATAATACCAACTTTCCCAAAATTCTTTTATAAACATCCTTTACAATTCTACCATAATTTTCCAATATATAATTTTACTTATATAAATATGCATTTGGAAAAAAAATTTGAATAACCAAAATATAATCATTTCTTAAATAGTTTACTTAATTAACTCCTTAAAAATCAAACTAATTGGATATGGAAAATAACTCATTTATTTATCTAACATGAACATTCAAAATTTGTATTTAAATCATTCCAATTAAACCGAATAAAAATAAAGCTAAAATTAACTTAAATAAAAACTCATTATTAAATATATAAAAAATTCCGGGTGTTACAAAATATTTCGTCCAAATTATGGAGTTCAATGATCCAAAGAATGTAAGTTAAGGAGTAATTTGAAATACAAACTTCATTTTGGATTTTATGATATCTCGTCACAAGTTCAGGGGCCAAAGTGAATCTTTGCCGGACAGACCCACCCAACTCAGAGAAGGTCTCCCATCTCCAAGAGACGTCCCTGTAACCTGAAGACTAAAAAGCCGAAAACCCAAAACTGAAAGGACAAAACCAGAGAAACCCTAAATCCCACTCTCACTTCACTTAAACCCAAAACTGAAAGGACAAAACCAGAGAAACCCTAAATCCTACTCTCACTTCACTTAAAGTCCTAATTTCAATAGAATGGATGAATTCATACCCATTATTGATTCTACTCCAACTCCACTTCCGCCTCTGCCTCCGGCTGTCTCTACCTCTTGCCGTGAGTTTCGTTGTTTTTCTTTATTTCATTTTTTATGTGAAGTGTGGAATTTTTTTCTTTTTCTTTTTTGTGGACAAAAGAAAATGATTTGTTGTTGTTTTGAGTTCTGCTACTCAAACAAATGATTTATGATGTTTGAGAGTATTTTTTAAGAAAAAATTTTCCTACTTAAATTTTTGTCTTCTAGTTAAGCAGAGAAAAGCTTGCCATGCATTTGTAGTCTCGATTTTGTATTAAAGATTGCTGAAATGAGCTTGCTTTGTCATTTTGAAATGGTAATATTAATGGCCTTTTTCTTTTGTTTATTGTTTAGTGGCAGAAAATGGTATTTACACTATTAGTCAGTATGTTTAGAAGTTAAGAAATTTGATTAGGGTTTGCGGTGTTATTAAGTTAGCTAATTTTCACTTTCATGCTCATTATATCTGATATTTCCCTTCAAAAGTTCTTGTTCAGAGTGTTTGGTAGCGGATGCTCATATATGTTTGTAGTGACTTGCTTGGCGTAGCTCCTTAACTGATTTCTTGCGAGTGAATTTGCTGTTTCCATCCTTCATTTTTGTTTCATATTACTGCACTTTGATTGTTCATACCTGCATTCAGTTTGTTTTCTTTGTTTATTATTTTTTGGTCACTTGTCAAAATGAGATTGATTTGGCAAGCTTGATTTTAATATAATTTACATTTTGCCCATGATGGTTGACATTCGATAATTGAATGTTTCAGGGGCCTTTATTTTCTTGATGTTTACACTACACAAGATATATGCATACAAGTTATCACATTATATGATTGGTGCTGGTTTATATATTATGTTAACAATTATGAAATGGATTACTAATCCACATGCAATTTTTACTTGTAGCGGCCCCAGAACACTTGATGTATAAAAATCGACTACAAGAGTACACACAACGGCAATCCTTGCAACTACCAATTTATCAAACTGTCAATGAAGGATACCCACATGACCCAAAGTTTAGGTCAACGGTTTTAGTGGATGGAGAAGAATACACTTCTCATAATACATTTTCGCATCGAAAGGAAGCTGAACAAGATGTTGCAAAACTTGCATTGACTTCGATAACAGAAAAGATAAAGGATGAAATAAAGGATGAAAAATTTACTCACGAGGTTTTCACTTTAATAGAACTTTGTGATCTTGCAATTGCTATCTCCATTAGTAGATTAAACTATGATGATTCTGATTAGGAATTTTAACATCCACAGAAGAGAATGATTAGAAGAATGAGTAATAATAGCTATGAGAATGTGAATTATTGTATCCGCTGTGGTTAATCTTATCGACATTCTTTATCTCATTTTCCCCCCCTCTTTTGGACAATTCAGGACACAGTGGCTTGCAAGTCCATCTTAAATGAGTATGCGGTCAAGATGCAACTGGAAATGCCTACATATAACACTGTTAAGCAAGGAGGGCTGTTTCCAATTTTTGTATCTTCTTCAGTTTTCAATGGTGTGACCTATAATGGTGACATGGGTAGAACCAAGAAGGAGGCTGAACAATTGGCAGCTCGTGCTGCGGTTCTTTCACTTTTGAGTATCCTTATCTACTCATCAATTGACTTTTCTTATAATTTTTCAGAGGATTGTGTCATTGCTTTCTATTGTTAACTGTTTGAAATTGCGTTGCAGGGAATGTGGAGTCGGGGGAAATTATTTCTAAATTTTTCAAGTCTAAACGCAAATTATATGTTGGATTTCATAAATCTGATTCACAAGATGCCCAAAATAGCAATATGCCTGTGGTTGGTAAAGATATAAAAACTGAAGCTCTTATGGTTAGTAATGTTGTGCCAATTCCTGAGGCAGCTTCTGCATTGCATCCTCCCCATCATGAATTCACCAAAACGAAACCAGAAAAAATCTGTGAGGGAATTGATCTTCCGATAGCTTTTGTGCATCCAGTATCAGGACAGTCTGTGGATGTTGCTCTTGAATCTGGGAAGAAGAGGAGAAAGAATAAGAAAAAGCCTAACAAAAAATTGCGAAGTGAATCTCAGTAAAATTTAGTTCCTCGTACATTATTTTTTGTTTTTTGGTGTCTCGGCTTTATTTCTCCTATGAATCATAACACCTGTGTTTCTGATTGCTTCATTTGGGACTTTGATGCCTTTTGCTGGTAGCATTTTTAGATGTGTATGTTCTACTCTGATCACTTTTACCACTGCTGCTTCTGGCATGCTGTTAGTGCTGCTTTTATAGTAATTCTTCATAGGAACAATTTTCTTTGGATGGAACTAGAAGGTATTAGTAAATGAGATTACACACTTTCTTTCTTCAATTTGTAATCTTGAAAGGTAGAGGCAACACTTTGTTTTCTTAAAAATATAAAAATGTCACTTGTTCTAATTATCTCTCTGTAGAATACCACATTCAATACTAATTAAAATGCCACACATTTTGTGCATTCACCGAGGAGGAATCTGTTCTACAGATGTTTTTATGATGTTAGGTATTCATAATTACATAAACATAAATATGAATATGAATAGGGAAAAGATCCAATTTTACCCTTAATGTTTAGTCAAAATGTTAAGTATAAAACAAATTAAAACAAATTTGAATGAACTTGGTTTGGAACTCTCCTCTTAAGTATAATAGCTGATTGTATATGGACTTAATAAACACTATAACATCTTGTAGTATTATAGACTTATACTATACTATTGAACTCTGCAACTTCTTGTAATGGTGTGGATGCATGCTGAACTTCATTTGCTGTAACTTGTAGGTTGCCAGTGGATGCTGTGCCTTTGAATCAAGCGGCACCATATTCAGTTGCCTCATAAAGGGTGAGACTGCTCTGGTATAATTTTTTTTGATTGTAGCTGAAACTGATATTTGTACTAGGTATGCTGAAAGTTGTCTCTGTAAAACATAAATAAGGATGGGAACCTTGGTGATGACTGGACATGTACAAAACAATAGTAATCTCATATTCTATACCAGGTCAGCTATTATCTCGGATGATAACTACATCTAGGTTTATTGAAGTGTAGATCAATTTTTCTTTTGTACTTGTGAACTCCATTAAGTTTTAAAATTTCAGGTTAATTACTACATCCCATGAAATTTGGCTTCTTTAAACTAATGAGTTCTTGTGTTTTTTATATTAAGCCATTTGAAGATATGTAATGTAATATGAAAAAACATATTTTTAACTTTTGACCACATTTTTTTATATAACTCATACATATATTATGATAAAAATACATAAACAAATAATTAAAATAATGTTTTAAAAATTAATAAATATTTATTTATTGATAAATTAATAAATAAACAATCTCTATAAAAAATAATATTTTTTAGTCAGAATAATATTATTTTATAGAAGTTTTATTATATTTTAATGACTATTTGGATAGTGAATTGCCCATGAGTTACTTGAAACTTTATGCGTATGAAGATGGATTTAATATTTATTACTCAGATGGGTATGGATAGACATACATTCTTTTGGATATGGATAATAGTATAATACTACCTTACCCAATACCCTATCCATTGCCATCCCCGGCCACGAATTACCATAGGAATTGTATCAAAGCCTCTCCATAGGATAAACGACTGAAACCATTAAAAGAAATTATAAAGTTGATTATGGGGTATAGTTAGAGATGACAAGCCAACGAGTCGAGTCAGATTGGAATAAGATTGTTTTAGGCTTTGAATCATTTTAGATTTGACTATTTTGGATTTGGATTTTCTCGAGTTCGGGCAATGTTGGTTCTTTCAGTTTTAGGTTTTGGTTGGATCGAGTTCAAGCTGGATCATATTCGGGTCTTTATGTCTTGCTCTTTTTGAGTTCGGACAAAATTGGATTCAGATTAAGTCTAGTTCGAGTTGCTTCGAGTTTCAGATTAACTTATTAGGTTCGGATTAAATAATCAGATTAATCTATCTAATTTTATTTTTTGCTCTCATGAATTTTATTCAGTAAAATTTTATATTTAATTTTTCTAAAATTTTATAGTTGAAGATCTGAAGTTCAAATTTTCTATACTAGTGGTGGAACATCTTCTGACTCATATTTGTATGACTGCTATTGAACTATCATTTCGTTACCTTGGCTTTTCTCTAAAAATCAAAGTAAAAAATAAAAAAATATAAGTTCTATTAATTTTAAGAATAATTGGTGATTTATCTATATGTTGCATAACTCTTTTTTTAATTATAAAATTGAGTTTATAGGTAAAATTCAATAGAATTTTAATATTCTATAGTTATTTATAATAATTTAAAAATAATAATAAATTAAATATGTTTAAGTGTCTTTTTTTAAGTTTACTATTTTAAGATCTTATTAGTGCAAAAGAATTATTTTAAATATATTAATTTTTTTTTTATAGATATAACAATGTAAAAGAAGTTTATAAAAAATTTAATAGATTTTTCAAGTATTTTTTTTATTTAAAATTTTTAATATTTTAAAATCTTATTAATGTAACAATATAAAAATTATGTTAAGATATTTATTGATTGATTTGTTAATGTTATAGATAATTAATACAATTGGTATGCTATTTTTGGGAAGTAGAATTATTATTTATTAGTTAATATCTCATAAATACAATAAACATAAAATTTATATGTTAATAAAATATTTATATATCAAAAATAAATACATATGTCACATATCTTTCTTAATATAGTTTTTTTATAGATATTATAAGCAATATTAGAAATATGACTAATATGCTCTTTTCTTATAACTAAAAATTATTTTATAATAAAGAAATAGAAGAAATAGAATTTTAATTGCTATAATTATAATAACATGAGTAATATTATCATATCTTGAATGTTTGTTTAGATGGGCAAATTATGTACATCATGTACATGGGCCAAAACTCATGAATTTTACATATGATACATGTGTGCAATTTTATTTTTTTATTTGAATATTTTGTTGCTCTATCTATAGTTTTGTAAGTATACGCGACAATGTCCATCACCAAGTTCCAATTATATAAGATATGCATGTTTTGGATGTAATTTTGTTGTTGTTTTATTTTGTTTGTAATACTTACAATTAAAATTATTTTTTTTTTCAGTATTAAGAGAGCTAAAAATATATTAATTTTCTTAAGAAAAACATTATAGTAATGATTGAGTTTTTTTTTATTTGTTTAGTTCTTCTAACTAAGATTATATTAATTATTATTCTAAGAAAAATTACATTAATGGTTAAGTTTTTGTATTTATTTGATTCTTTTAATAATAGGTTTAGTATCATAAATATTAATATAAAAATAAAAAAATTATTATTTTTGCAATTATTTATAAATTTTAACATTTTTATGAGTATTTTTTAAATGATTTTTAAGGATAATTTTATATTTTTATAAAATATCATATATGTATTTTTATATGAAATTAAATCTTCATTGTTAAGTATATCCATATTTGATAAATTGTAGGTTGATTAACTATAAGTTATAAGTTCATTGGTAGTGCGATGTAGTTCCATTGATTTATATTTGACAAGTTGTAGGTTCATTAAACATATATTGTAGGTTCATTGATAGTATAGTGTAAGTTCATTGAAAATTTACTATTAAATATTGTTACAAGTAACAATATCATTAAGTATTATTTATAAGTTCATTAAATATAAGATGTAGATTTATCATTTGTGAACTGTAAATTCATTGGTTAATATATGCTCTTGTTTTTTACATTTTAAATTTCTAAACTGTAATATATGAAGTTCAAGTGTACATATGATAAATTTATAATTTATAATTTATGAATCTTTCATGTTTAATCTATGAACTTGTATTTTTCTAAAGAATTTCTAAGCTTTTATATATAAATCTCAAGTACACGTATAATGAATCTATAATTTATAATTTATGAACTTGTTAAACCTGTAGTTTTATATTGATGTTTATAGTTTTTATTGATGTATTTGTGTTCATAACCTATGATTGTATTTCATTATTTTTAATTATGAATAAAAAATTATTAATTTTGATATTTCATTATTATTCTTAAATTAAAATATTATTATACAATGATTAAATATAATTTAAATTTAAACTTTGTGAGGTAAAATGTAATATACTTAAAATATAAATATATACTAAAATATGATTAAATATTATATCTTAATAGAAAAATTGAATCATTAATTGAGTTTCATTTTAATATATAATATTTTAATATAAAAAAAGCTAATATATTATTCAAAGATAAATTTAGTATTGTAATAAAGGAGAAATATAAAGTTTGCTGAAAATCCAACATAAAAAAATATAATAACAAATTATTAATAATATAATAAAAAAGTAAAGAAATGTGATATAATAGAAAGAAAAGTAGTGTTTGTATAGGGCATCAACCTCTAACATTTAAAACAAAACACAGAAAGACCTCGAACCTGTGTTGCGCGCTTGGTGCATAATAAATCATGGACAAAGGTTCATGATATAACAATTCAATGTAATGTGATGAGTTGGTTATTAATTATATATTTATATTTATCAATTTATAGCATGGGTTAGTCTTTTTATCTTTTAAATTTTGAACCTAAAAATCAACAAGTCACATACTAAGTATAGTAATTGATGACTAAGGCATATTGACAAGGAAAGTCCTACCACGGTACGGTTTCACTTATCTTATAAAGAAAAAGAGAGTCCTATTATGATACAGTTTTACCTATGTTGTAAAGAGAAGGAGAGTTCTATCACACTACGAGCCCACCTATTTTGCAAAGAGAATGAGAGTTCTATCATGACACAATCCCGCCTATCTTATAAAGTAAATATAGTTGTATTAGGATTCAACTCACTTAAAATCTAGAGAAGTCTAAATACGAGTAGGAGTAAGATAAATGAATGAGGTAATTCACCTCACCTTACATCACCAAAGTAATCATCTAACTTAACCGTTAGAGTGAGTATTGAATTACCGATCCGATAATCCCTCTAACCCTTTATTTTTGCAGAATCAAACTAGAAAACTCGGTAAACGATCTATTAATTTCTTTGCGGAGTCATCAATAATTATATCAAATTATCAATCAATTTTTTTATTAATTAATATAATATTAAAATACTATTTTTTAAAATAAAAATTATTGATTGATAAATTAATTATATATTTATATAAAAAAACTACACAACAACAAAATTGTCTAGTTGCAAAAGATAAATATACATGTAAAAAAATTTATGTGTTAGGGTGTATATATATATATATATATAAAAGATCTGGAGATAAGATGAACCAACATTAAAGAAACGTATGTTGGGGAGGAGGGATTCCAAATTCATTGCAAAATATAATTAGAAAGAACACATCTCCATAAAACAAGGAAATGGAATAACATTTTTATTTCAATGCCAATGCCAGCTTCGGTTTCTGTAGTTTTCTTGTCTGAGAAATATTAAAACATACATGTGGATGACGATCTTTATCGGGCTTACAAAAGATTACTTGAAAAATGTCTTGGATGACCATTCAACAATTCCATCTTTACTTCCATCTAAACTTGATTTACCAGAAAAGTACAAATGATACTACAAAAGGGCCTTTTTTTTTTTTGACTTTTTGTTTATTAATTAGATGTCTTCTATGATCGATACTCCTTACATATCTTAAATTACTGTATGGTTCAGTTCATAAATGAGTTTGCTTTTCAGCTTAGAGAATCCCATGTTCTAAAAAAAAAATACAAAATATTAAAAGGGTTATAAACGATAAAATATTATTAGTAAATAGCATTTCAATATTTTAGTAATGGGTGGATTTAAGTCTTGTAAAACCTAAATTAATATTAATTTAAATTTATAGTAATAAATTCTACATTTCTTCCATTCATTAATCACTTTCAATCTATTTTAAGATTTACTATAATTAGAATAGATTAGGGTCAGTATTTTTTTGCTCTTTTATTTTGATATTTTCAGTCTGATTGTCTGTCTGCTAAAAAAGAAAAGGATTTTTTTTTTTTGAAATTAATGTAGCCTTAATATAAATCATGAACATCAATTTAATAATATAAGAGAAAAACGTACTTTATAAAAAAGACAAAAAGGATTAACAGAGCAAGCAAAGGAAACAAAACACAGAACTGTCAAATATGTCTTAAAACATCATATAAAATTCATAGATGTCAAGAACATGCCAACTAAAGGAGCAGAAGATGAAAAGAATGAGAGGTTGTTCTATCTAAAGCCTTACTTCCAATCCGAGTTTCGTAATACTCTTTGTTTTGCCATGTTTCTGCAATATTGTTTGCCTCTTTATTTGTATGTCTTATTGACACAGTAGTGGTAGCTTGCAGGAGATTGTCTATTTCATTAGATTACACCCCTTATTTGCCACGGCGAGTGATGCAATTCCCCATTAACCCAACTAACCCCTATTTTTGAATGTGATTCTAATAGTTAAATTTAATAGTCTATTTAGTGTTATTTGAAATTTTACCTCAATTTTTATTATATATATTCTCTTTTTAATACTCGTTGTTATATTCTCTTTTAAAACTCTTTGTTATATTCTTTTTTAAATGTTTTATTTTTACTAGTTAATACTTAATACTCTTTTTAGTTCATTTGAAGGCACAACATTTTATATTTCTCTTCATTTTCAAACTCTTTGTTATAATTTTTTTTACTCGTGATAATTAATTTTTATTGATTAATTAATCATTTTTATTTTTAATGGTCATATATATTTATTTCCATTCATTCTTTTTCTCATTTTATTCTATCTCACACATTTTTTTTACTTTTTTTAATTAAAAAAGATTATCATATTAACGATTATTAAGAAGTAATTACATTTAAAAGTGATGATAATATTTTAAAATTTTACTATTATTTTTGAAATTAGTACTTTTACTTTTAATCTAGTTTATAAAGAAGTAGTGATGAAAAGAATGCCATACTTTTATTATGCTTCCTCTATTTTGAATTAGAGATGATCAAAAGTGGCTTTTAATAAGGCTTTACTAATATAACTAATTAGGGCGGACTCTAATCTAATTTATAATGAAGTAGTGATGAGAAAAATGCCATATTTTTATTATGCTTCTTGTATTTTGAATTAGAGATTATCAAAACAAAAGTGACTTTTTTTTTGCTTAAAAACAAAAGTGACTTTTAATAAGGGGTTAGTAATATAACTAATCAAAATGAGTAAATTGCTTGGTTGGTGTTTTTTTTTTTAATTTCTATAAAATTGAAATTAATATTTTAACTTTTTCTTTTTGCTGATATGGCATTTAGAAATATTCTTAATTATTTTGCTACATCAACATCAACAGTATCAATTCATTAATAACTTATTTTACTAAATAAGTGAAATCTATCTCTAAAATTTTTTATAAAATATACATATTTAGAGGTGAGTTCTACATACTTAGTAAGATAAGTTATTACTAAATTGTCATTGCTAATATGAAAAATCAATTAAAAATATCTTATTTGCAAACGTCATTTCAACAAAAAAATAAACAGAAAAAGTTACGTTGGTAAAAAATAATAATTTAAATATCAATACCAATTAAATACTAAGTCCAAATATTTGAAACCAACAATAATGCTTGCATCTATAATTAAAGTGGAATGATATACATACATATTTTGTGGCATATATATTTGTAAGTGGTATTTTTCTTCTTTTAATTACCTTTCATATTCCATTGGTCCTTCGTCATCAGACTTTCCCCTATGCATTACACAGTAATCCATCTTTTACATGTTTCAATGCACCAGACTTGTTGCTTTGTTAGAATGAGGAAAGGATGTATGTAAAATATATCATCTTTGTACTCCACTCTTTTCAGAACCAAAATTCATTATTCTCAATGGTAAAAATTATATACGCCAAGAAAACATGGGAAGAGAACAAAAAAAGAGAGAGATTCAACTAAGGTATGCTAATTTTTATAGTAATTTACGTTGCGTTTCATTAAAATTTATAAAATTTATTTATAAATTTAAAATTTATATATTTTAAATGAAATGAAAGTTAATTTAGAATTTTATATAATTAAATTAGTTATATTTAAACTAAATTTTAAGAAATAGATAAAATTTAAATTCTATACTAGTAAGTCAATGTATTCCATAATATTAAAATTTCACTTTCAACTTTATCATTTTTTTTCTTTTCTTTTATGTCTTTCTCAGCAAACGAAATGAACTCTTTTATGGATTTCAACGATCATAATATTAGTATTAATATATATTAGTTTATCAAAGTAATAATATCAGCTATGCAACGTACGGGTAAACAACTAGTATATATTAATTTTGAGATCTAAAATATTTTTGATACGTGTGCTTTTGACAAATAATTTTTTTATTTTGACACGTAGGATTCAAGCTTATGTGTATTTTTATAGTTTTTTCTATTAATTTATTGATTAATAAATTACATTCCTAATTAAACACTGACTCTAATCCTAAAAAATAATTTTTTAATTATATTTTAATATTATATTAATTAATAAATAGTTTTCTAATTAGATAATGATACTAATTCTATTCTAAGAAATAATATATTAATTCTATTTTAAATTGTATTAACTAATTCTCTAATTAGATAATAATTCTAATTCTAAAAATTAATATTTTAAATTATCTTTAATAATTAATTACTTTTTAATTTTAAAAAATAGTAATATGAATTATATTGATAGTATTAATTTATATAATACTACAATTAATTATTAAATATTTTTAAAATTATTTCTATATTATTGCATTAATAAAATTTTAAAAAAATTAAAAAAGACATTTAAAAATAGTTAGTATGCTATTATCTTTAAGATATTATAAATTAATATTAAATATAAAAATTTTATTAAATTATATCTGATTTTATAATTAAAATATTAATAACAGCAGTGCAACACACATGTAAATGACTAGTTTTATATTTCATTTTAAAAAGATCGGATATATGAGTCATTTATTTTATAATAAAAAAAAAAACTGAATTTACTAGTCAAGATTAACAATTCTATATGACATAAATGGGATTACCCCTAAAGCACGTTTTTTTTTTCTTTCTTTAGAAACAAAAATTAGAAGATCATACTCAGCAGATGTGAGAAATTCTTGGCGATACTGAACATTTTGGAAGATAGAATTTTTCAATATTCTAGTTGATCACCATGATGACTCGCAATACCAATCACGAGTTGGTTGCAAAGAACAATTTCTATAACAAAGCTTGAATCGACTAATGTACACACCAAGCATGGAATTAATGTAACACAGAGAACATAACAGCTATGATATATATAGCAATAATCCACGTGCTGAAGCAAGAAGGAAAGACTACAGGAAACACCCCAAGAAAAAAGGAAAAAAAGAAAACTCATAGTCTTAATGGGTCCAGCTTCTTGGAAATTAAAGTATAAAGATTGTAGAAACTATATAGGAATCTTGAAAGACGTGGGATGGCTAAAGATCCGGCGAAGCCTTCGCTTCTCTCTGCATGCACTTCTGAACTCATCCCTCTTCTTCTTCTTCTTCTTCTTCCATTTTATTCACTTCTGCCAGCTAACGATCCCAATGCACAGATAAAATATATCTTCATTTTATAATAGTTTGTTTTTAGTTGTTATTATTATTATTTAAAGTTATATGGTAAGGGTATTTAAGATTTAATACTCTTTCAAGACATTGGTATTCACTATTATCTTTTAAAATAATTGAAGAATTAAACATTTTAAGATAATTGTGTAGTTGTTTTTATATACATAATTATAGTGGTTAGACTTTTTAACCAGCCTAGCTCGATCCCATAGTTTAATTGTCACCAGCCTTATTTGAGGATTTGCCATCAAATATTTAATAAGCATTAAATATTAAACTATTATTTTTTCAGTCTTCTACAAATAGGCTTTGTTCATATCCCTACTTGTCCTTCAACTAGACACGAGTAGTAATATCTTAAATTCCACTTCATTCTTTTCCTTTGGGATGGCACTTGCTAAAGACCGTATCGGTTCAGTTCAAACTTGCGCCTACAATGGAAATTTGATGGGCGATCTTTCCTCTTTAGATCCTTATACATTTGATGGAAAACACAAATTGGTTCCTGAAGAAGGAGAAAGCAATATCAAGAACTTAGCCATGAGCCATTCTTATTCTTCTTCTCTTGGCAGTCCAAGTAGTGCTAATTCTAATGAATTCCTGTTTCATTCTGCAAGGCATCAAGCTCATGAAGGAGCTCATTCGTTGATCAATTTTCGAGGCGGGTATGATGGTTTCTTACATGGCAATGGATCTTTGCTTAGCTTTGAGCAAAACAATAAGGTTTCCTCACAAACTAGTAGTGGTCTGAAAGAAGATTACTCAACCTGGGAGGTGGATTTCAACTGCAATTACCAGTGGAATCAAATGAATCCAAAGTCTAGTGCAGACCCTCGTTTGGTTGAGAATATTAATTGCTTTCATACAGCTAGTAATTTCAATTCCATTGACAATTCTGAAAAGGAAGATCCTGGGGATTGGCTATACTCTGAAGGGACTATAATTACGGATCACAGCATTCAAGAACCTGGAACACAAGATGCAAACTTCCATAAGCGTCCACATATGGTATTTTCTGTTTTTCTCCCCTTTCAAATTCTCTGTCATGATCATAATCATCAGTGTTATGACGAAAGTCAAGAACTTTTTAATATTTAACTTTTGGGTTACAGGGAGAGAGTACGCAAGCTGTGAAGAAGCAGTGCAACAGTGCAACTAAGAAGCAAAAACCCAAGACGTCTCCATCTAAAGATCCACAGAGTATTGCAGCCAAGGTTTGATTTACAATTAAGCCAATTGAACTGTGTGCTTTTTAAGAAATGAAAGATGGTTTCAAGATTATGGAAAATCGACATGGAATTTAGATTTTCTGACGGGGTAATGTTTGTCTTCTTAGAATCGAAGAGAGCGGATTAGCGAACGGCTGAAGATATTGCAGGAGCTTGTGCCAAATGGCTCAAAGGTAGCTAGATTTTGTTGCTATAATAAATTATTGTTTCTTTTTTTCTATTCTTCTTTATTTCTGATCATGTCTTCTCATTCTTGATTATGTTTTGCGTAGGTTGATTTGGTTACCATGTTAGAGAAAGCCATTAGTTATGTCAAGTTTCTTCAATTGCAAGTAAAGGTAATGACCAATAACAGAATCTTTGTTTTTTCTTTTTTTCTGAAATTAGTGAAGTTTGAATCCTAGCCTCAATTCCTGATATAGTCTCAACTTAACACTAGTATAAGGCACCACTTTAAAATTTTGTTTCTTTTTCCATCATGTAAGCGCCTTAAGAAAAAAAACAAGGTCCTAATTTGAATTAAGCTAATGTATGACAATCATATCTTTTCATGTATTTCTTGCCTTAGGTTTTAGCTACGGATGAATTTTGGCCGGTTCAAGGTGGCAAAGTTCCTGATGTTTCTCAAGTAAAGGAAGCCATTGATGCCATTCTTTCATCTCAGAAAGACAGGAACTCAAGTTCAAGCTCAAAGTAATTCTTTTAGTAACAATCTAAGAAGATGATAATGATGATGAAGAAGAAGAAGAACACAATAATATAATGTGAAAACAACTTCTCAAAGCAAGGAGAAAAGGGCTTTGTTTTGGAAGTTATCGATATTTGATTAAGAAACAAAATCTGAATAGATAATTATTTGTTTTGTTTTCATCGATCTGAAGATCTTGTAAAACTAATTTATATTTTCATGATGCAATGAAAATTCAGAATGCAAAATACTGTAACATCTTCTTTCAATTCTTTTTCATTCTTTTATGCTATTTAAGGTTGCTAGCTACCCTTTAGATCTGGAAATATATTATATAGATTGAAATTTATCACGTCAATTATAAAAGCAAATCAAACAGTTAGAATGTTATCCTTTTCTTTTTTCACTTTGAAGAAAGACATTTGACAAGCAATTCAGATGTTACATGAAATCCATTACAGGAGATATTATTATTGGAATAGAGATTTTGATTTAAAATGAATGTTTGAATTTAAAACTCATTAAACTTAAATTATGTTTTTGGTATAAGTATAACTAAGCCTACTTTGCTGACCAATCTGAACATAAATTTAATATATACATGCAATACCATATGAACAATAATAAAAAGATTATTAAAACAGGACTCAACATATGTGCCCTCATGCAGGCTAAGTATATATAATAATTGAGAAGGAAGATAATGTTAAAATATTATCCAAGTTTGACTTAATGAGTTTTCAAAATTGAAGCTGCCAAAAATTGGATAAATACCAGATATTTATTTGATGTAAGAAGACACTTATTCAGAATTAAATCAGAAAGAAATTTAAATTACTTGAATCTCTCTCTCCTTTCCCCTTTAGAGAATTAGGTTTATGGAGATGGGTTTCATCAGAAATAGACTTTAATGATATTACTTAGTTTGAAATTGTTCTTCAGTTAAAACTCAATACAACTCATTCAATTGCTGGGGATTTTTTTCCCCTTTTATAGAATTAAGTTCATGGAAATTGGTTCCAACAACAATAGACTTCAAAAATTCATTTGAAGTCTTGAATTCAGAATTATTTGAAACAATATAAACACTTATACTAATTGTATGTTTTAATTAACTGATATAATTCTTTTCAAAATAAACACCATGAGGCTGCAATCTCATTGCTCGACTTTTATAATAATCCATCATTTTTTATAAAAAAAAACATTATGGATTTTGAACATCTTTACGTTCTAGATTGGAAATTAAAACTTTAAAAAATGAGAAATTCTAAAGAGTGAGAAATATTTAAAATTTATAGATTTACACCTTTTTTTACTTGTCAAATAAGTTAACTCATAGATTTTATAAGAATTCTTATTTGAAGTATCTCAATTCAAACGAGGCTTTAAGATAAATATAACTGCATATATTACTCCATTCATTTCATATTAACAGTCGTTTTTTAGTAGCTCACTTAGATTAAGAAAGTTTTTAATAGGCTTAATTATAAAAAAAATAGCTAAATTAGAATAAATTTCCCTTCTATATTGTAAAATTTATTATACCTATTTCAAGATAAGGAAATACATGTTATGCTGATTATATAAAAGTGACAGATAATTAATATGAAATTGATGAACTATATAAGCTACACATACGCACATAAACATAGAGTAAGTACATTCGTAGTCATGCATGTATATTACAATTAGATTAATGAGACAGAATAATGATAAATTCTATTAATAATAAATTATGTATTATATAGAGATTAGAAATGTAGGCAATTAAGGACTACATACACAACCTGATTTTCAGGGAATGATAGTACAAGCTGTTAAGCATGCAATTGCACAACATGATATGATGAGCTTATAGAATAGAATAGCAAAGGAAAGAATGGCAGAGTGGATTTTAAACCCTATATATAATTACTCAACAAGCTTAACACAACTGAAAATTGGAATTTTCTATCTTCTTGAAAAATCAGCATTCTTTATTATTATTATTATTATTATTTTGAAAATTAAATGGCTTTGCATGCGATTTAAATTCGAGATTTCACAGCTTTCTCCGAGACAACTTTAATACTAATCGAGTTGCGCTTGATTGATAGTAAATTGGTATATCTTAATAGAGAAAAATAGAATAATTATTTTATATTGGTAAGTTTTTGGTATGACCATCTTTTATATGGACTAGCCTGCAATGAGTTGTTATCTGCAAACTGCAATGATACATTTTCCTTTTTCTTCTTTAAACTCAAAGATGAGAGGAAGGGGACCATTAGGCACGTGTTGTTTTTTAATAACCATCACATGGTTAATCACATGTTTCGTTCCCATATAAAACGGTATTCAGACATCCCAAATTAAATGAACCACCAAACCTATGTATATGCTCTTATGGTTAAGTTAAATTATAACTCAATTGCTTCTTATTTTTATTAATTTTAAATAATTAAATATATGTCAATTATCTAATTTTAAAATATAAAACACTCATATATATATATATATATATATATATATATATATATATATATATATAATACCCGCTATAGATAAAATTATCCGAGCATTTAGAACTGCATCATTGTATTTCTATATGCATTTAAAACTTCAGAAATATATATTCACTATGAAAATCAAACTATGAAATAATATTATTGGGATTAAATAATATTACTAATTATCGCATTGACATTTGTTCAAATATAAAATAAAATTCTATTAAAAAATATATTTTCTAAAAAATAATTTCTTTTTCTTTTTTCTCCTATATATCCTTTGATTTGCATTATTCTAATTTGCTGGATCCTTAATCAAAGTTATTAATTAATGTGAAAGAATCTGTCAATAGTAATGGAATTCCATGCCAGATTAATTACAAAGAAGGATATGTTTGTCTCCAAAATCACCCAAAAGCATCCAAAATTCTCATGTTCCCCTAATGGGGTAATCCGTATTTGTTAATTACTTATCCTTCTGACTTGCACTTAACAAGATAAGATCTAGTACTGTTGTCCCTACTTAAAATATTGTAGAATACAAAATTCAGCCAATAATTATTAATGGTTCCATCCTTGCAATATTTACAATCATTATTACCAGTTTTACAGCTTGATCATAAAACTGTAGCCTAATTTGAAAATGATTATTTATGTAATTCAACGTTTATCAACTATTTTATATTGTTAGGGAGTGATTTAATTACACAAATAATTAAGGTAAAAGTAGGATAAAATAATCATAAGAATAATGGCAATCATCAACTTCAGCATTTTGTCTACTTATGAGATAAGAAGGTAAGGTTTAACAATTCTTTTGATTTACACAACGAATCTTTTTCTCTTTCCCCTTATTTTGGTTATATAGTTCCCAAGTTCTGTAATTTTCTCGATATGGTAGAAATTAAATTGCTCATTATCAAACTTAAATTGAAATGTCAAATTAAGAGAATATATCATTAAGTCACTTGTTAATTACTTGATTTGATTTGATATTTTATGGAATAATAATATAAATGTTTACTGAGTTTCCTAATTAGTTCCATTTTAGTTAAAAAAAATTATTTTATTTTATTTCAGTCATCCAATTTAATTTTATTTTAATTTAATCACTTCATAAATAAAAAATTGACCAATAATAAAAACAATCAATAAGAAAAAAGTAACTAAGAAAGAAGATTATGACATGTCAATTTCTTATTCGCAAGATGACTAAATCGCAATCAAAATTAAAATTGAATGATTAAAATGAAACAAATTAAAATTTCATAATGAAAGTGAAACTAAATACAAAATTCAGTGACCATTTATATCATCATTCCCATATCTATGAATGAATATTTCAGTTATTCCATTTCTTTTTACCATAACTTAAATTACGTCAATGTATTCTGCTAAGACCCTTTTAGTACCTTAATCAACAATGTGGGAAATGTAAGTTATAATGGTTTTATTTTATCAGTTTCATATGCACATACTAACTAAAATTTTCAAATCATTTGATTTTGAGATAATGTTTAGGTTTTATTAGACAAGAAAATAATTGGGAAGTATAAAAAAACGTTACCAGAATTGTTGTTGTGAGAAACAATTTGGGGCAGCCAAATCATCTAAAGGAATATTTCTTATATGACATTGAAGATTCTTCATGCGACTTTGCTCTCTCCTTATTCGATCAATATAATCGATTATTCGATAAAATTATTTACGCATATAATATTTTATGTTTCTCTTATTTAGCATAGTCGATTATTCAATGATAATGAATATATAGACAGTGCTTAACGTATGGAATAAAAATTAAAAATTCATAATAAAGGAAGTTTACAATCTATATAAGAATGTATACAAGCTGTTAAGCATCTACGTGCACATGAACATTGAGCAATAGGGAAATTGAAGTACACGTACTCTATTAAAATTCTTCAAAGAATCATGTGATAAGAGAGAATGGCAGCAGGGTGGAATTTCTAATGTTGTTGTGTTTCTTCTTTTTCTTTTTTATTCTTAATCACGTTGAATTTCCCAAGATTTTTACTCAAAATAAAAATGGATCAGTCATGCTATTAGAATTAAGCATTATTTCATTTAAACTCTACATATATCTAGAGTTAATCTATAACGTCTCGAGCAGACTTTTATGAGCGGCAAGACACTATCTTAATGGTTTTAACATAGTTGTATATCCAAGATTCAAACTCGAAAATTTAGTTAAATTAAAATAAATTTTTATAATTTCATCTTATATATTTTTTAATAAAAATGAATATATGAATGGCTGTTATGTTAAAAAGATAAAAAAAAAAAAAAAAGAATGCGAGAGATGATATCAAAACACTAGGAATGAAGACAAGCCATTTAGCATGCAAATGCACATGAACAACCGGATATATAAGTGCATATACTCATAACATAAATTAAAAGACAGACTGCTCGGTTAATTTTCCTCATAAATATGCATTTCAATTAATTTCAAGCAATTTTATACATATTTACATTCGGATTTATAAAAAAACTATTTCTTGAATACTGATTTCTCTGTTACTCGGATTAGCTTTCGAGGTGGAGGGATAAATACTGTGCATAAGATAATGGCATACCAGCTCATATAGCTTTAGTAATAGAGCGAGAGAAGTGAGCACATGTTGTTAGCCAAAGGCACGTGTGATCCAACCAAAGAAATGGAAAATGAAAATCGAGTTGGTTGTTAAATGATAATGGAGTTTAACTAAATCGTTGACAACAATTAGTAATAAGAGAGTCCATTTTTCCTCTTAAGTGAAGGCCAACTTTGCAACGTGGGAAACAGACTGGTACGGCCAACTAGCTAGACTTCCTTTTACTTAATTATTTAATAATAACTTTAGATCTTCTTAATTCATGTAGAAACAGACAACGTAAGTACAGTATGGTTTTGGAGTTTAATCATTAAATTAATTTATCAACGACCTACCCAGAACTTATTATATGTATACCATTTCTATAATATATGATTTAAAATCGAATTGTCAAACTGAAATTATTAGTTTAAATATTTTATTTTTTTTATTAAATTTGATTGTGCTTGATTGAAATAAAATAATATAATTAGTTGCATAATAAGATTAATTTAAGAATCACAGGGCCAAAGCAGATAAGCTTTAACAAGTTAATAATTAAATTAAAACAAGTAAAAGTTAGCATTTGGCTAAATTGATATAGATTGTCTAAATTGCCTCGATGTAAATATGTTTACTGTCTTTGGGCAGTGTAAACTGCAGTAAGGTTAAAATGATAAAGATTTAATATAGACACTTTGTGGTTAATGAAATCAAAATATAAGGATTTGTTAATTCAGTTACTAGAATAAGGGCAGTTTAAGAATCTTAGGTCTCACTTTCTACTGTTTAAGTTGCATTCTAATGTTAAAATGAAGAAAAAAAATGGACGAAAGGACTTTGTAGTTCAGGGAATTAAAATATATGGACATATACTAATTTAATTGTCAAAACAAGGGGCATGCTTATAATTATTACTTAATCTCAGGAACTATATAGTAATTTACGTTAATGTTCCTTTTTCAGACCCCTTAATGCAGGTAGATATTAGTAAGAACTTTCGAATAAACCTAAGAGCGTGTGTTAGATGATATGTTAAGAGTTTTTTCTAGCTCAACTAAGATTTTGAATTCAAATATTGAATATGAAGCTATATTAAAACTCTTGAAATAGTATTTTAACATAAGAATCATATTCTAGATATATGTCCACTAAATAAAAGAACTTTTGAGTAATGATGATTCAATTACGGACACTATCATGATTTGTCCTTGATATTTGCCAGAAGCCGCTGTGAAAAACGCTAGGTATTTTATAGAGAGTAAGAAAAATATTTAGTTGGAAGCTCTAAAAGTTAAAACAAAACAACCCTTAGACATTTTGTGCCACCAAGCTTTTCACAAGGATTCATTGCCCAACATATTTTTCTTGAAGGATCTTGATTAATGTTAGGAGAATTAGAAGGAACAAAACAAAAGCCCTTTCCGTTTAATTCTCAAGAGGTGTATTTAGTTAGGACGTTAGGGGGTTTACTTTTGATGCGGCAACATGGAATAAAGGTTAAAAGTTAATCATCTCATTGATTTGATCTCAAAATTGGGAGATAAATGTTTATACAAAATACAATACTTGGTCTCTGATTCAACAACATCATACATCGTCTTTCTTTCCTTGGTTAAATTTTTGGGACTTTAACCAAATTTTGTTCCACTCAAAGAAGCAAAGAGGGTGCACTCAACAACATGGTATATGGATAAGTTTAGTAAAGAAAGCCTAACATCCAAGTCCTTAACCTATTATCCAAATCTTGAGATGTCACCCGAATTCTAGACCCACGATCTAAGATTTATCGTAAAGATTTCAATAGAAATTAATCACGTATTATTAAAGTGGGAAAGAAGTTAGAAAGCTATTGGGAGCGGTTAGTTAGTTGAGTAAAGGGAAAAAGGCAGTGAAGAAATTAAGAAGATATGGAAGCGTTCTCTCTAAGGTCGAAAGGATGTTATGGAGGTTGGAAAAAGGAGGTGAAGTAATGAGAAAATAATGTGGTTACACAGACGTTGTAGATAGATGAAGAGAAAATGGAGAGTGAGGAACAAAAGAAACTTTTCAATATATTGCGAAATTCTTTAGGAGGTGCAGATATCATAGGCTACTTATGCACTAACTTCTGAAGCTCTATTTATGGAGAAAATACCAACTTCAATATTAACAAATTAAATCAATAGACTCAGAGTCTTCAGTTAAATTCCTTATTTATAGTACATTTAAGCTTTCACTTTTATCAACGAACGAGCATTTTACATTTTGTATAAGCATTTCATGTATTTTAAATCTTAGCTTTTCAAATTTACTGGTTTTAATATTTACATTTATGCAAATCATCTAGTTTACATTGATTTTTTCAATATACAGCTTTCAATTCTTTTAGCTTTACAAAGTCTTTAACTTTCAAAATAGAGTTTTAATTTACTATAACATAATTTTCAGCTTATTGTTTACAACTCAACTCCATTTTTTTGGCTTATCAAACACTATTTTGCATTTAGTTCTCAAAACAAGCTCAACTCTCGTTAATTAGCTCTATGCTTAATTTAGCAAATCTGCATTAGTTTATCTAAGAATCTCGATTAATCTAGATTTTCTTATTACTCATACAATTTTATAATTTAGAAGTCAAAATGTTGCATTCCATAGACAAATTAGCATTCAATACATTCATTTATAGTAAATCGCCTCCTGTGTGTCCGTTATATAAATGCATTCTCGTGAAAGGACCAAAGATACTACAAATAATATCTAACTTAGTTAATAAGGAAAAAGTTACAGTGAATCGTCAAATATTATTATTAAATCAATCAAATATTGAGATGCTTGGTATATATTCTCATAATATTTCAAGTTCGACCTTTCTCATTTATTATTTAATATTTTTATAATGCATGATATATACGTAAATAAGTGATTATCTATATAATATATCATAGAGCTTGTTGAGAATCAATAAAAAAAATAAAAAAATCATTGCGCAAGAAACTCTACTCAGGGTTACTCTACTTGATGAGAGTAGTGCGCGCCCATATCTCCCTTAATAATGTATTCTTCCTATTTCATATATATTATTTGTGCTCTCGAAACTATACCATAGATTATTAATTCTGGAAAAAAGAAACATTTTTCTTTTTAAATTTGACTTGCATTATTATTCAGTTTGACTCAACTGATCATAATGGTCCTTCTTCCATGAACCTTTCAGGAAATCCATTAGGGTATTTAAAAAAAACTTTTCTCTTTTTGAAATTTATTAGCAAGATAAAATGGGATTTATTATTATTCTTTCTATTAAGTCACACAAACCCTTTGTCCTTGAAAGATTCTTCTTTGATTTCTTTGTTTTAAATTGTTCGTGTCAGTAAAGATTTTATATATGTGTCTAATAAAGAAAAGATAAAGATTTTATGCGATATATCAATCACGTAGCTGAGTCAATTTGTCTATGCTTTGAATTGAGAAATTTAAGATTTTAATTCATTGTATGAATTCAGAGTAAATAATATGGAAGGAATTTCAAGTAATCCCCTAGCTAATAAAAAGTATCAGATTCAATGGACATAGATCACCATTCAGAGACACTTCAAGGTGATTTGAGTGGTAAAAGAATATGGCAAGAATGGGGCACGAATAAGTGATTTTCATTGTTGGTATTTGATTAATTAAGAATTATGCTGAAATAGGACTGGAACCCATCAATGGAAAACATCCATTCTCCTCTTCTTTCTAGGGAATGAACTTTTCGCTTTCATGATAATCAAATCGATTATGAATTATCAAATAAATAAAATAACACTTTATTATCTAGGTTTAAGAGTCTAAAAAATCTAAATTTTTATAAATTTTACTATTTTAACCGTTGAATATAAATTTGGCCAAATTGAATTGCTAATCAAAATTAAAAAAATGTAAATAATAATGTGAATATTATTTAAAAAATAAGAATTTAAAATCAAATAATGTGTATAAATAATGTAATGCTAAAACCCATCAATTTGGATTTCTCATTTTCTAATTGGCGTCTATGTAGACTCCAACAACACAATAGGTGGTTCACAATGAATCTGATTCCAAAAATACAGTAGGTTGGACGAAAGCTTCCATTGATGCATGCCCGTGGAAGCTGCACAAAATACATAAACTCGTTGCGTTGTCTTCCAGTTTCAATATCATTCGTGTTCTGAGAGAATCCAACTCTGTCTCGGATCAACTGGCCAAATCTGCAGTTTATAGCACTGGCGATTTTGTGGCTTTTTTCTAATTGTCATATTTATCTTCTTTTCTGTGTTTTCTTGTGTAATTTCCAAGATGTTTTGGATTTCTTTCGTATATAATTCAGCTTTTAGTAGGTTTTGTTTACTCATCGGTTGTAAGGGGCAAGCCTTCTGGCTTTTCGCAACAAGGCTCAATTATATGTTTTCCCTATTTAATTAAAAGAATAAGGTTGACCATTATTATAGAAATATAAAAATAAATTAGAGACTCTTTTATAGTTATTAAATATTATTATCAGTATCAAAGATAAATAGAACTTTATTTTTACTTTATATTTATTTAAATAAGATATAAAAAATAATTATTTTTATTTCTATTTTTCTCTTCCCAAGATTATTAGTTTTATAGTTTTCCTACAGCATATGTACACTTGGAGTGCTAATTCGCTTTATTGAAGAAGATGATAGAAAATTAATTTTTAAAATACAACTAGCTCTCCCTGGCTGATACACTACTAGAACCATATACTCTTTCTTTATGATGAATATAAGTCTGGTTGATACCCCGAGAATAGTGTAAATTCTTTTGGATAACTCATCTTTTTGTAGGTTTCTTTTGACCCTCCATTTAGCCATTAGGTTTATTTAAGATGTTCATCAAGCTGGGTGTTCATGATTCTGAAATGAAGATGAGCTTTGAAGAGAGCCAAGAAACAACAACCTACCAACTGTTGTTTCTTGGCTCTCTTCAAGCTTCACTTGCTATTTCAAATGATAATGAACCTAAATGGGTGGATTGACAAAAAAAAAAAAAAAGATACTTCTTATATAATATTTTATACCTCTTTTTTAACATTTTCATAGGAAAAAAAATGAAGGCTTAATGCATCTGCAGCCCCTTAAACTTGACATAATTAATGATTTCGCTCCTTATTTTTCATAAAAATCATTTAGCCATTTTAACTTGTCTAAATTATAACTTATAAATATGCCTCACTTTTTCTTGCTTATGTGTAAAAATGACTCATCATTCTTTTTCTTTTCTCTCAATTTTTTTTCATTTACATCTTTTTGGATTTAAAAGTAACAAAATAAGATTGAATGACCCAAAATTAATATAACAAAATTACTTATAGATCCTATTTAAACTATTGTGATTGTTTTTTTAAGGATAGTTAGTCTGTCATAAAATTGGAGAAGAAAACTATTGTGGCATGTAATACTTTTACAAAACCATCCATTAACTTTAAGAAATTAAAGAATACTTTAGTAAATATGTTATATGCAATATTAGATGAGCAAAAATTGGAATAAATATTGGTAGATTATATATTATTACTTTAGAAGTTAAAAGTTTTGGGTTTAAATTCTTATCTTTGCATTAAATAAGTCAATTATTTTTGTAGCAATTGAGAAAAGATGGTAACTCCGTATAGTATAACTCATAACCTATACGATCTGTTGTAAAGAAAGAAAAACATCTATTAAACTTATATTTCTTTTTAAAGATTAAAGTCTTATAAGATGAGTTATATAAAGCATTCCTGAAAGACTGTCTCTTTGTTTTTCTTTCATCCTCATAGCGAGACCATGTTAAAACATCACTAAGCTCAAAAAAGAATTTATATATACTTAAATAAATATAGTAATATTGGCGGTAAATATAACTATAATAATGTCTTAGAGGTGGTTTGGCATTCAGGTTAGAAAAATATATTTGCAATTTTAGTTATTTTATTTTATTTTATATTTTGCATTTAAAGAAATATGTAACTCAATCGTTTTCTAAAAATATAGTTAAAAAAGAAAATCTAATCCTAGTTTTTCACATGCAACAAAAATCGGCCGATTTTTATTGGAATTGAAGGAAATTGAGGCGGAAATTTAAAGGGAATATTTATTTGGGGGGGCTGAAAAGGGGAATTAAATAAAAGAAGAAGAATATGATGATGAGAAATTAAGACAATCTGTTAAACGTAAGTGCACATGAGCAGTTAGACAAGAGACATAAAAGAATGGCAGGTTGGAATTTTCAAAATTAATTTAATAAATCTAAAGAGCTGGCTTGTACTGGTGATTTCTCCATTCATTGATTGCAAAATCACATGCATGTGTAATTGATCTCACTGCAATAAATATGGAAACATCCTGGCATGGGAAACTTTGAAAAGAAAAAGTAAAAAAACATAGTTGTGTTGTTAGTAGAATTCTTCATATATATATATATATATATAAACTTCAAGTGAAAATTTCAGTATGTATCATGCTACTTATTAACTTTTGAATATGAAATAATAAACTAAAGTGCATTTTCAATTATCATTATGATTTATGTGTCACTGAGCATTTGGAAGTTGGTTTTGCATTTGAGATTTAGTGTTCATTTAATTTTGAAAACTAACCGACCAATCCTTTCTTATATCATCATCACATCATAATATAAAATATTAATGATAATAATTGTGATTAGGAGTTCAATATTATCTACAACTAACTAATAGGAGTTGTAAAAGAATTGCAATTACAATCATATATTCAAAGAGTAAACAAATTAATATAATTCAAAGTCTTATAATATATCTTAAACAATTCAAAAGAAAGCTAAATTATAATAAAAATTTAACTTCAATTAGTTTATCCATGGTTCCACAACTATTGTTATTATTTTAATTATAAAATTAAATCTATAAATATATTTAATATAATTTTTAATACTTAAAATTTTGTTTAATTATACTATAAAGATAAGAAATGAAATATTTTAATGTCTTTAAATTTTTTTAATATCTTTAAATTTTACCAGTGCATAATATAAAATTAATTTAAAAAATTTATTAATTGATTATAATATTATTTAAATTAATACATTAATACAACTGATATTATTATTATTTTATTTATAATTATTATACAATTAAGTATTAATTTATTAATAAATATAATATTAAAAATATAATTTAAAATAATATTTTCTAGAATTAAAATCATTATCTAATTAGAAAACTGATTTATTAGTTAAGGTAAAATTAACATATAATTAATATATTTTTCTTAGAATTAGAATCAATTTTTAATTAGGAATGAGATTTGTTAATTAATAAATTAATAGAAAAATTATAAAAATATACACAACTTTAAATCTAATGTGTCAAAGATAAATGCACATATCAAAACTAAAATCTCATGAATTAAAATATAAATGCATGTATTAAAATGATTTTTAAATTTTAAAAATTAATAAATAAATAAATATATATATATATATATATATATATATATATATATATATATATTAACCCTTGGTCTAAATAACTGTTATTAAAGTCTTTATATCTAATAGGAAACTATTTCAGTTTAAACAATGTTATTGTTTAGCTGACGTGTTATACTTTTTTTAGCTAGACTTTTTTAACACATCATTGTCTATCTTTATAATTTTCTAGACTTTTTTCTCTCTCTCATTCATTTATCTTTCTTTTCTCCTTTATTTTCTCTCAAAAACTATATCAACAAAATTCATCTCTATTCATTTGACAACAAAAATTTACTTTCCATCACCAATTACTCCTATTGAAAATGGCAATGGCTCTATTGAGTGGTACCCCTTAGTAGTGCCAATAAGAACTTTATCAATAATTTCTTTAATTTGTCTTGTTTTGATAGCGCGGCGGTACAATGATAGTCTGATGCAAAAAGCTTGAAGAAGTTTAGGAAAATAAATCTATTGCTATAATTGGGGTTTCTATTTTGGCCTTTTTTGGGCAATAATTTGATTATTATTGAAATTTGATGAGGAGATTTGCTCGTGAGCGAATTTTCTCTATTTCTTAATCCCATTAATTAGAATGTAAAATAGTTAAAATAAGTGTTTGTTTAAATACACAAAGCAAAAGCAATCAAATTTATGCATAAGAAGTGCAGTTTTCCCATTAATTCTATTATTCTATTTCTAGTTTTTTCTTTAATATCTATTTGGTCTGATTTGATTAAATTTGCAATATTTGTTTGTTTAAAACTATATTCTTATAATCAATATAAATATCTAATTCAGGTTTCAAACATTTTATGCACAAATTTGATTGCTTTCTAATTCTTAAATTTTCAAGCTAATGTCATTGGATGTATTTTTTTTTTGTTAACACATGGTAATGATCTAATCATACTATTGAGAAATGTGTCATTACAAATTATTTGCATAAAAAAAGTTGTGTAGAGGAAGAATAACAAAAACGGAAAAAGAAGAAGAGTAAGCAGTAGAAATCGAAGAAAAAAAGGAGAGAGGAGAGATGGATTTTTTTTCATATAGCATTTAATGGGTCCATCTTTTAAGTTTGGCTAACAATTAACTCCACAATTAAGAAAGGGGCTTAAAAATAGCTTTTGGTCAAATTAAGGAGCAATGTGTACCTCGCACCAAAGTTGAAGGCCAAAAAATGTACTTTCTGAATACACTTTACTTTTTCACAAATTCTGTCTCCAAACACAAAACAAACTAAAATCCCCAACCTAAATCAAGTTAATCCCACCAAAATCATATCAAACGAAGAATAAATTTTGCTTTCAATTTTTATAGAAAGACTTTGCTGATATTAAGAAGGATTGCTTCTCTTCTAGCAACTGCAAAATGCACATTTATATACATTTTTCACCAAAACGCATTTGCAAGGTAAAAAATCCATATCAAACTCTATTTATCCTCCTTAATAATAGTTTTCGCCAACCTACTACTTAAAAACACCTTTATCTCCTAAAACTTTTAAAAACTCAGGCCGGATTTGGCCGAGTATTGCTTATATTTTTGTAAAAAGTTATATTTATTGTTTATATAGTATTGAATTTTCACTGTCACACATTTTATATAATAAGTTGTAGTTTTATTAAATATAATTTGTAGATTCATTAGTAGTACGGTGTAGATTTATTGTGATAATTCATGCAAGTATACAGTTGTCACAATAGTAATATAAAAATAAATCTATATTATCGTCCTATAAGAATTTGTAGTACTTGACACTAAAATAAATTATAGTTTTATACTAATTAGATTAAAATAATTAAAATCAAAAGTAAAAATTGTAATAAAAAAATCAAATTAATAAAAACCTAGAACTAAGTTTCCACCATAATAACCCTTCTATAATCTGATTAACTATCTCTTAGATCTAGCTTACTTGATCTTAAAGACAATTTACCCTAAAATTATCAAATATATTCTTTCAAATCATACCCACCATTTTAATATTAATTTCTTGCTCACTATCGTGGTCAATTCTATTAATATGAATTCTTTAAGTTCTATTGCAAATTAAAGCAAATCTCAAGAACTTAAGCTTTATGTCTAAGTCTTAATAGTTCTTACTTAATATTCCTTAAACTAATATTAAACTTTAAATGTCGTTACTTCGCTTAATACCTAGTTCTTTTGCAAATATTAGACCTTTATATTCATAATAACATGAAGCACATGAATAATAAGTCAAAACAAATAAACTAACAATCAAAGAATATTACTAAATCAAATCATACAATAAGGTTAATAGATTTTCACTCAATTTCAAAAAATAAGCTTAGCTATTCATAATATAATTGAAACTAATAAAATTAAATGAAATTATTGAATCTAAGAACAATAAATTAAAACAAGAAGAGAAGAAAGAACTCTTTAATCTTGATGAAATTCCTTCAATTTTAATCTTTGAATTTTCTTCAATCCTTACCTCTAACCACTTTTCTAACTCTGAAAACTTATTTTCTAACCTATAATCTATCTTAGAGCCCTAGTCTAGTAAAAGACCTAAGAACAAAAGATACATAAAATAAGACTAAAATTTGGAGGGCTGAAATCGGCACCCCCATGCTCGCGGCAGTAAATCTCTTCTTTGTGCCCTTCACGCAATCTAGCGGAGGAGCTACAATCTCGCAGAAACTCTATCTTTATTAATGTGTTTATAATAAGCTCTTTTTTGCTTCTAAACCTCCAATCTTCCTTAACTTGCTTAATTAAACTCAAAACTCCTCTCTTTTACTAAAATTACGAATAAGTCAATCAAGTGAATAAATTCGTGATAATCTCACTCAAATTACCATAGAATTATCATAATTAGTCATATAAAATACTAAATTACTTGCATAAAATGAGTGTGTCAAAATTTATTAAAAATTTACTGTTAAATATAAATTTAAGCAACATGATTATTAAGTATTGTTTATAAGTTCATCAGCTATAAGATGTGAGTTCATCATTCATGAACTGTAAATTCATCAGCAGATCCATAAAAAGCAACAAAATTATTAAGTATTATTTATAGGTTTATCAACTATGAGATGTAAATTCATCATCCATGAACTGTAAATTCATCAATTGATAAATCTCTAAAGTGTAATCCGTGAATCTCAAGTGTACATGTAATGAATTTATAGTTTATAATTTATAATCCTTTTGTTTTTAACCTATAAACCTATAGTTTCTATATAAATTTCTAGAATATAATATGTGAATTTCAGGCATACGTGTAATAAGCCTATAATTTATATTTTATGATCCTATTGTTTTTGATGTACAGACTTGTTTTTTTAGCCTATAACCTTATAATTTTATGGTTGATGTTTAAAACTTTTACCGATGAATTTGTGTTCATAATCTACAATAATGGTTTGTGATTTATTATTATAAATATAAATTTATTAATTTTAATATTTCATTAGTATTATTAAATTTTAAGAATTTAAAGTATTATAATGCAACAATAAATATAATTTAAATATAAATTTAATAAATATGAACATATATTAAAGTGTGATTAAATTTTATATTTTTATAAAAAAATTAAATTCTTAATAAAATTATATACATATAATTTAATTTTGATATATGATAATTTAATTTTGATATATGGTATTTTTCTTATATGAATAGTAGATATTGTTAAGAAAATTTAATGTTATAATTAAAAAGAAATATAAAATACACAAAATATAAAATATAAAATATAACTACTAAATTATTAATGATAATATAATAGAAATTGAAAAGGAAAGTATTCAAATTAATGAGGAAAGGAAAGTAGGAAAAAGGATGACAAAAAGAAAATGACATATATAAAGAAGATCATTTTCTCATGAAACTCTATTTAGTCATGTCATATAAATAAAAGAGAAATATATGATTTTAATGTGGCATGCTTATTATATTAAGTATTATATCTCACATTAAATTCTAATATAGATATAAAAAAAATAAAAAATTACTATAAGCATAACACTTGTTTTAGTTACTATATAATAATAACTTATATTACTTTTTTTTTATCTAAAATAAAGAAAACTTAGATTAAGAATTTATTACTTGAAAAATTAAGGCTCATATGAAAAATTTATTGATCTAATAGAAAGAAATTAGAAAACATGAACAAATTAATTATATAATATTATTAAAGAAGTTTTGATCCGGGCGATGTTTTTAAAAATATTTTCTCCTATTTCCTACCATCTAAAATGATTTAGATACAGACTCATTTCTGCAACAAAACAAACACAAAATCAAAATTGCTTAAACTAACTTTGTCTAAATTTATAAAGTTATATCATTACGATCATCTCAGCTAAAATAGTTTTTTTATTGATTATATATATAATCAATAAAAAAATGCATAAGATTATTATAAAAATTAAATATATATTATTATCTTCTTCAATTTTAAATACTTATGAAAAAAGAAAATTGATATTTAAGGGGTGACTCAGTATAGGAAGTTGAGAATTTATGGCCCACGAAAGATTCAGGAAGAGGCGTTGGGTCAGGTTCATAAAGGTCATTATTTAACTTATTAAGCCCATTGGGTTATATTTTATTTTAAAAGAAATTTCACCATTTATCTATTTTAAAAAATAATTATAAAATATCCTTATGTTTTTTATTTTCTCAAAAGTACTCCTGCTGTTTTTAGAAGTCCCATTCTTCACTTCTTCATTCTTTTCGTTTTCTCAAAATTAATTTCAAATATTTATATATTTTAGTAAATATATACCATTTATTGTTAAATATTTGAATTGAATTTATTTCAATTAAAAAGTTTCAGATGCCAAATTATATATTATTTTATTTGACAAACATATACATTTTTTCGTTCATTTTTTTGAATTTATATTCTATTTTATTTAAAAAATATTAAAAATCTAGTGTATATTTAATATATACTATTTTTTATTAAATATATACCTTTTGCTGTTATTTACGTCAAAAATATAATAAATATATACTTTTTTCTTTAATATATTCCGACCATACACTCTTCTTTTACCTTGTAGCAATTTATTTAATTTTTCAGATATAATATTCTCAACACATCTCCAAATCTTTAAATAAAAAGAGATACCTATTAGATTTATTTATTTATTTATTTATTTATTCATTATTAATATCACAAAATCAAACGAAATACAATAATATTTCATAAGAATTAATGTGTTTTAAATTCATTATCTGTCAAAAGTATACTGAATATGTACACTTTTTCTTCAAAATATATTAAACATATACTTTTTCATCTAGAAAACCAAATCGGATATTTTTGTAAGTAAAATTCCATTTAGGGTATTTTTATAAATAAAATTTTATTTTTAAATATTTTTATAATTATTTTATATTTTTATTAAAGAAATCGTTTATTTTAATTATTATTTTGGATTATATGAAATTGCTATATACGGTATTGTTATACCTTCCGTATAACTTGCCTGTATCTTTTCTAATGGAATAAATTATATTATGGACTCAGGTTCACATATTAATACACGTGTATAATAATCTTTTTTCAGGGTTTTGTTTGGTTGTCTTCTTAATTGTATTTAATTTCTTTTTTATATAGCTTTTTGGATAATAAAATAGTTACATCACAAATTAATTAATTATAAATTCAGAATATGATTTTTATATTTAGTATTTGAAAAATTAATAATTTTATAAAGTATTAATTTTAAGAATAATTTTTTATTAAATATTAATGATCTTATTTAAAATTTTATTAATAGTTACTCTTTTATAAATATTAATGTGTGTACTATATTAAATGAACCTCATGTGTAGATTTGATGAACTTATACTTAGTAGATAATGAACCTATTATTTTTTAACTTATGAGTACTTATTTGTTTTATACATAGACGATACATTCATTACTTATAAAGTGTATATTTATTTATTATTAGTGTCAGGTTCATTAAACACGAACTTTAGATTCATCGCTTATAAAGTATACATTCATTTCTTATTATTGTCAGATGTATTAAACATAAATTTTATATTCATTACTTATAAATTGTATATTAATCTGTTATTACTATAAGGTTCATTAAATATAAAGTATATATTCATTAACTTTTACTTATGAACTTGTTCTTAATATAAGAATCTATTATTTATTACTTATAAAATGTATATTCATTTATTATTACCGTCGACTTCATTAAACATAAACTTCATGTTCATTACTTATAAAATGTATATTCATATGTTATTAGTGTCATGTCTATTAAATATAAATTTTATGTTTAATAATTATAAATTATATATTAATCAATTATTAGTGTAAGATTTATTAAATTTAAAGTATATATTCATTAATTTTTACTGGTGAACTTGTTCCTAACATATTAATATATTTTTTAATTTATGAGTTTTTTAAACTATAGTCTATGAACCACATGTATACATGTGATGTATCTACAATTTATACATATGAATGTACAAGTCATTTTATAAATTTAAATCATAATGCTGGTATTTGGAGAAAAAAAATTAAAATTATTTTTATTATTTTAGAAATATAAAATTATTATTTTCTTATATTTACTCTTAATTATGTTGATTAAAATTTTTATTATTTTAATTTATAGTGTATTTCTTATAAAAGTACTAAAATATTCTTAAAAATAAATTTAATGTTATAGTAAATATAAATATAAAATACAGTAATTTATAAAAATTAAAATAAATAATATAAATAATAAGTTTTTAATAATAATATAATATAAAATTAAGAGATGAGACATGATAAAAAATATTTTATAATATATTGATTTACTTATTTTGTAATGAATTTAAGTTTATGGTGTTAATTTATTTTACATTTTTTTTGTCTGCGATGGTGGGTTTGGTCCCGGCCCCTTTGCATGTCACACTAAGCGTGAAGTGGATTGAGCACCCTCTTCCTTTGAGCTAGCTTTTGAGATGAGTTCTACCCAAGCCCATTTATCAATTAACACAAAAGTGATGTTCGATACATGTTTATATTAAATTTATATTGACATATGGCATCTGTTGATGGAGATGGGAGACACCAAATTAATTTTGATTACATGATTCTTCAGCAAGACGTAAAATGCTTGAGATCACTACGAAACCCAGTATACAAGGGAATGCTATGCATAATTTGCTAATCACAATCATCTATAATACATTGAAAACTTCCTCCTAACTCTAATAGACCAAAGGTGCAAGTTGGACCCTAAAACTATGCACCTTGAATCTTTTTGGACCAAATGTTTTGATATCTTCTATGTTGATTTCTATATATTGTAACCATGATCAGGGTTCGAGATTCAAATTCTGAGTTTATAGTTAATCTCCATCTTTGATTTCTACGATTATATCTCTCTCTCTCTCTCTCTATATATATATATATATATATATATATATATATATATATATATATATATATATATATATATATATATATATATATATATATTTATATATATATTAAAGTTGAATACTCATTGTCAATTTTTCTTTCTATAATTTTGTAATAATTATACACATTTTAGTTATTAGTCATCTTCTAGGACTAAACTATCTACATCTTAATTAGATAAGAAAATGATAAAAAATATAATTTAACATTTCAGTATAATTTTTTCTTAATTGTTATTAGTTTGTGGTGTTTGATTTTGCTTATTATAACTCTGCCATTTCTATTCTATTAATTCTGAACTATTCTTTTGCTTTGTTTTTCTGATTTTTTTAATGTTTTCGTTGTTTTATTATTAATAATTTTATGAACTTTCTTTTATATACTAGGTAACCAAGACTAGTTATGTTGATCTTCTAATGCACCATAGACATTCATGAATTTTGGAAATAAAATGGTGTATATGGGTGGTCATATTCACCATAAGAATAATGTTGATATTGATATTTATCTCTTTTGAGATAAGAAATTATTATTGTGATTTAGAATATTAGAAAGGGTGTAGAATGTGGTTAAAAAATATAAAGGCTGACTTGGAAAGAAGGGTATGAAGAGACATTTATTAAGGAGTTATTATTGTGATTTGGGATATTAGAAAGAGTGTAGAATGTGGTTAAGAATATGGAGGTTGCCTTGGAAAGAAGGGTAGGAAGAGAGATATGTTGACCAGAATGTGCATAACATTCTTGATTACAATAAGAATTATTCATGTATTGAAATATATATTGGGCATTCCTGATTTTCTTAACGAAAATTGATATAAGGAAGCAACTTGAAAATATGAGAGCTAGTGAGGTAACTTAGACTGAGAGTATCCATGTGGGTGGTAAATGGATCTTAAAGGTGTTCATACAACTAATGGAGAAGATGGAATTTACAGAACCTGTTGCTATGCCTGATAAGAGCGTGCATAAAGCACACGAGGAAATGTGATTTAGGGTATGTTTGGAATTGGCGTTGAGTTGAAAAGGCAGGTTTAGATTTTTTTTTAATTTAATATATTAATTCTATAAACTATTTTTTGCAAATCAGTTTTTGAAAAATACTAATTTTTTTTTGTAAAAATAATTCTTAAAATTTAAAAATAATATTAAAATTAAAATTAAAATTGAAAAAACAATTTGTCGACAATAATGTCAAACAAACACACTTTGAAGGGTTTTCAAAGAAAAACACATGCTTAAGGATAAAATAGAAAAAAAGAAAATGGTTATTGCATGTCACATATTAATTATCATTATATAGGGTAAAGTAAAAAAAAAAAAAAAAATTACAGACCATAAGTTGCAAATAGTAGTGTAGTGAAATTATCCCTGTTTTTCAGACGGATCAAATGATAGTTTGTATTTGAGATAGAAAAAACAAAAAAAAAAAGAGTTAAAATTCTGAAAAATTAAAAAACTAAAAACCCACAACAAGAACAATGGAATCTTGTAAGGTATGAATGCAAAATTGACTAACGAGTAATGAGGCTCTAACTTTGCATTATGACATGAAACAATATGGTCGAATTGACAAGTTTCATCTGTTGGGATTTGACACGTAAAAGAATCTGCATGGTTGAGAATATCAACATCAAAATCCAAGTTATCTGCACTTTCTTAGTGCTATTTCCTACAAAACAAACCTAATGAAATGCCTGTAATGTAATGGACGAACAATTCTTTTGCCTTTTTGAAAAGAGGAAAAGAAAAAAAACAAGAATTTCTGGGCTGTGGAATAATGATTAACATCCTTACTTAAACAAACAGAAGCACATAACAGATAGCCAATTGGCTAGGAAAAATGTAGAATTTCTAGCTCTGATATTTGATGAGCCTAAATTAATCATTAAGGTTTAGAATAGTGGAATAATAGCTGATAATCTTTTAATACAGTTCTTTTAAATAACAAAATACAAAATTTAGATAGATTTATATATATATATGAGATAAACTGATACAAATAAATATAAATAATTACAGTTATATATTTATTAAATTTGTTTCTTAAAAAATATGTATATTATTTTATTTAATCTGTTAAATAAATTTATCTGTGTTAGAATTTAAAAATATAGCATAAATAATTTATGAGTTTTATTTAAATTCATATTTTCATATCTTTTTGTGAAATGGCAGTATATTGTAATTAAGACTAAAACACTGAAACCTTGGAGGAAACAGTTGGGATGTCATGCAATGTTTAGTAGGAGAAATGGAGATATCGATAGCATCATTTGTTGGCAACCCAAAGAAAGCTCCCAATTCAGAGCTTCAAGAATACATCTGTCTTCCAGTAAAACCACCATATCTGCAGAAGGAGGCAGAATCAATATTTTAATTTTAATGTTAACGGAGAAACAAATAAATTTATTAATATAGCTCTAATTATTAATTAGATTAATTTAATTTTATATAAATTTAATTTGATAACATATTAATTTTTATAATTAATAATTTATTTAATACAAACTTAATTTTAAAAGCTTAACTCTATTAGACTTTTTTATGAAAAATAATTCTAGTTTTAAAATTAGAGCATTAATTAATATTAATATTATATTTAATTAATAAAATAAATTTTTTAATTATATTAAAATAGCATCTTAAGAAATAATGTACAATTAAAACATTAAAATAATATATTAAAATAGCGTCACCACAGTAAAAAATAAAAAAAATACTATACGAGATAAATAATATATATAATTTTTATATGTATACTTATAAATATTAAAGTTCATTAAAATTAAAAAATAAGTATGTTAAGATAATATTATAGAGTTTTTACATAAATTAATAATACAAAGAATTCATTAAAAAACTAAAAATATTACCAATTAAATCCAAATATTAATATATTATTTTAGTTTTATAATAATAATAATAATAATAATAAAATAAGTAATGGTAATTGTAGTGCTTTAATTGATCATATCTAATACTAATTTTAATTAAAGTATGATTCTAAAACTTTATAAATTTACCTACTTTATATAAATAGTATTTAAAATTTAAAATTATATGATATGATTCATGAATTAAAATGAATATAATGTATGTCTATATTATATTTATACATTAAAACTATTATTACAGAATAAAAAAATTATTGGCACAAAATAAAAAATTATATAAATTTTAAATCTAAAAATATATTTAAAGTAATAAAGAGTGAAATGATAAGTAGATTCACATGTTAGTATTATATAAATAAAATTGGGTGACAAATTAGAGGAAAAGGAAAAAGAAGAACAGTAGAGTGATGCATAGCACGTGGTTGAATGCTAGGAAGTCTCCATTACCACATGCACAATCACTTGATAGGAGAGACAAGAATTGATAAATTTGATATGATTTTGGGATTATGTTGCTCTTTCTCACTACATCATCATCTTCTTCTTCTTCTTCCAATTAAGAATAATTGTTGCAAATGGGAAAAAGATTGCATAGTAAACAGAAAAAATAAATATTTAACATATTATGCAGTATTTTTAAAATTATTTCAGCTTCTTTTACAATTTATTTTAAAATTTAAAAAAATAGTAGAAACAGTTTTTAAGTATAATTTTTATAAAAAGATGCAAAGTATTTTCTATTTTTATTTAAAAAACTTTTAATGAGTCCTTAAATTTTTAAATTTAGATTATCAATATATTTCCCTTTCTTTTTTCAAGATATATAAATACATTTTAAATTTATAAAACAATAATATAGATTTAATTATTACATAATTCCTTCACTTACAATTTATTTTTTAAAGTACACATGCAGTTCTTAATCTTTTTAGTTTTAAAAATTTATTTTAATATTAATTTCAATATTAGCATTGGAAGAACTTTAGCTAATAATTTGCTAATATAGCTATAATTCCAGCGATGACATAAAAATAGAAAATAAATTATTTGAATTCAGAATATTTAAAAATTTTATTTGTATCATATATTATTTAAATTTATAATAAAATTTAACTTTATACGTATGGACACTTTGGCATATAATTAATTTAATATAAAAAATTATTGACTCACTTTGATTCACTTAAAGGTATCCTACTAACAAAATAATAATAATAATGAGATAAAATTAAACTTTTTTAAGCTTTTGTTCTTAATTCTCATAAAAATTTATGCTGAATTATTTTAAGCTTCATCATAAATATATATTATATAATTAAAAATATTAAATTAAAATTAATTAATTTTAAAAATATCTTAGTCATACCCTTCCTGCTACACACATTACAACAATTAGTTACGCTAAGGCTAATCATATTTAATTCCACAGATCTAAAAATATTTATAACAATTTTATTAAACATCTAAAGAAAAAGAAATCTTAGTTTTATTGTTATATATTATTATTAAGTTTACGTGATTATTCCGGTATCGAAAATTTCTGCAAGAAATTGAATTAAATAATTTGAATCTTCTTTTTTTCTCTTTTTAAGACATGCTTTGGCCTTCCAATGTCATGGACACGTCAGATACTTGTATGCAACTTTTCTTATCTGTAAAGTTTGATATTTCAGATTTACATTTTAAAACGTAGAGATGACGAGTTGATAAAATAATATAAAATTACTGTTAATCGACCGATCAGTTAGTTTTATATTTTAATTTTTAATTTAATTTAATAAATATTAAAATATTTATGTATTTAGCTATAAAACTATTTAGACTAGAGAGTAAATATTTGATTATTATAATTTATAATTTTTTTTTAAACAAATAAATTTACATATAGTCTTACTTTTAGAAAACATATGATTTTATTTCATTCTCACAAAATGTATCATTGTACACTCTTTCGTATATTTTGTGTAATTATAGCCTAACTCAATATGAGATAGTTAAATTTAAACCTCTAAAGAGGTAGACGGTTGATCTAATTAAAGCTGAGCCTTATTTCATTTGATTTTATTATTCAAATTAAAAATACTAAGACATAGATTAAAAAAAGATAAACTTCTTAGAATTGAATTGAAAATTATTTATCATTAAATACGATTTGTTTCTTTATTAATAATCAAATTAAAACTAAAATGAAAATGAACCGTTTTGGATTGATTTAAGGCTAAATTATATTATTCTTTTTAGTTTTATATTTTTCAATGAAGTGTTATATATCATGATCATTATTATTACTATACACATATAGCAGTATATTTTAATAATAAATGGGTATAAAATTGAGATTGACTTAATAACTATGTACTCATATGGAGTCAATTGTATTTAATGGTTGGCTTTACTTAATGTGAATAAAATAGTCCATGAACCATACATCTAGGAGAAGAATTGTTAATTTGTTATTTACCATTTTCATTCATATAAAATATCAAGAGCCACAAGAGAAGGAAAGAAATAATGTATTTGACAAGCATTAGAAAGGTAGTGGAAAGACTGACTTGACTTATATAAGGTTTTGTCAAAGGATTTGGGTTTTATTCGAATTGAAATATGCACTTATCAGCTAAATCTGTATGTGCGGTAAAAATTATATTTTTCTTTGAGATAATAATTCAAAATAAACTATATATATATTAGCTAAATTCTTTTCCGAAAATAATTAAAAAAAAAAAACTAAATTTTAGAAATATTGATTCGTTTATGAACTTGAAGTATTTGATAATAGAAAACAGTTTGATATATCAGTAAATGTGCATCATTTTAAAAATAAAGTACGTGGAAGAACATGTTTATGCCTAACTTATAGGAAAATGACTCCTAAATATTATTCTTTTTCTCATATAAATGTTTAAAAGCTAGAAGATGTGATCATCATTCTATAGTATAATTTAGGTTGAAATAATCAAATGTATTTTTCGACTATAGAAAATCTTAATGGTGGACTATATCTAGATGTTGTATTAATCTTTATTATATGCCTCTCTTTTACCTTGTATCATGTGCTTATACATGCATTCAAATATTTATAGATTATCTAATACTGATAGATTGGTATATTAAAGAAATTGAATGATTTGTTACTACTTCTAAAAAAATATAAGAAAATAAATAAATTATAAATAATTTTGTATAAATATTTTGATATTTAAAATATATTTTATATAATATTGTATCTATTAACATATGCATATTTATTTGAATATATGTAGGATTTTCTTTTTAGTTACTCATCATTAGATTAATATAAAATATATGGTACTATATAACCACTAGATATTTATTTCATAAAAAAATTAATTAAAACAACAACAATAAATACAAGCATAAAGTTAGTGGATATATTTAAAATATTAATCTTTTAACAAATTAAAACAGTTTTTGGTAATGATTGTTATAGGATAAGGCACATAATTAGAGAAATCCATAGAACCCACAATATTTAACAATACCTATTACATTCTAACTGTTATTGCTTCTTTTTAGCCTCATTTACTTCCTTTCCCATCTTCTCTTTTTTTTTTTTTTTTTTTATTATGCACTATTTTTAATTTATATGCGAATTAATTATATTTTTTTATTTAATCAATTACACGTAGTAAGATCTATACTAATTAATGCAGGATATGTTTAACAATTTTTTAATGCACCATTTGGAAATAATATAACAATGATTAGTACTGTAATGAGTTGGAAAGAATACATTTCCAAATTATAAAAAATTCAAGTTTCTCTGCCAATACTAAGCGTCGACTAGTATGCAAAATGACACATGCATGATGGTTCTAAGAAAGTACCAAGGAACTGACTTGTACTAAAAATATTTTTAAGAAAACATCAAAGATCAAATCTCATCCGTCTAAAAATAATAGAGATAATTACCATTCTTTGGTGGGTTTTTTTATATTATACTAATTATTTTTTAATATTTAAAAAATATATTTTTTTATTTTTTATTTTATAATTTTATATTAATCTAAATAAATTCGATTTTTATATTATTTATTATTTTATATTTTATACAATATACAAATTACTCTTTATATTTTATTTGTTATATTAAAATTTTATTGTATTTTGAAAGTCAATACAATTAAAGAATTATACTAATAAAGAAAAAATAATTGATTTTCAAACTTCTTATCAAAGTTATAATTCTACTGTAACAAAATTAATAGCGTTAAATACTATCTATCTCTTAAAGTTTAGTCTAATATATAATTTAGTCCTTGCATTTTTTCTATTACATTAAAATCTCTTTTAGTTTTAATAAAACTAACTCTTACCCTCTTCCATGTTAGTTTAAAGAGAAAACTGGTAATTTAATATTGCAATTTGATCTTTAAACTTATTATCCAATATCAAACTTGTCTAAAATTAATTTTATTATCAAAAGATAAAAATTTATTTTTAGCACTAGTTAATTTTAGTGTCTAGTTTAAATAACAAATTTGATTTTCTTTTATTTGTTCATATCTTTTATTTTTTTGGCTTAATTTAATCTAAAAAACTTAAACTTATTAAAAATACTTATTTCTTATTTAATATTATTAAATTACTATGTAGTTTAATTTTAAATATTTAAATAAAATAAATAGTTAAAGTTATTATTCTTATTAGACACTAAATTAAACTACATTAAAAATAAAAATCTTATTCATATTAATCTTATATGAATGGTTGATAAAAGATTTTATATTTGACATACATGATTATCATGATTTTTTTCATTAATAGTGAATTTGTCAACTTAATGTCCAGATTATTTCATTAGATTAAGACATGATTGTTTAATTTAATTTTTTATTTTTTATATTATTTAATTATAATATAAAAAAATAACAATAGAATGATATTTTCTAATTAGAAATCTTTATTTTATATTAATAACTAAAATTAAATTATGTAGTAATTTAATAATATTATTATAAATATAACTAGTTTTAAAATATTTAAATTTGCTTGAATTAAATTATATTGAAAATAAAAATAGAGCAAGAAAAAAATATAATTTATTATTTTAATTAGACACTAAAACTAAATTGTACTAAACATAATATTTTACTCTAATTTAATAATAAAATTAAATTTAACCAAAATTAATATTTGATAATAAGTTTAAGGATCAAATTGTAATATTAAACTATATAATACAGAAGGGGGTAGTAATTAGTTTTATTAACATTGAAGGGATTTTAATATAATAAAAAAATACATAGACTGACTCATATATTAGACCAAACCACATGGGGTAAATAATATTTAACCTCAAATTAATAATCAGAATAATATCTATTTTATTTTAATAATTTAAATTTAAATTATATGAATTTTCAATATTCTGATTGATATAAGTACTTTTAAGATATTTAAATTTTATTAAAATTTAATTATATTAAAATTAGAATAATTAAATAATACTAATTAATTATTTTTGTAGAGATATTAAAATTAATTTTTGCATAAAAATTAGACAATGAAAATCTTAGTATAATAAATAAACTATAAGAGATAATTTGTACATTATATCAAAGATCATGGGACAAATAGTACAAAATCAAACCTAGTTAAAGTTTATTTAACCGAAATTATAAGAAAAAATATTTTTACTATAAAATTACAAAATAAAATAATAAAAGATATATTTTTAAATGTTAAAAGGTAATTAGTATAATATAAAAAGATCATAAGATAAATAGTAATTACCTAAATAATAATTAGAAATTTCTTTAAAATTGTAAAACTATTTTTAGAAAGAATATTCATTGATTTAAAGATGAATTCTATAGAAGCATATATATTCTTTCCATCTAATTTTAATAAGTTATTTTAATTTATATGAAACTAAAGAATTTAATTTTTCAATTACCATTACTTCTAACTATTTACTCTAATTGCCTTAATTTGATGTCTTTGCGAAGTCACAATATTTCATTTTCTTCTTCTTTAGATACTATTTTAAATAATTATTTAGCATTTGCTGAGTCTAGCTTTTTCTAGCATTCGGCTTCAATATATCAGTCATACTGTTAATTGAGTTAAATAACTATTTAACTCATCTGGTTTAGTCTAATATATAAATTCAGTCCGTGTATTTTTCTATTATATTAAAATTTTTTTAAATCTTAATAAAACTAGCTACTGCATTTTCTGTGTTAGTTGAATGACTAAACTAGTAATTTAAGATTACAATTTGATTATTAAATTTATTATCAAATATTAAACTCGTTCAAAATTAATTTTATTATCAAAGTAAAACAAAATCTTATTTTTAACACAAGTTAGTTTTAGTGTCTAATTAAAATAATAAATTTAGTATTCATTCTTTTGCTCTATTTTTTATTTTAATATAATTTTAATTCAAGAAATTTAAATATTTTAAAACTACTTATATTTATATTAATAATATTATTAAAATACTATACAATTTAATTTTTTGTTATTAATATAAAATAAACATTTATAGTTAAAGAATATAATTCTATTGTTATTTTTATTATATATTATAGTTAAACTATATAAAAATAAAAATTAAATCAAACAATCATGTATGAATCTAGTGAAATAATCTAGACACCAAGTTGATAAATTCACTACTAATGAAGAGATCATATTAATTTTGTATGTTAAGAAAATAAATTTTTTTATGAACTATTTAAATGAGATTAATAAGAGTAAATTTCTTATTTTTAATTAATATAGTTTAATTTTAGTATCTAGTAAAAATAATAATTTGTAACTACTTATTTTATTTAAAAATTTAAAATTAAACTACATAGTAATTTAATAATATTAAATAAAAAATAAATATTTTTAATATGTTTATATTTTTAGAATTAGATTATACTAAAAGAAATAAAAAATATAAATAAGTAAAATTTATTATTTTAATTCGACATTAGAATTAATTTGTGCTAAAAATAAAATTTTACTTTAATTTGATAATAAAATTATTTTAAACGAGTTTGATACTTGATAATAAGCTGAATGATTAAATTGTAACCTTAAATTACTAATTTAATTCTTTGACAAACACGGAAGGGATTATAATCAATTTTATTAAAATTTAGACGAAATGTAATATAATAAAAAAATATAAAGAGTGAGTTATATATTAAACTAAATCACAGAAAATAAATATTATTTAAAACTATGAAGATTCTTAAATTTTATGAGCGATCTATTTTTTTTAACAATTACATTATGTGACTAACTGATATAATTATATTATATGTTTTGCTTATATTTTTTAAGGTTATTGATATTGGTCTTTGCTTCAAAAAAAATTATTTATAATTTTAAAATTTAAATAAAAAATATTCACTAAAATTCATAATCATAATCTTAATTTTAAAATTAAGAAAGTATACAATATTTGTAAATATTTATATTTATAATAACTAGTAAAGGATATTTAAAAAAAATTAAATATGAAACTAATAATTAATAGAAAGTAGCTTTGTGAGGGAAAAGAATAATTTATCAAAATTATAACTAAAAACTGTAATTAATTAAGGAGTGGAATTTATAGTGAGAGGGACCCAGCAACTAATGCTTTTTCCAAACAAAAGGCGGTGGCTTTCAAATTCTTAAACACTGATGTTAAGTCGATAATGATGAGTCACCCACCCATTTACAACAAAACCGTTACATAATCATTTCAATGTCAATTATCCACCCATCATCCTTAATATTCTATAATCTCCCTCAAAATATAATTTCTCTCTTTCATTTTTTTCTAAAAAAAATAAATTATATTATTAGGATTCTAACTAGATATTTGATGAATAAATTTGTTTATTAAATTTTATTAATTATTTAGTGATATATTTAATTCAATATATATAATTTTTATGACTCATTTAGTATAAATTTAAGTTTAGAAATCCAATTCTATTAGAATTTTAAATTAAAAGTAATTTTATTTTCAAAAAAATATATTTTAATCATATTTTTAATATTATAGCAATTAATAAATTAATTTTTTAATCTCAAAATAATATTAATTCTAAAAACTAGCATTCATTATATTTTTAGTATTAATTATATATTTAATTTAATATCATTTTAATAAATAAAATTAAAATAATATACTAAAACAACGACAATAATAAATAAAAAAAGTACTATTTTAGATAAATAATCTTGAGAATTTTTATATGGAAACTTGTGGGCCTCTATAGTTTATTAAAACTTGTTATTTAGTATAATTGTTATTATTATTTTAATTCTAAATAATAATGTAATGAGTTTATTAAGAAAATTTGATAATTTCTTTTAATATTTTATAAATATTTATAAAATTTCAAAAATAATAATGTAATAAGTTTATAAACAAAATATTGATAAATTTTTTAATATTTTATGAGTATTTACAAAATTTTAATAATAATTATCAATTAAAAATATTTCTAGATGTATTTCTATAATAGGTTAATATTTTAAAATATTTATAATAAATAATATAAAATTACTTTAAAAATATTTATTAATTTATTTTTAATATTATATGGATTAATAATATAAATATAATTGGTATTATTATATTTTATTGTATAATTAGAAAATTAATTTATTAATTAGTGTAGTATTAAAATATAATTAAAAATATTATTGACTGGAATTAGAATTATTATTTAATTATAAAAATAATATATTAATTAATATAATATTAAGATATAATTCAGATGTTAATTTTTAAAATTAAAATTATTATTTAATTAAAAATATAATTAATTAATTAATTAATTAATAAAAAATTATAATATTATATATATGTATAAAAAATTAAATACACGTGTCAAATTCAGAATTGTATATTTCTTCAAAATGGTGACATATATTAAAAAATATGATGTGTCACAATATTTTATATATATATATTTTTTTGATTACTTGTGTAATAAGAATAGAATAAAATAAATTATTAATTAATTTTATTAAAATGAGGTTGAAATAAATTAATTACAAAGATATTTTAATCAGTTTTATGAAAAAAATTTATATACTAATATTTTTAATTATATGTGAATATAATTATTTGATTCCTTTATTACTCATAAAATAGATAATATATATTTATGGACTTAACTACATAAACATATATATAATTTTCCCTTAGTTTGTAATAATAAATTTAGTATATAAATACAAATGTAAATATAATAATAAGATGAGATTGAAAATAGATTAATTATTTGTTAATTATAAAAATATATATCAGCCAGGCAGCTCTCTGTGTGAATTACATCTCAAAACAAAATTAACTTGTGTGCATGGTATCCATGTTTCAATACATTGACAAAGTTTTTGTTTACAGGAGACATTTTAATTTGGCTTACCAAATATTTTTCTAAGGATAAGAAAATTGATAGTTTGACTTTATATTTGCCGACTACTGTCGGCCAAAAAGTTGAAAAATAGGCAAATCTATAGTACAATTATTGATGACAATTACACGTTAAAATAAAAATAAAGAAAAAAGAAACACTCTTTTGTCTATCTTTATATGATCATAGAGTTGTCATTGTACCTCCTCCTTTATAATTATATGAATGTCGGGTTAAAAGCCGAACAATAATTAAATATTTATTTTATTATTTAAATTATATTTGATATAATAACTGATAGTAATTTTTTTTAATTTTAAATTGATATATGAAAATATTTGATAATTTCTTTTAGCGATTGCCGTTAACTTTTAGATTGCTAATAACTTAGTTCATATTAATTTCATAGCTTTTAAAACTGTTAATAACTATAATTAATATTAATTTTAAATTGGAATTTTAAGAATAATTCTATTTATTTAAATATAAAGATCAATTATTCATTTTTATTTTTAAAATTGAAAAACATCTTTAGCTATTTACTCTTTTCTTTTTCAGTATAATTCTTGAAGAAATTAACCTCAAGACATCTAATTCTTTTTACCATGTAGATGAAAACCTAGAATTCAATTTCCTCCATTACAAACAGGAAGGCAAATTATTTTCAGTTCATTTCATTTTCATTCCTCTCCTCTTTTTGGTCCCAAACATAATGCAAACGAAAGAGAAGGACAATAAATAATTGCAGATTATGCAGTCTCTCACATCAACAATATCACATCAGTTAAAAGAAATTTTACATTTTATTTTTCCATTTTTTAATCAAATCTAATTTGACAATTGATGAAGGGAAAAAGAATTGATTTGATTTTAACTCTTATAATAGTAATTGGTAACTATTAAAATAATTTAATGAAGAAATTGGTATTGAGAACTTTAGAAATTATACTTTGGCAGATTTTAATTATTAATAATTATGAGAATCATTCATATATTATTTTTTATTTATTTCTATTTTAAATTTAGTAAATTAGATATCTTAAATCATACTACAATAAAGAGTGATCCTTCAAAGCATTTCTGTCTTTTCATAAAAATCACATATCTAAATGGAAAAAAAAATCCATCTTCAGGTACCTCAGCTTCTCCCTTTTCCTGTTTTGGGTTCTTAAATTACATTTATCCTTCACTGCCTCTCCCAATTATTATTTTCATTTATATCTATGACTCTTTTTTATCTAACATCAGCATAAAATATGATTAAATATTATTTTTATCTAACAAAAGATTCAAACACATCTCCAGTAATCCATTCACGGAGCAAAGTTAGTAATTTTAATTACGGGCTAAATGCATATTTATGCCTTGGCCATTTAGTTAGTTTAACACTTTGAATTTTGATGTAATTTAATATATACTTAAATTTATTTTTTTGTGATAATATTTTTTTATATATATCTTCATTCAATAAGTTCCGGCACAAAGATGTTTAAATATTACTAAGAAAATAAAATTCAAATGTATGTTAAGTAAAGTGTTTAGATGTGTTTGAATTACTAAAGTGTTTAGATGTATTTGCAGTTTATTGGAATAAAAATATTTATTTGTGCCTGCAAGTATTTTTTACATAATTTTCAAATTATAAATTTTCATTTTTTATTTTGTCAATTTTTAGCTCATGCAAAATATAAAAATTTAATTATATTTTACACTCTAGATTAAACCAAAAAAGAATTAACATTGATCAAAAGAGTAATTCAGTAACTAATAAAATGCAAATGTGCATGAAGAACAAATTAGTACATAAAATTCAATTTTGTCGGAGAACTGTGAATTATCCCACGTCATATATAAAAAAAATTATGAGAATTTATAATATAGAAAAATAAATTTATCAAATTTAATTTAAATCATATTAATAATTAGATTTAAATTAAAATTAATTTGTTACTAAACCATTCGTTTTTAATTCTTGTATCATAAATTTTTATAATTTTATCATACAATGTGAACTAAAATAAATTAATCTATTAAATATATCAATTATAGACGGTAGGTTATGAGGGTATTTGGTTCAAATTTTTTATGCAACTGATAATTTTTTTTTTTTTATAGAACAACTATATTAAAATATTTGGTAAAAATTTAAAAAACAATAATCGATAGCTAATTTAGTTCTAATTAACTGTTGAATGTATCAGCTCTATTTTAGAGCTTTTTTTTATCAGTCGATAGTCGATTTGAATTTTTTATTTATTTGGATATTATTATCCGTACTCAAACTTATTAATAATAACTTACTTCAAGTTGATTTTATATAATTAAATTTTAAATTTTATAATAAAACTTATTATTCTAAAATTATTCTTAATAGCTAAATTATTATAATATTTATAATTATAGTATTTAAAATTAAAAAATTTATTAGTAGAATTTAAATTTAAGTTTTTAATAATAAATACAATTGCACTAAATAAAATTAGTTATAATATTTTTAATTGTTATAAATTATTTTTATTAACTTGTATTATTAAATATAATATAATAGAATAAAATATATTTAATAATAAATTATACTCTCAATAGTTATTTAACATATTAATAATAAATACTAATAAAATTTTATTAAAATATTTAATTTATAAATATTAGATACCAATTATCAATTATTGATTATCATGTATAAATTAACAGCTACACTGATCAGGCAACCGAATATGCTCTAAATCTCCTAACCAAAAATCACTAAATCCAACACCACTGTACAGTTAGATGGAGTCTCTTCTGTCACAATTAAGGGTGAGAAAAAATAAAGGGGCTGAAAAGTTAACGATTGAAAGAACCAATTAATTACTTATTTATTTTTAACTTAATTTCTTATAATCTCTAAAAATAATTTTAAATTTTGAATTATTTTATTTTATTTTCTTGAAAGTATAATATTTTATAATAATTTTATAAAATCTTCATCGGGTCAACTAAAACTTTGATAAATAAAATTCAATTTTCCTTATTTTCTCATACTAATTTTAAATTTCTTAGTTAACCAAAAAACTATAGTAAAAAGACCGATTCTTCTATTAATCAAACTAATAATTAACTGAATATTTGGTTTGATTTATAATTCAAAAAATAAAAAAATAAAAACTGAATATGCTAATTTGTAACTTGCAAACCTATCCAATATATTACAACTAATCATCCTTACCTCTAATGAGTTAAAAAAGACTACAAAATATCTAAAACATATAAAAGGCAAAAAAAGTAATTAAAAAAGAAAAAAAAAAAGAAAAAGGAAAAGTAAAATAAATCAAAAGAAAAAGAGAAAAAAGAAAACCCTAAATGAAGATTTTTACCAAACTAAAAAAAAAGAAAAGAGAACCACTTCCCCACTACCTCCAATCCACCCACAACAGCATCATCTACCTGACTTTCCTTCAAAACTGTGCATTCAGTTGAAAATCCAAACTACCCCTAATATATATACCCATCTCATATTCATGCCCTCAGTTGGTTTCCAGTAATTAATTGAATAAGCATTTGAGTTTTGTTTTTTTTAATATTTAAATATTTTAAAATATAAATTTTAATTCAATTTAATTTTTTTAAACTAGAAAAAAAAAAGATGACTAATAATAATAATATTTATTGGGCATAACCATACAATACGGTTTGATAGAATCTAAGCCTGTCACTGCAATACTATCAAATAAAAAAAGACGCGACCAATATATGATTTGAGATTATTTTTTAAAAGTATAAATAAAAATAATATAAAAAATTAAAATATATTATAAAAAATAAATTGAGATCTCTATTTAAAAGTTGTGAATTAAATGATGAAAGTTTATATATATAAAATGAATTTACAAATTAAAGCTTTCCCAGTCCCACTCTACTCTACCAAAAAAAGAAAAAAAAGTTACCATTTTTAAACTGTTGCTTAACGCCACCCCTATCAACCACCATATGTTTCTCTCTCTCTCTCTCTCTCTCTCATAAATTCTCCAGATTTTTTTTTTTAATTTTCCCTCTCTCTCTATCTATCTTCCACGTACAATCCTAACGTTCTTTCTTTCTTTCTTTCTTTCTTTCAATAATGGAGTCGTGTGGAGACAATCACCTCCCTTCATCTCCCGACACCGATGGGACACCAAGAATGGCCACCGCTGCCTCCTCCGCCGTGCAACGGGCTCTCCGACTTGTCCAGTCGGATGAGCTTGAGTTAAAGATTGAAGGTGCTAAAGATATTAGAAAGCTTACAAAGACTTCACAAAGGTGTCGCCGACAGTTATCTGAAGCTGTTTATAGTCTTGTTTCTATGCTTTATGTGCTTGGCTCACGGGACTCTCACGAGTCTGCTCTTCTTGCTCTCCTTAATCTCGCTGTTCAAGATGAGAAGTACGTACTTCTTCCTTACTTTCTTTTTTATTTCAGGTTTTGATTTTTTGGTCTTTTGAACTGCTATCATATGAATTATTGGCACTAGCATTGTTTTTAATTTTAACCAATTCAGTAATTGGGAATCAACAGGTGTCGGTTATTGAGAACATTATTTAAATTGGTGTTTCTAATTGCTCAGTTTGGAGCTTTTTGTTTAATTCGTGAACTGGGTATTTGTTTTTTTAGATGAATTGTTCTTGTTTTTGCTTCAGTTCGACCTTAATTTTTATTTTTTATCTTCAAATATGCGACTTTTTCTGGATTTCTCAATTTGGGTCTTTAAAATTAAATTCCATTCTATGCTGTAGGACTTTGTTCTTTATTTTATATCTCATGTCTTTAATTATACTTTTTTGATTTGTGCTTCTGATTGGTGGGTTTAAAATTTTATTGGAGTTTAGAAGTTTGCTTTATTGGAAACTGGGTTTTCTAGAAAAAAAGTGTTTTCTGTCCAAATTTTCATTTTCTAGACTTTGAATTCATTTTGTTGCTAACAGAATAGAAAACAAAACCACCATTGATCCAAAAAGGGAAATTAGATTGGCATGAATCACGTATTTGTATAGGGATTTGAGCCCTAAGTATTTAAATCAGTCGGTGCTTTAATTCTATGTTACAAAGAAAGAAGGAATTGGATGCTTTTACAGTTGAACACTATTTGATTCAAGAAGGGTATTGTTCTTTGCTTCACATGTTATGTTACTCTTTCTTTTCTTTTTGGTATCTTTTTTACCTTTTCCTTTTATCTTCTCATTCAAGTTATTGTGTGGACTGGTTTAGTAAGTTTGAGGCAGAAGCTTCTTTATTTAAAAAAACTTTTGTTTTCCTTTTAGATTGCTGTTCTTACTCTCTCTGGATTTAAAAAAAAGTTCTGATTTTTATATTTTTGTCCTTAATCGCTTGTTTTGTTTTTTTGTAAGGGAAGTGATTTTCAAGGATAAGGCATAGGAAGATGAGGGAAGCAGAATAGTATTTTACTAGGAACTAGATATTGTTATGGAAAGTGATAAACCTCTTAAAGGGTAGAATTTATATTTGCTAATGCAATGTGCAACTACTTGGAAGTTGCTTTGCACTTCAGTTCAATTTCCATCTTTTTATTCTCCTGCCCAGAATTGGATGTTTTAGGGCACTTAAAACTTGACTATTAGTATGTGTCTGTGCTAATTATGTAATGGAGGCTAATGGTTGATGATGTTATTGTGTACGCTCTCTGTTCTGCCAAGAGATGTCATGCACATCACAGAATTCTAGTTATTAAATCATTTCTTATTTTGCAGGAATAAGAAAAGCATTGTTGAAGCTGGAGCCTTAGAGCCAATCATTGGCTTCCTTCAGTCACAGGATTTAAACCTACAGGAGTATGCAACAGCAGCCTTGCTTACTTTATCTGCTTCTTCCACTAACAAGCCGATTATAAGTGCTTCTGGTGCTATTCCTTTACTTGTGGAAATCCTTAGGGACGGAAGTTCACAAGCCAAGTTTGATGCTGTAATGGCTCTTTCTAATCTTTCAACACATACAGATAATCTGAGCATCATTCTCGAATCTAATCCAATACCTTATCTAGTTAGTTTACTTAAGACCTGTAAAAAATCTTCAAAAGTTGCTGAAAAATGCTGTGTTCTCATAGAATCTTTAGTTGGTTTTGATGAGGGTAGAACAGCTTTGACATCTGAAGAAGGTGGAGTTCTTGCTGTTGTTGAAATACTAGAAAATGGATCTGTGCAGAGTCGAGAGCATGCAGTTGGGGCTTTACTGACCATGTGTCAAAGTGATCGATGTAAATATAGAGAACCAATTCTCAGAGAAGGTGTGATTCCTGGGCTACTTGAGCTTACAGTTCAAGGAACATCGAAGTCTCAAATAAAAGCACAAACGCTATTGCAGTTACTGAGGGAAACTCCTTACCCGAGATCCGAACTTCAAGCAGACACACTAGAGAATATCGTATGCAACATTATCTCACAGATAGATGGAGATGAACAATCTGGTAAAGCAAAGAAAATGCTGGCTGAAATGGTTCAAGTTAGTATGGAACAGAGCTTGAGACATCTACAACAAAGGGCTGCTCTGGTATGCACGCCAAGCGATCTGCCAATTAGTAGCTGTACTTCTGAAGTTTCCCTGAAATGATTGATTTTGGGTATCAAAATTCTCTTTGCCTTTTTCTTTCTCTCATGTGGGGTTTGTCAGATAAAGTTGTCCTTGTTGTAAAAAAAGAAAAAAGAAAGCGAAAAAAAAAAGAAAATAAAAGAAGAAAAAGGTTATAGGGAAGAAGAATGCCAGTCCAGGCCCTAGTGTTGGTATCAGGTGACTGGTGAGTGTCAATAATCTGGAAGTTTTATGAGGTTGAAATCATAGTTTTGTAGAAAAGGGTTGCTTGTAAAGAAACTGTTGTAACAAATACATTATACAATTAGTAAACTTTTCCTCTCTCTTATTTTTCAGTTTTCCTTTGATTGATCTTTTACCTGATTGTTTTTGGAGAGAACTTGAGGTCCTGACATGAGGCGGAGAACATCCCCACACTGTTCTGGTAAGGAATTTCCACTGTCATCATCAATGGGTTAGGGAAAATATAGGCACCAGAGGCACCTGTTCCCTAAATCATTCTACATATTGCTGCAATGATAAAATCATACCACTGCTCTCATTACATTTTTGCATTTCTTTTCTAAATTTCAAAAGTTTATTGATCCCATGTTTTTTGTTCACAGAACCAGCAGAATTTTTGAAATATTTTGTCTGTTTTGTCATAAAAGCTCTGTGACAGGATAAGCTTCATTTCATTTCTCATGGATGGATATCAGAAAATATACACATGAAACAGAACATGACCCAGAAATAAAGTCCTTCCACTACTTTACCAACAGTTTCCTTTACTTGATTAAGACATTCATAGTGTTTGAAGAATGAGACTTATGGGTAGCCTTGTTTTTAGGTTTGAGCAAGACAGTGATAGATTTGGTTTTAGGTTTTCTTCTTTTTTCTTTTTGTTTTTTTGGTTTCGGTTCAGTTTTAAACTTTGACAATCAAACTAATTTTAATGTGGTTTGGTTTTTGTCAAAAGTTCTTCGATTAAACTCAACCGACTTATAAAATTTGATATTTTATTTCATTAATTTACTGCAAGAATAAATCATTTTATTTGGTTCGTTTTAATTTTATTTACATTTTTTATGAAAAATTTAGTTATTTGATTTTTCAGTGTGATTCGATTTTAATTATAACCAACTGTTTTGCATAGCATTACTTGTTTTCAGGATTGATAAGGCTTGAAGTCAGCATCAATCTGGTGCTTATTGAGCTTTTTATTTCTTGATTTTTGTTGCTTCCATTAGTTATCAATTCATTGATCCAACTTGCTTTTCTGAGGCAGTTGGGCAGCTTTCTGCTTTTGTTTAGGTTTAAGAATTTTTAAGAATCATTTAAAACATGATTCCTGAAGTTAGGTAAGAGCAAGTAGAATTTTCTTTATTTCTCTTTTTTATTGTATACCTGCTACTGCCCAAGAGATAATTATGAGAATTTAGAAATTTTGCAATCAAAGAATTGAAAGTTGAAAGAACTTGCTTCTACACCTAACAATGCCTATTGGGTCTTAACCATTTCTCTTTTCTTGGGGGGTCATAAGGTAGAATTTGGCATTGGAAGCTCAAAATTCATCAAGTAGAAGATGGGTAAATAAAGGCAATTGTTATCATTTGCTTATAAGGGCACCAACCTTGTGGTCACTTTTGGGCCTTTCTTGTTTTAATAATTCTTTCTTGGATGGGTGACTAGGCAATGTTTGAATCCAAGGCTTCTAAAATCTATGTACTATTAGTTAAAAGAAAATAAATTTCATTTATAAACCTTTCATTTCATGATGATTATAAAAAGTTACAGAATTAAGGGATTATTTTAGAATTAATGAGAATTTTATAGTATTTATCTTTCATCAAAACCTGTTAGAATCTCTGGTTTTGAGTCATTTTAGTGGAAAATAAAATTTGAAAATCTTAGACATTTTATCTTAAATAAGAAGTAATCAATGAACAAAAAAAAATCTCAATATTCTCCATGTTTTAATTTTAATATAATAAGAATTGACAAGACAAATAAAATCTCAGCGACCTATTTCTTTTCTTTTTCTTTTATAATATTTTTATCTAGATTTCTTCTTTTTCCCTACCATTATTATCTTTTTAATCGGTGGTAATTTTTTCAAGGAGTATAGATATTTTATTAATAAAGATTAATAAATATATCTTAATATAAAAAATAAAAATAAATATTAAATATAAAAAAGACTATATATTTTTTAATAATCATAAATCATATTAACTGAACAATAGATTACAATTATGCGGAAAGCACGTTCCACCGATTGGCACTAAATCATATATTGATTTCATAAGTATTTTTTGATAAGTCTAATTATTTAAATATTGACTTGAATCTCTTCGTTCTGTTCACTATTCCCTCAAAAAAGAAATTCAATAATTATGTCATAACTCATATAGAAGAAAAAAATTTAATACCTTAATAAAAAAATATATAAATTCTTTAAAAATATATATCGAAAAAGAATTACTGTCGATTTAAAATAATCAATGGTGGACTAAAAGATTAGACTTTAATAAGAAATAAAATTTATCGGATCTGAAATATTAATAATGATAATTTTTTTATCAAATACTTTTATAATTATACTCATTTAAGATTAAATAGTCGATTTGTGATTTAAATTATATGGACAATTTTATTATAAATTAAACTTTTTTATTAATATAATTAAATAATATTAGTATGAATTTTTACTGCCCATGTAAGAACTCTATCATATACATTTTCACTGTCCTTATCTTTTCTAATTATCTCATAATTTCTATAAAAAGATATAATAAGAATTTAGTGATTTGTTTCTTTTTTTTTTTTGTTATTTTCTTTAAACTGAAATTTATGAGTCGTCCATTTATATATCCTCATACATTGAGAAATCTTAGCTGCTTATGAGTCCTCCATTTATAGCAGTATTGACTAGGTTCATACAAAGACAAAAAAATCTAGAAGTGACTTGATTTAGTCACAGAGAATATCATGTAAACCACTTATATTAAATATATGCCTAGACAATATTCTGTCAAATATGATAACCAGATTCTCATTAATTTTGATAAAAATTTGGGCTTTCTGTAGGATTGCAAATAAACTGAGCACTACTCGAAGCTCGACTTGGTAAAAGTTTATTTGAGTTCGTTCGTCATGATAAACTAGCCGAGCTCGAGTTTCATTTTCAAGCTCGTTTATTAAATGAGTCGAGCTCGAGCTTAGTAATGCTTAGCTCGTCTGAGCTCGTGAGCTAGCTCGTTAAGGAGTTCGTGGGCTGGCTCGTTTAATGAACTCGCGAACTGGCTCATTAAAGAACTCACGAGCTGACTCATTTGAGAAGTCGCGAGCTGACTCATTTGAGAAGTCGCGAGCTGACTCATGTACTAGTCTAATAAATAAATAAATAAATAATATCTTAATTAAAAAAAATAGATCAAAGAACTCAACTTTATTACATTAAAGTAATAATATAATATCAACAAATTAAATCTGATTATAAATATTCTAATTAAATACTTTTAGTGTTACTTAAGTAAGTGCTAATTAAGTTGGTATTTAATTATTATTAATGTTTTACTAATTTATTTTTTATCATTAATTAATTTAAGTAAGATATTAAAATAAAAATTTTAGAAGTGATTTATTTTTTTACTAATTTATTTTTTTGTCATTAATTAATTTAAGTAAAATAATAAAATAAAAACTATATAAAGTGATTTTATTTTATCGCTATTTTATTGTATTTTATTACATAATTAAAAGAATAATGATGGTTTTCTTCTTCAATTTAACAAGTTTTATTCTTGATGATACTCAATTTTCACATGTCCTTTATTCTGTAAAATACGGATCAATACTATAAAATGAATTCATCCTAGTAAAATTGTGCCTCTTCATCGTTAGCTAGTGGTTATATTTTAACTCTTAAAAATACAAGAAATTGCACAAATCACAATTAACAAACATTATTATACCAATTATAAATTAATAATGATTAGCACATCAAAACACACTAATTAATAATGATTAGCACATTAAAAGACACTTATTATCGCTATTATATAAATCAAAGCTCATAGGTAAATTAGAAAAAAAAATACATTTTTAAAAGAAAGTAACCACCAAATATTAAGAATTTAAAAGAATGAGTCATTTTATTTTTAAATAATTAATATTTTAGAGGTGGCAAATTATAATTATGAATTAATGATATTAGCACATAAAAAACAACTTTTCGCCGCTACTGTAAAAATGAAAGCTCATCATTTGTAGCTTGTTAAACGATTTTTCTTCCATTTCTTACTGACTTTAGCATCAGAGATCTTGTTGGACACCTAATCCAAGCTCACCAACAATGTATTCTTTACTTTTGTTGGAGAATTCACCCAATAAGAAGACTCATTTGTAAGCATTTTGGAAATTAGAGTTTGAAGATGTAAGCTTAACTTTTATAAATAAAGATGTAGTTTTCTTTCTTAAAAGAAATACTCTTCATTTTAACCCGGGTGCAAAGTTAAGTTCTTGCTCAAGAGAACTTATTGACATAAATGTCAGAATAAGAGACTAGCAAGGAGGGAGGGGACTACTGATAGGATAGAGTGATCAACAAGGTCAAACTGCCAATCTTTGACAAACTTACTGAGCAATATGAAATCCCGACGGAGTAGCTTAGCCTCATGCCTCAAGGCGTGTTATCCGGACTCTCATATAAAGCTTATGGAAAAACTTTAATACTGACGTCAAACCCCTCAATATCATCATCAAACCATAAGATAGGTATCCCTAGCCACTAGAGGGTTATAACAGAATTAGTGACTTGAACCTAATCCGGAAAAAGAAATATTTTTCTCTCTCGCCATCACTTTTGACAATCAGGTATAAATTTCTTCCTTTCATATGAAACAACATACATTTTTTGCTATTCTACATGCTGTTACTATTATTATTATTGTTATTCTCTTTTTTGTCGATCATTAGATATGTACTCACTAGCTCAATATTTTAGAGATAATTAGGTATCGGGGCCTATCTAATAAGACTCCAATCCAAAATACTTTTTTATATGCATCCCATACATCAAAACGCTCCCATTACCACTTGTATTATGCTCGGATTAGATGAAAACAATATGATTTCTCCCTTACAACCATAGATTTACGTCTCATCCTGTTTGATCATCAAGTTAAGCTCTTGTAATGAACCAGAATTAGATCACATGAGATATTGTCCGCTTTGGCCCCCTATTTGGCTTCATGGTTTTATCCCCTTGGCGGATTTGAGAACTTTCTAGGAGGTCACCCATCCTAAAATTTACCCGAACCAAGTATGTTTAACTTTAGAATTCCTCTAACTCCACAGCCAAATAACCAAAAGGTGCCTCATGTGATTCAGGACTTGCACCATCGGAATCTCCCTAATATTAGGTGCCTCATAGCACGCCCTAATATTATGATTCAGGACTTGCACCATTGGAATCTCCATTATTTCTTATTCCTCTATGCACGAGGAGTCCTGATGATATAAGGATTGGTATAAGGAATCATGGCAACACAATTGACAAGCTTGACCGATGGCATTGTGGTTTAGTTTGATAATCAAGCAGTACGAGATGTAAATTCACTGGTGTAAGGGAGAAATCATATTGTTTTCAATTAATCCAAGCATAATACAAGTAGTAATGCGAGCGTTTTGATGTTTGGATGCATATAATTAAGTAATTTGACTCAGAGTGTTATTAGGTAAGCCTACACAAATTTCTCCTTATTTTTATTAAATTAGCTCATAAAATTTAGGCCTACGAGAATTGTTGACAAGTTAACTCCTCTCTCGTTCATGATTTCACTTTAGTTATAATCGGGTATACAAGCATTTTGATGTTTGTGATGTATGTAGTAATTTGATTTGGAGTGTTATGAGGTAGGGCCACATGAATTTTTCTTAAATTTCATTACGTTGGCTTTTAAAATTTGGAACTACGAGAGTTGTTGACAAGATTGTTTGCCATATATTGAGTTTGCTTATAGTTGTAGTGTGCATTCATCTACTCATTATTGCCCTTTTAAGATTGTTTATGGTTTTATTCCTTTAAGTGCATTAAATGTCTCGCAATTATTGATGCTGCAGTTTTGAGTGTCAACACACATAATTTTTAATTCAGTAAAAGGTTACCTTTTTAGTACTTGTGTTTTGGCAAAATGCATTTTTAAGTTTTTAAATTTTGTAATTTTATTTTACTGAGTTTTTAAATTTTATTTTATTTCATTAAGTTTTTATACTTTTATTGTCACTTTTATTGAGAACTAAATAGTTCTTAATCAACATAAAAAATATAGGTATAGGGATTCAATAAAATAAACAAAAATTTCATAAATTATGTATAAGAACTCCTTAATAAAAATAAAAATAAAAATACAATAACTCAATAAAATAAAATAGAAATTTAAGAGTTTAATAGAATAAAATGTAAAATTCCAATGGACACTGATTTTATTTTAAGAAGTGATTAAGAAAAAAATCAAATATGTTTTGACTATCTTTTATTTTATTTATAAGTTTTAAAACTTATTATTATTCCAATTGCATGTAATCTTGTTATATGTATGTTATTGTTTTGCAATTTTAAGAAATTAAACAGAACATTATAACACTAATAGAATCTTATTTGTCGTTAATGCTCTATTTTTAAAATTTTTATTTCATCTTCGCAAGAACATCTTTCATCTATATCCCTGATCGGTCCAAATTATATATAGATATTTAAAGGTATTTTAGAACTTTAATGAAATATTCTATATATAATATGGTGACAATATGTGTTTTTACCTTACTTAAGCTTAATTGTCTATTTTCAGGTAGTATTAGCAAAAAGATGAAAATATGGAGCTAAATACACGAAAGAAAGCTTAATTGGATATGTTCATGTCAAGACCCAAATTTAAGACACATAGACTGCTAATTACAAGGCCCAAAGGATAGTTTAATCATTTGTATAATTATTAGGATTTATATTAAGAGTTATTTATGGGATAGTATTTGGTGGAGATAAAAATACTTAAAGTTTTATCTATTAGATAGACTTATATTAGTATATTTATCTCTAGGGAGACTTATTTAGAGGAGAACTATTCTCTATATATATATATCTCTGCAAAATTTAATTCTGGAGCAGAAGAGTTTTATCCCATCTGCTCTCTATATCTGCCCACCATTATTCTCTCCATAATTCTCTACAGTTCTTTATAAACGTTTAGTTTTAGTTTTCATTACTCTTTTAAGGATCTAAGGTGTTTTTCAAGAGATGGAGAGTGATGACCAATTTTCTTTTTACTTGAAGAAATCCTGGATCTAGAGGGAGCTTTAATTTTGAGTCTTATTTTATGTCTTTCTATTTAATACCATGATCATTGGGTTAAATATGTTAGGCTAGTTTTCATAAGTGTTTAGTTTAGCCTTTTTACTTTTGTATGAACCTTGTTATTTATTTATTTAATAAATGATTTCTTTACCTTCATATATGTATTAGTTTCATCTATTATTATTAGTTGACAATCATATCAATTTAGTAATGATTTTTGTTATGAAAATCTTTAGGTTAAAAGTATTAGAAACATCATCTTTACTTTAATCTATGTTGGTATAAGAAACTTAGATTGCATCATTAGCTTGAGAAAATCACAGAAAAAGGCATATTACCATCTCATTTATTAGATCTAGGCTTAAAGTAAAACAAGGAAATTACTAAGTAAATGGCTAGACTAAATACTATCTTTAGCATATAGTTTTAGATCATAAGCATTTACATTTGCATTGCATATTTATTTATTGATTAATTACTTTATTTTATAAATATTATCCTCTCAAAATATTGATTTAGAGTGTTTAGATTTACTTTAATTATTTTATATTGATAATTAGTTTTTATAATAAGTGGCCTCATAGTTTCTTAAGAGATCAACCTCGTTGTGAACTTATCCTTACTATATGAGCGGTTCGTGCACTTGCGAGTACTAAAAAAGATACATCAATACCAAACTAGTAGATGAACGATATATATTTATTAATTTTAAATAATTGATAATACATTTTAATCAGAAGTGATCATGATTTGATTAGTTGAACTCTGAGTATAAAAAATTGACCATCCAATTTTTATTTTTATCAACTAAAAATCAAACAATCATACGAAATTATACTTCTTTCTTATGGATTAATTTTAATTAATAATTTTTAGAAGAAAAATAATTTATTTGTTAGGTGATTATTTTTTTTCCTTTTAATTAATCTCTTGATGAAATGTAAATTAAATATTATTAGTTCAATCAATTAGTTATTTTTTAAATCATTTCTTTAGTTTATAATTAATGTTGATAAATATATATATTGATGGCAAAATGAATTATGTTATCCAACCTCACGACGAATGACTTAACACTTTTAATTCCAATTGATAAAGAAAAACTTTTGAAATCCCAAGTATCCAAAGACTCCTAAACTGACTCAACCATATTACAATATCCAATCCAAAAATTCCACAAAGAGATACATATCAGGAAACAAAGATCTCTTTATCAGGAAACCAAAATCCTAATTATTGGACCACTTCTCAACTTACAAATAGCAACTTGTTAATTGCACGTACCATCCTTCAGAATTCTCACTTGTTCTCTTTCACAATGGCTGCAAGAAAACCTGATGGAATTGAAGAGGAGGAGATGACCAACATTGAAGAAGGCTTAGTGGTAACTTCCACCAAGTCTAATCCAAATCCCACTAGTTTTGGCACTTGTTTATCACCTAAATCTGTCAACATTGCCCAAAAGGTTACTTTTAAGATTATTCTGATACGTGTAAAGTAAGGATATTTCTATGTGAAATAAGGGTCTTTTTTTTAATTCCTTTTTAAATTATTTTTCTTTGTTTCCTTATATAACTTTTGGATTTAATATGTTGTAAATTGCTTTGTGGGGATATTTTCCAGGTTGTTGCTGAGTTAATTGGAACCTATTTTGTGATATTTGCTGGATGTGGATCTGTTGCTGTGAACAACATTTATGGTTCAGTCACATTTCCAGGTGTATGTGTGACTTGGGGTCTAATTGTAGCTGTAATGATATATTCAGTTGGTCATATTTCTGGAGCACATTTTAATCCTGCTGTCACTATCACTTCCGCTATTTTTCACCGGTTTCCTATGCACGAGGCCAGTCTCCCAATCAATTAAATTTAAAATTAATATTAAATTTTAGACGTCTTATTAATTTATTTTTTTATTTAAAAAGTAATTTTAAAACTCTATTTATCAAAAAATTATAATACAAATATTATTCATGTCTTGAATATAAATATAAATATTTTTTAATCACGAATTAAATGTGATTTATTATTATATTATGTTATAGGTACCCTTATACATTGTTGCTCAAGTAATGGGATCAATCCTTGCAAGTGGGACATTGGCATTAGTGGTTGATGTAAACCCTAAGGCATATTTTGGAACTGTACCAGTTGGATCGAATTGGCAATCTTTAATTATGGAAATCATCATCACCTTCCTCCTCATGTTCGTCATTTCTGGTGTTACCACCGATGACAGAACCACGGTTCGTCTCTACAACTCCTGCTTATGGCCCTCCTACTTGCTATTGTAATATGAATACATGACCATCAATAATTTAATTTCTCTTTTTCAAAATTCTTATTTGATTTCTTAACTATCTCGTCTCTAAACAATTAATAGCAAAATCATCACTTTCCGGAACAAATTTTTCTCGAGTGGGTCTCTTTTTCTTCTTCGGTACATTTTCTTGCCTAGAGCCCCATATTTTATTAGGGCGGCTTGATATATTCTACGACACTATCATTAAATTTTTCTTTTGGAAAATATTCAAAATGAGTTATTATCTTTCTTTTTTTTTCTAAATAAAATACGTTTTATACTATATGATTAATTTTAATTTATTAAATAAAAAAATAAAATTATTCAAGAGAGATGTCGCAGATTCAAGTCTTTTCCTCCCTATTAGATAGCGCAAATTACCTTATATTGTATAGCCCATCATTTATTTACCTTTTCTCTTTGGTATCCCCTCCTTGATATCAAAAAATAAAACAATTGAAAATGATAGTTTTGTTATACTATTTCAATCTTAGGTCTTTTTAGTTTGAATACACTAGAGCTTTATTAGTTTTCTTTATGGTTTTTCTCTCACTTTTTTTTTTTATTAATTTTTTTTCATTTATTTATTTTGTTAGTATGATTATTTTCTAAAGAAAGTATTATGTTGACTCTACAAACATTAAAAAAGTACAAATGATATTAAGAGTCTAAATTTAGAACTCGAAAGTTATCTTATATAATTTTTAATCAATAAAAAATGTAAAATCTCAAAAAAATTGCATATCAATTTTGTGAACACAATTATGTCATATAAAAATAAGCATTTTATTATTAATAAAATACAGTATTTCTTAATTGGCAATTTATTTAAAGATATCAATAAAGTATCGTTGAAATAAAAAATGCGAATATATAATAATGTTAAGTTAGCATGATAGAATGAAGTAAGAAAATTCTAAAATTCTAAGAGTATTATGAAAGTGTAATTATTATTTGTCTTATTTATTGTAGTTATATTAGTTTAAAAATCCATATCTTATTTATAGAGAGAAAGTAAAAGGAAGATAATAAAGAAAATATTCTTAGCACTTTTCTATCAGAAAATATTTATGCTTTATTATTTTTAATCAAAATTAAGGTTTTTAATTTTAAATTTTACTACGTTAAAATATTAAAAATATGGTTTTTTTAATTTTTTTTTTCAAATTCATGTTTTTGGTTAATTTTTGATTTTATTGGTTGTTATTGGATACCAAGAAACAACTAAAAAAAGTGAAAAATAACAGAAAATAATTGAGAAAGAATTGAAAAGAAATTATATCATAAATTTGAAAAATATTATAATAAACTCACATTTTTTAAAATAAAATTGTAAAGTGAAAATGATATTTTTTTAATTAATTTTAGTATGTTTTTGAAAAATTTCCTTTTCGTTTTTTTTTTTTTTTTGGCAGGCTGGACCTCTGGGAGGGATTGGTGTTGGCATGACAATATTATTGAACGTGTTTGTGGCAGGGTAATTTCTTTTCTCTTCTTTTCCACTCTTACAAATAAAGAAAAAATAACAAAAGTTACCAATGTTTTTTTATTTTTGATGATGTAATTTTTTTTTTCATTTTTATTATGTAAAAATATAAAAAATGCAGTTTTTTTTTATTTTCTTTTCTCAAAAATACAGTTTTAGTTATTTTTTGGTAAAATAACCAAAAAACAATCAAAGGAAAACTAAAAAAACAACAAAAAAATAAAAAAAACAACTGAAAAATAATCACACTGTATTTTTGTAAAAAAAGTCTATACAGCAAAAATGATATTTTTTTATTAATTTTAGAATATTCCTGAAAAGTTTCCATAAATAAATGTACATGTATTACCTAATTTGCTTTCGTCTTTTAGTTTAGGAAGGATAACCATTATATTTTTACACCTACTAAAGTATTGAGTGTTGCAGGCCAGTTTCAGGGGCTTCAATGAACCCAGCAAGAAGTATTGGGCCAGCCATTGTTAAGCATGTCTACAAAGGATTATGGGTGTATATTGTAGGGCCAATTGTTGGAGCTATTCTTGGAGCATCTGCCTATAACTTATTAAGATCCCCATATAATCAGACCCCTTGACTCCATTTTTTTTATTCAATTGAATCCTTTAACTTTCAATTTTGTTGTAATTAGGTTCTTCTTTAACCCTCGTGCGTTAGGTGCGTCTGCATCAAACTCCATATAAGATGCGTGATTTTTGATGAAGTTTTGTCGATCGGGCCCCTAAACTTTTATCGTTTTGATAGATTGAGCACCTAAACTTTTAGTTGTTTATAGAGGTCCTGGAATTTTCAGATTTTTTAGAAAATGATGAAATTTATAACATAAATAGGTGTTAAGTAATTTTTCCAAAACGTGAACTTATAAAAGTAAAAGAATATAGAACTAGCAATGAGTAGCCAATATATTTCATAATTAAATTTATTATAAAGTAACTAATTATAAAATGAAAAATCATAATATGAAAAAAAATCATATATAATCACTTTCAAACAAAATTATACGAACTCATTTACAAATTTTTATTAAAGTAAAACTTCTTTTGGAAAAAATCAAGGGCTCATTGGGCTTAATAGTAAAAATTACAAAATTTAGAATTAAATAAAAAAACAATAAATTTCAATCGCTATATTTATTTTAAAAGATTATTGTTACATTAATTTATTGTTCTTTTTACTCCCTGATTATTAGACTTGCTACGTATTTATCTTTATTACATTCTATTGGGACTTGCTTAGTATTTATCTTTATTATACTATTTATGTTACTTAGTGATGAATTATATCTACTTATGTATGATTTATTGATATATATATATATTTTTTTGTAATATTGATGCTTATAGTGTAGGGAACAGTAGTGCACAGTTAGAGGGGTAACCAAGTGCAAGCTCAGTTTAGTTTAATATGGCAAAAATTCGAGTTTGGCTTGTTTTAAAACTATTAAGTTTACGAGTAGTTGGAATTTAGTTCATAATTAGTTTATTTATTATACTAAACGAGCTAAATTTGAATTTGATTTATAATAATAATATAATGAAAAGAAAGCTCAAACCTGTTAAGTATTTCTAATAATAATAATAATAATATATTATTATTATTATTATAATATATGTGTATTATATAGATAATACAATTCACTCTCTTATATTTAAAAATCAATAAATTATTATTTTACTAATTAATAAATTTGTAAGAAATCAATTTTATTTTTATGATAATTAATAATTCTGTTATTCTATAATTAGTAATATTTCAGAAATAATCTTTATAATTATTAGTTATTAGAGAAAATATTTAAAAATAAATGTTTAATATTTATATATTATTTTTTACACTATATTTAGTTGAAATGAATAATTTTATACAATTGATTTTAAATTCAAAGTTTATGTGTTTGATTGAAATTAAAATTCATTTAACTCATTATATCGATAAAATTTATCATATTAAACTAAATTCGATAAAATATATAGAATTTCATAATAGATCCATATTAATAAATAATAATTTATAAATTTTAAATTTATGTATGTAATTAAATTTTAATACAATAACTTTATATTATCATTTATGAACTTAATAAATTAATAATTCTAATATTTAATATAAGTTTTTGATTCATCAAGTATATATATATATATATATATATATATAAATTAATTCAAAAATAAATTAATTTAAATTCGAGCTCGAGCTTACGAATTTAATTGTGAATTTACTCATAAGCTAATAAACGAATAGATTAGCGAGCTAATAAATTAAACTCTATCTAGCTCAAATTCAGTTTTATAAAATTATCAAGTTTAAAACTAAACTCGAGCTCAACTCGATTAATTTAACGAATAATTTCGAACAAGTTTTTTATCGAACCGTTCATGAGACGTCAGATTTATTTACATATTTGTATAATTATAACATGACATATAAGATAAATAAATTTTTATATTATATTAATTTAACGAATAATGTCGAACAAGCTTTTTTTAGTTATTATTTCTTTATTTTTTGTGCAGGTTTTATGTATAAATGACTTTCTCCTTTACGGGTTTTATTTGTAGATTTCAATGCTACTAGTTTGTTCAATGTGGAGGTATTAGCACATGAACATCACAATTGAAAAGGGAAGATATATTTCAAAGATTTTTCTACTATTATATAAAATGTATTTTATATTAAAATGATACATATTATTGATGCAAATTGTGAATTTGAATAGAAACTGTTAAAATATTAATTTTTAAAATATTAAACAGTAAAAAAAAGGTCAAATTTTATATTTTCCTCTAATATTCTTGTAAGATGTAAAACTAATAAAAAAGATAATTATTATTTTGTATTTCCATTTTTTTATATACATAATCCTATAATTCGTAAAATACTTCAAATTTGTGTTTAAAGAATAGATTCAATACTATAATCTAGATTAATATATTTATTAAAAGCAAAATAAAAATAAAAGAAATAAGCCAAAAACGACAACGACATTGACGAGGATGAACACTCACCGCAAAACTCCAAATGACAAAACTGCCAATTACGAAGCTACCTACTAGTCTTATATTTACGTATACAATAAATATATATATATATATATATATAAAAGACTTGCAAAATCATAAATCAACTAATCAACTTGCAATCCGAATTCTTCTTACTGATCATCATAACAATCATGGAGGACGACTACTCACAGAAATTGGAATCAGAGATGGAATCTGCGGCTCTACAATCGAGTGAAGGAGAGCAAGAGGACGTCATGTCCTTTCGAGAGAAAGTCGACACTGCCGGGGATTGGAGAGAGACTATCAATAAGGTAGTTCCCGCCGTTGTTGACATCCGGATCACTACCTGTCGCGCTTTCGACACAGAACTTCCTGCCTCCGGCTACGCCACGGGCTTCGTCGTTGATAAGAAACGTGGCATCATCCTCTCTAATCGACATGTCGTTCACCCCGGTATACTACCTCCTCAATGTGTTAATTTGTTTTCCTTTTTTAATTTCTATAGTTATTTCTCCTTTTTATGCTTTTTCTAAAAAGTAATTTCCTGAATTAGTATTGTTCATATCCCTTTCTTTCCGAGATTAATTTATCATTTTAGTGATTTTCTTTTTTCCAATTAAATAAAATAATAGGCGGGAAAATTAGAGTGGTATATTTACGGTTTTACCCTTTTATATTCTACAGTAGATTTTTTTAATATAAATAAAAAAAAGGAATGTATTTATTAATTAATTTTGAATTTTGAGTTGGTCTGCAGCAGTCTGCCTGAATTCATAAGAGAGAGGAAATGAGAAAGCCTATTTATTTATTTATTTATTTTAATGGGAGAGACAAACACTGTTGTAAATAGACGGTAGAGCGTATGTTCTCAGAAAAAAATTCAAAATTTTATGATTGTAAATTAATTAAATAAATGGGAAGGAGGATTATTGTTATGTACAGAAGTATGTGGAAATTAAATTAGAGAAAAAAGCAAAAGAATAAGTACATGGAAAAATAAACTTAGGTTCACAATTGTAGATTTATTAGTGAAATTAGAAGGAGGGTTTTTGATATGTAGAGAAAAATGTGGAGATTAAATTAGAGAAAGTTGTGAACAAAAGAAAAATGGAAAAATACATTTTAGCTTCATAATTGTAGAAATGTTGCTATTCTTTGTATTTCACATGTCTATATTCTTCTGGTGAAACAGGCCCAATAGTTGCACAAGCGATATTTACAAATCGTGAAGAAATTAATGTGTATCCAATATACAGAGATCCAGTGAGTTGTTTCTTTTTTTTTTCTTTCCTTTCAATGAATTTACTCTGGACCTTCATATTGGTTTCTCTTATTAAAATTAAAGCATTTAAAAGAAATTGTAGATGCAATTAAAGGCTTCCTTTGAAGGTCTTAAAAATGTAAAGAAGAATTAAAATGTAATTGGAAAATAATATGACTATAAACAAACACTGAAGATGCAATTAAACACTTTCAAGAATTATAACATAGTTGGGCAATGAAACCTTTGCTTATATCCTATTTGTTGCTCATTTACTTGCTTGCTATGTTTTACTTTACAGTGCGGAGATTTTTTTTTTTTAAAGTTTCATGGACAATATGAACGGTACTCATAGTTCTTGACATAGCATCAATAAAGGATATGAATTGTTGTTGTCAGTCCTGTTCTCTCCCTTGCTGACCTGAATACTATATACATGCGTATCAATATTTATCTGAACGATTTATTTGCTGCTATTTCCTCTCTTAGGTCCATGATTTTGGCTTCTTTCGTTATGATCCTGCTGAAATACAGTTTCTGGACTATCAGGAGATTCCTCTTGCTCCTGAGGCTGCTTGTGTTGGACTAGAAATTCGAGTTGTTGGTAATGATAGTCGTGAGAAGGTATTTAATCTCTATGATTTTCTATAACTTAAAAGAATATTGATAGTTAATACACAATTACCTAGTTGAAGGAGAAATCCACTAATTGCATTCTTAGAGTAGTAGGTGTAGTTGTGGAAGTTGGATGCCAACAGTAAACATGGAAGATTTTTATCTCGTCTAAATAACTTTATTTGATAATAGATTCTTTGCTTTGCTTTATTCATGTACTAATCGATTGTGATCGTTATAGTGGCTCCTATTTGATGTTGTTTTTTCTTTTCTTTTTAATTTGGTTTGTGTAGTTAATATAAGTTCTTGAGCCTAGTGATTTTTTAATATAACTTTGTAATACACAGGTGTCAATTTTGGCTGGCACTCTTGCTCGTTTGGATCGAGAAGCTCCCAAATATAAAAAGTACAGTAGTTTCGATAACTTCTTTTAATCCATTTACTTAATAAAATGTGTATTTCAGTAATCAGATCTCAACAAACTATTGGTCAGAGTAGGTATCGAACTTGCTGTGATAAACATAGGATGTGAGATAATTTTAAATTCCTTACCTTTGGGGCATGCCTTTTGGTCAGACCTCAACAAACTACAATTGAATAGTTAAATTATTTCTTGCAAAAATCTTGGTGTCTGAAATGTTGAGTACTTCTCTCCATTAACCATCAGTTTCTTACACACTTCATTATGGTTAAAAGAATTCTGTTACTTGGTGCAGGGATGGTTACAATGACTTCAATACATTCTACATTCAAGTACGTAATTTTCTTTATCCTACTAATCAGGGAACGTGTAGGAGAAGTTTTGCATGGGAATAATAAGTGGATCGAATATGATTGTAATTTGACTATAAAGTTTTTGCATGCCTGTTTAGGTAACAGTTTTAGGTGAGGAATATAAATGTTTGGAATCACACTTCGATAGAAACATCATATATTGGACTTTGTCTTAGACTGGATTACAATGATTATAAATTAATTTTGAGGGCATGCAATAGGACTTGGTTGAAACTTTTAATATCTTGATGAGGACAATGTGAAGATCATCTCTGATCAGATGCATAGCGTACACAGGAACCCCTTCTACATCTGAGTTCTCATTCAAACAAACAATTGCAAAGACGAAGATTTATCCATATTAAGGCACAATATGCAAAGATGGCAAAAGATCAAGGCCTTTGTGCATCCTTCCCTCTCCATATACTAGCATCACAGCTCTCAAGTTTGAGAGTTAAATCCATTACTCACTAAAAGCACCACAATATATATCCCACATAGAATTTGAAAAGGAGCAACATAAAGAGAGGCATGATTTATACTACTGTTGTGGCCCAAAACACTCACAAGCAGTTAATGCTGTAATGTGTTGGGTCTTCTTAACTATAGGTGACATAGTACTCATCCTTTTGAAGACAAAAAATCAGCAAAAGCACTGACCTTGAAATAAATGTTAGCATGGGTTATAGATAGAATTTCTTTTGGCCCCTCTAATGTCATAACTAAGTTTGACATAATAATATTTTCCTGGTATAGAGACCTGCTGAGATATTCTGATTTATTGTTGCATTACTGCTCTTTTTGGCCAGCCCCTTGAACACTATATTGTGTTTTTCTATTATGCGTTTTTGAGAATAAGTTAAAATTTTGGACCGGAAACTACCTTTTTTCCCCAATGTTCTTTCTTGTTTGCATTACAGATTATCAATTAGTATGAAGTTTACAGATTTTCAAAATTGGAGGCAGAAAGCAAGGCACTTTAGTTTGAAAAGTTGGATGTTTTGGACGCTCAATATAAATGTCATCAATTGTGAATTTTATCTTATGAGATACTAGCATTGAAAAAGAAGAAAGCCATGTTAGCTTGCTATAATGATTTCTCATGCAATTTTTGTTGTCATCTTACATTATCTAAGTGTGTTTCTCACTCTCTTGAATTCTGATTAGCAGTACTAAAATGTTTATTCCCTGTTTTACACATTACTTTAAGGCAGCTTCTGGAACTAAGGGTGGTTCTAGTGGTTCACCAGTGATTGATCGGCAAGGCAGGGCAGTGGCCTTGAATGCTGGAAGCAAGTTATCAACATCATCAGCATACTTTCTACCTTTAGAGCGAGTATGCATTTTATTTATTATTTGCTTATTTCATTGTACAATGCTTCTAACTCTTGTTAGCTGAAAAATATTTTAGATGACATGACGGTTTGAGGTATAACAAAATAAGGTCCTCTGAATTGTTATTGTAACAAATCACATAGAAGTTTAAAAAGTAACAAGGTGTCTTAGTTCTTTTCACTTAAGAATTAAGCTCAACTAAAATGCCAATTTTCATAGTCAGCATAGGTTGAGATCACCGGCGATACCATTTTCTTTGCTTTCTATGATCTAATACCATGTATATGGATAAGTTTTGTGTACCTTAAGTGTCAATGAGAACCAAGGGCTTGAAAGAATTTAGGCAACAGATGGTTTGAGGAACTTGTGCAATGATTTAAAGTTTATTATAACCTTTATGGTATTGCTTATGCATTTGTTTTCGGATTTTTTTAAGATATGCACTGTCTATAAGCCTTCAAAAGATATGAAACAAAGACTACTTAGCTGAAGTATATGCCTCATAAATTGAAGTCTCAAAGCATATGCTTTCCACTATGACATAAGGTCATTCTTATCTATTAAGTCTATTGTTGTAATGAAGATTGCTCGTCAGCATAGCTTAAGTCCTGCAAATATTTCCACAAAAGAGAAAAAGAAAATTTGTATCTGATTTTTGGAATCTAATTTTTTTTTCTTCCTTCTGGCTAATATATTCCAGAAGACCAAATATGTATATCTGGATGTACACAAACCAAACATGTTTGTCTCAATTTCGTTATGGTTGCTGTGTAATAGTTCGTATTTGTCCACAGTTCATAATGGTTAGATGCTAAAGTTTCATGGTTTATCATTAGGTCCTTTTTAATTCAATCTACTGGTGTATATTTTCTGATCTTTTTTTCTTATGAAGCCTTTAATTTTTTTAAGTGAGCGCTAGTTTTGAACAGAAGTTCTATCGTCTAGGCTTTGAACTATCAGGTATTTAATTTTGCAGGTTGTTAGGGCAATGAGACTTATCCAGCAGGGTAGGGATTCTAATATTAGTAACTGGGGAACAATTCCTATACCTCGTGGTACTCTTCAGGTCTGTTGTTACACTTCATTTAAATGTTCTTCGAATTCTTGGAACTGTTAGAGAATGATTTGAAAATCTGGTGGTCAACAACAGGCTCATTTCTATTATGACTAACTTTTGTTATCATTGTCCTGACATGATTAGATACTAACAATGGAAGGTCATGTCTTTAGTTCCGCTTGGTCTATGGCCTTTTCACTCTGCTTTATAAATGAATCATAGGCTGTATTGGTTTGCTATGATTACTAATAGTAAGGCTGTTATATTCCGACTCCCAGGCAACAAAATTGTGTTTCAGAATCAAATGGAGTTGACAGTACCAATTTGGGGTTAATACCTTATTTCATTGAATGTAACAAACATTAGTACTTTCTTGGAGTGAAAAAACCTTATCTACTTCTATTTAAAATCAGGAGGCAAGCAACTGTGTTCTATCTTTATTTAGTCAAGTTTATGAATAAAATAATGTGACAAGAGGAGCCATTTCATTAAGGATCAAGATCTAAGAGTACTGAATGATGGTAATGGTATATCGCTGAAATACTACATCGTCCTACACATGGTTGTATCGAACTTGTTTCTCTTTAGAATCGAGTTCTCTTTATGTTGTTGACTTTCTTCCGATATAATAAATACTGGTTCCGAACTCACTGCTGGAACTGTATTGATTATCTCATCATATTATGCCAAAATAATATCCTTGTATCATCCGTTCACGAGATGTAATTTATTTTCCAACCCTAGCTTAAATGTTTAGGTATCTGGGCTTTGAGCAAAAACTTAAGACTTTAAGACTTCAAATACTTCATGTCACACCTGTTATTTTCTTAATTTTCAGAAGGTAAGGGTACCTCCAATATGCGGGACCTTTTTCTTTATAAATTATGAGCATCAGGACGGTCATTATGGAAGACATAGAAGTGGAGGTTTCACATACATCTTAGAATTTCCTACAATGACATTAAAATAGATTGGTTTAAAATGCTATGGATATAGTTAAGCTTTAGAATATAGGTTTCAGTAGAGTTGATGTTTTACTTATTTTATTTTCATTCTGCATTTTGTTGCAATACCATTTATTTTGTACGTTTTGGCGTTTATGATTTATAATCTAGGTGACATTTCACTATGAAGGATTTGAAAAGGCACGGCGGCTTGGTCTTCAAAGTGAAACAGAGCAGGTATTTAGTTTTTCCTTGTGGATAACTGTTAAGAACAACAATTAGTGTCTAATTCTGTTTTTGGCTTGTACAGATGGTACGACGTGCTTCTCCACCAGGTGGAACGGGAATGCTTGTTGTTCACTCTGTGGTGAGCTCACACATGTATTTTCATACTATTTATTGTAATTAAACATTATATACGTTTAACTATTCTTCAATTTTAGTCTCCATAGCATTGATACTGGTCTGTTCAGGTGCCAGGTGGTCCAGCTCATATGCAACTGGAGCCAGGGGATGTTCTAATATGCATGAATGGGGAAGTATAACATCTAGACTAGTCAATCTATTACAACATACAACTTCTCAGATTGAAATTGCTTAACTACTTGTGCAGCCAAATTGCATTTCCATTCTCTCTCTCTCTCTCTCTCTCTCTCTCTCATGCACTGTCTTCTTTTTATATCATCCTCTTTCTTTCTACTTTTTAGCTTTTGTAAGTTCCTAGTGGCTAAAATATTAAATGTACGAGTAATCTGTATATTTCCAATTTATTCTGTAATTTGTTGAAGTGGCATTGAACATAGTATGTCAGGATCAACAATTTTAAGGAAGTTTTTGTTAGATCCACAAAAAATAATGAGGTCTACTTGTGTTTATTCAAACATTTGGTAGATCATGGTTGAAAGGTGACAACCTTACAAGGTCATAAGCATGCATATATGTTGAGAACTTTAATAATGAGATTCATTAAGATGGATGTCTCTCGCTATTTTGTGATGAGAACGAAATTAAGATTTGTGCAAAATGTACCAAGTAATGGATGAATCAAAGACAAGTATCTTTTTGGTTTATTTGTTTACAAGGAGTCGTGGACTATCAAACCACTCCAGCTACTGTCATTTTTGCGAGTCTGCTTTAGGTTTTAAATGATTACTGTCAGATCATTTCAGTTTTACCTTTTGTGTATCCAAAGTAAAGATTTTCCTTATGATTATATACAGATGTTTTTCATGCCAAAATGCAATCTTTACTTATTTTTCTTCATATTGGAGTATTATTTCTAAGCTGCTCAAATGCAGATAACTACTCGATTTTTGAAATTGGAGACATTGCTTGATGATAGTGTTGGCCAGAAAGTTGAAGTACAAATTGAAAGAGGTAGCAAGTCTTTGACTGTAAACTTAGAGGTAAGACTTATTCTAGGTCTTATTTATCCTTCATTAGTAATCAACTCTAACTTCTTAATTTTATTAGGAAAGTGGTTTAAATGCATCTATTGGGGCTGATTATGATGCTGGATTCCTGGTGTTAAATGTGAATTCACTTTAAACTGTAACTGCTATAAATGGCTCTTTGAAGATGTGGCATTGTTGTGGGAGACAAATAAGTAAAGAAATGATCAACTGAATTTTTCTTTTATTCTTTCACACAACCCTAAACCCCCCCCCCCCCCAACTTTCCCAGAACCTTGGTAGCACAGCTGAGAAAACACTGGGAGAATCTCTTCTTTTTATTGAAACAAGAATTGACAAATTATAAATTATAAAGAGTTTTTGGGTAATCTCTAATCAGAGAAGCTCTTTATTTTTACTAAAGTAAAATAGATGTTTTTTTCCATTTTTTTGTCTATGAAATTTTAATTTCCCCGCTTCTTTTACCGATTCTTCCTAGATCTACCAATGAAAAGGAACATAGTCATTCGACTTTAATTCAATAAGACCTTGTTTCTTGTCATTTATGAAAATTATTTGAGAAATATATTTTCACTTTCTAATATTTTCTTTTTAAGTTGTACTTTTTATTGATATTATTCATAATATTCCCATAACCTAATCATAATTATTTACTAATCTTTTGGATTTTGGCTCAATCGCTTGGGTCTGTATCCCATTTCAGTGTAGTTCTTCTTTGTATTTCTACTTGTCAGTATCTCCTCCAAGGATTACTTAGATCTCTTATGTTTATGTGCAAAGTTGACATAATGAAAATTCTGACTCATTTGTTCCAGGTTCAAGATTTGCATTCAATTACTCCTGACCACTTTTTGGAAGTTAGTGGAGCAGTAATTCACCCTTTGTCTTATCAACAGGTGGGTCAGATTATTTATTCGTATCAATTCATTTCTTTTAAGGATGCCTAAAATGTTGCTCTTGTTTTTATTTTATTTGAACTACTTAGACTCATATGTGATTGCAAATATCTTAACATGTGCAACTTTTGTTTGGAACAGGCCAGAAACTTTTGCTTCCCTTGTGGGCTTGTATATGTTTCAGAACCTGGGTCAGTTATATAGTGTCTGACATTTCAATTTTTATTCTTATTCTGATTTATGTCATGCACCATGATCTGACGTTTCAATTTTTTAATCTTATTCTGATTTATGTCATGCACCATGATCTATATTTATATTATACAAATATTATGACTGGGTCAAAGTTATACAAATGGAGGCAACAAAAACCTTTTCAGCTTTGTTATTTTTACGGATGAAAAGAATCAAATACTTATTCAGGAATTATACCAAAAACACACCTTGAATTCTGGCTGGAAAACAATTTGAAACTACAAGCCGCTTTCTGTTACATGAAGAATCCCTGATATGTGCCATATTAGTACTGAAGATATGAGAAAGATTATTTTGGTTATAATGGTAGTTTGTGACTGTAGTTTTCATTAGGAAAAAAGTGTCAGCAGTTTAGCTTGATATGAACTTTTGGATTCTGCTGTTGAAAATTTCTTGTAATAAAGAAAGTTTTAAGGGAATGACTTAGTAAGGTTACAAAGTGAAGCTAAAGTCTCTCCATATGAGATGTGTGATGGAGTACTAATGGTGGGACAATGTTACTTGTGTTATTTGTATTCTGTAGTGAGAGGGGACCAGCTAGTGGTTAGAATTCAGTAGCTGGAGAAAGGAAACTGTCGATATGGCCATGGAAAAATTAAAAGGTCACATATTTCTTAGAGAGAAAGGCCAACATTCAAGCTTTCTATGAACAAAAGAGATGGTCTGTCTCACTTTCACAAGTCTTATTCTGATTCTATCATGCCAGAACACTGTATCAGCCTATTAGTCTAGAATTGTTTTTACAACCTTACTACTTAAAGGTAATTCTATCCACAACCCGATGTGAAACTTTAACTTCTCTATTTAATCACTAGTTGATCATAGTCAAGCTTAGCAATGAGCATGATATTTAGAGGACATTATATCAGAAACAAAGTAATGAGGGAAAACTAAACAGTGAAAGAAACTCTATGCAGCCATTAGTAGGGCCATAATAAATGAAATAATACTTGGAATATTCATAATAAATTCTAGGTTAAATTGTGACCATGATTGATATATATTAATTTTATAGAATCTGAGTTTACAATTACCTTTAGTTACAGTTCATGAGAAGGAAAAAGGAGAAGAAAACTATGCAATCTTTCCCTTCCAGTAATTTTACTTATGATCACTCCTTTTTCCAGCTTCTGTGTTCATAAGTCGGCTGTGCTAATTGATTGGACAACATCTAATAATTATTTATGGCTTAAAGACAGCCTAAATGAATATCATGATACCTAGATGCAATTTATGTGGCTGTTTGGATAACATAAAAAGGATTCAATATATGAGCTTCTGAAATCTCCACTGGATAAATGTGGATCAAAATTGTTTCCTACACTTCACTTTTGGATAAAAGTGGCCATATTTGCAATCATTCTACTCTTGCAAATGTCGTGGATAGCCTTCTCTTCAAAGATATTTGATGGGTTACTCTGATACCTCATAAGTCTCTTATAGTGATTCCGCTTGAACGGAGAAAAGAGTTCCAAAAAAGCATTTTTCTTAGGCGGATCTAAGAACTCTCTCTCTTTCTCTTTCTCGTCTTAAAGTACAGGATAAAACATTATGAGGAAACAAGTATGTGATTGAAATTTTAAAGAGAGGAAGGAAAATCACTACATCAAGGAAAAGAATATGAAGTGTATTGGCTTAATTTCAAGTAACCGAATTTCTATATAGACATTTTACTAATGCTGTATTTGGTTGAAATTCACAAAAGAATCCATTTCATTTGAGAAAAAGACATGAGAGAGAAAATAAAATGAAAATGATAAAGTTGAAAGAGATATTTTAGTGTTATGGAATGTATTAACTTACTAATGTGGAATTCATTTAGAAATTCTACCTATTTTGTTAGAATTTAGTTTAACTATAACCAATTCCACACAAATTTGATTATGTAGAATACTAAATTAAGTTTTACTCCATTTAAAGCATATCAATTTTAGATTCACAAATGAATTTCATAAATTTTTTGGATTTCAACCAAACACTACGTAAATGTCACTATTATCAACCTCTTGCAGATATATGTTATCTAGAGCTGGAGTACCTCGACATGCCATCATTAAGAAGTTTACTGATGTGGAGATATCACGACTTGAAGATCTAATCTCTGTTTTGTCTAAGTTGTCTAGGGGTGCTCGAGTGCCTTTAGAGTATATAACCTACAAGGATCGCCATCGAAGAAAGGTATGCAACAGTATATAGCATGTCATTGTAGCATTTATTTTTTGAAGTTTCAGATATCATAGCTTCATATTATCCTACTCTTCATACCTTTACCTTGTCATATAAACTGGGTGATGGAAAAGAGGAGATGCAAAATTCAGAAAATAAGACTAGAAACACATGAAAATCAGTATGCACATATAGAACCGTATAACTTTGACTCATTAGATTTGTTACAGTTGATAATTGTATTTCCCTTTAACTCCCGTGATGACTGCAGTCTGCTCTAGTCACAGTTGATCGCCATGAGTGGTATGATGCTCCAAAGATTTATACTCGTGATGATAGTTCTGGTATATGGTTGGCAAGACCTGCTATTCAGCCCGAGTCTTTACTGCTCTCATCTTGTATTAGTAATCTTGAACAAGGTTCAAAAAGAGAAACAACTGCATTAATTAGTGAATCTACTGTATCGAAAGTCATGCCTCGAACTAATGATTTGGAGTTAACTCAAGCTGTTGCTAGTTTGGAAGTCAGTTATGATCATGCTCCTAAAGAAGTCTGTTCCAGAAGTGACTCTGATGTTGAAAGAAATAATACACAAGTGATTAAGGATCTGTCGAGAAATGAAAATGTTGTTGCTGACAGTTCCTCACATGAAATTGGAGAAAAGAAGTTGGAGGATCCAATGATCACAGAATGTTACAATGAAAATTCAACAGAAGCTGTAAATAATGCTTCATTTCCAGAACGTGTCATAGAGCCTGCTCTTGTGATGGTGGAGGTAACATGTCAAAGTCTTAAGATTTGTGAATTACCTTCATAATTATGACTGATGTTAATGTACTCACTTTTATTCCAGCAACATTATTAATTCTGCTTTCAATTAGACAAAATGGCGCTACTATTTCTGTGCTGGTTTATCGTTATCTTTTTCGTCTACAACTGTTAAGAATTATTTTTTGCTTTCTTTTTGCTATTTTTCAATGTACTTGCAAGTTATTCTAGCGGGATGACTTATTTCTTTGTTATTATGGAAATTTATGTTGCGTCCTTGTTAAAATCTATCTTTGTCATTATCAATGGCATAAACGGTACTTTTGTACTTGCAGGTTCATATGCCCCCATCATGTTTGCTTGATGGTGTCCATTCACGTCATAATCTGGGAACTGGAGTCATTGTATACCATTCTCAAGGAATGGGATTGGTTGCAGTTGACAGAAATACAGTTACACTATCTGCATGTGATGTGGTGCTATCCTTTGCCGCATTTCCTATTGAACTTCCAGGCGAGGTAAACTTTTGAGATGTAACGATTTTGAAAATTACTTTGTAACACTTGAGTTACTGATATCTCATTGCAGGTAGTTTTCCTTCATCCTGTTTACAATTATGCTCTCGTTGCATATAATCCCTCTGCTCTGGGAACTATTGGGGCTTCAATGGTTCGTGCTGCTGAACTCCTTCCTGGTATGTTGACTTTACATAGTTACTTCTCTCCGAATTATTATCTCTTTTTTTCTCTTTTTTCTTCTTATTTTGTAATAAGAAAGAAATGTTGATTACTACATGGAGGATTTGTATTCAGGTGTAAAGGTTTTTTTACTTATCTCAGCCTTGGAATGACTGAGGAGGAGTCATAGGTAAAATTAGGAAATCAAGCTGAACTTCTGGTTCTTAGCTCTGTTATTTAAGAGCTCAGATTCATTCCAAATTTAAATATTTTAGAGCTTCAATCACAGAGTTCATAAGCCACGGTTGCTCAAGCTTGACTCATTTGAAGTATCAAGATCAGGCTGGTTCAGTTTTAACCAGGTGAATATGTTGTTACATGGTTGAAATCTTCAACTGGCATAAATTAACCAGCAATAAGCAAATAGGCTTGCTTTAACCATGTTAATTGTGTGATGATGCGGAAGCATAGGGCAAAGTGAGGCCTGCTTTATCTTTTGTAATAGGGAGTTATACAATCGCATGATCTTTGCTTCAAACACTAGGAAAAATGATAGTTTTGCTTTAAGGGGGGGGGAAGTTTCCCTCTTTGTTGTTGATATATGGGCTTGGATAGAACTCATTCCCAAAAGCTAGCTCAAAGGAAGAGGATGCCCAATACACTATAACAGCTCAGTAACCAAGCAATGTGGGATAAATACAACTTCTAACACCCTCCCTCACGCTTAGCGTGACATGCAAATGGGCCGAGTCCAAACCCACCATCGCAGACAAAAGGTCGGCTCTGATACCATGATAAATGGGCTTGAGTAGAACTCATTCCCAAAAGCTAGCTCAAAAAAAGAATATGCCCAATCCACTTATACACTATAATAGCCCAGTAACCAAGCAATGTGGGTAACCAAGCAATGTGGATGAATACAACTTCTGATAGTTGTCTTTGTGTAATGTGTAATTATTGGAGCTTCACTATCTTTCCTATTTAAGATCTTAAATAAAGCAGATATAATATAACAACCAAAATTGACTACTACCGTGCAGTGATCACTTTAAATCTGTAAGCCAACAATGAGCCAATTGGTGAGGTTATGAAGTAATGGACAGAAATTTCTGTCTTTTAACCTTTACTCATCAAGCTTCCTTGATGACATGGTCATTTGCAGCCTTCTTTCTTTGGTCATGTGACATAACCTTTACTCATCAAGCTTCCTTGATGACATGGTCATTTGCAGCCTTCTTTCTTTGGTCATGTGACATGTGTGTTCGTATTCTGCATTTCTAGTTTTGTTCTCATAATGTTTGTACTAAGAACTATATTCATATTTTTTGAACAGAGCCTACATTATGTCGTGGAGATCCAGTATATCTGGTAGGGCTAAGAAGTTTACAAGCAATCTCTAGGAAATCTACTGTGACAAATTCTTGTCTCTCATTACATGTCAGTTCAGCTGATCCTCCTTGTTACAGAGCAACGAATATGGAAGTGATTGAGCTTGATTCTGGTAAGAGTTAGATTGTAATTGAGCAAATTGTACTCTTTATATGTATGTTAGCTTTCTTATGATTCTAGATTCCAGATTTTGGTAATACATTTACTGGAGTTTTAAGCAATGAGCATGGAAAGGTGCAAGCTTTGTGGGCAAGCTTTTCAACTAAGGTTCTTACTGTTCATATAGTTCTCCTAATTTTCTCCATTATGGTGTTATGTGAAATTGCTTAAAATCTTCATTTCAGGTAAAACCTGTTGGCAATGTACCTCCTCAATTTGTTAAAGGTATTCCAATCTATATGATCAGTCAAATACTGGAGAAGATCATAACTAGTGGAAATGAATCATCTCTTCTCATTAACGGTGTCAAAAGGTCAATGCCACTTGTTAGTATTTTAGAGGTTGAACTTATCCCTAGATCGCTATCAAAGGCTCGGAGTTTTGGTCTGAGTGAGGAGTGGATCCACGTATGTATACTTATTTTCTTCTAAATTATTTATTTCCTTTTCTCTAGTCTGAATGCATTCTCTTCTTAACCCCTTACTTTTCTCTATGCTAAGGATACTAAATTGTTGAGGTGTAGATATACATTATCAAAATGGAAAAATATAACAACCTCAACATAAATTGATGACATCTAGTATATTATGTAAAATAATTGTGAAAGTGTTGCATGTTTCACTTTTGAAATTTTTAACTGAACACGTAATCAAGCATTCAAGATATGTGTGCCTCCGTACAGTTGGACTTCGAACTTTAATTACTTTTCCTATATTCTACTAATTATGAGATGTTGCCAAAGCTAATTCAAGAGCTATAAGAGCTCTTGTGATATTCTGAGACACATCCATAACTTAAGGTGTGATGTCGAATGGTTCAACCTAAGGTCCTAGGTGGGGTTATATCTTAACTGCCAGCGTTTTCTACTTTAATATCTATTGTTTAGTTTCCATTGTTTTCCCATTTATTTTCTTTGTCCCTAATCAGTCTATGAATAAAAACTCTTTATTCTTTTTCTTTTTGATTTAATCTTTTCATTCAATATTGAATTCATGGTTGTAAACAAAGAGGAACTCTGAATGCTGCATATCTGATCTCAATGCTCAATCCCATGGCTAGGAATTTGCTAGCTTTAACTTCTATCATTTCTTGGGATAATTACTCCTGTCTAAAGTACATTTACCTAAGACCATGATATTATTGTGAAAGTGGAGGTGCCGGTACATGATTAGATTTAAAGAGCATGAAAAAATAGAAGAATTCAAGAAAACCAGAATTCCTTAGAAGAGGCCTATACCCTATAGGCTTACCAATATCTATGCATTAATATCTTGAAATATTGTATTAGGTCTATGTATTCATATTCCAGATATTTAAAGTAAGGCTTGCTCAAAGAAGTAAATGGTGCTGACATCCTCTTTTTGCAGTAATTTGCATAACTATATAGATACATATATATAACATGCATGGCCAGTCATATAACTTATTGTTGATGAACTAAGTTTCGATTCGTGAATTTGAAGTGGCTGGATAATGTCTATGCTTCCAGCTCTAGGTGATAACTTTTATACTATGTGAGTATAAATTTCTCTAATGGTTGTTTTGGTTTTCAAATCCTTTCTTATTAAGTTTTCACATCCAGAAGAAATGACATTATCTTTTAGGCTAAGCAGATTTTCATTCCTTAACATTCTTTAGTTTTTGTGCTGCATTTGCTTGCTGTGCTTAGAATCTTAATGAGTAAGGATAATGGTATGGCATCGTCTTAGATACTGGTTATTATTTTTTATAGACTTTGGTCAAGAAAGATCCAACAAGACGACAAGTTTTACGTGTTAAAGGTTGTTTGGCTGGATCCAAAGCTGAGACTCTATTAAAACAAGGTGACATGGTGCTGGCAGTCAATAAAGAACCTGTTACTTGTTTCCGTGATATAGAAAATGCTTGCATAGCATCAGAGAAATCTGGTGACAATGATGGAAAACTGAACATGACCATTTTTCGGCAGGTAAGCAGACACCAAATAGAATGTACAAGATCAATTTTTCTTTTTCTCTTTTTCCATCTGACTGGAAATATGTAGATTGATATGTTATAGTTTCTGGTTTGTCGTTAATTATTATATTAATTTGATGTCTTCTTCTGCATGGCTTGTTGCTAGGGATGTGAAGTTGATGTTCTCGTAGGGATAGATATTAGAGATGGGAACAGCACAACACGGATGATTAATTGGTGTGGTTGCATTGTTCAGTGTCCTCATCCAGGAGTTCGTGCTCTCGGCTTTCTTCCTGGAGAAGGACATGGTGTATACGTTGTAAAGTAAGAATATTCCCTTCATCTCAAAATTTATACGCTTTCTTATAACAGCTGATATTCAGATGTTGGCATCAGCATGCTAGAATTTGCTTCGTTTGAATGCATTATATAGCCTGAAATAGACAATCTTACTCAGCAACATGCTTATAAAAGTAGTTTACATGCTTTCACATACTTACTCAGCAACATATACCTTAGTTAGTGTTAACAAGCTGCTCCTAAGCTATGCGGACACAGGTCTGAACCCATAATTATAGAAGTTGGGATAAGGTAATTTCTGTTGGTATTGTTTTAAAGCTGTTCAAACATAGATGACATGAAATTGTTTGTCATTGACTTAATTCTGCCATGCAATATTAGTTGATCTTTCAGAATCATCCCAGGTAATTTATGTTGGTATTTTTTCTGAAGCTGGTCAAATATAGTTGACATGAATGGACTCGGGCCTATAAAACATGACGGATTAATAGAAATAATCCAACACTTCACCTTTATCATATATTCATACATCACATCAGATATAGATATCATGTTTATGAAATACGGTTTACCTTAACTAGCAATTTAGTCATGCTATTACATGATTATTTTAAATTTAAAAATTTTATTTTAAATATAATTTAATTTGTAACCATATTGGTATAAAAAGTAAGTCTTGTTTAAACATGATCATGAATGTCCATATAATAGTTATTTTAATAAATCAGATTGTTAAAGTTTTACTATTTATTTTTTTTTATTATTACTTTTTGATATCACATATATATATATAGATTCAAATTTTTTCTATTATTATATTGAACTAATAAATTCTCCAACATATTTTTGTAACTGTTTTTGATGATCCAAATATAAAATTTTTATTTTCTACTATTTTATTTTTATTTTTTATTTTTATATATACATATAAATATATATTTTTTATTAGAAAAATAATGAGATTTATTATTAATATATAGTAGCTATAATAATTATTATATTTATTATAATTATTTTTTAAAAATATAAAAGTCTTATATTTAAATAAGCCATAAATTTTTACTATATTCATTATTAGCATTTAAGATTCCATTTAATTATTTCATAAATATTTATAATTAATACTTTTATAAATATACCACGTGTTATTTTTTTTTATTGGAAAATAACATAACATGACTTTTTAAAGTTCTGCCATGTCAAGTCTCGTTGCAAAACTTTTATATATATTTATATACCATGCAATATTAGTAGTTCAGAACCCTCCAAGTGATAGGGAATGGCACTTTCACTGCATGTCATGATTCTTCAAGTTTCTCTTAAATAGGAATAGATAACATAAGATTTCTGAACTAAATGAATAAATATTTATTTTTTCTTTTCAATTTTATCAGGTCGTACCGTGGAAGTCCTGCTGATAGATATGGCTTAACTTCTCTTCGATGGATAGTTGAAATCAACGGAAAACCGACTACTGACTTGGATGCCTTTGCTAAAGTGACAAAGGTAATAATTACTCACAGTAATAATAAATAGGTCATGAAGTTTGAACTATTAAATAATTTAGTTTATTCTTTTAAAATTTATAAAGTTTATCCAAATTTAAAATATTTTTCAAAATCGCTCTCTGGTAATAATCTTAGTTAAAAAATATTAAAATAGAAATTAAAATTTTGACAACTCATTTAATTTTCCAAAACATGACTTAAGAAAAAAATTTCTCTGGAAATTGTTACTAAAAAGTGATTTGAACCAATCAAGCTACTTTCTCTTTAGTAGATCGTGTGTGATTTCTTCAATTCTAGTTCAAATGCATATTTTGTTTGTGGGTAAGGACATAGTTCTGTGTTATATATCAACGTACATGAGTTTCAAAGTTCTTGCTGTCCTATTTCACCTTTGTGCCTCTTTTGTGGTATGGGGCAACATCACAGCAGTATTTGTATTTCAAACATGTATTTCGGCTATTGTCGAGCTATCGGATGTGAAATTCTATGTGGATATAGAGTGTAAAAAACACTTCCTCTATTAACTCATTGTTTCTAAATATGAATGACAGACACTGGACAACAAATGACTCATTAAATCAGTTATATTTTGTTTGATTATAATTGCTACTTAGATAATTATAGTTGAGCTAATACACGTATTAAATACTGACTTGTAAAAGGGATATATTTATTAGATTGAAGGTTAATGTGAGCTTTTCCTATTGCATTTCGATGATTTATAATAACTTAACGGATAGCATAATTTTTATAGCGGTGATACGTCATTAGAGAAAAGTTCCTACCTATATTATAAACTATAGCATACATATAAACATTATTTCATATTTCATTTTATTCTCTTAATCACTAATGTGCACGAAGCTAGAATTGGATCAAATTTAAAACTTCTTCTTTTTGCACTCTTAATGGTTATGTGCATTTTATTTTATGTTTTGAAATTAGACACATCTTCGTTGCATCATGTATAGAAGACCTTTCAGATTATGAATCATTGCCCTGTTTGAGTTGCCATGTTATGGGAAAAAACTCCAATTATATGTTATAACAATTATAAATTCCTTTACATTTATCAGGATTTGGAATGTGAGGAATTTGTTCGCATAAAGACTATTAACTTAAAAGGAAAGCCACAAGTGCTTACCTTGAAGCAAGACCTGCACTATTGGCCTACTTGGGAACTGAGATTTGATCCAGAAACAACAATGTGGCGCAGACAGACAATCAAGGCATTGCAGTAATGTAAGAAAAGTATGTACATTTTGTGCATGAAAAGGATTGTGTAAGTTGCAAACCCAAGCTCTATATTTTCTCGTGGCAAGGTGTTGAAGTTAACAGTTTATTGTAATATTGGATAAGTTACATAAAGGTTTTACTCAACTCTTTAACACATACTTTTTTCTTTCTTTACTTGGTTTCTTCATAAATTGAAAATATAATATGCTAGAAACGTTATTATGATAGTATACAAATGCTTGGGATTGGTACATAACTTTAGAATAAGAATGCAGTCAAATGCATATTTATGTCTATGAACTTTGGTCATTTAGTTAGTTTAACATTTTAAGTTTCAATCTAATCTAGCAGACACCTGAACTTACTTTTTTTTTTTTATGATATCTTAATTTTTTTTATATGTATCTTTATTCAATATATTCACATGTATTATACAAAGGTGTTTAATTATTACTACAAATAAAATTAAGTTGTATGTTGGGTTAAATTAAAAGTTAAAGGTGTTTAGATATTAAACAAAGTAAAATTCAAATATTTGATAGATTAAATCAAGAATTAAAATGTTAAACTGAGTCATCGATACAAATTCATGACATAAATATATAACATGACTAAATATATAACATGACTGCTCAAAAAAATAATAATATTGCATTATTAAAAAAATAAAAAAAAATTAATAGTATTATTATATTTCTAAGTATCACATCAAATTTCTTCTTCAAACTTCTAGAAAACTTACTATATTTGATTGGCATGTGCTTTATATTTTTTTATTAGTAATTTCTTAATTTAAAATGTATTAGAAACCAATCGTTTTATTAGTAAGAAATTGTAAACATTTTATTCATGCAATTCTTGATTTTTAGGTCTTATGAAAAGAGAAATAAATATTTAAGTAAAAAATTAAATACTTATAAATATAGGTGAATTGAGAAGTATTTTTATTAAATGTTCCATTTTGTATGAGTTGACAAAATTGAACTTTCAAATATCACAAAATCTGATGGATGGTGATTCAATTGAATGCAAGACTTTTCCACCGTGTAATCAATAAATTCTTTCATTTATTTTAAAATTTACAATAAAAAAAAATAGAAACCTATAGAACTCAAATAAGATTGTAAACCTCATAAAGTAAAATAAATGATATGAAACATAAACTTCTAAAACTTGAGATAAAACTACAAACCTATTATTAAGATGAACTTCAGACAAATTTAGCTGAGAACATCACTGAAGAATTGTAATACAAGTTTGTAAATCATGCAATAAGGAGAAATTAATATTTTAAAGCGTTTATAATAAATGAATCATAAGGCTCTTTAAAATTTATTTTAACTCATATATTTATTAAGTATTCTTTTTTTTTTTTTTCATTTACTTTCTTACATGTCAAGAAAGAAAAGGTAATTTTTAAAACGAAATTTAGAACAAAGGAAGTAAAATATGTTTGATTATTTTCATATAAATCACAAAATATTTAGTTATCTATATACTCTCAATAATATTAAAATAAATATTGGATAAAATGAAATTTAGATTGATTGGATGTGTTCATGGCATCTTCATTGCAATGAGTACGATGGTGATAGCAGGGACTAAGATTGGTCACAGTGGTTCTAGTTGAAGGATGAGTGAAGTCTTTTTTTGAGCAATTAGAGAGTAACTTGTTAAATACACTAAAATCTTACAAATTTATAGGTTTATATACTCAATTCAAATAAATAAAAACTTGAGTATTCAATTATCAAATTTCAATAAGTTCGAATATCAAATTTATATTTATCCTTTTGTTATCATTTGTATTTCTAAATTTCTTATACAACTTATCTCTTTTGATTTGAGCTTGCTCATTGGTTTCTCTTAATCAGAAAATACGGCTAATAACTCATTTACTGGTCTTTTTTTATTTCTATCTAGAGTATCATTTTTTATGGCTCTATTCCCTTTCTTTTAATGGATTGTATTTAGGTCGAAATGGAATTTGAAGGTGAAGTTTCTTAAAAATTATTAACATTGCGTACTTAATTGTCAAGAAGCTTCTTTCAGATGACTGATCTTTTTTATTAACTTACGATGCCTTTGTAGATATCTTTAAACTCTTATGTTAGTTTAATCGTTCTATTTTTTACCAATCTATGTTTGGAATGAATTCTTTTCTTTGTAGTGTCTATTTTCGATACTTATATGGTACTTTCACTGTGAGGGTCAATGAATTTTTATAGAACTTCTAGCCTTGATTAGACTATGCTTTCTTATATTAGATAGAGTATCATATTTAGGATTACTATTTATTCTAAACAAATAACATAAATCATTTATTCAATATAACTTCTAATAAGAGCAATATTACTCTATAGAATGTGTAATCCTAATAGGACGTTGACTATTTCAAGCCTACATTACTCGGTACTTTATATTTGGCATATTTTGCTCAATTATAAATATATGCTTGATGTAATCTACTAAGCCATTTTTGAATGGTTTGGCATAATTTGCTCGGTTATCAAATTATATTTTATAAATATGAATCGATATATTCAAGTTATAGGTGAGTTAGATTTACACCTAAGTTGATCGACCTTAAAAATTTTGTGCTTAGCTTCAAGTATAGTTTTAAAATTTTGTCTAAGCATGGCAACCATGAAAAATATTTTAGTTGAATTTTTTGGTTAATCTAGTCCAATGGTACCCCTAAAATTATTTTAAAATGGGTAATTACAAAAAAATACATAGCCTTTGTCTTTCATGTTTTTCTAGGCCTAATGCCTACACAATCTAAACTTTTATAAAATCTTGCTATTTTGGCCAATTTTTTAAAATTTGTCAATTTAGCCATAATTTAGCAAATTGAGTACAATTTTGGCTTAATCGAGTTATTTATCAAAATTAAAAAACAAATCAATGACATAAATGCCAAATGGGAAATGAGAAATCTAAATTGATAGATCCTAATACCACATTATTTATACATGTCACTTAATCTTGAATTTTCACTTCTTAAATTGTGTTAATGTTACCATCAACGTTGCTTAATTTTAACAACTAACTCAATCAGCCAAAATTGCATTTAATTGACAATTTTTAAAGAATTGACTAAAATAGTAAATTACCATTAAAGTTTAAATTTTTTAGACTATTAGGTCTTTTCTTTTATTTAGTCATTCTCTTTTATTGTAACAATGTCACGTACAATTTTTTTCTATTTTCTTACAAATCTATATAGTAACAAAATTTAGCAAAATTAAGAACAAGTGTCAATGGGAGCTAACTGAAAATGCCCACTAAGATCTATTTAAAATACTCCATTCTCACTTTCTTCTTCTTTCTCTTTCCTCGTGTTCTTTACTCTTAAATATATCTAGAAACAAAATCCCAAACCAAATTATCAAAATATCATCCAAAGAAACTAAAAAATAAAAGAAAGAAAAAGGAAAAGACATGAAAACAAAGATCATTGATTACATATCATACTCTACAACTATAGTAAGTAACTAGAAATTCGGTGACTATAGGAAATCATTGCGTCCAATTAGAAATCTACCCATAAATCAACAATATTAAAAGTAATTAATTCAAATTTTAGTTGGACATTTAATCGAATAATTGATCTACATCCTTAAGATTTTAAAATTAAAAGATCTAATTGTCAAAGCTTTATAATTAAGTAAGCAAAAACACTACTTATGCAATTAGTAATTGTTGCTAATGACTTCAATAAAACTACAAAAGATAATAAAGATGAGAGGTGGTCTATTTCAGTCATGAAAACCTTTTATTCTATTTTATGGATTTAATTGAAAACTTATTTCAGATTTTCATTACCTATCACAAGCTTATCAGGAATTCATAGAGCTTTCATTTCTTTGATCTTGTCGTTATTAGAAGAGCTAATTGCACGAACAAATCATGACTTTTAATACTTTTTACGAATTTAACATTTTTTTTTATTTTGACAATTTCAGTATGGACATTACAATTTTTGCAATTCAAAGCACCTGTTGAAAAATCTGATATAATCTTGCTGATATAGAGCTATAGTTGCCTTAGCTACTTCACGTAGATGCCACGTCAGTAATCCTACATTTGCTTTATTGTAAAGAAAGTCACAAATTTTATTCTTGTAAATTTTATTCACGACTTTAATTTGAAAAATTGATACACAAATATTCGATTCAATTAAAATTAGTAAACAATGAATTTAATTACAATAAGAAAAAATTAAAATTAAAATATTTAGTAATTGAATATACTACTTGATTGCAGTAAATAAGTTAAGCATTTTATTAAAATAAAAATATAAATGTGATTTTAATATTATTTAAAAAATCATAAATGTGATTTTAATATTATTTAAAAAATCATAAATGTGATTTTAATATTATTTAAAAAATTATAAATGTAATTTTAATATTATTTAAAAAATAATGCAGTTATAAAGCATATTAAGGTTTTAAGATAAATCTTCATGATTTATAATCTGCAATTTTATAATTAATCATGACTGATATTAATAGCTTAACATAATCTAAATAAGATATGAATACATATTTTTATAATTTTGTTTTATTATTCTTCAAAAACATGATTAATATATGTTAGTTATTAATGTTAGTAGGGTAGCAGATTTTTTTTAGGTGAGTTCTTATGGGCTCACACTTTGTCTAGTTACTTTATGGAAGATAAACCCACGGTAGGTAGAAGGAGGTCTTAAAATTGAAAATTTTAATTATAAGGCAAAAACTCTTAATTTATTCTAATTAATTATATACCTTTCTTATTGTAATTAAATTTTATATTAATTACTAAACATTTTAATTTTTATTCTTTTCTTATTGTAATTAAATTTATTATTTACTTATTTTAATTGAATTATATCTTAAAAAATTAAATTATTAAATTTGTATACCAATTTATCAAAATTAAAAAATTGTGATAAAATTGCAAAAAAATCAAAGTTCGTGATTTTATTTGTAATTAACCAAATGTGAGATTCTTAATGTGGCATTTACGTGGATTAGCTCAGCCAATTCTAGCGCCACGTGATGCCAAAGTTTTAAACTGATGCTTTGAATTGTAAAAAATTTTAAATTCGTGTTGAAATTGCCAAAATTAAAAAATCATGCTAAAAATTTATAAAAAATGCTAAAAGTCATGATGATTTTTACAATTAGCCCTTATTAAGAATGAAGCCATAATTTGTATAAAAATAATAAATAATTGGAAAGGAAGGATATATACCATTATTGCGGGTTATAGTGATGGTAAAGAATATAGAAGTGCAATGATAATGGTAGTTTTGACAATATTATGGGATATGGTAGTGGCAATATTGTTGATGGCAGTCAGGAGAGTAGAAGGGAACATAGATATAATGAAAATAGTAGTAATGTCGTTACAAATATGCATCATTCTTTATAAAAAATGAATAATATCATTTTGATTTACTTACTTTAGTTTATAAATAAGGTTGAATCCAAGAGTTTTGGGAGCAAAACAGTGCATGTCCTACATGGAGCTTAGTGTATGAACAAATCAAGCTTTGGTTGCCACGTTATACTAATTTCATCATATTCCATTTATATGTATCAAATTACAAACATAAAAAAATTGTACATGACAATACTACAATTAAAAACACGTAATTAAACTAAAAAATGTAAAGAATCATGTATATTCTTTTGCAATCATCAATTTAAAAATGATTAGATCTTTTTAAGTTTTGAAGGTTTTATATTATTTTAGAACCTCCAATCCATGTATGAAAAGAAAATATGAATAGCAAAAATCTCCAAATCCTTCAAATTTCAACGCACTAAATTGGTGGGTCGAGAAGGTTATAGTTTAAAAAATTCCATATTACCTTTATTCACCGTCCATTTTTTTCAAATAAAAAATTAAAACTTCTTCTTCATTTCATAAAACCTTATTTCTATTTACTTTATTAAATTTACCTTTACCTTTACCTTACTTTTATTTTCGCCAACACATAATGTAGGGAAAAATATGTTCAACAATAAAAAAATCTTTCAATCAATGCAAACTTGAATAATGCATAATGTAAACATGGCTTAAATGAGGTAACTCAAACTGATTATCGTAATTTCTAGATTGCTTCATTTATATTTATTTCAAATTGGACCTTTAGTCGAATATAAGATCAAGCATAAAGTCGTGTTCAAGCTTGAGTTTTTTAATAATTCAAAATTTAAGCATATACAAGAGCCTAGGATGTTGTCGGTGGCAGTTTCGGGCACTCACCTAAGTGTCTTTAGCAATTACGACACTGCAAGACTTTTCAACATAATTGGAGACATACTAACTAGTCATAGAGACTAGATCGGGAAAGGGAGTTGCCACCCAAATAATTCTCCAAGACATTTTTACTAATTGAACGACGTACTAGATTCCATAAGGAAGCTTCGCCATATCTAGAGATGGATCTGGAAGCCAACTTCCTTAGTGGTGTATCCTTACTTTTAATTTTATTAGTTAATAACTCATTCTTTATAAATGTAGCATAGTGATAATTTACACACTAAGCAATTCGGTATATGTAGTCCACCTAAGTTTAATCTATTTTTGTTTCAACCCAATTCCCTTATTTATGTGGTTAGCCTAATTTAACCATTTAATTATGTACAAATAAACTCACTTAGTCTAGCCCAATTATAAATTATATTTTATTTACTAAGTATTTATCCTATATGAGCTACATCTTACATGCCCAATGTTTGATTCAATTTTCTAATCTAAGTAGGTTAATTCATTAATCAAACATGGTAAAGCCCGCCTAAGTCTCAATAGATTTTATAAGTTAGGTCCAGTTTACCATCTCTTAAACCTAATAGGCTACAAGTTACATACCAAAGTTTGATTATAGACCTTAGGTCTAGATATTCATCTTTTAATTTTCAATCGCATATGAATGCATTTGATCATCAAATTATGGAAACATGAAGTGGAAATAAAGAAAAATAAGAGAAAGCAATAAAAACTAAATTATTATAATCCTAGTAGAACTAATTAACTTGAAAATAATTGAGAATTTGCTAAAATTGGCTAGAAATAATGAAAATTCTCGAAATTGCAAAAATGAGCAACTAATCAAACAAATAGTTGATTGGCAGTGTCACAAAACCGATCGGCTCTACGTATAGCCGATCGACTATTCATAGAATCGACCGGCTTTAGAGTTCCATCTTAGGCCGATTTGACAACTTTATACCTCCAACGCCCATTCATCTAAGATATATGCATGAAAATATATAAATAACAATTAAAATACATACAAAACACTAAATAATACATAAATAAATCTATTTTTAAGAGAAGAAAAATCAAATTGTTGAAAAAGAGAACTTACAATGAATAAACATAATAGTTTCCTAAAACATGCATATTGAACTAATCATGCATAACTTAGATCTAATCATTCAAATACATGAATTGTCATCGAATAAAGGTTAACATATTAAAATACTCATATGATTTATCTAATTCAAAATCCAAGAAAGAAAAGTTACCTGTTTCAAAATTCAAGAATATCATATGATGAAAAATGCTTAAAATCATATTAACCTTAAGTCTAAGCACATAGATCATGTAAAATAATCATTGAAGAATAATAATTAAAAAAACCTAACATGTTATTAATCATATAATAATCAACATGTTACTAATCATAAATAATCATAAAAAAGAAGAAAGATGAAGATATGGTTATTTTGAAACTCTCAAACTGTCTCCGTATTGTACATATCATTGAGTTTCAAAATAAAGAAGGAAGTTGAATAAAAGATTAGATAACAATCGAGAGTTTTGGCTATATGTTTAGTTTTTGGGAGTTCGTGTATGTTGCCTTGCCTTAAGACCTTATTGCTGATCTCTGCTAATAGTTGCCAACATTTCCTTGCCTAGTGTTTCCTTTCTATTTTTAAAGAAAGATGAAGGAAACCCTAGAAGCTAGGATATATTTTTTTTAATTTTTGATATTACTAATAATTATTAATATTTATTTAGATTTATCAAAACTGTTTTCAATGATAAATATTTGAATAAATCATAAAAATATTTAAGAATTTGAATAATTATTCATAAGACTTTACAGTATACGCATTTTAATAATCATTGACGTTTAAGGTCGGAAAATATTAAAAGACAATGCCAAAAATTCAATTTTTTGGTTAGAGCCGATCGGTTGTGTGACAGAATCAGTTCGCAGACTTACGTTTTAGTCCTCAAATTTGGCCATTTGACTGATTTTGACCCTAAAACTTAAACTTTTTAATCAATCTAGCCTAATTTAATTTCAAAAAGTAATCTTTAGCTCAATTATTCGTAACCCTACCTGTGATTTGATTGTCCTTTAACTCCTCGACACTCGGAAAAAATAGTAACTTTTGTTATCGAATTTTCTAGAATTCCCTCGATATCTAGATTCTGAAAAGGAGTGCTGACATATATAAAAAAAATTAAACATCTTAATTTATTTTACTTTTTAATTGCTCAAGTATTGTAATTTTTAATTTATAAAAGACAATTTAAAAAAAAGAATAAAAAAAAAAAGAATTAGCACACTATTAAGATTTTTGATATGTAGAGGAGAATGAATAAAGTATTAATTAATAACTTAAAAATAATTAAAATTTTCTATAAATAAAATAAATTCTTAATATTGCAACTAATTATAGAAACATTCATAAAAGACAATAATGAGTTTAAAAATTAAAAAATGTATATAGTTGAATATTTATATTTTTATGTTCGATTCAAATATTCAATGAGTCTAAAATTAAAATTGGACTTAAATTATGATACTTTTGACAAGGTTAAATGTATTAAAAGTGAGCAAAATATGATTTAAGCTTGAATTATATTATTATACTTTCTTGCTGTACATATTAGAAATAAAGGTATTTTTTAAGAAGGGAGAAATCATATCTACATATATTAATTTTTGAAATCTAAATTTTTTGACATATAAATTTTTTATTTTGATATGTGTATTTATTTTTGACACATAGAGTTCAAGCTTATGTGTAATTTTATAGTCTTTTTATTAATTTATTGATTCATAATTACATTTCTAATTAAATACTGACTCTAATCCTAAAACATAGCATATTTATTATATTTTACTATTATATTAACTAATAAATAATTTTTTAAATCAAATAATGATACTAATTTTATTTTAAGAAATAGCATATTAATTATATTTTTATATTATATTACTAATAAATTAGTCTTGTATTAGATGTAATTCTAAATCTAAAAAATAACATCTTAAATTATATTTTTAATATTGTAGTTAATAATAAATTGATCTTTTAAATATGTAATAAAATTATAATTCTAAAAATTAGTAATATCAATTATATTGATATATTGATTTATATAAAATTAAAATTAATTAAAATTATATATTTTATTAATACACTTTTAAAATTTTTAAAAAATTAAAAAAATTAAAAAATAGTTAATTTACTATTTATTTTTAAAATTTTATAAATTAAATATTAAATATTAAATTTTTTACTAAATTATATCTATTAATTTAATTTTATAATTAAAATAATAATAATAAAATGGATAAACACCCAATTAAGATTTAAAACTAGTCATTTAAGGAAAACGTTGTTAAAAACCTAAAATATGTGCCTGCAGAAGTCACTCTAAGGATGAAGTGCCTATTTAGGGAACTCTAATGGGGACATAGTAATTATCCCTCACTCCACATCTCACTCCATCAAAAGATTTTTCATTTCCCTTCACTTTCCCGAGAAAACCAACTTCTTTAATCCCTTAAAAGAAAAAAAAGAAAAAGAAAGAAAAATTACGGAATGGGGGATCCGCTGGAGAGATTAGGATCGGAGACAGCCATAGAGTCAAGCATGAAGGAGGATCTCTGTATGGAGATCGATCCTCCTTTTAAAGAAAATGCTGCTACGGCTGAGGACTGGCGTAAGGCCCTTAACAAGGTGGTCCCCGCCGTCGTCGTTTTGCGTACAACTGCTTGTCGCGCTTTCGATACTGAGTCTGCTGGTGCTAGCTATGCCACCGGTTTTGTTGTCGATAAACGCCGCGGAATAATTCTTACTAATCGCCACGTCGTCAAGCCTGGTACTCATAATTTGTATTACAAAGAAAATGAATTTTATTTTCTGTTATTTTGGTTAAATTGCTTATAGAATTGGTTTCTAGTTTAACTAACTACACAGATAAATGAATGAGTAAATCAAGTAAGAAAGAATTGAAATAGTGTTTGAATGTTATGTTCTAAACTTGAATATGTGCATTTTGGAGAGGCGTCTTTGTATATAAGATATTGACAGTGTTTTAATGTCAGACTCAAGTTTGGTTAGCAATAAATGGGATTATCATTATGTTTTGTAGCAGTGACAGTTTTATTAATTTTTGTTTCCTAGGACCTGTAGTTGCTGAGGCAATGTTTCTAAATCGTGAAGAAATTCCTATCTATCCTATATACCGAGATCCTGTAAGCATTCACTTCCTTTTATTATTGTTGTTGTTGTTCTCACTGTTGACTACCTTTGCACAATGTTTGTCCTGGAATGAATTAATGCCTTTTTTTTTTCTCATAGGTTCATGATTTTGGCTTCTTTTGTTATGACCCTAGTGCAATTCAGTTTCTGAATTACGAGGAGATTCCTCTAGCCCCTGAGGCTGCTTGTGTTGGGCTCGAGATCAGGGTTGTTGGTAATGATAGTGGTGAGAAGGTATTTTGCTTACATGAAGTTCTTTTTCTATTAGTGCAAAGGATTGTATTTATGTGTTAGTTTTCTTCCGTTATCTTGTTCATCTCCTTTTCAAACTTTCCTTATTTACGGGGATAAGAATCTCTATGATCATCTTTCTTGGGTGATGCCAAACCTAGAAAAGAGGTGGTAAATAAAGATATTCCTTAGTGAGCCTATTGATCTATGCCACCTAGGCAAATCATTAATCCCATGAAAATTCTACCCATTTTATACATTTCTTGTGATGACCTGTCCTGTCTCATTTGATGTTGAATTTATGTTTCTCTATGCCCTAGTGATTCAATTTTATCGTAATTCAGCTTGCTATTTATGGATTTCTTTCTCCAGTCAATTTTCTTTTATCCATTTGATTATGAATTTGCAGGTTTCCATCTTGGCTGGTACTCTTGCTCGTTTGGATAGAGATGCACCTCATTACAAAAAGTATGTGTTACATTTATTAATGTTGTCAATGTTCCTCTCCTTGTTGTAAAGTCTGATTGAAATATGAAACTGAATGAAATAGTTGTAAACTTTTAACATTAACAATAATAACTGCGTGCATGGCATTATTAGTTGCTACATTCTCGCTCTTTTTCCACTTTTGGACTGTCAAGTGGTCATTCATATTGGAATCTTCATATAATTCTTAAGGTAAACATGTGGTTACTAGGAGGTTCATGAGTTGTTCGGTAATGGTTGATTTGAAATGATAGGGGATGACTTTTATGAAGTATTGGTGAATCGCAAAGGTATATTTTGACCATAGGAATTGTGCTTACTCTATTTTGGATAAAAATGAGTGGATAGCTTAAATTTTCTTTTCCTATCATTTTATGTATCACAAAATACATTGGAGCATGACAATCTTGAGTTAAATAGAACAAAAACAGAGTGTATGCATTGAGTTTTGAGGAGCTGAATGGGCAAAGTTGGTTAGTTTGGATGGTGTGGCGGTCTAAAGCTCTTTTTTCACAGTCCTAGGCTTTATTATATAATTGAACAGTGGTACCCAAAGGAGTGGAGTAAAGCATGATGCATAAGATGGAGAAATATGAAAGGAGTCTTGCATGTCTTAAAATATAAAGTATGTTGAAGGGGAAGTTTTGGAGGACAAAATGTTGACAAGCTATGTTGGTTCAATTGTTGGGTGGTGAAGAAACATGTACATAAGATTAGTGTGGTAAAGATTAAGATACTAAGTCGGATATGTGGAAGTAGAAGGGAGGAATGGATAAGGATGAGTGCTTTATAGGAAGATGGAAGTGTCACCCATTGAAGAAGAGTTGAAAGGAGGATGATTGATATGGTTTTGGTATGTCCATCATAAACTAATAATTGCTCTGGTACAAAAGTTGCAGGAGAGAGGCAAATGAGGGGCATAGTTACGATGACGTGTGGAAAGTGGCAAAAAGGGACTTATGGACTCAGACCTTTCAGTAGATTGACCCTAAACCAAGTGGAATAGAAGAAGATGATCCATATATAGTCAACCCTGGTTAGATTGTAATTAAGGCTAATTGTGTTAAATTCAGTTGATAATAATTTAATCTCTAGAGAGAAGGGATAGATGATAATGGGGTTTTTGGAACTTGTATTGTAACCGATAAGCGCATGCTCATGTCTAATTTATTGTTGTACCTTTGCATTGTAGTTGTCCATATTATTTTATAGCAGTACCCGGCTGATAAAACATAAAGATCAAATATATACAGAAGAAGATGATCCATATACAGTCAACCCTGGTTAGATTTTAATTAAGGTTAACTGTGTTAAGTTCAGTTGATAATAATTTGATCTCTAGAGAGAAGGGATAGATGATAAGGGGGTTTTTGGAATTTGTATTGTAACAGATAAGCTCATGCTCATGTCTAATTTATTGTTTTACCTTTGGTTTGTAGTTGTGTCCATATTATTTTATAGCACTGCCCGGCTGATAAAACATAAAGATCAAATATTTATAGGTTCAGTTTTGTTGATTTAATATTAGAACTCTGCTAACCATGAAATTTATTTGGTGTAGAGATGGGTATAACGACTTCAACACATTCTACATGCAAGTAAGTAGCTCAACTGTTGTTCTATGAATTGCAGATAGATAATTTTCAAGTACTTCAATAAGTAGGTTATCCACAATTTGCATAAAGCAATGTGGGACTTAACTTTCTCATCAATGGACATCCTATTGATGTTAGGAATGAGCTCCATTAACTGTTTGTTTTTATGGAATTTTCATTCTTTGTATTTCTTCAAGTCCTTGGCGGATCATGAATGTTAATATGTTCTGCGGTTTTAGTCTTTTTGGCATTTTTATAAGTCTTTTTTAAATGCTTGGTAGTGTTAGAGTTTGTAAGCTTGTCGATTACTTTTTCTGTTACATAAATTGGCATGTGTATAGATTTTAAATCTATGTTAGACTGGTTTAAGATGCTGCACCAAGTGTTGCAGCTGCACTAATCTTGTTGAATGTATTTTTGTTGAGAACACTTATCTTGATTTTTTCCGTTGATCAAATTATGTACTCCAGGTTGTTGATTACTAGCATATTAATCAGGCACCTTGCATCTTGAAACTACATTTTTTACTTGTATTTCGTTTCTCTTTTAGGCTGCATCTGGGACTAAGGGTGGGTCGAGTGGCTCCCCAGTGATTGATTGGCAAGGCAGAGCAGTAGCCTTGAATGCTGGCAGCAAGTCCTCAAGTGCTTCTGCCTTTTTCTTACCTTTAGAACGAGTGAGTGCTTTGATTCTTTATTATTTGGGCTGATTTACCTTACTTTTTGTTTTCTAATGCTTTTACATTAAATTAATTAATGTAATCCATGTATTGAGGTGTCTAATGTTGTTAATATTAGTGGTAAAAACATACAGAAAATAGTAGAAGAACAAAAAGTCGTAGTCGCTTGTAGCAAAAGAAATAGTAAAAACTATTTCTGCTAAAAGTAGGAGAAATATAAAGAGAGAGGAAGAAAGCAGAGAGAGGTGGAAAGTGCTACGTGGTGAGAGGAGTGGAACCTGGATCAGTGGAATTGAGAATGACCATCCTTAGTTCTTCCTTGGCTGAAAGCAACATTCTGGTGGTGTATGAAATCATGAACTTATAACAACTTTACAATGGTTTGATCTAAGAATTCACATATGCTGGCACCCTTTTAACCTCTAAAATTTCAAGTATAGGTATTGTTGTGTGCCTCAAGCCTGCATAAGTAAATATGCCTTCGCGAATGACGGAAAACACTTTTGGCCCTAGGTTGCAGCTTCACACTGGTAGGCATGTAAGTTGCTATTTAATTTATAGTTTATCTTTAGGATATGGAGTGTTAAGAGTAGGGTTCTCACATTCACTAGCCAAGTTATGGTATGGACATAAAAAATGTGCTGCATCTTTGTCTCGTATCTAGAGACTTGAGTTGCTACAATATGGCTAGGCATCTTTGTCTGATTTTTGTTGGGCCTGTTTATCTTTCCTCAATATAAATCCATTTATCTCAGTTTTAGTCGTGGTGCTTCTCTTCATTGTGAAGAGAGGGTTGAGTTGCAAATGGAGTTTGTCTAGCTTCATTATTTTCCTTTCAACTTCAATTTGTTTTGGGTTAGTTTGACTTTCAGGAACCACTGTTTGAATTATCTATGTTAGTGGTAATAGACATTAGGTTCATGGAGAACCTAAATACACCTTCTGATACACTAACCTCTTAAAGTCATAACAAAAGTTTTATCCCGTGGAATGCAGAGTAGAAATTGTAGAAAAACTGTAAATTCAGCAAAGGGATATCATATGTTAAAAACACTTAAATGAATTTGCCTTAGACATGATTGGACTTCTACTTATTGGTCCCTTCTAAAAACTTCAACTTTAGCTAACCGTTATAGGCATGGAATTACCGTCTGATTTGTTTGCAGGTTGTTAGGGCACTTAGATTTCTTCAGAAGGGAAGAGATTCTTATACAAATAAATGGGAAGCAGTTCGAATACCTCGTGGTACGCTTCAGGTTTGTTTGGTGATGTTGTCCTTGAATTTTGGTAAACTGTATGTTGCCTTTTTTATTTTCAATGTGTAATATATGTTACCTTTAATATTTTCAATAGATAATGTTGATTGTGCTAAATAAAAGGTTGAACATGTGGATGTTAATCGTTTATCGCATATTTGTTTCATGGTAAATGATTTTGTAGCTGTGATCTAACACTTGCAATTTGCTGAAAGACCAACACATTTTCTCACCTCCCTGTTTTAAGTGGATTACGTCTTAACACTAATGAATTATTGAACTTCTTTTTGTTAAACGTGCTATAATGAATTTGTGTCTTCTATTTTAACTGGCTCATTCATTATTATTGCACACAAGTATTGGACCAATATCTGCACTTTCTTTTTCCAAGCATGCATCTTATTTCTTCTTAGGGTCATTTGGACCTTAGCCATTTCATCGCATAAGCTATGGATCCTGAGAAAGAGAATGGTCTCCTTTTAAATACTGGGAGAGGAATAGCAGGACAACATGTAACATGCTTGGTAACAGTTGACAAAAAGGCTTTGCCTGATAAATTGGCTCTAGCTTGTGGTTGTGGGCATCAAGAACTGTTAGATGCAAAAAATGTATGTTTGTGTTTGGTGGGTCAGGACTCCATCTTCATATATTTAGCCTACCGCTTAAGTTAGCCGTCAGGTAAAGAGGTCCATATGCTGCATGAAGATTGATGTTACGGTCCTGCATTTGGGATTGGGTTATGGGCCTACGATTCACCATGGGATCAAAAGCGGGTGAAGAGTGTTTTCTGGAGTGTCTACCTTTACGACCTATATTGAATTACAGTTAAGGGCTCAATGGAGAGAACCGTACAATCTCTGAACTTTAGGAGTTCACAACCTTGAAGAAATTTCTGCCCCTTTATTTCATAAGAAAATAACATTTAAATAGTACAAGAGAGGGTAGGCTAGCCCCCATTCCTTGAATCCTACTTGCCATAATTAAAGAAAAATAAATAAGGAAACCTAATTAAGGAAGATTTTAAGAATCAGCTATAATATTTAAATCGATCCACCAGCCAAAAATAAGGAAAGATAGTTTAGGAAATTTCCCTTCTCTTCCCATGTGAGAATCTCTTGTAAACTAAGACTGGTTTTGGGGGTGTAGGGGCTGCATTTCCAGCTATAACAATTGAGGCGATATGAGACTTATCGATTGAGGAGATACCAGAGTTTTCTAAATGGATACTTGACTGATATAAGATACTTAACATGCCAGATTGAACTTTCAGGAAATTGTGCATTCAGGCACTATTTGTGGAATATGAGAGTTGCTTGTTGAAAGAATTACTACATTCAAAAGTGATGCAGATATTTGATTCAGCAGCAGTGGTAAAAGTATTGCTTGAATATCAAGGCACTCAAGCATATGAAGCTTTGTTAAATCCTGTTAATATTTGAGAATAGTATTCTGCAGACTCTATTTTTATTTTTACTCCTTCAGTTGTTATTTTGACTTTTTTTTTAGGGAATAATCTACTAAGGACCTGTAAGTTATGTAAATCCAATTCCTCAATGGACTGATACTGCAAATGAAGACAAATAATGCTTATGAGTAATTTGGCTTCATGATCTTGTGTCCCTGTGTATTATATAGGAACTGCATTTATGGCTCTTTAATAGTCGCAATCAGGTCTCTTTTATTTTTCCCCTTTTCTTGGCTTAAGAAAAAGCCCACTTTCCACATTAGCTCAAGCAAATCAATGAAGGGGGAGTCAAATTGGTGGGCAACTGCACAGACAAACACATTTCTGCATGTGTGCATATACAGTATTGCTTGCCAGACACTTCTCATGTGAAATCATTTTGTAATAATCAATGGTGATTTTACTTGATGCTGTTTGTTGTTTGTGGACAATGCTGGAGGAATATTATTGCATAATTTGGCTTTTTCTTTCCTTTTTTTTGGTGCTGTAGGTGACATTTCTTCATAAAGGATTTGATGAGACACGCCGACTTGGTCTACAAAGTGACACTGAGCAGGTATCCAGTTTTTAAAAGTCATAATTTTTATTTTTTTTAATTTTTTTTATTGCTGTAGTGTTTAAAACTTATTACCAACAGGATAGGCTCCTCAATATCTGATTGTGCTTTTGATTGGTTTAGTTGGTACGGCTTGCATCTCCGCCTACAGAAACTGGAATGCTTGTGGTTGACTCTGTGGTGAGCTCATGTGTTCTTATAAGTTTGAAATAGTTTGAGCAGAAGAATAAAATGAAAGTGTAAACTATGTGCTCTGACATGTTTCAGGTGCCAGGTGGCCCAGCTCATACAAAGTTAGAACCAGGTGATGTGCTTGTCCGTGTGAATGGAGAAGTAAGTTTGAATTAATTCACTTTAAAGCAATTATGCACTTGTAGATTGACTTAACAGTATTCCAATTACTAGCCTGTTTTATAAATTATTTTATCATGATCATAAAACTAATGTACTAAGTAAAGATTTCCCTCTTTCTCCTCCTCTGTTTTTCTTGTGTGCCTCTTAGGCTTTCATGAATGTTTAATTATTTGCATGCTGTGCCTTATTTTATAATTTATTTGAATTGCATTGCAGGTAACTACACAATTTCTGAAACTGGAGAGTTTACTTGATGACAGTGTTGACCAGAAGATTGAGTTGCAGATTGAAAGGGGTGGCACGTCCCTGACTGTTAACTTAGTGGTAAGACTTGTTCTCATTTTTCAGCTATTCATCTTTTATGTTTCTGTTTATCTATTGATGCCGAGTTTACTAATGTTTGTTGCTTTTTCTTTATTTAGAGGAAAAATGTTTAAGTAGGTATCCTGGTTCTTCATTTCATTTGGAATCTATTGACCATAAATTCTTTCTGATCCTTGTCTAGCAGCACGATAAAAGATCTGCAGAAAATTATGGATTAAGCAAGTTGCAAGCAATAAATTCATTCCTAGGTTTCAGGATGTGTCATATTTAATTATCAGACCCTGTATGTGGCTAGCTGTGCATCTGTAAACATTGTTGCAATATCTATTTTGGGAAAATAACTAAAGAGCACTATGCTAATCAATTGCTAATCATCACGGCTAGCATAGCTGAACAAAGGAGTGAGTGCTATACACTCTCCATGCTATACACTGTCCATGTTATATGAATGAATGAAACTACTATTGCTATTGATTACTTTTGAGTATAGTAGTACATCTCTTTCAGCATTTGTTGGATTAGAAATTTAGGTGTCCACAGAAACTTTTAAAAGGTTCCTGAGTGGACTTTTACGAGAAGGGAACAGATTAGGCTAATTTCATTAGAAGAAGGACCATTTTTAGATGGAGGTTGGGCAATGAAGTGCATTCTTGCACCATAACTTGATATAAATAGGCTTCTTTCGGAGTTAGTGGTTGGATGGACATGGATTTACTACTCATTGTTTGCCTGCTTTACCTCTATGCTCATATTCGTTCAAAGTTCATCACACATGAATTTCTGAAAGGAGGCTATTGATATCACAGTTGTTTCTTCAAGACTCCCCATGTTTGCATAACTTTGTGCAAAAAAAAGAAAATCGTTTATCTATATGCCTTCTTTTAGAGTGTATGTTTCTTGCATGGCAGTAGTCCTTGGCTTGAATTTTTGCTATGCTGCTTTCATTCTTAAGGTATGATATTTTGTCTTCCTTTATTCACATTTTAACCTATTTATGCTTCAGGTTCAGGATTTACACTCAATAACTCCTGACTATTTCTTAGAAGTAAGCGGTGCAGTGATACACCCTCTGTCTTACCAACAGGTACCTCAGATTTTGTAGCCTTTCTTCATAATAAGGTGATAACGATTTTTAGATCACGTAATGTTTAAAAAGATTGTCCACTTCACTCAAATTGTTATGGTAGACTATGATTGTGTGGTTTATGCCTAGCTTGCTATTGACAGGTTGAGGAACTGATTATTATGTAACCAAGGTCATGTGATGCATACCTGTCTTGCATGTTTTTGAAAGTATATCATATAAATATTCTATACTAGAAATTTAAATTTCTATTGAAAACCTCAGTTTGCTCCTTTTGCATATTTTTAAGTAATGTCTTCCTAGGCTACACTGTTATTTCATGGAGCCCTGTTTTTCTCTAACGATATTTTTCCCTCGACTATTTGACACATTATTTCCCCAAATGTATCTCGAGTGTAGCGTCAAAATTTTGGTTTGATTTTTGTCATTTAGACTATATTTATCATATGCTAGCTTACATGTCAACATCTTGAAACTTTCACTTTTTGTTTAACAGGCTAGAAATTTCCGTTTCCAGTGCGGTCTGGTGTACGTGTCAGAACCTGGGTAGGTTTATTTTCTGAAATATTTTTAATTGATTGTGCTATTTACTGCATTTGTATAGTGTACATTTTCTTCAGCATTTTAAGTTGTGATTGTGTTCAATATACATTTTGAGCTGGGAAAGACTTTCACAATGATCTGATATCTGCAAGCAAGCTCATTGCTGCCATTTTTGATGAATGATATACTGAAAATAAAAATTCTGATATAATGTCTTAATAGTCGTTAACCTTCTATTAGTTGGCTTGCATCCAACTTATTGTATCTAATAAGTATAAATGGATTATTGAGGTGAAGTAGCAATGAATAGCATCCAATACCCTCACAGAAAGCTTTACCTAACAGAATGGAGAGAATTGGTCATCATTTTGTTGAGTGCCATAGTTTTGAATATTTGAATCTTTCAATTGACTTCTGTTTAGTTGGTTACTTTAACATGAATATCAGGTCCATACTGAATTAAATCGTTTTATGTACCTGTTGCAGATATATGCTATTTAGAGCTGGAGTTCCTCGCCATGCAATCATCAAGAAGTTTGCTGGTGAAGAGATATCACGTGTTGATGAACTAATCTCTGTTATATCTAAGTTGTCGAGGGGTGCTAGGGTTCCATTGGAATATTTAAGCTACATGGATCGTCATCGAAGGAAGGTATATGGTGACTAACTATGGCAACATTTTCCACCAAATGATTTATTTATGTACAAGCTACCAGTAGGCTTTAGTGAATTGCCTTGCATCCACGTGATAAAACCCTGTTAATTTGAGTTCAATGATTTTTATTGATATTTCTTCTCCCTGCCCCAATAGCAGTAAGTAAAAATTATTGGCTCCTGACCTTTTGTGTTTAGCCAATATGTAGATTGTAGCCCATATGCGACAGAGTTATATTTGAAACTGGGTTTTGGGCTATTGAGCTATGACCCTGCCCCAAGAATAATATCCTTGCCCGCGCTATTCTCTATTTAGGATGAGAGTATGTTGAATTAGTTTGGTTGAAGTCTCTTATCTCCTATGATGCTTGCAGTCTGTCCTGGTTACGGTTGATCGCCATGAATGGTATGCCCCTCCACAGATATACACTCGTGATGACAGCTCTGGTTTATGGACAGCAAAACCTGCTATTCAACCTGAATTTCTGCTGCAATCAACTCAGATTAATGAAATTGGACAAGGCTTAACTAGCCAAACTGTTTCATTGAGTGGGGAGGCAACTCATACAGAACATGTAAATCAAGGCGACCAACCCGAATTGACTGATGGTGTTATCAGTATGGAAACCAGTTATGAACAATCTTCTGGGGAGCCAAATTTTCAGGATGAATCTGATGTTGGAACAAAGAAACGAAGGGTATCAGATTTGGCTTCCAATGATATTGCTGTTTCTGACCGTTCCTTGCTGCATGAAAGTGGAGGAGTAAAGTTGGAGGATCGAAGTTCTGTGGAAAATGATGTTTTTAGAGATTATCAAGGTGCAACAGCAGCAACAGCTAATGCTTCATTTGCAGAAAGTGTGATAGAGCCCACTCTTGTAATGTTTGAGGTAAAATCTGATAAGTGATTTGTTTAATGTTATAGTTGTTTTCAGTCTTTTTTCCACTTTTATTGTCCTGGTTTCTTCTGATAAGATTTCCTGTTTTTTCCTTTACTATTTTAATAGCCCATTTTTTATTTTCATCACAATATATTACGCTCTTTATTTTCTAACTTAGCACTTAATTCAGTCCTGAAGCTTGAGCCTTCAGAAATATGTGTCTACCACTTTTCAGAGAGTTTGCCATATTTTGACAAGCTTAAGAAAAGTTTATGTTACTCTCTCTGTTTTTTTTTCCTATTTTGTTTTCTTTTATGTCTACAACTTTTCTCTGCTCCTTCGATGTTTTTTCAGCATGAAAATAAATGTATAGTTAATGACAACAACTCTGATGTTGTGGGGCTGTGATTCTCTTTAGTTCATGTTTCTTCAGATGTTCAATGAGAAGTCTGAATGCAATTATTTATTTCATATAATAGCCACCTGTATGGACAAAGGCAAGGCTTCACTAGAGCTCGTACTTTCTTTATTTGCGATGTTGCATATTGAACCTTATATTTTATTTCTCAATAGTTAGGTATCCTTGTTGCTTTATTGTTCATTTCTGATGAATTAATAGAAGTGATTTTTTGCTGTAGTTTCCTCGTCCCATGTTCTTGCCTACGAAAGCTTATTCTTACATTTCAAAAAATGGTTTTATGAAGCATACAGTTGTTCCTTGTACTTGCAGGTTCATGTTCCACCAACAATTATGCTTGATGGCGTCCATTCGCAGCATTTTTTTGGGACTGGTGTTATTGTTTATCATTCTCAAGATATGGGATTGGTTGCGGTAGATAGGAATACAGTTGCAATTTCTGCATCAGATGTTATGCTGTCCTTTGCTGCTTTTCCTATTGAAATTCCTGGCGAGGTAGATTCTTAAAAGTGAATACTACTGAAAGAAATTGCATAATGTTGTATTTAATGCCTACTTCTTATTCCAGGTGATATTTCTTCATCCTGTTCACAATTATGCTCTTGTTGCTTATAACCCCTTGGCCCTTGGAGCTGTTGGTGCCTCAATGGTTCGTGCTGCTGAATTGCTTCCTGGTAAGGTCGGCTTTGTACAATTGTAGCATTAATTCTTTTCCCTAAATTATTGCGAGTGTATATAACTTGGTTGTAGTTATTGTGTTTTTGTTTGGACACAAATTTTTATCTCCATTTAATCAGGACTTTCTTCTGAGTCGATTAATGACATGGAAATTTGTCCCATTGTGAATTTTTCTTTTCCCTTTTGAGGGAGCCTTACTGCTGCACCTTCTATGCATTCTCTTCTCAAGTACACTGATTTCTTTTATGTGCAAAATGCTTCTTTTTTTTTTTTTTTAATACTGATCAGTTTATGATTCTGAATAGAGCCGGCATTACGTCGTGGGGATTCAGTCTATCTTGTTGGCTTAAGTAGAAGCCTGCAAGCAACATCTAGGAAATCCATAGTAACCAACCCATGTGCTGCTTTGAATATTGGCTCAGCTGATTGTCCACGTTATAGAGCAACAAATATGGAAGTCATTGAACTTGATACTGGTAAGGATTACATATTACTTGGCTAAAAAATTCACATGCAATAGTGCGTTTTGAAGTTGTATTTTATACTATCTTCCAGATTTTGGTAGTACATTTTCGGGTGTGCTTACCGATGAGCATGGACGAGTCCAAGCTATATGGGGAAGCTTTTCAACTCAGGTATTCTAGCTGATAGAAGTTGATTCCTATTATGTGCTTTGTATTGTGTCATATTTTGATGCTTTGTTCTTGATTCTAGTTGAAATATGGTTGCAATACCTCAGAAGATCATCAATTCGTGAGAGGCATCCCTATTTACTCGATCAGCCAAATTCTTGAGAAAATTATACATGGTGCAAATGGGCCACCTCTTCTCATTAATGGTGTCAGAAAGCCAATGCCACTTGTCAGGACTTTGGAGGTTGAGCTTTACCCTACTCTACTTTCAAAGGCACGAAGCTTTGGTTTGAGTGATCACTGGGTCCAAGTACGTCTTCTTTTGGGATTTTCTTTTCTTTTTTTGCTCTCATCTGCATTTAACTTGCTCTCAAATTGCATGTGAAATGTGAATATCTGTTACCTTCGAATTGCTCTAGAAAATGTAATTAAAATTCTTTTATTTCTCTTCTTTTTTTCTTGATGAATATGCATTATTGGAAATGATAATTGGTTTTGCTATCATGGTTTTGAGTTTTGTAAGATACGGAATTCTAGGTGGTTGTAGCTGAAATGTTCAAGTTAAAATAGTCATGTTCAATGTGTAGGATGCATAGAGTGATGGAATTTATTAGTCTTTGTAGTTGGTTAAGTACCATTTTTTAGTTCTTTTATGCTTCTAGTTTGCACTAAAGCTTGAGTCTGCTAGTTTGTGTGCATGCACGGCTGATTTTTATGTTTCAATGTTGATGGATTATATATGTCACTTGTAAATTTGCAGCAGCTGGTTTTTTTTCCCTGTTAGCTCTAGATGCTATTATGGTCACCTAAAAGGTTGCTATTCAACTATTTATTGATGACTTCTACGTGGTTGTCGTGGTTGTTGAGCCGGTTAACTATTCTTGGAACTTCATTTGCATATTCACTAGAAAAGTAGGTTGTCTCATTTTTGTTTTGATGACTAATGGTCAGTATATCTTGTAGGCTCTTGTCAAGAAAGATCCAGTTAGACGACAAGTTTTACGTGTTAAAGTTTGTTTGGCTGGATCAAAAGCTGAAAATCTGTTAGAACAAGGGGACATGGTTTTGGCAGTCAACAAAGAGCCAGTCACTTGCTTCCATGACATAGAATGTGCTTGCCAGGCTTTAGACAAGAGTGGTGAAAATGATGGGAAACTCAACATGACAATCTTTCGACAGGTAATGGGCATGCCCTTTGTAGTATTCTGCATCTTGCTCTTATTTGCCAGCTGAATGAACATTTTATTTTAATCTTGCTTATAAGGGTATATGATGTGACCATTTTCTTTATGGCTTTTAGGGACGTGAGATTGATCTTCTTGTGGGAACAGATGTTAGAGAAGGGAATGGTACAACGCGTGTAATAAATTGGTGTGGTTGCATTGTGCAAGATCCTCATCCGGCAGTGCGTGCTCTTGGATTTCTTCCTGAAGAAGGTCATGGCGTGTATGTGGCTAGGTAAGAGTTTTGCTTCTGCTGCAAATAGGTCTGGCTTCCTTTGATGTGAAATGGCAATTAGAGAGCAATAGAATTTGGCATTACATGGTGGGAGGATAAGCATGATTCAGGGACCAGAGATTGGAAAATCTTTGGAATCGAACCGAACTTTGGGGATCTTCGATACCCAATCTTCAGTAACATAACGATCTCTTTTGCTAACTGTTCTGATTTTTTGGAACAATTCCGTACGGAATTGGACAAGGGAACTTGGACATTTTTTTATAATTTTGTTTAAACTAAAAAATTATATTTTTGAGCTTAAAAGACCATTTTCAAACTTGAGAATCTATAAGAAGACTTAAATTGTACACAATAGAAGTAAAAAATTAGTAGAATTACATATTACATGCTTGTTTTCAACAATTATATAGTAGAGTGATGTGTTACGTGCTTACTCTAATAGATGTGAATAACGTGAAACTAAAATGTACACTTAGGATTTGTAATTTTAGATTTATTATTTTTGGGCCAATGAACTTAATAGTTTTACTAGACTAAAATCACTTGATTTATTGGATTTTGCTTACATTGGGGTTATAAGTTTAGGCTTTCTTCGTTAGACTTGGACTTATTTATTATAAATAACCGGTTGTAGTTTGGCTCTTCGATTCGGTAAAATACGGGAAGATTTTGGTATGGATAACTAATAGGATCCAAAACCGTACTATTTCTTTTTGGATACAGTTTGATTCAGAGAAAGTCAAATGGTTAATGGATTTTCTTGGTTCAGATTTCCAGTGCGGTTCGGGATCTTCGAGTCTCATGCTCAGCCCTAGGTGGGATGAAGGCACTCTGCTGTTGTCTATTTAGGATCTCTAATGATTTATGACATGCCAACTGATCCCTTCTAGGCTAGGTTTAGCAAAGTTGCTCTTGGTTCCATAGTTAGATGTGTATGAAAGATTCAGCTAATTAAACTTGCTGGCTGGTGAAGTTGTATTTTGACAAATAATATGTTGAAGGACACTGCAGGACAAAGAATGCCCTCGCATGGGTTGTATGGACAGGAAGCACTAGAAAGAGTGCAAAGTTAAATTGAAAGAAAATGATCATTTAACTGAAGGACAGCGCCGATGAGGAGGCATTATGAGTATGCTTTTTTTCAAGCATCTTTTAGTGATTGCTCAGTCCTCTTGAAAGCCTTGATACCTGTCCCAATGGATATGCTAGATGATGAGTTTAAGACTGGTATACTCAAGTACAGGCCAGTGACAGCTGTTTGCTACTCATAATCTATGTTCACTCCCTCTTGTTTTTTCTTAGGAATGTTATATGTACCGTTATTTAGTGACATGTCATTAGTCATGCCTGGAAATTTCAGCTTATCAGATACTTACAGAACAACTTGTTTGTTTTAATAGGTGGTGTCATGGAAGTCCTGTACACAGATATGGCTTGTACGCTCTTCAATGGATAGTTGAAATTAATGGGAAGCCAGTGCCTGATTTAGACGCCTTCATTAATGTGACAAAGGTATGTACTTTCTCCTTAGAAGTAACAGTAATTATGCTGGGAATTAATATCTTAAATATATGTTGGAGCAGGAGCTGTTTGCCTCCCTTTTCTTCTTCATATTTGTTAATTTAGTTATTTGGTGCCATTTACATAGTTGTGGTGTTGATGCTGCTATGATTTATCAGGAATTAGGGCATGGGGAATTTGTGCGCGTAAGGACTGTCCACCTAAATGGGAAACCTCGAGTATTGACATTGAAGCAGGATCTGCATTATTGGCCTACATGGGAGCTGAGATTTGATCCCGGCACTGCAATGTGGAGTAGAGAAACAATCAAAGCATTAGACTGCAATTCTATCTGAATAAAGGATTTTGGTCAACTTGCACAGTATTACTGTAGGAAGAACAAGCAGAGTTGAACAGGTATGCCAAGTTACATGAGTTGGGTTTAGCTAGATGTTCAACTTGGTGTCAGGTTTATAGTTTCACTGTATTTTACTAATTGTTGTATCAAAATTGTCACAGTAAAATAAATAAACTACATACTGACGAATAATTCAGCAACAGGGAAAAAAGAAATTGAAAATTTTCATTTATTTAGCCCGTTTTAGTTTTATCTAAGTGGTGGTGATGGAGTGCTCCCAATTTTCTCTGTTTAGTGTCAATATTTCCTCTGAATCTTTATAGTTTTATGTATTAATTCGTCATGGAAGATGATATGGGGCAAATGTGAATTCAACCTCTCGTTGGATATTTTCCTCTAAAAAGATTACAAAAGCCTTGAAAATCCTTTTGTTTATTCATTTTCTGCCATCAGAAAAGGCTTATGATGTTATATGATGTTGAAGCTTTCAGTATCTTTTAGTTGCATCAGTTAGGTCGATGCGGATTTCCATTCATTCTTCATGATCAGTTTGTCGTCCTGTTAACCGACATAAAGATTATTTTGTTCATTAAGAGGCATGTTAACTTAAGAACTATGGCTTAGGAGTACTGGACATGTAACCCTAGATTATTGGGGGTCCCTCTGTGGTTGGGGGGGGGGGGGGGGGGGGGAGATTTTCCTTCACATGTGTTCTTCTGCTGTCTTGCTAACTATGGATTCTTTCATCCTTTTTTTCTTTTTCCATTTTTTGAACTGAGTTTGGGTAAATCTGTGTACTTTGCATTGCTATTTATTTAAATTGGTTATGATAGTGATTTCGGACTTTTATATGCGTTATAAATTTATGACTGACAATTCGATGTATTTTTCTAACCTATATGCATCTGTGAGGATCATTTGATTGTTATAACCATAGTTGTATGATTTTGCTCTATTATGATGTATTTTGTTCTGAACTAAAATCTCAGCAGTATTTCAGCTGAAATCTCTCATTCTGTTGGAATAGAAGTCATTTCAGCTGAAATATGTCATTATTTTATTTGTTTCTATTTAAGAAATTTGGTATGCCGGAATAGATAGGTATTGAAATATATCATTTCAATAAAAAACCTGAACCCAAAGAAACGATCTTGATAACTCTGATTATAACTGTTCAACATTATTTATATCTTTCTTACTAAAGATATGATTAGTATATGATAGTTATTAGTATAAGAGGGATGAAGAATCTTTTAAGTGGAACGCTATGGATTTCACATTTTTTGTTTATTTATTAATTACTCCATGAGAAATTAATCTCACCGGAGGTGGAGTTACCTCTAAGAGCGAGAGCCCCTTGCTAATCGAGCGAAGCCTGAACTGATTGTTATTTGTATCTTTGCTATAATATAAGAAGTGTTTTCTTAGGGTTTTGTTATGATATGAACAATAACAGTGTCCAATATGGAAATTTCTACTTTTTTGAGGGGAATCAGTATGCACTCTGCAAAAGCAGTTAAGATAATCCAAATATATATTGTGGATACAGAAAATTTAGAGCTTTATCCAAGTATGTGAAAACCACTTTTTCTCATTGAACCAACAAGTTTGATAGTGCTGGTCCACCATGCAAACTACCAGAATCTCTCAATGTGGAGATATTTTTGTGTATTTCTTGTCTCTTATAGAATGGTGTTGAATCCATGTTTCTCATGTGAATATATATGTATGTTTATGGATTGAACTAATCTCAATTGGTTCTGTGTGAAAAACTTTTGGCATTTGAAAGGATGTGAAATCAACGGCCAAATATTCTTCTGGTAACCATTAACCTGCTAAATTGGAAACATTTCATGTGTGTTTGAGTTCTTCATAGCCAAATTAATTTGAATAACTGTCTTAAATATGAGTTTAATTTCTCCAAAAAAAGCTAGAATAATTTCTTTTCTTAAGTGATTGAAAAGCTAAGGATGAGCTGGCTTGTATCCTAACTTATGATGGATAGAGAGGTCTTTCGTTCATCATTCACCAATCTTGGTGAGAGTTTACTTAGTATTTGGCTTTGATATATTTAAAATCATGTGTGATTTGATAGTTGTATAAAACTAAAAATGATAACGGTTAGGATGTTCGCGTAAGCGGTATTCATTCAAGTTTAATTCATTTAAAATATAATTATCTTGATTCTGTTTTAATTCTGTTTAAGAATTTAGTTTCACTCTATGTACCTTTTTCAAATCCCATTATTATCTATATATTATTCAAATCTATCCAAATTTGATTATATTTTATACTGATAAATATAACTATTAGTGAGATAATGGGTATCCTACTTTCTAATAATCTGTCTATATAAATAAAATAAGTTCACACATAGTAAGCTCATTTATTATTTGAATATTAACGAAATCAGAAGATAAAAATTAAATTAACAAAAGTAACCTATTAATATTGAGATAAAATACTAATTAGACAAATGAAAATATTAATAAATTTTATAGCAGTCAAAACAAAAATTGTAAGCAAAAGTTAAATATTTATATTAAATGAGCATTCATTGCCTGTGAATATAAAACTCAAACACAAATTAAAATGTTGGATATCAAAAATTAATTTTGAAGCGGCTCAAATCTGATTATATACTCTTAAAAAATCCGTTCAAAAAATCGAGTATCTTAAAACACCTTAACTATTTTCTTTGATCTTCTAGTTCATGCATAATTCTTTTCACCGACTAAGTTGGACAGGACAGTTGGAAAATTAAAAGAAAAAACAGCAAAATGAAATATTTTTGAATTTGTCATCATGTGTTAGGTGGCATATCTTTGTTTGTAAAGTTAGATAAAATAACAAAGGAATCTAATGATGGACCACCAGAACTTCTATTAAACTGCTTGGAATGGAATGCCCAGATGCTACAATGGCCGCCTCATGCAAATTAAAGATAATCCCTCATATCCCACTGGTTGACAGAAAGCTAAAAGTTGGAGGATAAGAAATTTCTTGAAAAGCATATAGAATTTTTACACCCAAATAATGCAATAATTTTCTAAAAGTGGAAGCTCATTGAAACGTTAATGTCCTAATTTTGTTTTACTTATATTTAGAGTTCTCTATCACCCTAGCATATTTATCATTATTGCTCAATAGTGCAAAGGCTAATTTTTATCTACATCAGTGTATATATGACAATGAATAAAAAATGACACGTATAAGCTGTATAGAAATAACTATTATTTTCCTATAATTTCTCTTCCATTGTCTCAACAGCTTTAACAAAATCTGAACTAAGTAGAGATTTACATGGATGTTTCGAAGCGTCAATGTTAGAAAACTCTTCTAGAGATACTTACCATATTGGAAGTTCCCATTATTTGTAACAATTTGAAAATAACAATGATGTAGCAAAGCAGATTAACTGGAGCTGGTTATGTAGTTGAAAGGAATTATCTTAAACACAAATGTTTCTTTCTTGGCTAATTAAACTAAAATCATGAATTCCCAACATTTCTTCATGCATATGATATCCTGACTATATATATATCTTTTGTAGAGGAACAGTTTCAAATTCTCAAACAAGTTCCCATAAATTTTTCTTGCATATATTAAAATGGAAGATACAAAAGATGTTTGACATTAACTTCCATTACAAGTGATGCACATGCAATAACCAAGAAGCTATACCTGCCAGTTGCCAGCCACATTGCCTGCTAAATAATTAAACATTCCTAAACTCCTGCTCCAACCTGAACAATGGCTTGTTGATTACTTGAAATTATAGTAGAACTGTAACTAAAATGATAATAATGATAATGATACAAAGACCAAGCATGGGACGGTGATGAGTACTCTCCCCTGTGGACGTATTGCTAGTGAATACTCTGGAGGTGGAGGAAACTTGTAAAACCATGGAAAATAAGGCAATATTGGGTTAGGAGGAGGGGGAGCATAATATGGAAATGGTGGTGGAAACCAAACGGGTGGTGGTAGCCATGGCTGTGGCGGCGCTGGTGGCACCAATGGCAGTGGCGGTGAAGGTGGTGGTGGGCATTTAGTAGTGGGAGTGGGAGGTGGTTGACAAGAGTAAGGACAGCCATCATAAAAAGGTGGAGGAGGTGAAGAGTATATTGTAGTTTGGGTGGGGAGCGTAGTAGTAGTTTGTGACATCAATTTGGATGGCGAACTCATCAATAACAATGATATGACCAAAAAGATTGCTTCAAGGAAGCTTTTGGCCATTGGATCATAGAAGATGATGAGCAAAGAGAGAATAAATTAAGTAGAGAAAATGGTATGTGAAAGGATGGAGTGAAGACTCAAGAGCAAATGGGGATGAGGTGTGGTGAGCTATTGAAAGGGTGTCGAGGCTTTGGTCCAAAAAAAAAAAAAAATTGTAAGTAGTGAGCAATTGAATAATTATTGGAATTTCTAAAGCAACATTTAAAATATAAGAATATGTAGACGAGATAGTAAAGATATTTTTTAATTTAATTAATATTTCATTTCAAACTTTAAATATATAGTTACATTAAATCTATTAAAATCCCACACACCAAAAGAATAACATCTAAATACATAGATACATCTTTATAAGATATTATGGCCACTTTGTAATTTGTTTTTGGAGGTAGTGACTATTATCATCTATTGGAATTGGAAAGCACTAGCTAGGTATGGTGTATTTGGCCCACTTGTCATCAACTTTTAGTTAATTTTCTACAAATATTTTTCAATCAATTGCCTTATTTTGTAATTTTGCATCATATTCAATACTAAAAGTAACAAGGAAACATGTTAATGTTGTTTTTTCCTCTACTAACCGGCCATTATCTCTATAATAAATAAACCCCCAATGGTGCACCCTAATAATAGGCCTTAACTTTTCATGCATTTTCCAAATATTTTCATTATTTTATACACAATTTTTTTCATGAATTAAGCATTTAAATATCATCTATCCTGAAGACATAAAAATAGAATGGTATAAATAGCTTCATAGCAAACAAATGATACTTGAAAATTTCTTTATATATATATATATATATATATATATATTTAGAGTGAATTTAAAGTGTATCGGATAGAATTTTTATAGGTGATAAAGTATTACTTCAAAAATTTTAGTGCATTGTATTTTTAAAATTCGAACTCGAAACTTTATTAAGTGAATATATATTTTTACCATTTTATCTGAACGCTCTTAAATTATTTTATTTTTTTTATATTGAAAAGGTGGGCTAAATTCATCGAGTTCCTTGATTGATGATCATGCATATCAATTATAAATAATGATACCCAACACATTAGTATTAGTTTTTCTAAAAATAATATAGTGGACATGGGAAGGGGAAAAGAACAAAAAAAAAAAAGAAAGAAAGAAAGAAAGAGCACAAACAAATTAGAGAAAATGACTAATGTGTCCTCATGTATATATTATTATTTTCTAAAAAACAAAATATATGTGGAGAATCTTCTTTTACAGCCAATGTCTCTAAGGAGATAGGAGAAAGTGACTTATATATTCTACAAAAAGAAGAATTATGTTGAGCAATTGACAACTTTGGATTCATATTCCTTGCCTATCTTTTGATGCATGGTTCATTAATCCAACAACCTCAAATTAAAATCATAAAGCACACATGTATATGTTTTGGCATGGTGTTGCTTAGCTTATATTAACTAAAATAGTTAAAACTAAATTAAAAATTATTTTATTAGAAATTAGAGACCCATAACATATTTTCTTCTGGCTAAGGGCGAAACTTTTCCAACCAACCTTTTATTAATAAATAGAGTCATTTTATAGTGCACCTGAATTTATTATGCACCTAAAGAATTTTAACTATTAGATTAAAACTTTTTAATTGTGGCCATTAGATTAAGCAATAACCTACCTGATAATCCGGTAATATTTTGAAATGATTTTTTACTATAATATATAAATTGTGTAAAATTTTATCTTCTTTTCTACTATTTTTATACTATCATTTCCACACTTCTTTATTTTAAGTTATTCAAATATTAAACTCTATTAAAATTCAGAAAAATTATTAAAAAAAACTGAATCTTCTCTCTTCTCTTCATTTCTTCTTAATTTCCTACTCATTTCTTCCAAACCCTTTGATTTCGAAAATTCCCCAACATCTCCATTCAAACCCGATAGCAAGAAATCTAATTGTATCGACAGATTTTTCAACCAATGCAGTATCAGTAGTGGCATCAAGATTTCAACTGCAGTTGTTTTGATTGGAGTTTGGAGGCGGCGAGCAGCAGAAATATCGTTGTCATGGCTGCAACTAGAGGAGGTGACGCATGGGATGGGAGATGAGGCAGACTTGAGTCCGGAAAAGGCAGGGAGGGAACGTGTAGCGGAGAGAAGTGAATGTCATTTATTTAGGAAGAAGAGAAAGTGTAGGCAAACTATTTGCACAATGCTTTCTTAATTTGAAAATTTGAGTGTTAACCTTACAGGTTTGAGTGCAAAACATTGCAAAAAAAAAAAAAAGGAATTTAATTTTGCAACCAAAAAATTGAGGAGTGAACTTAAATAATTATTTTGCCAAAATACTATAAATCGCTGTGTCTCAATCTCTCATCCCTATATATACCTGTGTATACTCGATATATACTATTTTCTAGGTGTTTTTTTTTACAAAACAAATCTAATTTCTTACTTTTCTATAAATTTGAATTTTGATCTAACATTCATTTTCTACAACTTTCAAACCTTAAGAAATCATATAGTGAAGTTATTTTTAAGAACTTTTAGCTTAGTATTTATCATTTTCTCTCAGACATATTTTAAATTATAGAATTTATTTGTTTGAATTTGTTATGAATGATATTTATATATTTAGAAACTTTATTGCTTCAATTAAAACGTGTAAGTGTTAGTTTTCTTGTCATCAAAAGAATTTTTAGATATAAGCATGCTTGAGTATAAGTTGAATATGCTCATAATATACTATGATAATACTCTTTATATACTCAAAATATGCTCATAATGTACTTCAATGATACTCTTTGTATACCCAAAATAAACTTAGCGTGAATTATATGCTCATAGTATACTATGTACTCTTAACAATGAGGTTTGAGAAATTATTGTCTTTCGGTACGAGAATACATGTTATATCAAAATTTATATACCTCATTCTTTTCTTTCCAATGTTCAGTGTGGTGGAAAAAAATAGATATTATGTCCATATCTAAATAAAAAATATATAAAAGATTTAAAAGTTGAACGAACAAAATTCAATAAGCATCAAAGAGTTATATACCTGAAATAAATGCATTATATATTTAATATATATTATTTACCGTATGTATTTAAGATATTTTTTATATGTTTTTAGAAAATCATTTTTACGTAATGTATAATTAATGTATTCTTTTTATATACTTAATTCATATAATAATCAATATATATAACTTTTGTAAGATATAAATCAAATGCACAAAATATAAACATAAATTTACTAAATTTTAAAATATATAGTTATGATATACTTATAGATACTATATAATTATAATTACATTGTATAAATTTATATTGTACAAAATATTATATAAATAGCTAACTATTTATTAACAATATATAATAACTCTTTTATCTTATATAATAACTCTATTCTATATAGTGAGCTATTATAGAAGTTATTAAGTTTTTATATATTTCTATTATAATTAATAGTTATAATTTGTTATAAAATAAAATACTATAAAATTATAGTTATAGTTATAATTCGTTATATATAAGAAAATTCTAGATAATGTACATACTCTCTTTGTATTAATAGAATATAAATTAATAAGAAACTAGAACAATTTTAGAAAAAGTAATTATAATAAGAAAATTTGAAAATTCTAATAATCTAATAATAAATTTTAAAATTTAGAATATTTAGTTTTAAATATTTATTGATGAGACTACTATTAAATTTATTATGTATTTATATAGGTTGATATGTATCACCTATTGTTATGTATGAATTGACTATTTTGTAAGAAGATGAGATTCGTTTCTTTAACTTGAATATATAAAAGTAAGAATTCTTGATACTAATGTAATTTTGTTATATTTTGGAGTCGAAGGTATAAAAATTAATTGACTTAATTTTTTACATATTTATGTAAAAAGCCCCAGTCAAACAGCTATCCAAAAGAGCTACTGCTACCATTTCTATGTGACAACTAATCAAACCAGTTAAACTTAAACTTGAGAGGGAGTATCACAACTAATATCCCACACTAGAGGACTGCCCACTATTAAAGAGCTAACCACTGTCATTTCTAAGTGACAACTGACCAGACCAGTTACATTTGACAAAGAGTGTCGTACCAATGTTTTGGAGAACAACAAGATAAAACCGAAATACACCATTAAAAAGCTCTTCATCATTTAAAATAATTAAATTGACAATTATACAAAGACCCATTTAATTTGGTCATTAAAATAGGAAGGCAATACTTTAAACAAACATTTTTTCCGAAAAAAATAATAATTCAATGTTAGGATGGCAAGACTTTTGTTCCGTTTTAGGTGTAAGAGTGTTTACTTTTTTTTTTCTTCAATATTTTAAAGAGTATTTACTTTTAAAAGATAAAAAATTTTAAATTCTAAGTTTTTATCTCTGTATTAGATGAGTTTTATTTTTGTAAAGATGACTATTTCTAATTATATAATACACGGCCTATTAAATTTGCTGCAATTGTATTGTTTCCTTTGGTCCATTTGTAATGTTTCTTTCCAGATTTTTTTTACTTTGCATGTTATTACTTAGGTCGAGTGTCTTAAGTAAACCTGATGATTCTGGTTAGTTATAATATGTCAAGTTTTTGCTGAGTTTATTCTAATTAATAAAATCTTTAGCTTATTAAAAAAAAAAATGGACATCATCAACAAACAAAAATTACTTCAAACTACACTCATATTAAAACTTTAGGAGATGGAATGAATGACTCAACTGCCACACCCCTAACTCAAGCACACGCCCAATGGATGACCTGACCCCCAACTGCTACCAAAGTTTACTTTATATACATGAAATGACACAATGCATCTTCATACTTTGTTGCCTAGCTAACCAGCAGCTATATATAGCTACTTTTATTTGCTTAAACAATGGCACATTCCTCATATTGTTCGTTAATATTTCCTTCCAATTGTCCACCAACTCACCTTCGTCAACTGACCCAGATGGCAATGCAACTGCGCACCTTCTGCTTCATTGTCCATGAGCTTCCCCATGTACCATAAGGAAAGTCTGCAAAAATCTTTTCCTTTATATATCTTTTCAATGGAATATTATTTTATATCAAATGCTCAGATCAATATGTCTTCTGGTTCATCATCAAATAAGTAGAAGAATTTACTTTCCTATATGGTATATGGGGAAATACGTGTACAGTAAGGCAGAGGGCAGTTAATGGCGATGGCATTGCCGTTTCGCACAGTTAATAAAGGTTAGCTGGGATTTGGAGATAAAGAAACAGCAAAACACAGCTTCTCCTTCCTTCTTTCGATAGTAATGACAACAGTCTTGTATTTGTATATTCACTCTTTCCTAAAATATTTTTTCTGAGTAAGAAAGAAAACCCAATTCTCAAATATATAAACAAATGACAAATAAGTTTTAAACAAAGTTTTTTTTAATTATTATTTTCTTCTTCTTTATCTAAAATGGATTACAAATTTCTTATTAGAAATTAAATACAAGTGAAATAAAAATGTTTTTATGACATGCAAAATTTTTCAAGAATTGAAATAAAAATAAATTTATAATTACAAGTATTTTAAAATGCAGTATGCTAGACAGTGGCAGCTCAATGTGGTAGGCTACTAAAGTAAATATTTAGAGCACCTGGAATATAAGGATTCCTTACTAATAAAGGCTTTATACATTATAGCCTAAAAAATAAAAATTACTCTTGCAATATTAAAGTTGACATAATAAAATATAAAATTTTTGATTAATGAAACGCCTATGAAATAAAAACATTCTAAAATTAGATTAGGAAAGTAAAATTTTAAAAATTAAAACTTCAGCTAGTGATAATACTATTTTAATTAACTCTATTATTTTTATCATATCCTTTTTTAGATAATAACACCAATATATAAATAGTTATTCTTTTGTTAAAAAAGAATCTCATAATTTTCTATTTTATTACTAATTAATTTAAATTCTTTTAGAAAAAGAAGTTCAAATTTTTTTAAATAATAGCATAAATTTTTTTAGTTCTCACAAGTTACACTGTCTTTTAAAATAAAATTATTTAATATTTAATAAATTAATTTATTTTTATTTTAAAAGTTAAATATCTCATTTTTATAATTTGCCTAAAACCGTCATAAATATTTAAACCACACTTGATGGTAGAGTTAAAGGTATCATGTATTTTTAATATCTTAAATGAATTTCTAATTTTAGTTGGTATATTTATTATTTCATAAGAGATGTACACATACTTAACACAAAGTTAAACCTTATTTCTTAGTTGTTTTTTTCGGATTATGATTATTTAATGAAGTAAACCAAACTGGTGTTGTAATCATAACGATAATCATTGGCTTTGGCCTTTCTCTTCTTAATATTTAGATGGGTTTATCTCATTAAATTAGTTTTTTTTTTTGTTGTTAATTAAGGTTGAATTTTCTCTAGTTTTAATAAAATCAATATCTTGCTTATAATAAAATCATAATTAACAAGTAATGAATTTATGTACTTGTATTCCTGTAAGCATGCAAGAGAAACAGATTTTAAAGGCACAAATGATCAAATACCCCTTAAATTTGTAACTCGGGATTAAACGAGTCTAATTTCAATTATTTTAGCAATTAGACCCGTTACTTCTATTTAAAAGTTAAACAGATTCAAATTTGTACTAAAACTGATAAAATTGATAGTAACAGTATTGATGATGGTTTCAAAAGTTGTCTATAGTAGTGAAATAGAGACAATAATTATTAATTTAAATTCTTTAATAAAATAAAAAAATAATATTTAATATATAAAAATAAAAAATTAGTTTTTGATATTAAGAATTAATATTTATTCAAATCTTTTCTTTTTAAATTAATTTAAATAAGAAATACAGTCGATATACTCATAATCTTTTTAAAGTATAAAACATAATAAATCACATGTTATATATATATATATATATATATATATATATTAGGAGCCCAAGGGAGCAAGCCTCCGGCGGCATTGGGTCCATTTGGCAGCGTTCTGCTAAGAAGAGGGGCCTGCTCTCAACCCCAGGGCTCTGCCTGCAGTTAGTTGCTTGATACTTGGTACTTGGCTGCTACAGCTGCTATGTATTATTGATGAGCAATTAGCTTCATTTACAACTTTTCCAGCTTTTGCCAGCAGTGACTCAAATCTGTAGAAGATGTAAATTGTAAGTGCAAAAATAAAGGTTGCTCAATTTATTTATAAATGCAGCAACTTTTTGATAGCTATATCACACAATAAAATTTGAAAACGACTTTCAACCTATTTAATTTATTAATTTCTTTCGAAATCTAAATGATAATGCAAAAATTACAATTTTGTGATTATATTCATAATCTTCTCATAAATGATTGAATAATTATATTTAGTAGATTGAATGACTGTTCATATAAAGGAATTCATCACAATTGATTGACCGATTGATATATTAAGTTTGATAATTAAGTATCGTGACATCGGTAGCTATTGTAAAGGAAAGTTTTGTAATTTGGGATCCTTATATTTTATATATATAAATATAAAGTTAAAAGAAAAGAATTAATATCTTTTGTTTATCAGGATTTCATTTTCAGCAAAATAGCTGTATAAGATGATCTATATATATCCTTGGAGAAAGGTATGGCTGAGGCTAATTTGCAAATTAAATGTGGCAGGAAAATGAATATAAATAGAAGAATAAAAGATGAGTCAGCAAAAAAAGGAGTTCATGTGGATGTTGCACCTACTTCATATAGCATTAGTGTTGGCATCAATTCTGGATGGCACATTGGCAGCTTAAGGGAATAAATAACCAATCTATAGAAAAAGTTTTACAAGGCAATTAATAAGAGTAGTATGCTTGTGCATTTCACTTGTTAGATGCATTAACTTACATGTAATGTATAATATTACCTATTACTATGTAATTTGAGTATTTTATTGTAGAATATTAAATTACTGATATATATTTTAATTATTTAATACTAATAAAGATGTATTATTCATCTGTTATTTTATTATATATATAAGATTATATTTTAAATTTTTTCTTAAATTAGATGGATTGAAGTAATGTTTCTGTTAGGATATTAATGCATTTTTGCTTAATATTATTTTCTCACTAATGTTAAAAACCTTCTCTTCATGTTAAAGGAAAAAGAACAATCTTTGAATGAAAGTTCAAAATCTACACTCTAGGTATCTCTTACCATCAGTTATTATTGAATATTTAAAATTATTGTAAAAGTTATTTTATGTTTGGGCATACTTCAAAACCAACATATTTTGTAATTTGTAAACAAGAATAGTACATATAAAGCTTACAAATTAAAACACATTAGTTACATATTAAATTACTTAGAAAGCCCATAAACATACAACAAAGTGCCCATTAGAAGCACATAATTAGTGAACTAGAGCAGCACCTCCCCATCTAGTAACCCACAACTGTAGGTATCAGGCCATGACCACCATATCAATACTGAATTGTCAAAGTGAAGAGGAAAAAATATTGAATATATATAAAGTTATATTTCTGATAGAACCACAAGAGGAAAAATAATTTAAACTTTTTAAATAAAAAATTGAAGCTCATGTTAGCTAGGTTAAATTCAATTATATAGAAAATTATTGCTAATATTGTGTTTAGTTGAAATGAATTTCACAAAATTTATTTACAAATTTAGAATTTATTCATTTAGTTAAAATGAAATATTATTTAAAATTTTATATAATTAAATTTTAGAATTAATTATAATTAAACTAAACTTTTAAATGAGTTCTATAGTCAACATATTTCATAAAATTAAAATATTTTTTTCAGTTTTTACATTTTATTTTTTTATATCTTCTCTCTATAATATTTTTTATTTTAACTTATTCCAAACATAATATTCGTCTCATTTGAAGTGAGTTCTATAATTATTCTCTAATACCCGAAAATGAAAATTCATTTACAAATAAAACAAGAAAACAAGAGAAATTCCATTAATGGAAGAACACTGTTATATATGTTGGCTTAGAATACTATATTTCCTAGTTCAGGGGGTAAGAAGTTAATAACTCTGTGTACCCTGGAAACAAATTTGGACAACAAGGATAATATTAACATTAGCATGCAAATTAAGAATATTGAGCATATAAATATAAAATAGACAATGTTTCTGGTATTAAAACAACATCATGAGCTAAAAATAATTAATTACGAATATAACGAATTAGAAATTTCTAATAACAATTTAATACCGAGTCACCAAATGATCATCATTAAGTGTAGAACTCCAAATCCAAAAGCAGCCAAAAACCATGAAACAACATTGTGTGTAGCATCACTATAATAGTCCCAATTCTCATAAGGATCAGTTACATATAAATTCCCATTCCCAGGCACACCAGTCACATATATAAACCTTGGAGGCGGTGGTGCCAGAGGAGTGCAGTATACCGTCTTCGGCGGCGGAGGAGGAGGAGGCAGCTGGGCACAAGGGTTAACACAAGGACATGATCCACACTTTATTCCAGCATCTGGTTCTTGTGGTTGTGGCACTAATGTTTGGTCCAGCTTCTTGGTTACACTAGTGGCAGCACAACTTGGAACAGCAAAGAAAATCAAGAAAAGAAAAAACAAGAATGGATTCATTTGACGCAGAAAGACTGGTAAAAGAGAGATAGAGAGGAGAGAATGAAATGGAGGTATTGAAGAGAAGAGAGAGAGAGAGAGGGGAAGGGTTAGACGTAAGGGTGCATGGAAATTGGATAGCAGTAGTGAATTAGAAAGGTACAAATAATGGAGGGTTAGGTAAAATTTAGTTATTTCGAGAAGTGCAAAGATGAATTTGTGAGAAGGACTTGAGATGTAAATAAGATGAGGGACTTTGTCAAATAGGCTTTTGCAATGCTTTGAAAGCGAATTCCATGTGGATGTTGTAAATGTAGGGGACCTTTACTTTTATATTGTCATCTCTTCTATAGTTTTTGTTATTATATAATGGCAATATCTATTATTTTAAGTCCTAAATTTTTTAGTTTTATTCTATTGGAGCCTTTAATTTTTATTTTACTTTATTAAGTCCTTGTATTTTTATTTTTAGTTTGATTAATGACTTCTCACACATATTGTATAAGATTTTTATTTGTTCTATTGAGCCCTTATATAAATATCTTTTTGCTTTGAGTAAAGGCTATTTAGATCCTTAATCAAAGCAAAACAAAAATAAAAATATAGTGGCTCAATAAAATAAAATAACGAGCTCGATAAAATAAAACTAAAACCTGAAAGTGTATTTTATCTTATATAATTACACTTGGTTCAGGTTTAAACTCGAAATATTTCAATTCAATTTTTTTTATTTGCATTTTAGGCATAGAGAGGATTAATTAATTTTCCAACTCAGACTATGTTTGGGAGGTAAACAAGGCTTAAGAAATTTGAAAATCATATTTCTTTTTTTTTTTTTTTAAAGAAAAATCATCTTTATTTGTTGGGGATATTGTAAAATCAAACAACTTACATATGTTATAAAAATAAGAGGTGAGTTATATACTTTCAAAAAAAATGGTAATAGCCATTCAACATTGAGAAATAAGATTAATATAGTGGAGAATTAGCTTCGTTTTGTTATAATTGAACTACAGTGATTAGTAGATTACCTTTTTGTTAATGATGATTAAATGCACAATAGGTAGAATAGATTATATTAAAAACTTATGAAATTGATATATATATATATATGAATCAATGACCAACTTAGCTGAGATATGATTTGAAAAGTTGTGACATGTAAATTATAATTAATAAACTAAAATAAATTAAAGGAAAAACAAACTAAAAGATAGAAATTATTCCAGAAACTTAGATTGCTTTGTCTACTATTGAGAAGACAAAGAAAAAGGATTAAAATTTACAATAAAAGACACATTAGTCTAAATTAAGTTGATTTGCAAGTTAAAAAGAGTGTAGGATTCTAGCTTACTTGTCATTGTTAATCTCACTTTTAATATAGTTCTAGGCTGGCATTATTCTTCTATTCCATTTCTACTTTGGCTTTCATTACTTTATCCATTAAAATAAAACAATATATATAAAATCAGAACTATATGTAATTATTTCATATCTTGTAAGATAAGTGACATGAGCTCAAGTTCTTTTAATTAAAAGAAAACTTATGTGCATTATATCACTTTCCAACCAACATGGGGGAGTGGAGAAGCAAAGTAAGAATCTTGATCATCTAAATAGTGTTGGCATTTTGCCTGTTAATCTTTATTCCATCTATCTAAAAGATAGGATTTGGGTTTATAAAAGAAGAGAACTTGATTATCTGAAACTTATTTTATGAGTGGATGATTTTGTATTTTTATAGCTGATAGGGAGAGAATCATATGCCATAGCAAAAAGAAGAAAGAAAGCAAAACCCTTTTTCCCTTTTTCTTCAGGGGCAATAGAACCATTCTTTTACTTGAGGAATGAATTCTATCACCCAACTGATGGTATTGGTGTAGAATTCATCTCAGCATAAAAAGAACTAATAAATGAAACCTTATTCATTATATTAGAATTGAAACTATTGATGTCATTAAAGCACCGTCGTTGGAACAAGATGTAAAAGATAAATTCTTTTTTCGAGAAAAATAAAAGATAATCTCTTAATTGAATGATATGAAGGACAAAAAAGTAGAAGGGGATGACTGATGGAGAAGAATTGCCACCATTAATGCAGAAGCACCATGGGGCAAATTGGATACTGACGGAGAGAGAACGGGTCGAATACAGACCATTTAAGCAAGAAAAAAGAAAAGAAAAGAGAGCAAAAAGAATTACATTCACTTACACAAAAAAGAAAAGAAAAATAAGTTATATTTAGAAAGACAATCATTCAATTACAATAAGTTTCATGATATAAGTGAGAAATTACTCTGTTAAAAGAAAAGGCCTCACTTGTTTACAAGATTAAACTAATGAACTTTTACATATTAATTAGCTATTTAACTAATCTTATTTATTTGCAAAGAGCTATCAGTAGGCTGATGTTGCACAACAAACTCCATCAGAAAATCAACCAGTAAGAATTAAATATTTATGATTACTTTTAAGAAAGTTTGTTTTATCAATTCTTAATAATATTGTTTCAAATTATAGACACTTAAAGCAAATTAAGTATGTTCATCCATCATGATACAAACATGTATTAAGAGTCCTGCATAATAATACAGCATGTTAGACGTGGTGTTCAATAAAACTGGAACATCATACATGTAAATGACCCAATTGATCAGGAGTGACAATATAATACTACACGAATTTACAAAAATTAAAATACAGTTTTGTTCTTCCATTGCAGAACTGCAACAGACATCAGTTCATCCACTATCAGTAGTAATTGCAGATCTTTGTATGTCATTTGCCTCAAACTTTTAAACTCAACATACTCCAAATTTATGCATATTTGTCTTCTAATTCAATTAGCCATAAATATAAGGCAAAAATCAATATAAGCAAGACATTCTTTCGGTGAAAATTTTATGTGCGCGCAAATCTGAAGGAAAATGCTACTCTGATTAGTAAGAGGGTTCACATTTAAATCGATTTATTCAGCTTTGGTTTCTATAGATAATCAAATTGAAAGTTCTAGTTTGGTTATGATTTGCAAGATAAATGGAGTCCCTGCTTATTATTAGGTAAAATTCAGAGACTAGATTGATTTGGGGAAATTCAATGACTAACCGGGCAAGTAGACATGCAGCTACTCATGATTATATATATGGTGTTCTGCTTCAAGGAATGGTAAATCCAGAAACATTACAAAAAAGATGGTCTTGATATGAAGTTATCATTTCGGTGAAAGCAATACTAAAAGGAGAGAAGAATTTAAGCTATATTTTATATTTCAACAATGAAAGCTTGACATATATCATCTTTGTTTTAATTAACTGATATGTTACACATCTAACAGTTGGTGAACTGAAAATAAATAATAAAAAAATTTCTTAACAGTAAATCTGTTTTCTATCATCTCACAAGATCAAAGTCTGGTGCTACCAGTTCAGGATTTTCCTCTAGTCTCAGACTATGAAGGAGCGTTCATGTTGAAAGCAATATCAATATGAACGTGGAGGTTGCCCTGATAGTATTTTAGGAGGATGGCCAAAGGCTGAGCTAGCTGGACAACTAGTTAACTAGTTCACTCTTTATCACCTCAACTTGGATCAGTTGCATTGCTAATCATTCATAGCAATCCTGAACACAAGGATGATAACCAGTAAATATAGTTGTAGATTGTGAAAACATTTTCATGTAACTTTCAACAAAAGACAGACACTTGGTTTTACTTTTATCCAGTCCACAATCAGCGCTAATAAATACATAACTAGATAGAAAATCAAAGAGATGAAAAAAATTGAACATGTTTCGGATGCGCTATCAATCATGTACTGTAATAAGTTAGTTGACTGGATTAAGTTTACATTGAGTAAACTATTGCAAATAGGCAAATGAAGAGACAGTGAGAGGGCAGAGAGCATTAATATATGTAGGCCATATAATGAATTCCAAGTGGGAATTTTTCCACTTACAAATTATAGTTGAGGCAATAATCACATGCTGCAGCTTTGATCCTATTGCTTTAAGACATTCTATGTTCTCTACTTACCTTTGGAATGATTATAAACAACGTATGGTTCTTAAGCCATACACATACATACCAAACACTTCCCAACCAAGCAATTATTTTGGCTCTGATGATTGTATCTTGTGGCGCTTAAAAAATTCTCTGAATCCATAGGCACTGAGGTCATAGTTGAACTGTATTAAGTAAGAAAAAAGAAAAAAAAAATCAGGCAGGAGCAAAATGGCAGAATGCAAAACAATTATCATATATAATATTCTAATTCCAACTTTTCTGATTATTTGACTAGGTTTCAACTCTTTAAATGTCTATAATTCTGGATACATCAAATTTTGTAGCAAAGAGACCTTTCAACAAAATTATAATTCCAGATACAATCTGCTAGGCGTGACAGCTCCACTACAGTATGATGACTATTCAGAGAACACCTTAATCGGCCTATCCTTATAAATTGCAAATAACTAGATAAGACAAGATTGTAAAAGTGATGTGATGTTTTGAAGAACACTATAGGTACTGGCTAAACTACTAGCACAATAAAGGTTATACAAGGCCCAACACTCACAGGTAGAACTTTTACTGAGTATTTTGTGATGCCAGGATCAATAACCTTTCCTTGATTACCTGCCTGCAACAGGGAGACATAAAACTAAATGGCAGCTCAGAAAATAAATGGCAACAGCATCAGCAGAATAATAATCTGGTAGCAATATATGCTTGTGTCATCTGATCAAGAAAAATGAAGGGGACAGATGGATCATGCCTCAAAAATATGAATTATGTATCCATTTATGCATGTGTGTAAAACAATTGTGTGAACATTAATTGCAACTTTGCTCTAATATAATCTTTTGATGCTCAACAAGAGATGAAAAAAAGAATAGCATTACTACTAGTCCGCAATTCATTCTATTTGGTCATAAGAATGAAGAACAGTAAAAAACAAAAAGAAAAGGAGAAATTATCAATGAAAATTTGCTGACTCCATTCTCTGCAAAGCAACACATCTTGGATAAACAATTCAATGACCATTAGCACAATACTAGCTCCTGAATCATCTACGGCACTATCATATCCAATCGCAGTACCACAAACACTGCAGCCTCTGCCTGGGCCACTATAGTTGCCACTGAACCTATAATATCTCTAAATTAAACAAACTTAACAAAACATTTTATTTACTGGCTTCTTCATCCTAAATCGCCCAAACCATTACTATACAAAAAGCAATTTTATGCTAACCAATTAACCATTCTTGTATCTGATTGTTGAAGGAAAAACTTAACTCTACTGAACTAAGCCTTAAACCAATTTACATCGGGTCGGCTATATGGATACTTGTATGTGATTCTCTACTGAACCTACCTCTTCCTTGCTTCACCCCACTCACCTTGATTACAAAAGGAATATAATGAAGAATAAAAAGGAACATTTTCACAGTTATAGAATTTGGCTTTTGCATTGTGAATTCCATTTAACTTCTGAAATTCAACTTTGCTACATATCAAAAGTGCATGATTATAAGCTCACTAAGAAATTACAAGCCAAATATGACTAAAGCCTACATTGCAACGACGCCTAATCAACATTTCTTGTCATCATAATCTAACATGCTTTCACAAGTTCAAACACAACAAATACTTGTTAACCTAAAAAAGAAAAAGCTGATTTCTACCAATTTCTTGTTTTACACACTCAGAACGACATTCATCCACCACTATCAACCACATGAAAATGCCTTTGATCTATTGGAATTAGTCAGTAATGGAGGCACAGTACAATGACTTCAAGATAAGACAAGAACAAATCAGTAAAGAAGATTGTCTTACGTGTTCAGGGCTGTGGAATATTTCAATAAACGGATATTCCTTCCTCTGCCGTGTCATGCAAAAACCAGGATATTTTGGACATTCAACCTGGAAAAGGCCAACATTAGGAATCTTGATTAAAAAAAATGATCGAAGATGCTAAAGACTCGAGTACATTTTAGAACACAAGAAACTTTTTAAATGGTTTTTAAGGAATCACAAGCTAATTAAAGGGGAGGGGTTGACGACACCTTGCAAAAATGACGAAAAACATGCCTAAACTGCAGATATAGCCTTAAACATGAAGAAATGGTATCTAAAGGTAGCATTAGAGGCATTCCCAAAAAATGACATAATGAAATCATTAAGGACATTGTGTAGATCACAGGTTCAAGGCATGTAAACAGCATCTTTGCAAAATTGCAAGCGGCCTGCATACTATGGGCACTGTATAGGCCTTTAAATGGAGGACATTCGAGATGCCACTTAACTCAATATGTTTGCAAAATGCTTTATGGACAGTCCATCCTCAAGAATTGCATTCCTCTAATGTACCATCCATCCTATGCAAGCATTTTTTATTACTTATTTCTGAAAATATAATACAATTATAAGTTTATGATAACTATCTCATGTTAGATCTAAAAATATTAGTATATGTCTATCATGAAGCACAATTCATTTACAAGAAACAACTTACACGGACAAATTTTACATGTGGATAAAACTCAGCAGCAGCTTCCTCTAGTACTCGGTCAAGATGCTTGGTGTAATTACCTCTGCACTGCCCAAAATGAATAGTCAGATAAATAGTTATGATAATGAGCGGAATGTCATAGAAGAATGTTAAGGCGTTCGTTTCATGTCACCTGATGGTAAAAGCAACAGCTACAGGGTGGCCTTCGTGAAGAAGTTGGACAAACTCGCGCTCTGATGTAAAATGAATAACTCGCGATGATCCAATATCTTTAGGATATCCAGTATAATACCTTGCATTTCACATTAGCCAGACCGAGAACTTGATATTATTATTTCTTTTTTTGGTCGGTAACCAAGGATATTAGAAGTAATGAACGAATCAATTTACATAAGAAAACCAAGGCATTCCCAGTAAAACCCGACAAAACAAGAAAACCAGCTAACCAAACCCTGCCTTTGCAGTATTTCATCATGATCAGAGCACGGACTTGTTGAATTATCAATCCAGTTTAGCAGTATCAAAACAGATCAATTGATTACCTTTTTGTGATACAAAGATTTGAACTTTAAACTTCAATCTCAAAGGAAAGTCATACAAAACATCCTAGACATGCTAGTAGAAAACTCAAAAGCAATAAAAATACATTAGTAAAAGCAAGAAAGTGAAAGAAAATGTTCTAATAAATACAGCTTATCATGATAGGAAACGGCAGATACTTAGTTACTAGCAACGGCACGATTACTTATTTGTGTATCCAAAACATGGAGTATAAAATGACGCTTACTTGCATGAGGCACGTAAATGATTGATCATTTTATCAAGAAATGATTGCTCCTCCATTTGATACAACAATGCAATAGATCCACTTTTAAGTTTATCCTACAAGATGTATTCAGTGAACATGTTATTAAATCTAAATTCATTAACCATGAGAACACTTCACAAGAATGCAGTGAATGTAATAATGTCATGTAGAAACCAAATTCTATTTAAAACAACAGCTAGATAATTAAGTTCTTTTGCTAGCTAAAAAAGATTAACTACTAAGAACACTCTTATTGGCTAATTTTTATCTATAGTTTATTCAAACTGTACCCAAATAGAAAAGAACCCATATAATCACATATTTAAAATTTAACAAATTTTCATTGAAACATTTTATCAAACACGTAAGCTAAAATGCTAAAGCATCACACATGGTTGCAAGGACTATGAAAGAAAACGAATGCTACACGGTGTTGGGATACAAACCTTGGTAACTTTTGGTTGTATTCTTTTATAAAGAATTTTTATTTTATTTAAAAAAAAAAAGGTCTTCGGATTTTCTCTCTTTCCCAGCAAACAAACAGCGCCTCTGCGTTTGTGAGAAGTAAAAAAGCTTTGTTGAGGTATGCGATAAGATCAAACCAGCTGAAAAGAAAAGAGAAAGGCCATTTGAATTGAATTGAATTGGGTCACTAGCCCAACAAAAACCCATATAAACACGTGTCGTAGCTTCAAAAGAATACAACACGTGTACAACTTCTGAGACCACGTGTCACGAGCCCATTACAGCCTAGTCAACTGCACTTCTTAAAGAACAAAACTGGGTAGTTCTTAGGTTTATGCTCTATAAAAGGCAGAGACCATCGCGACTTCCACCTTCAATTTTACTCTCCAAATTCTTCTTTTCATTTGTTTAATCTCATTTAATCCCTGCGAAATTCTCTAGTTTAAATTGTCTTGTTACACATGTTAGTGTAAATATGGCAGGAATCCCAATTTGTGTTCAATGTGGGACTACTAGCAACCCTTGCCGGTGCAAGGTGGTGGGTCCAACTCTTGGGTTCTTAGCGTTTGCAGCGGCAGCGGTGGTGGAATGGCCGGTTGGTGCTTTTGTGTACCTCTTTAAGCACAGGAAAGGTCGGAGAATCATGGCACATCCCGCCACTGTTGTTTACCCATCAGTCACTAATACTATACCTATTTGATGCATCATTTCCTTTCTCAGAAATCTGATATCTTGCTTGTCGTTCTGTGTTCTTTTATGTAATGGTGTACTACTGCACAGTGTTCTCTTTTGTTGTTATGGTATAATGCGTACAGGTATGTACGGAGTAGTATAATAAAATAAGAGTGTTTGTCTTGTCTTTTTTATGTGGTGTCTATTATATTAATTGCGATGCTATATATGTTTCCTTGATCATTCTCATGAAAGATGATTATTGGCAATTTCTTTTTTCTCGTGAAAGGATTTTAATGTGGTTAATTCTTAATTTTCTCTCTTTCATTTTTCAGTAGTTTTGATATTTTCAGTTTTGACAATTTTATTTTTAAATTCATGGAACCCTCGTGGACTCCGATCCGATTACGCAGAGTAATAATCATATTTAAATTATTTTAATTTTATTATTAAATAAAGTTTAAATATTTAGATGATTAAAATTTAAATATTTAAATATTTATTGTATTTTATATAATATTATTTTTAATAAATAGAATGCCAGTGAATTCTAGAGAGCATATATGAGTGAGTTTCTAATATTTGATTTTATAATATTTTAATTTATTCATTGAATATATAAAAATTATTTTAATATTTATAGTCATTTATAGTAGTATTTTAATATAATAACATAAATTGTTTATAAAAATACTAATAAAAATATTTAAAAAATCTATTAAATATTTATATAAATTTTATTATTAATGTATATATTATTTCTATATAAAAAAAAATTTAGAATATATTATGTATGTATGATAATTTTATAATTTATGATTTTAATAAATTTTTATTAAGGTAAATATATATTTATATTTTTAAATTTTGATTATTTGTCAGTTTAATTTTTTAATTTTTAGGTTTGATTTAATAAATATCTGAATTAGTTTATTGTGTGATATTTTGATTTTTTTGTTATATTTCTCATCTAATATGTCTATATATATTGCATAAATTTTTTTAAATAAAATGCAACTGTATGTTAAGAGTAAATTGAAAGTTAAGTATTTTTAGATATTAAATAAAGTAAAATTTAGATGGCTTTTAAGTTAAATTTAAAATTAAAATGCTAAATTATTAAATTTAAAATTAAAGTGTTAAATTGATTAATAGCGCAAATATATAGTTGGCCTTTTTATTATATATTTGACACATCTCAAACGATAAATTGATATCAGGTTATCAACCTGTTGTCGGTAAATAGGTTTATTGATTATTATTTATGAATTGTGTTATATATTTGATGAATTTTAAGTGGTATTTAATAAATTCGTTATTTGTATATAATTAATTAGTTTATTTTTATATACATATATGACATGTAATTACTTAAAATTTATATATCATTTGTTAATGATATAGAAATTATTATTATTATATAAAATATTTTATATCAATATAAAAATAAATTTATTATTAAAATTATGTATAATATGATGAACTTGTAATTCATAAATAATTATTTTAATATGCTATAAATTTTAAAAATAAAACTGTTACTAAAATTATGAATAAAATGATAAATTTATTATTTACATACTTCTTAATGTATTATAAAATGAACCTATTGTTATCATTAGAAATCATAGACTAGAGTTATATAAAGTCTAATGATGATAAACTTTAATTGGTTCCAGAATTGAAAGATGAAAAGGAACTGTAACCCTGACGCCGTAGGAATCATTAAAATAATAATAATAAAATATTAAATATTAAATGAATAGAAATGTCAATGAAAATAATAGTGATGGGTCTAGAAGGTTGTACTCGTGCGGGCTCAGTCTCAGCTCGCAAGAGCTCAACCTAAGCTCATGCGAGTCTATTGAGATAGCGCACGACCTATAACCTCGTGTACTCAAGGTAAGCTCGCGCAAACTAGTGACTTATCATAAATAACATATATATATATTTATATATTTATATTTAACTATAACAGTCACTGGTTAATGTATGTATGCCTTACTGAAGAATTGTTAATTTACTACTCATATTCTTAAATATTATATTTTAGTTTTCTTAACTTTTAATTTCTTATTATTTTAATAAAATTATTTGTTAAAGAGAAATTGATCTTAAGGAAAAATATATTTAACTAATTCTTTTATGTAATGAAAAGAGGTCCCCTTTATATTTGATTTATTTTTTATCATGATAAAGCAGTGATTATTTTATTTTTATATTATGATTAATTTTTTAATTTATATTTCATAATTGTTATATTTAGATTCTTTAAACATTAATTTAATATTATTTTTATAGAAAATTATGAATTAATATTTTGAGGTGTTCGACTAAAAGAATACTAAATGCATATTCTTTTAGTTTTGAGAAAAGGAAGTTTTTTCTATTATTATTATTATTATTATTATTTTAACAATTTCTTATAGAAAATGAAAAATATAAAGAACTAAATGTAATATCTTAATAATTTAAGTACTAATTAAAATTTTTATAAAAATGTAGTTTATCTGAATCTTGCCCCGTTACTATAATTATTAATTATGAATATAGTAGAATAATTTTATAAAATATTTAATTGAGTTTACAATATTTTATAATTATCTATCACATTAAAAACAATAATAATAATTTACAATATTTAATATTTTCTAGAAAATATTAATATTTTAAGGATTTTATTAATAAAAAATATGAATATTATTCAAAATAGAGTAAACTCAAATAGAAGTGGTGTGTTCTTTATTGATGGCAGGAACTAGAAAGACGTTCTTATATCGAGCACTGCTTGCTAATGTAAGATCAGCTTTAGCTACTACAACTTTAAGAGTAGATGCGGTAATCAAACTAAGAGGCAATGACGGCGCACTCGAGATTTAGCATATCATTAAGCCTCACAGAAATAATTCTATGGAGCATATCAAAGTAAAGTGGACTGGCAGAATTATTGCGTAAAGCAAACTTAATAATCTGGGATGAGGCACCAATAGCAAAAAGATTTGCTATAGAAATAATACACAAAAGCCTCAAAGATATAATGAATAGTACACAACCATTCAGAGAAAAAGTAATTATGTTCGGAGGTGATTTCAGAGAAGTTCTATTTATGGTACTAGAAGGAACAAAACAAGAGACTGTACGTGCAAGCTTAGCAAAATCATATATATGGGACAAAATGGAAGTGTTGAAGTTGACAAAAAATATGAGAGCACGATCTGACAAGTCTTTTAGTGAATTCTTACTGAGAGTGGATAATTGAAAAGAGCCAACAATATAACATGACAATATAGTCATATACCAGAACAGACGGCAATAAGATATGACACAAATGGCGATTGTAAGAAGGACTTGATTGATGCAGTGTTCCCTAATTTGATAGAGAACTCAGGGTCTGCAGAATATATGACAATCCACGCTATACTCATAATGAAAAATGAGTTTGTTGATGCCTTAAATGAAAAGATTATACGAATGTTTCCTGGTATGATCAAGCAATAAACTACATAAATAACCATTACTGTGAGGAATTTCTAAATACACTACAAGAATGGACTGCCACCACATAAACTAGAACTAAAAGTCAATTGCCCAAATGGTCTATGCAATGGAACAAGGATGGTGTGTAAGAAATTTGAAAAAAATTATATACATGCAGAAACAACTATAGGACAACATGCGAGAAAACAAGTTCTTACCAATAATACCATTGTCTCCAGCAGAAAATGAAGGGTACCTGTTCCATTTCAAAAGAAAGCAACTCCCAATACGATTGTGTTTCGCAATGACAATTAACAAAGCTCAAGGACAGACAATTTCTAATGTTGGAGTATATTTGCCCACAAGATGTATTTTCTCATGGACAATTATATGTGGCGCTATCACAAGGCATTTCAACTACTACAACAAGTACTGGTTAAAAGAAATGAGCTAAAAAATACAAAAACAACCTGTACAAAAAATTGTAGTATACAAAGAAATGTTACTACCTTCAAGGTAAAAAAAATCACGTATGCATATATTATAATAGTATGTAATTAAAGTAACATGTGCATAATTAACATATTTTTTATAAATTTATGCAGGGAACAAATCTATTATTATATGATATTTGGATAAAAATATATAATTACAAACCAGACCAAGGAAATTTACAAGAAGAAGAGTGTCTCGCCACAGTTTAACCTAAAGTATTCCAATTGGTGAGATCCTCTAGCCATAAACAGAATAAAATAGACTTTCTCTCGAATTTTTTGAAAGCTTCGTGTTCAATTTAGAAGAGGTGGAACGAGCGACTTAATATATTTTAGAATCATTTACCAGTAATGATACATAAAAGAGAGTCCAGAATAAGTTATATATTTTTATTTTATTTTTAAAGAGACTGTGTATTGAATATTTTGCATTTCTTTCTATTTTTTTAAAAACAATTCTGGTGGTTAGCTATTAATTAACATATAATAATATTTCTATTAGTTTTAAATATTTATTATATAAAAAATACAACTAAAATAGTAAATGCATAAAAAAATAAAAATTAATCGAAGAAGTAAATAATTACTTTAATTAAATATTAAGAGTAAATATTCATAGACAATATAAAATAACAAATTATATAAATCTAAGAAGTGAAATTTAAGATTAAAAAAATATATTAAATCTTATTAATAATAACAAGACAAAAGACAAATAATCATATACGCACGTGAGTACAAAATTGGTATATATAAAAGGAGTGACTATTGATCATTCGGGAACCAAAAGAATTAGATTAGCCACTATACATTTTAGAAATATTTTAAAATTAATAAAAAATTATTTCTATTGTGTAAATTTTTTTAAAGATATTATTTTTTTAATTTTAAAAAATACAGTGTGGTTATATTTTTTTATTATTTTTCAGTTAATTTTTGACTATATATTAAAAAATTAAAAAATTATATTTTTAATATTTTAACACAATAAAAAATAATATTATAATTTTTTTAAAAAAATTAAAAAATATAGATATTTTTAATATTATAGAACCTTTGACCCTTTGCCAAATATAAAAAAGTAAAAGTAGGGACCTTCAAAGACGACCCAAGAGTAGTCACCGGTCAAGTCAGTTCTTTAACTTGTGTAAGGCGCTGTACTCCCATTCGGCACTGCACTCCACCATCCATGTTGGAGCTATCGTGCCACGTCATCAACGGCTCGTATGGTTGAAATGTTTCTATCCTCTTTAGTAATTTAACGTTTCTAATTTTATTTTTTTTTACAATTAATGTGAATATAATTTTATAAGAACATATTAAAAGAAAATTATCTTAAAAATTATAATAAATATTAAAGCGTTATTCTTCTAATTTTTGTAAATAAAAAATAAAAATATTTATTTTGATATTCGACTTATAAATTACCGATTCAAACCATAAGCTAAAAGTTTAAATTTTATAAATTTAAAAAATTAAAATATATTATATTATGTTTTAAAAAAAAGGTAAAAATTAATTGATTGATTGATTTAAAAGTCTAACTAGATCATTCATTAATTGGACTTCCAATTTAACCCATCCAACTAGGCAAGTTAATTGAGTCCATTTTCAAAAGCCTTTGGTCCCTTCACTCCCTTGGTATATAATGCATGATAGCACTATTCTTCCTGCCTCCTTCCTTCCTTCCTTCTCTTTCTTAGTTTCTTGACTATATATATCTGTAAGATTTCCATTGGGAAGCCATTATTCTTCTTTCCTCTCAAGAGACAAAACCTTCCAATCCTAACCATCCCTGTTTCCTTCTTTGTTATCCTGATAACCATGATTAGTATATCTTCTGTTGTAACATTTCTTTGTACTTCTCACAAGACCAAGAAGTCCTCACATAAACCAAATGATGAAAACTCTTCTTCTTCTTCATCATCTTCGTCTTCTTCTTCATCTTCTTCTTCTTCACAGTCTGCAAGTGAGAAAAGGCTCCTTTCTAAGCTGAATAGTAACATTAGCAGTAAGGCTCTTCTGGTGGTGAAGATGATTTCTTGGAAAAAGTTGCATGAAGAAGAGGATCATGAAGAAGATGAGAGTGAAGAAGCAGTTTGGAAGAAGACAATCATGATGGGTGAACGGTGTCGTCCACTTAACTTTTCGGGGAAGATTGAGTATGATTGTCAAGGAAATCTTGTTCCTGAATCAGGTCGTCTCGATCGGAGTGGTTAAATTGCTCCTTTCGAAAATTTTATGAGGTTTTCACGTCCATTGTCTCAACTTCTTCACCAGGATATTAAGCTTTCTAATTTCTGTGCTTTAAGTTTTCTTTCTTTCTGTTTTTCCTTCTTCTTGAGCAAAACAATCTAATTTCAAGTCCTTGAAACTTTTTGTGCTTAAAAGGTGTCTGAATTCTTATTTTTTTTATAAAATTAACCCACTTTCCAACTCTTTCTCTAAATTACTAACGACTAATAACACCATTATTGATTTGAACTAAAGGGTCAACAGTGTTATTAATATACAAAAAAACAATAGTTTATGAATCGCTTAAAACATAAATAAATTTTTAAGGGCTCGTTACCAAAAATTGAAAAATTTAAAGACTTCGACATAGATTTTTAAAAATATATATATATATAAAGAGGTCAAGATGGGCATACCAAAGTTGATCAGACTAATTTTCACATTCTTACAGAAAGCTAGAGATGCGATCATGTTCTACTCAATTTGTATATTTTCATCTTGTCCAGAAAAAAGAAAAAACAGAGTTTGTAAATCAAGGCTAATAATTTGGTTAAAAAGACGAAAGGTAGAAGTGCAGACAGAAAGTTAGTTTGATGTCTGCATAAGGCTTTGAGGTAATTCTTTACATGAACAATAGGCTTTTCAGGATTTTCCAAAAAATTCCAATGACTTGGTCTTGGGTGGAAATGAAATTCTAATTTCTTTTAAAGGAGTATTCTGTCCTTTTCAATTCCTGGAAATTTTTGTCTAAGATAGTCACTATACTTCATCTATATGTTCAAGTTCAGTACCTGGACCAGTCTACTGAGTTTGTGGACATGACTAACATTTAATGGAATTTAATTAAACGAAATAAACGAAGCCCAGTTGCCATTTTCTGTTTTCAGTGGACACAAGAGTGTAACCGGCAAAACTATAATGTGTTTGGTCTGAGATTAAATTTCTGTTAATAGTCATGAAAGACTATCTGGCTTCATAAATGGAAAACTGCACATATAATTTAGTGAGCTAATGACATAATTAGTGATTGGGATTTGTATTTAGATTTATTTTAGTATAAAATTTTAATTTATTTTATTCTAATAATTTAATTTTAATGTTATCTAAATTTAATTGCTTTATAAATAAAGAAATTAACACAAACAACCAATAAGAGAAAGAGATATTAATTTTTTATAGGCAAAGTTACAGATTTGTAATTAAAATTAAAATTGAATGAAATAAGTTAAAATTTTATGATCAAATCAAAGTAAGTGTAAAGCGTAATAACTATTTTTATTTGGAAGAATTTCATTAAACTATATTATGGTTTAATGTATTTTTATTTTAGGATTCATGATTTGTTTTTTTTTTTCACTTTAGTACCTTATGAATATGACCGTTAGTAAATAACAGTCAAATTACAAAATACCATTAAGAGATTTTGATGTGGTATGAAATAGCAATTGTACTTCTAACTGCCACGTCAATACTTACTAACGGTGTTATACAATTTGACCGTTATTTGCTAACAATCATATTCATAAGATACCAAAGCGAAAAAAGTAAACCACATACCCTAAAATGAAAATACGTTAACCACAAGATAATTTACTAAAATTTTCTCTTTATATTATTATGTCATAATTTAGATGTACTGATTAGTTAAATTGGTAATAACTAAATTTAGAGATGAGCAAAAAGAAACTATATGGTTTTACTATTTTACAACTTTTAGTATATGTAGTTTTTTTTTAGACAAAAAAAGGTATGTGGTTACAAATCGTAACAAAAGATATATATTTGACTATTAAAAAATTCTGATTTGAAAGGATTCAATCACCTTCACTCAAACCAACCATCATTATCATGTTGCTTGTATTTGATAATAAAAGTTTGGAGCTCAATAACTACTAATTTTATTATTTGACCATTAAATTATAATTTAAAAAGTCATTGTTCCGATGAGATTAATTTTGCAATTAAATAAAGATGTTTTGAGTTGTTAAACTTTAAACCCATATTATCAAACATGAGAAATGCGACAATGATGGTTGATGGGAGTAAAAATAAATAAATCCTTTGTTAATTAATACTTTTTAATGATGAATCTATTACGATTTTTAATCACATATGTTCTTTTGTCTTAAGAAATCATATATTGAAAGTTGTTAAATGAAAAAATACCTTTGATTTATGAAAGGACCAACAAATCATGAATTATACAACAGGAGATAGTCATCTCCTTACACTCATTATAAAAATGAAATCTCACTTAATGCACTGAAAGATGTGAATTTGAAATTTTTTACTTCTAAAAGCAAACATTCTTACCAATTAACCTAACCTCAATTGTTTCGGCATTATGTTTTTAAATATTACAAAAAGAAAGAGTGAGATAATCGAAGAAAAATCCGATTTTTTTGTATATATTGGCGGTCTCCCGTGGTTAGCATGCTTCCATAGACTATTGTATCAATATTTATTATATTTATAGAATTTTAAAATATTAAAAATTTAATTAATAAATAAATTAAAAATATTTAAATTATATTTTTAAAATATGATAAATAAAAGTTCTATTAATATTATTATTAATTTATTTTACATTATTATTTATAATTAAATTATAACAATAGTTAAATAACACACAAAAACGATTGAATCTTTTTATAAAGGCCAAAGGTACAAATTGGACCCTTAAGTGTGCCTCGAATAGCACATTGGCACTTGATGTTTTCTTTTATTTATTTCCAATTGGAACTTCAACTTTTAAAGTTGGCACAAATCACCTATTATCGTATAGTCTAAGCTTTCATTACAGCTCTTATGAACAATACAAAAATATCTCTCTCACTAACATTTATATAAAAAAATCAAATCAATTTAATTGGCTCATCGTTGCTGAGTGCCTGTCGTCATTGAAACAACAAAAACAACAACATCGTCATCCTCGTGTTATCAGTTCATCAGCAACACTGCAACAGTAGGAACCGAAATTGAGTCGCGTGTTGGGGCCTCCTTCTCCAGCGAGTTGTGACGTCTTATTCTCCTTCTCCTTCTCCTCGTCGCCTCAGCGTCTGGTCTCTATTATAGCTGTTAACGAAATCCGTCAACTCCAGCAATGATTGATTAAGAGTGGGTTTTGATTTTTCGGAATAAGCTTCAGATTAGTGGTAATAACAGCATCTCAAACTTCTGTTAGTTTTAGATGACATGGATGTGTGAGACTTTTCTTACAGTGGACAAATAATAAAGACATCATATATTGCACAAGGGACATACTTTCTTGCTAATTTGAATGATAATGGAAGAATAACTAAATGTAGAAAAATGAAATATATATGAAAGGAAAAAACTCAACCTGATTTGATCTTTTTCTTTTTTAATTTAACATAATAATTCAACCAAATTTTCTTCTGTCTCTTTTTATAAATTTTCTCGCTAACCAAGCAAGCAAAAACTAATAAACTATCCAATTCAAAAAATTGAAAGGTTAGAAAACGATTCAAAATAAGATTATCTTTTTTGTTGCTGCCTTAAAAAATTATTATGATTAAACTATAATTGAATTAAAAATGAATTAGAAGTCAAAGAATTATATTACCAAAAAAAAAAATTCTCTTTTTATCATTTCATCAAACACTTTTCATGCATAAGAGAAATCAGCGTATCCATCGGAGATATGAAGTTTATTTCCTTGATTCATAAAGATTAAGCAAATAACTTTCTTCAGTTTACACTATTTTAAATTCTAATTCAATAATCCATTTCAAATCATATTAATTCTTTCTCAACATTGAGTGCCCAATTGCCCATAAGTTCTTTGTAGAAATAATATAAAGAATTCAAGAACATGAGAAATTAAGATTTTTAACCCAATTTAGAACAATCAAAATGGGACATAGCAAACAACACTTTGAGATTGATAGCAAATTTGCAACAAGAAGAAGAAAGCTATCTCTCGCTAATCACCTTGAAGCTGTAAGGCACGAGTGGAAGTGGGAATAAGCGAGAAATTGTTAAAAAGTTGGACTTTGAGTATGTGCTGATCAAAGATTAGGAGAAAAGAAATAAAGAGACGAAGAAAGGAAAATAAAAAGGCAAAGTAATTAAAGGTAAATGATGAAGATGAGAAGAAGAGAGCAGGAGGCGAGCTTATTTTTTGTTTTCTTCCTATACTTTGATTTATTCTTTTAGAACCAATTTTCTATTTATATTTTTGAGAAAATTTTATTAAATTACATTGTGATTTTTAGGTATTTTTATTTTAGAATTTATAATTTACTTTTTGTCATTTTAATATCCTGTAAATATGATTGTTAGCAAATAGCGATCAAATTATATAACATCGTTAAAAGATGATGATGTGGGACACAATAGCTACTATTGTTTCAATTATCAAGTTAACACTTATTAATAGTCAGATGTGGCACACAATAGCTACTATTATTTCAATTATCACGTTAATATTTATTAATAGTGTAATGTAATTTGACAGTTATTTATTGACCGTCATATTCACATGGTATTAAAATACCAAAAAGCAAACCACACCTAAAAGAAAAATACGTTAAATCAAATGATAATTTATTAAAAACAATTTTTATTTCAAATTGAATAAAAATTCTATAACATTCATTGGGTGATCTAATGAGAAAAAAAAAAAGTGGAGCCCACTTGTTCACATAAGATAAAATTAATAAAAGTTTGTGTTTAGATAACATAAGTGTCTATTTATGTCATTTTTAAAATAAAAAATTAATTGAGAACAAAAAGAAAAATCGAGTGCCAATATGCTACAAAGAGGAATAGTTTAGAGTCCAATTTGTACCTTTGGCCTTTTATAAATATGACAAATAAACCTCAGAACTCAAAGGAGACACATCCTACACTTTGTAAGTGCCTATGTTGTATAATTGAGTACCAATCTTTGCTAACAAATTGTACCAAAAAAGAATTTTAAGAAAAAGGAAAAGAAGAATTAAGTATCTGCTGAGGATACATTTCTAATGAGAATCAGAAAAAGTAGAAATCTTGATAGAACAAATCCTGGCAAAGACTGTAAATGTTTAATGAAGATTGAAATTATGGACACTATACTTTGAGCTTAGAATATGATAGAATCCGATAGTACTATATAAATTCCGCATCTGGCCTTTAATGGTGTGAAATATGATTACCTTGTTGCACAAATCATAATATATTAAAATTAAAATTTTATTTTATTTACATCTAAATTTAATACTGATCCAAGTCAATTAAATTTAATCAGATTCATAGAGAAAATTTACTTGATGTTGATCCAAATCCTGAAGCCTTTGGATTTTGGCCTATATTTAGAATTCTAATCCATATGTAAATTTATGTTCAATTAGCCAAGAGTTGGATTAATAATCCTTAGAAATTATTGACATATGATAAATGAGGAAGCATGAAGGTGAAAATAAATTATAGAATTTTTTAGAAGTTTAAAGCACGTTTTTTAGAAGTAAAAATGAAGGAATACAAGTGCCAACCAAGAAGGGAAAGGTGTGGAAGTGAAGTATATACATGAAAGAAAAAACACATTTATAATATGTGAGCTAGGAAGCTAAGCAAAAAAAGAAAGTGAAGAGAAATAAGGCTAGGAAGTTGAGAAGAGTAAGAAAGTGGAGAAAGGAAGTTATATTATCAACATGTTCAAAATGTAAAAAGTAATATTAAGTGGTCTCAAAGGTGAGGAGTTAATTTAGGACCAAGCTAAAAATGAAGAATATGCCAGAGCAATTCTCAAGCAATGAAAGTCTATAAATAAGTAAGGACTCTCTAGTGAGCAAAACCCATCTAACCAATCAATGAATCAATCAAACAAAACAGACCCATAGTTTATAAACTTTATTTTTATCCTTAGATTAGAAAGCTATCAGTAGATTAAACAACAATTCTTAGGATAGTCAAGCAATCATCAGCTTTAGTTACAATACGTTTAGAACTCTCAAGTGTTCTTTAGCATTCAATTACTTTTGCAAGTTAATTACTTTATGCAATCAATTCCTAAAGCTTTCCAGTTACTGTTTCAACTTATATTTATTGTAATTAAATTCTTTAACTTACACATTTACATTGTCGCTCTAGCTTATAGTAATTAAGCTCTTAGATTGATTCTTTAAGCTTCATTTACATTCATATCTCATATTTGCATGTCCATATCTTAATTCTACATTCTTATAACTCATTATTAGCTTAATTTTTAGCTCATTAATAAGCTTTGTGTGTTAATTTAGTAAAACTGCATCAGCATAACTAAGAACCCAAGGTATTCTAGGTCCTTATATTACTTGCACAATAATCTAGATTAAAAATTAAATAATCGTGCACTTTATATTTATTATATTTATAATAAATTAAAAATTAAAAAAGCCTCGTACTTGGCTTGAAAAATTGTCTCATGATTGTTGTGCTATTGGTTTTGTCAATTTTAAAGCTTATTTACCTTTATAGTGTATTTGGTTAAAATTTATAAAATTTAGTTGTGAATTTAATGTTTATGTGTTTTGAGATGAAATAAAAATTAATTTAGAATTCTACATAATTAAATTTCTATAAAATTAGCTATAGCTAAATTAAATTCTAACAAAATAGGTGGAATTTCTAAAAAATTTCAAATTAGTAAATTAATATATTCCATAATATTAAAATATCCCTTTCAATTTTATTATTTCTATTTTATTTTTTGTTTTATGCTTTTTCTTTTTAAATGAAATGAATTCCTTTATCCACTTGCAAAGTTTAACAAATATGGTTATTATTATTATTTTTAAAAAAATAATGGTGGTCATTTTATCTATATTTGTAATCACAGAGGCAAAAAATTACTAAAATTATCCATTGTCTTGGACGTAATCTTGCTTTAAAAGATTTGAAGACAAAATATTTGTTTAAGTCAAATACTTCATAAGTGGTCTATTTCTTTATCAGACAAAATGTACAAAACGCTTGCTTACACAAGAAAAAAATGATGGATGCATCTAAGTCTAATACACCAATAACTGTTAAAACTCTTCTTATGTTTATCAGCCTATTAGCTGAATTCGTAGCTAATTTTTATATTTATTTTCATTTTATTAGTTGTAATTAGTTGGTTTTTAGACATAATTTTTTATTATGATTCCCGGACTATTGGTTGAAATTATAGTCAACTTTTATAGTTTAAATTATATAATAAATGAAAATATTATATAAATATTACTCTTTTTACATAATAATATCTTTTTTATAAATTTTTACTAGTGTAATTTTTTTATCAAATTAAGTAATTTCTCCAATTAATTTATCAAAAATTTCTATCTTCACAATATAAAGAATAAATTACTTTGTATGATAAAAAATTACATAGTAAGCATAAATATTACATAAAATATTTTTTTATGTATAATGTAACTGATTTATTAAATTTTAAATATGTAACTCATTTTCTTAACTTCATAATATTACAAATTTTGTACACTATATGGTATAAATTATATAACAAATGAAAAATTATATAAATAGTATTATAATTACATAATAATATCTTTTTGTAAATTTTTATTAAATAGTGTAAATTTTTATCAAATTAAGTAATTTTCCCAATTAACTTATCAAAAGTTTCTATTTTCACAATATAAAGAATAAATTACTTTGTATAATAAAAAATTATATAATAAACATAAATATTACATAACATATTTTTAATATAAAATGTAAATGATTTAATGAATTTTTAACCAAACTATGTAACTCATTCCCTTAACTTCATAAATTATAAATTGTGTACACTATATGTATAACTTTGCTAACTTGTGCAAATTTTTATCAAATTAAGTAATTTCTCTAAGTTAAAAATTTATATTTTCACAATATAAAAAATAAGTTGCTTTATATAATAAGAATTATTTAATAAGCATAAATATTACATAAAATATTCTTTATATAAAATATAATTGATTTAATAAATATTTAACCAAGTTATGCAACTTGTTTTCTTAACTTTATAAAATTAGTGATTTTATACACCATATGGTATAAATTATATGATAAAAAAAATATATAAACACAAGTATATTACATAATAATATCTTTCTGTATTTTTTGTTAACTTGTGTGTAATTTTTTAATGTGTAACTTATTTCATTTATTTGTAAATATTTTATATTGACACTAAAATAATAAGAATTACATAAAATAAATAATAATAAATTAAATTATTTTTTTATTATATGACTTGTATTAGCAAGTTACTATCTTTTTAAATTTAAGTATAACTTAAATTTTTTGTCCAAATTTTATTGGAACATCAAGGCATTGAAAAGAACAAAAAGGCATTCTAAAAGAAGGCACCCAGAATTCACCTAAAAATTATTATGTGATTTACTGTTATAAAACTTTGAATATGTTTCTTTTAAGAAATTTATCCAATCTTCAGCTATTTTTGTATACTAGTTTTTAATCCAAGTTGCACGTGAATTATTAATACTTTGATTCGTTATTATTTGTTTAATTAAAAAATTAATTTTTTTATTTTAATTTATTTAATAATTTAATATATAAATTAAGTTTGAATTTCTATAATACTTTATAAATTTGTTCAATTATATATCTTATTTAAATATAAATTTCTAATTTTACAAATAAAAATATATTAAACAAGGTTTCACCACTTGAATATAATTATTTTTATAATTGCTGCAATATTTTAGTTTCTCAAATTTACTATTATTATTTATTTCTTATTTGGTTATTTTTTCTTCTAACATAATACTTGATTTATTATTTTATTATTACTTTTTTAGTGTAGTATATTCTAAAATTAATATTTGATTAAAATATATTTCTTTTATATAGTTGAATCTTTTATTAATTAAGTATTATTTCTAAAACTTCATAGATATTCGATCTAAATCATTCATCTATTGAAATTAAAAATATAATTTAAATAAAAATAAAATCAAGTAAATATAGAATTATTATTTTATAATTTTTCTTGTTGTATACCCGTTTATAAATATTTTTGGATATGAAAATCTCAAATTTTATAAATATCTTACAATTTCTATTTTAATCAAATATTTTACTAAAAGTTTTAAACACCAAACCAATCATTTGTCCAACTAAAAATGAAAAGATTGGTATAAATAAGAATAAAACCAATCATGGAATTAAGTTTGATACTAAACAATTAAAATAATATTCTTTTTATAATTATTTAGATTGATACTAAGCAATTAGATTATTTAATTTTAAAAATTTTAATAAAGAACTATTGAAATTATAATACTGATAGTTCTTTTAATAATAGAATTCCTCGATATTATTTTTTATTTTATATAAATTTTTTTAATATAAATGGTATATCTTTTAATAAATTAAATTATATCTAATAAGAAAAAATTAGTTGACTTGAATTTTTTAAGAAACTAAACTAACTAATCCATAGAATGCTATTAATACTTATGTTTTGATAAACTTGTCTACCTCATCTACTTTCTCACTTTTATATATCTTATTAATTATTAATTTTTTTATCTAAATAAACTATACATTAATTATAATCATTTGACTCGATAATTATACTTTTTTTATAGCTATAATATAGATCTTTTCCTAGTTTTGTAATTGTTTATAATTTTATTAATAAAATTTTCTCTTTTTATTTCTTAAATATTAAATAAAAAGTAAAATTATTATATTTATTATATTTTACTGAAATCAAATTAACAAAAAACTTTAAAAAGTATTATTGAAGTAATTAATAAATTACAAGTTCAGAATCAAAATCTTAAAGATAAGTATAAAAATCATTATAATATGGCCTTTGCTACAAACTTTTATAATTAATAAGGTTGTTTAATAATAATAATAATAATAATAATAAATCAGTGGGTTGCGTCAATGTCCTCCCTTTGTGCTCTTCTCTTTCTTATTTTTTTTACTTTAAATTGCATAGTTTATATTAACCACTTCTTTCATTACTTATAATAAAAAAAAATATTATATATAATTTTTTAATATCCTTTCTCTATTCCTATATTATTACTATTTTTAATCATTTTCTATTAAATTATATTAAGTTAGAAGCACTAATGTTAGATTTTTCTAATATTTCTCATTAATTATTAATAGACTTATAATAGAGTTAGGATTTTAGCTAAGAGAATCTTAGTCCTAATACTATTTTTAATTAAAAATTAATTAATAAGTAACTCAATTAATAAAAAAATTGTATTAACCAATTTTAATAGATTGATATATAAAGATGTTTTAATCAATTTGTTTGTGCTCCCTCCTTCGCCCATTTATATATGTTATGATATATCCTTACCTTCAAATTTTAGCATTTTTCATCCATTACCTTTACGTTTTTTACCAAATTTATTTAAGCTCATTTAGACATTTTTTTTAGTAAATTAGAAATTGTTAAGTTTTAAATTTAAGTTATCAAATACGAGTAATTTATTGGAATGAAGATGGCTAAATCCTTAAGAATTGAAACTTTTTAACAACAAAATATATTTTTTTTTTTCACAATTTATAATCATATCTCTCTCTTTATAAAAAAAATAATACATACTTCAAATTGTAAAATAGTAAAACTTTAGCATACTTTTTTTTTATATATCCCTATTAAATTTTAAAATCTAGCTGCAATATCTAACCTTCATTGGCCAGATATTGCCTATGTAGTAAATGGAGTTTCTCAACATCTCCACCAACTAACAGAAGGACATCATCGTGCTACAAAAAGGGTCCTTTTATATCTCAAAGGCACACTTGGTCGAAGTGAATTATCTCTCAAAGTGATATTAATTTTAATGGTATTTGCGATAGATACTGGTTAGAGTGTCAAAGTACTAGACGGAGCATCACAAGCTATGTATATTCCTTGGAGCAAATTACATCTCATGGTCATCTAAGAAATTATCCACATTTCTATATCGAATGGGGAGGCTAAATATAGAACCCTTACTGCAACTACAATAGAAATAATATGGCTATCATATATTATTCCTGATATTAGTATTCACTTTCTCAAAGCCTCAAATCCAATATTTCACACATTGACTTCAATTATCACTTTATTAATGAAAAAGTGGTTCTTGGTGCCATAATAATCAAGTTCATCCCCTCATAATGGCAAGTGGCCAATGGGCTCAGAAACCTTGCCTAAGGATCCATTTCTCAATTTTCAGGACAAGTTAGGCGTGCAACCTTTTGCCATTCCTCAACTTGAGGAATGGTATTAATAGTAAACAAAGAAGATATTCAAATCAACTCCAAAATAAATCAAAGATGCATAATTTCTCATTCTTTATAAATACCAAAAACATTGCCAGGATGTTATTTCAGAAACTATTTCAAAAGAAAATTTGCAAAAAAATTTAAATAAATCAAATATTGTATACTATTTCATCTCAAGCAATCTTGAAATATATATTGAAACCCCACTCAAGTGGCAAGAGTGTTTGCTTTTAGGAGGTATAGATCTTGAGTTTATGTCTTTACATTCTCATTAAATGAGTTTTGAGAGCTCGTAGGCCTTATTTTATATATCAAAGAGCGATGTAATTCCCCATTTACTATCCTCTCCCTCCGGGAGATAGAAAGGACCCATTCAATCCATAGTGAATGTAAAAAAATAGCTACCCACATTGTGTAGCTCACGACCTATTAAATAGTGTGTTGTACATAAAGAAAGTTTTCTTATTCTCTTGATCATTTTGCTCAAGAGTTTAGAGAACATTCACTAATCAGTCAGTGTTATATGCTTTCAAAAGTCAAGACAATAGGTTATCAGAGCTTTGACTATATTATTTCTATCTTATAAAAGCACTATAAACATTTTAACGTTTTCATCTCCATGTGTAGTTTAATCTAATATACATAGAAAAATAATTTTGGTAATATATATTTATTTTTGATACATAAGTATTATATTGATGAGTATTTATTATGTATTTTTAAATTATTTTTTATTTAAACTGTTATATTAAATATAAACTAATATCTTACTTTCTTTTATTAAATAATAAATTTTAATCTTAAGAAATTGCATGTTAAATATTGAATTACTTTTATAATTAAATAATAGTTCTTAATCCCAAAAAATATTTATTATATTCATAATATTAGTTAACATAAATATAATAATAAATCAGCTAAATTTTCTCATCTTATATAACATATTACCAATTGTAGCTTTTATTAAATCATTTCACGTATATACTTTAGTATTACTTATATTTCATACATTTAGATATTTTTTAAATAAGAATTTAATTAAATTTTATGAATCGAAAGTATTAATAATTAAAATAATAGTAATGGCGTGTTTAGAAAACTACGAGATATAGAAGTTTTGATATACAAGATAAGCTTTGACACATAGAATAAAAATATTAAATTTATATTTATTTTTTATCAGATAAACATTCTATTAATATATAATTTTTATGTTTTCTAAATTAATATATTTACTTAAATATAATTAAATCGATACATTAACTAATATATTATTTTTTAATTAAATATTAATTTTAATCCTAAAAATAGCATTTAATAATTATTTTTTAATTAAATAATAATTTTTTATCTTTAGAAAATTTATTATATTTAATATTAATGTATATAAATATAATCATGTATAATTAATAAACTAACACAAAAATTTCATCTTAAATGGCATATTATTGGTTATCTCTTTTACTGAATTATAATGAAATGTATTTAATTTAGTATTAATTAAAACTTACAATATAATTAAAATTATAAAAAAAAAAAAGCCGTTTTATGCGCGCGTGCACACAATTAGTCGGTTTGGTCCAGCTATCGACCATCATATCACACAAACATTAAGAATGGAATCATCAAAATTTGAATAGTAAAGTCATAATATGAAGCCTGCATCTTTCTCTAATACACAACCCAAAAGATTGGCGCACATATTCTTCATGTGACAGATGTTGAATACAAAGCATCAAATACCTTACCTTTATGAAATTATGTCAAAGGATTAAATGATTTTAATTTTAATTTTTCTAATAAATAGATTTATAATTTTTATTTAAAAATCAAATTAATCTAAACTTTAACTTGATCAAGCGAGTTTATTACTACTTTTGAAATAGAGAATGACTTATTTTTTAATAATTAAAGAAAGTATAAATAAAAACAAATGCATATCGATTTTCTTTATAAAAATAAAATTAAATTCATAATCACATGTTGGTTTTCTTCTATTATTCTAATTTGTAATGGATGAGAAGCGAGCTACACACATGTATTGAATTACAATTTAGAGTTATTTAGTCCTTCAACAGAAGTTGTGGGTTTATCTATTAGAAAAAAAATGAAACTGGATCTATTTAGCACCTTAACACAAATTTAAGGAGGTATTTGATCATTTTTCCTTCAGATTTTTGCAAAAAGACTCACAGTGGAGACAAAGCGAATATAGCTATATATAATCTGCTAACAAATCATTTATATATGAAAATAATAATAAACAGAGTGGAGACCAAAAGACTTGAGAAAAGAAAATAAGAAATTATAAAGATTCTTGTTTCTTTATGTGAAGCTTTAATCTTGTCGGTCCATTCTAATGGGAGTCTACAGCTACCTGAATTTCTCCTTCGTCTGCTACGAAGCTCACTCGCTTCTGCAAATTTATTTCATCATTATCAAAATATGTTAGAAAGCTAAAAAATAAAATAAAAATTAAAAATTCTACTTGTGTTTCTTCTTAAAAATATATTAAAGGTTTCGAGAGACCATTGAATTACATAAACTGTTCTTTTATATATATAATTCAATTTTCTCTTTTAAGAAAATATTGGAAACTCCTAAACTATGAGACATATATTTTTGCTTATATTAGATGGTTATTATTATTTTTAAAGTTTGCAGGTAGTTTTATTTTAGGGACAGCCAAATATATGGTGGTTGTAACGGTAGAGAAAAATTGACAATTAGTAAAGGCTTGTGACCCACTTGTGCCTAAAATACTAGGACCATTATGGCTTTTACCACATATTGTGCCATAAATTAGACCTATGATGGATTTGACTTCACTACTACCAGTGCTTTGAAAATCAGACAAGGTTCGTTGTGGCTAGGAAGGATGTCATCTTCAACTTCTAAAATACCACAAGTGCTTGCCTTTTCATGAGATACAACTAAACTAACATATAATCTTTAGCACTATTTTATTCAGCTTATTTTTATTTCTTCTCATTTTACTTTTTATAAAATTGTTTTACTTCTAAAATAAGTGTAAAAAGATGATTATTTTTATACAAAATAAATTTATTTTTATATATTTTTTTAAAAAATTCATTTTAATCGAACAGACAAATACGAAAAAAAATATAAAAGTAGCAATGATTAATACAAATATATTATCTAATTTTATTTATTATGCAAAAACAAAAACATAAGATTACCCAACAACCATTGGTTTTGTTGTCAATGGAAAAGAGACTTTGAAATAATCAAATTTTTTATTATATACAATTTAGCCTATTTTGTAGTATGCTAATGCCAGTCCCACATGAATAAAATAACTAACGAATGCATAAATGTAATCATTATAGATTTTGGAGATCTATAAACTATGGTTTCTAACAGAAAATGTCCCTTCGGATAGAAGCAATATGCAATCAAATATTGCAACAATTAGGTCCTGAACTCGTCAGGATAGCAGTTAAGAAATGCAATTTGAGCAAGACTGAAGAATTAACTCTTTTTTTCTTTTAAATTTAGTAGTCCAACTAATTTAGCGACTGCTTTAAGAATAATAGAATACTATTGAAAAATTTTAACACAACTGTATATCTTAATTAGATTATAAAAAATCTTACTAATCTCTTTACACGCTGTTGAAATTCCACTTAACTCTTCTTATAATTTGATTGCTATCAGTTACATCAAAAATTAAACTCTTAGTACCCTTTTCTTTTATTTTGATGTACCAAAATAAACATTATTATTAAAGAACCAAAAGAATAAATATTATTATTCATTCTTATATATATATATATATATATATAGAATATTAATTTTTACAGGACTTGTTTTTTTTTGTTTTATATATATAAATATATATAAAACAAGAAAACAGGTCCTGTAAAAATTAATAAAATTCTTTATCTTAAAGAAACTCTACCTGCCGTGGCTTAAGATTCTCTCCAATGCTACCAAGCTCCGGTTTCCACTGAACATGCCGCCGGTTCCCATCACCAATGCTGTCACCAGAATTTTCCATGAAAAGATCAACAATCTTTCCAGCCACCTCTACATCATCTTTGCTCTCTTCCATTAATTTTTCAACTTGTGACTTAGGCAACCTCATCCTAACCCGAATCGGCCCGGAATTCGTCCCATCAGGCAATTGACTAGACGACACAGGTCTAACAAGAGACAGATCAGAAACTGATCTCCTACTTAGCATCAAGCATTCCAGCCTATCTTTAGCACTCATTTGTATACCTGACCTTACCCTTCTGGTCCTGGGCTGCTGTTCCTGCTCTTTCTCTTGAGGAAACTTTGGCAACTCAACTAGAAAATATATTTTCTTTGCCTTTAGTTCTTGTTCAGGTTCTAATGGTTTTGCACGGATACCATAATGCTTGACGGCTTCTGATTCTAACAGTACATGCCCTGGATAATCCTTGACTACGTCCCTCGCCGTCGCCGGAGTCTTTAGCTTGAATGTGTGGCCGTCGATTTTCATCACCTTTGCTTTCTTTCCTCTACCTATACTGTTTCCCATCTCTATATATCAAACATGTATCAAATTCTCTCCAAGAAAATGTGGTCTTTTTATATATGAATTATGTCTACAAGTAGTAAGGATATATACCCTAAAAAAAAGGATTTAGTTTAGTAATTTAAAGGTAATTTCAACAATTGTTCGGTGTGGTGTGAAAAGAAAGAAATTCTCTTTTGTTTTTTGTTTCCTTACAAAAGTCATAATGAGCATGTGAAAACTAACTATAAGGCAGAAAAATTCAAATCCATTACAACAAAGTCCAATTAGTTATTACTAATTGTGCATCTATATTATATTGAACTTCTTTCAGGTACAGTAAAATCTCGAATGCGAACTCCAGTCGGAATCAATTTAATTAATGGAAAGAAATATTCAATTAGTTATTCGATGGAAGTCTTGTTTTGTGTCCATCTTTTCATGCTAAAGCTAGACATTGTGGGGCTAAGAAGAAGATAAGTGTCTGTAATATTAGGTGCTCGGATCACTCCAAGAACGGGATAAGGGTTCAGAGAAAAGAGGGTCGGCTTTACATCATGCAATTATGATATATATATGTCTCTATTTTAACGTTTATCACTAAGGTGCCTGGTTGATTACAAGGCATATGTGTTTTCTTTTACTGATTGGATAGAAAAAGAAAACGAAAGAAAAAACAGCTCTGTACATTTTTATTCTTATTTTTTTTTATTTCTTTTCTCTTAAGAAATATTGTGGAAAGTGAATAGTTGTGAAAATCAAAATATATATATATATATATATATATACACAAAAGAATATGCTTTAATATGAATCATGAAGATTCGTTTTACCGAGTCTTACTATGTTTCGGTAAGATCACATGCAGGATTTTCTGTTTGAACGTATTTAACTTTGATTGGGGCAATAAGTGCATAAAATTAAGTGCTTGTTTGGTCAAAGTTTTGCTTTAGTCTTTGAGGTCTAGAAAACCTAAATCACATGCGAGGAAATCTACCAAATTTAGTACCAATAATTAATAAATGAATGTCAATCATACTACATTTGGAGTCTTAGCAATACCTAACCAAGGCAATTTCAATACCAAAGCGTTTCATGCATAACACCACCAATACCAAATTAAAAAAATTAAACAAAATCTAAGCATCTATGCCTTGTGTGACAGTAATATGGATGGAAATTTATATCCTATTCTTTGAGTATTCATCCGAACTCTACCCAACTAAACTGATTAATATCCGAATTGATTGGATAACATGTTTGAATAACTTATACTCCAAAAAATGTATTAGGTATGAATAGGATACGGATACTATATTATCCTATTCATATTCGTACTCATACTTTACTCAATTTTTTTTTTTAAATTGGATGCAGAAAATTAAAAGTTTTATAATTAAACTTACTAATTTTGATTATCTAATATATTGTATTTAGAGAATTAGACAAACTACTTAATTATTCAATATTTCTTTAATATTTTATTAATTCTTCATTCTCATTATTTTAATATAGCATATATGAATATATTATATAATTTTAGTTAAATAAAATTATAAGTTAAAAATTTATGTATTATAAAAATCTATGTATTATAACATACTCAGGTTATGTATGTTTATTGAAATCTTGATAAATAAGTTATCAAAAAATTTCAACTCGGGTCAATATACTAAATAAATAATCTTGTTTAATGTATAAAACAATAAATTTATTTTGTCTATATATATATATAACTTCTACTACAAACGTATATAAATATTAATTTTTATATTCTATGTACATGCACACTAACTTTTGACCACCTTTTTTTTATATAACTCATAGAAAAATTATGATAAAAATATATAAACAAATAACTAAATATAATTATTTCAAAATTAATAAATATTTGTTTATTAATAAAATATTCATTGATAAATAAATAATCTCTATAAAATATAATATTTTTAGTCACAATAATATTATCTTATACAATTTTTATTATATTTTGATAACTTTTTAGACAATAGGTTACCCATGAATTACCCAAAACTCTATGGATATGGAGACAAATTTAATATTTATTTTTAAATATATATGAGTAGAATATCAATAGACATATATCGTTTCGGATATAGATAATGACAATAATATAAAAATAATTTATTATTAATATGTTATATCTTATAATTAGGATCCGTGTTTAATCAGGAATGCAATTTATTAATCAATAAATTGATAGAAAAAACTATAGAATTATATATAAACTTGAATTTCATATGTCAAAAATAAATATACAAAAAAACCTATGTTAATGTTAAAAAAAATTAAGTATACATATGAATAGAGATATATGATTTTGGGTATAGATAAGGATATAATATTAGCATATCCACAGCCTAGCTATTGCCATCCCCAGACCGTAAGTCACATTTTAATTTAGATGAAGTTTTATGTTTGACCTTTCCGTCATTTATAACTAAAGCTAATTAAATCTTTGATACTGCTGTGACCCCTATAAAACTTCAAAAACATCATTTAATAATAAATTTTTATTTTTTCTTTGAAACCAAAAAAAAAAAAAACAATGCACATTAAACAAATTGATCCTATTCATAATTGCTATTGGACCGTAAGTAACGAGCAAAACTCATTATAGGCGTAAATTATTATGATAAAGTCATAATATAGAGAGCATTTAATAAATTAATTTATTATATTAAACACTTTTTAATTATTTTATAAGTATGTTTTTACCGTACATTAGTAGCTCAGGTATTATTATATGAACAATTGACATAAAAAAAATATTTTTTATAAAAATGATTAAATATGTAATTTTTTTTATTTCGATGTAATGACTAATTACCAATATTAGATTTTATATGTTGATTTTATTTGGATAATTATTTCTGTTTCATTCTTTAAAATATATAATTTCACTATTTTAATGATTATTTAATGAAAAATTTTAAAATAAAATCTCTATATTAATAGAGAAAGCAGAATATAAAAAAATTCTAATGTTTTAGTCTTAATAATTTCTTTTTAAATATTTATTCTTATAGCAAAATACTTTTAATAGTAATATAATTATAAGTAAATATAAATAGAAACTTATTATTTTCAGAAAAAATAGTAAAAGAAAGAATGTAAGAAGAGATAAACTTTAAACTTCATAATAATAAAAGGGATAAGAGATTAATATAAAATTTTAAGTAGTAAATAAATATTAAAAAATTTAAATAATATTTCTTTTATATTGCTTGAGATGTTGCTTTGAATTGACTAACAATAAAGTAAAAATTAATTTCTTAAATTAAAATATCTTAAATTATTTTTCTATTTATATAATATATATAACTTAAATTTATAACAAGATATAATAATGAAACTCAACTTTATATGTGAATATTTTGATATAACTTAATTTAGTTTAGTTTAGTATATATAGGGGTGTCAAAATAGATCATGATATACGAACTCGATGTGCTAAATACGAAAAAAAAGAGTTAGAGTTGAATCTTAGTAGGTTCGGATTAGTAAATGGATTGACCCATTTATGACACGACTTAAAACGAGTCGTGTAACAAGTTGACTCGTGAACTCATTATAATCCATTTAATTTTTTGTGTCATACTGGGTCGTGTCAACCCAACCCGACCTATTTACAACTCGTAAATTCTTTTATTCATTTAAACAAATGAAAAGAAATTATATATATAAATAAAAATAAAACTACATATCTTAAGGAAAAATTATATAATTTCAATGTGATCTCCATAATTTAAATAAATCTATATAATTTTAAGTAAAATTACATAATTTTGAGATACCAAACTAAACAAAACCTATCACAAACTAAATTCTAATTCTAGTCTTTTTTTCTCATCTCAAACTCACATCAACCCCCTCAAAGCCTCCACCAACCACTCTCACAAATCATCTTTTTCACGTAGTTGCTGCCGCCATCCACGCCGCCTCATGCTGCTGCTACTACTGCGCTCTTGCTGCTGCTGCGGTTGCTCTTGCTATTGTCATACTTGCTGCTGTTGTCGTTGTCGCCGTTGTTGTTAGGTATTGTTGTAGTTTTAATTCTCTTATATGGTAGTTTTAATACACTTTTATGGAACTTTAGCTAATATTTGCTATTTTTTTTTTGGTAAAATAGAAGCCTATAATATGAAAGTATGCTCATTGTCATATAAACCATCAGTTAGCTGACATTCTCGTAGAAGAAATTATTTGGAATTATAGTCTTATGAATGTTATTTGGTGGGATTCCCAACTGTGAGGAAAGGATCAACATAATTTCTTATCTAATTCTAATTTATTTATTTATTATTATTTTTTTTGGTTTTATAATAATTATTATGAAAGGAACTAATTGCCAAAAACTTTGGATAAGAAGGAAATTTTCCAGAGCCTCATTTAACTTTTTTTTTTTCTATGAAAAAAGACCCTTTTAAATTTTCTATCTCAGTTTCTCACCTATATTAGAGTCTTTTGATTGGTAAAATTTCAGCTCAAAATATGCAACGCTCTTACTTGTTTGCCTTCCCATATTTTGAAATTCTTTTGCACTGGGCTGATTTGTGGGCTTTTTATTATTATTGATAATTTCTAGAATTTGTTTTTTGGACTGGACTCTAATGCTTGACCTTATATTTCGTCTTCTACCCTTTAGAAAGTTGATCTATTATTTAGTATTTAAAATACTAATTGTGTTTTTTTTTTTTCCAAATATAGTAGATAAGCACTTTGAAGAAGTTGGAAGAATTACAAGTTGTAATAAATATTATATTTTATTTCGTTTTTATTATTTACAATATTATTTTAAATTTTATTGAATTTATAGTTAGATTGTATTAATATATTAAATATTTAAGTTTATGTGCATTCATTAAAGTAGAATAATTTATCAATATTATTATGCTATTTATTTATTTATTTTTTCCTTTTCTAATATATGTTTTTATTTATTTGTTTAGATGGCTAGTAGTGAAAGATTATTCAATTGAAGTTGATAGAGAGACAATTGACATAGAAGAAGAAGAAGATAAGATTAAGGAGTTAGAAAATGTGGTTGCTGGAATGGAAGGAAAAAAAGTAAAAAAATCTAGAAAGTTATCTTCAGTTTTATGGAAGCATTTTGAACTGGTGGAGGGGAAAAATAAAAAAAATATAAATAGCGGACAGCAAATATGGGACCGATAACAAGTAACGTCATATACTAGGATGTCCTAGAAGAGATACAAGGAATATAGGTCAAATTTTAATTTCTCAAGGTGATAGATCTATTGTGAATTGTGTGAAATTTAATGCTAATGAGTTTAGAAAACTAATTGTTATTATTGTTATTATGCATGATTTGCCATTTCAGTTTGTTAAGTGGGTGGCGATGAGAAAATTGTTATGTTATTTAAAGCCTGATTAGCATCTCATATCAAAAAATACTTGTAGGGTAGATTGTTTGAAGATATTTAATAGAGAAAATGTTAGGATAAAATCAATATTGGAACATTGGGAATGATATATTTAACTTCTGATTGTTGGTCTTCTATGACTACTGATGGATATATTTACTTAACTAGGTACTTTATTGATAAGGATTGACACTTGCAAAAGAAAATCTTAAATTTTTGTTATTTGCCTCCTCATAATGGAGTAGCTTTATGTGAAAAGATTAACACTTTTCTACGTGGTTGGCAAATTGATAATAGAATTTTTTTCTATTACTAAGAATAATGCAACTGCCAATAATGTGTGTGCTGATATGCTAAAAAATCTTTTGGTTACTAAAGGAAGACTTTTATGTCAAGGGGGTTTCTTTTCATATGAGATGCTCTACTCACATCTTGAACTTGATAGTTCAAGATGGATTGAAGGAGATTGATGATGCAGTTGTAAAGATCAGGGAAAGCATTAAGCATGTGAAAGGACCTCAACCTAGAAGAATTAAATTTTTGGACTGTGTTCGTCTTTGCGCTTTAGATTTAAGAAAATGTCTTAGACAAGATGTTCCTACTAGGTGGAATTCGACATATTTGATGCTTGATAGTACTTTGTATTATCAAAATGCCTTTATACATCTTCAAATTAGTGGCTCTAACTTCAAGCATTGTGCATCCTTTGAAAAGTGGGTTAAAGTAGAAAAGGTTTGTAAGTTCTTACAAGTTCTCTATAATATTTCTTGTCTCTTTTCTGGCATCAAATATCCAACAACAAATCTATTTTTTCTTTTAGTATATACTAAACATTTAACTTTGAAGAATAGCATATTTAGTGAGAATGTGTACATCAAAACAATGGCAGAAAATATGTATGGAAAATTTCTGAAGTTTTAATCTGTATATAACAGAATATTAGCTATTGCTGTGATTTTAGATCTTAGGTACAAGTTGAGTTTTGTTGAGTGGTGCTATAAAAAGCTTTACGGTGATGAGGGATTAGTCGAGGTTATAAAAGTTAAAAATGTCATGTTCTCCTTATATTCCGAGTATGTGAATGCTGGAATTTTAAGCAGCAATGCAAGTAGTGGAGCTTTCGAAACTAAATTTATGCAAATAATGGAGGTCGATGCACATGAAACTCTTTCTTCTAAGGATATATTGAAGGTAATGTAGCTATATTGTTTATTGATTTCAGATATATATACAAGTCTGAAATATCATTAAAGATTATTATTCTTTTCAGATATAAAAATAACCGAATATGCTGCATTTTTTCATATATGCATATCTAAAAAATGACTATTTCTTTAATTTTATTTTTTTAGATATGAAAATAATTAACTTAATATTATTTTCTTATGCTTTTGAAGCAGTTTGACTCTTTTGAGTGTGATGATATTATTCCTTAAAAGAGTCAAATCTTGATGAGCCAAGAATAGATCGAAAGATTAAATTAGATGTGTTACCATATATTGGAAAGGAAATCAATATAGGTATCCTCAAATTGCAGCCATAGATCATGATATATTAGCAATTCTTGTGACTACGGTAGCTTCAGCAAGTGCATTCAACAATAGTGGAAGGGTTCTTGATCAATATAGGCTTCAACAATCATTTTATAAGTGCATTCAACAATCATTTTATAAGCTTTTTGTTTTTTTTTTTTATTTGTTACTCTTTTTGCTTTACTTTGTAGATGCAAAATTAGAGTTGGAAGAACTTTCAAAAAAAATTATGGAGCTTAGCATAGAGTCATTGGATTTAGAAGAAGATATTACTGCTTCATCTAATTCTGGAATTTGGAATTTTATATGAACTTTAAATGAGTTTTGCATTATGATTTGGTACTATGTGTAATGAACTTTAAGGATACTCCTTGTACTAGATGAAATTTTTATTTATAATTGGTATTATTTGTATTGTTTAATTTGAAAAAATATATTGATTTGTATGTTAATAATATTAAATGGTTCTGTTATTTATTTAACAAGTTAAGTGGGTCGTGTCAGATTTTATGATCCACATACGACCCATTTAACTAAACGTGTTATGCGTGTCGTGTTCATGTCATCCGTTAAAGATTCGTATCGAGTTAGGATTGAGATAAAATGATACGAATAATAAATGGATCGTGTTCGTATTGACCCTAATCGTGTCACCTAAGTAGGTCAATCTGACACGAACACCACCCACTAACACATTTTAACACCCATATATATATATATATAATCTAAATATGACGGTAGCAAAAGAAATATTTAATTTAATTTTACTACTAGACGTCCCAAAATTTATTGCTTATAATTCTATATAAAAGTCTACATTTATGTTTATCCGCACATTGAACCGTTATTATTATTTTAATTATAAAATTAAATATATAATAGAATTTAATAGATATTTTAACATTTAATATGTATTTATAATATGTTAAAATTAACAATAAATTAAATATATTTTAATTTTTTTAATATTTTAAATTTTTATTAGTGCAATAATATAAAATTATTTTAAAAATATCTATTAATTTCATTTAATATTATATAAATTAATACTATCAATATAATTTATATTACTATTTTCTAAAAGTTATTTTATATTTAAATTACTTTTTAGTGAATAATAATATTAAGAATTTAAAATGTTATTTTATAATATTAAAATCATTATCTAATTAAATTAATTAGAAAATCAATTATTTTAGAATATCCTTCTTAATTTTTTAAATTTAAAAATTTTACTAGTGCAATAATATAAGAATTATTTTAAAAATATTTATTAATTAATTTTAGTATTATATGAATTAATACTATCAATATAATTCATTTTATTATTTTTTAAAATTAAAAATTTATTGTATAATTAAAAAATTAATTTATTATTGAACATAATATTAAGAACTAAAAATTTAACCTAAGATATTATTTTATAAAATTATAATTAATATCTAACTAGAAAATAATTGATTAGTTAATATAATATTAAAATATAATTTATATGCTATTTTTTAGGATAGATTAGTAGTTTTATCTTATTGGAAAACTATTTATTAGTTAATATAATATTAAAATATAATTAACATACTATTTCTTAAGATCATAGTCAGTCTTTAATTAGGACTATAACTTATTAATGAATAAATTAATATAAAAATAATAAAATTACACATATGTTTGAATCTCATGTGTCAAGAAATACATATGTCAAAAGAAAAACTCTATGTGCTATAAATTAAGCACACATGTCAAAAGAATTTAGGTTTCAGAAATTAATATATACTAGTCGTTTATTTGTGCATTGTACGATCGTTATTATTATTTTAATTATAAAATCAAGTTGATAGATATAATTTAATAAAAAATTTAATATTTAATATTAATTGATAATATTTTAAAATAATAGCAAACTAACTATTTTTAGACTTTTTAATTTTCTTAAACTTTTAAAATTCTATTAATGCAATAAAATAAAAATATTTTAAAAATATTTATTCATTAATTCTAGTATTATATGAATTAATACTATCAATATAATTGATATTACTATTTTTTAGTATTAAAAATTTATTATATAATTAAAAATTAATTTATTATTGAATATAATATTAAAATATAATTTTAGATGTTATTTTCTAGAATTAGAATTATTGTCTAATTAGAAATTAATTTATTAATTAATATAATATTAAAATATAATTAATATGCTATTTCATATGATAGAATTAATATCGTTATTTGATTAGAAAATTATTTATTAGTTAATATAGTATAAAAATAATAATTAATATCCTATTTTTTAAAATTAGAGTCAGTTTTTAATTAGAAATATAACTTATTAATCAATAGATTAATTGAAAAATATAAAATTATATATCAGGTTGAATTTCATGTCTTAAAATAAGTATATATATCAAAATAAAAAGTCTATATATTAAAAATTAAACACACGTATCAAAAAAAAAATTTAAAATCTTAGAAATTTATATATGTGTGTGCACGCGCGCACATATACTTATACTTATAGCACTTATATATAATTTTAAATAACTAATTCAAAATTTCATGAAATCTAATTTTCTGAGATAGTTCAAACTTTGGGAATTTCACCCGCAGCCACAAGCTAGCTACTTATTCTTAAAGACATTTAGTTTAAAAAAAAAAAAACAAACAAGTTGAAAGGAAAGGGAAAAACTATAGAATTCGAAGTAAAGATCATTATTTTTACACCAAACAATCATACCCTTCAATGAATCATTATCAGCATCCAAGGTAGAGAGTTGGGAATTCTAATAGTTGGCAAATTAGCAAATGCCAAATTGAAAATCGGAACTGGGTTTAGTAATTTGGTGTCAAAAGAAAACAACAGCCGCTTATTAATTTGGGGGCAAATTGGAACCTAACCCCCCCTCCCTATTTATCTCCAGTTTGTTAGCATGTCTATGGTGCCAAACTGCCAATGTTAGATTATAGGAGTTCATTTATAGAAAAATTAAAGTACACATCACAATTACAATTTTATTGCTAGCTACCTACTTTTCCTTCCAGGGATATGGAATGAAACATATACCCTAATGATATTTCTTTTGCAAGTTGGAAATTCCTATACAAATTTAAGACCAAAAGTGTTTGTGCGAGCAAGTCAAGAATTTGTATTAACTTATATGTTGCGAATATCAATAAATATTACTATTTAAATTTAATATTTTCTTAATAAATTACTGCATGTAATTTAGTTATTTCCTTTAAAGTTATAGATATATATTTTGCTTAGTGTTATAAGTTTTGTTAATATGATGCTGATGTGGTATACCTATTTTCCATTCTATAAATATATCATACTATTGTATTTATATTATTCCCTTAAAATGATAAATTGCACACGTTATTATAAAAGAAATTCGAAATTCTTTTATTATTTTTATTATAATTTAAAAATAATAATAATTAATAAATACAAATATATACCACTATATAATTGATTTAATCCATAAATATAACGTGATAGATTGAATCTATTTAAAAATTTAATTTCATTTAATGATTTCACTTATAACTTATTTTATTTTAAGAATTCAATAAATAATATGTACATACAAATCAAATCGTTCTCTTATTTTTAAAATTCAATATTACTAATAATTTTTATAATTAATAAAATTTTTAAAGCTCAACTTTGTTTTTCATTATGTATAAAAAAATATTATTATTCAATAATTAATAAACTTTAGCAAAAAAACTTATAATTATTTAACTATTAATAAAAAGTATATTTCAGAAAAATAGAATATAATAGAAAATAGATCATAATATTACATTTTCTTTAGATATAAAATATAAAATAAAGACTCAAACTTGAGCTATGCACTAAGGTAACATCACACCCTCTTCTTGAGCCCTTTAATGCCACGTAGCATAAGCCAAAAAAAAAAAGTCAAACCTTCCCCTAAAAATAGTAAAATCCTTGACGAAAGACTCTGTGGACATATAAAATTTCTCGGTCCCGTCTGCTATAATAATAATAATAATAATAATAATAATAATAATTACGAGAATATTTTTTATTTTAAAGAATATAATTTTTATAATATAAAATATTTTAGAAAATATTAAATTTAAATAGTAATATATCTTATTTAATTTCAATGAACTCATTATAATTTGCTTTTTATTTTACTTTATTTCTATAACTATTAATAATTTTAATTTTTTTACCTTAGGCAATAGAAAGATTAGGAGTAATATTATTAATTAATAAAATATATGAAAATTTTTAATACAGTTATAAAATATAAAAAGTGATATTTGGCTCTTCAAAATATGAAAAGTAAATTAATTTTTTTATTTAAAGAATAAAGAGTTTTATTTTTATTATATGACTCTTTAAAATTAAAAATTATATATATATATATATATATATATATATATATATATAAAAAGAATGTATTGAAGTAAGTGATTTCGTTTTATCTGCAATGGGAATATTGGGCATGCATGGAGTAAAGTTGATAAAATCAAACATTTCTCTTTTGCTTTCTATATAAATAAATATATAAATGGTATCTAATTTATTTTTAGCATAAAATTTTTATTTATTTAATTTTAGTTATATTTTAGTTTAATTATTTTTACAAATAAAAATTAATATATCGGTAAAAATAGCTTATGGAAAAATAATATTAGTGACACTGGGGGAGTCTATTAATTTGAAATAGTCTAGCCATTCCTATGCTAAGTTTTTCCTAGTTATATTAATAAAATTGACTTTATGAAAAAAGAAAAATAATGACCTGAATATCCGTTACTAATATTAGCAATTGAAGAGAAGTTCTTTGCCACTAAACTAATTAATTTATTAGTAAGATATGTGTCGCTAAGTTCATTTTAAAAGAAATAATTTTTATTGAAATTTTATATTTTTATGTTAATAGTCAATTAAGTGTCATCAATAATAATAATAGTGAGAGCAAAGAGAATAAATAATAGAGAACAAAATGAAACACTCAAAAAAAAAAAATACTCATACGGAAAAGAACGTAGAAAAGATTAGTAACAAAAGAAATTCGTTGTTAATATATTATTTATTATACATTTAGATTATTTTTATTAATTTTATTGAATAAAATGAAATTTTTTTAAAAAAAATTAAAATAAACGATTGTAATCCTTAAACTTTTATATCATTAAGGTCTTTTTATACTCACATATAATGCCCACATCAGTAATCGTAGAAAAGATATTTAACATATGATAAAAAATAATAAATTATGTTTAAAAATCAAAACTCATTGGCTTATTTTTTTATTTTATATTATTTAATTATTATATTTTAAATGTATTATTATTTTATTTGAATTTATACATTCTTAGATTGTAAAATACACACGAAAGGATTAAATAACATTTGTGATTGGCCCAAATTTAGAAGATCAAATGCAAAAACGTAACAAACTCAATAGGCATTTATGTGTTTAGCAAAATAATTATTACAGTTAGTTTCAAAACTATATTTATTAAAATAATTTTATTAATTGTTTCGTTAATTAAAATAATTAAATTATTTATTAATTAATTTTATAATAATAAAAATAGTAATAATTTATTAAATATAAGTTTAACTCTAGAAGTCTAACTTTTTAGAATTTTAAGTGCTATAGAAGTTAGTTGATTATAATTTTTATATTTTAATCAATTAACTAATTTAATTTTAATATATACATTTTAATATAAAAATAATTAATTATAAATTTATAATCTTTCGTTAATTTGATTGTGATAAACTAACTAGAATAGCTGTAATTAACATCATCTTTATATTAATGCATTTTAAGAATTACAGGAAAAATATACCGATGTAATTAATATAAAAAGTAAATATATTCTGATTCATTACAATATATTTTAAGAAAAATATAATATTATATAAGAAATAAGGTGAAGAAAATATAAATTAAAGATTAAAACTAAAATCATAAACACTATAAATATTAGTTACAAAATTGATATTTTTTAAAATAAAAATATGTTTTTATTAAATAGATTACTAAATTAAATTTTATTTTAATTATTTTAATTTATTAATATGTTAAGGTGAAAAATTAATATATTTTTAAATTATTTAAATTGATCTAAATTTTTTTGACAAGTATGTTTAATTTTGACACATAGAATTTTTATTTTGATATGTGTACTTATTTTTGACACATGAGATTTAAGTTTATATATAATTTTATAATTTTTCTATTAATTATTGATCCATAAGTTACATTCATAATTAAATACTAACTCTAATTTTAAGAAATAATATATTATTTTTAATATTATAATTACAAGTAAATAGTTTTCTAATCAGATAATAGTACTAATTATAACTTAAAAAATAGCATATTAATTATATTTTAATATTATATCAACTAATAAATTAGTTTTGTAATTAGATAATAATTCTAATTCTAGAAAATAACATCTTAAATTATATTTTTAATATATTCAATAATAAATTAATTTTTTAATTATATAATAAAAATAGTATATCAATTATTATTGATATATTAATTTATATAATATCAAAATTAATTAATAAATAATTTTTAAAATAATTTTTATATTATTATATTATTAAAATTTTAGAATTTTAAAAAAATTATAGACATTTAGTTAGTTTGCTATTTTTTTAAGATTTATAAATTAATATTAAATATTAAAGATTTTATTAAATTGTATCTATTAACTTAATTTTATAATTTAAATAATAATAACGGCCGTGCGACGCACGAGTAAACGACTAGTATATATTAATTTCTAAGATCTAAAATTCTTTTGACACGTGTGCTTAATTTTTGACACATAGGAGTGTTGTATCAAGCTTATTTGTGATTTTATAATTTTTTTATTAATTTATTGATTGATAAGTTACATTTCTAATTAAACATTGATTCTAATTCCTAAGAAATAACATATATTAATATTTTAATATTATATTAAGTAAAATAGTTTATTAATCAAATCATGATACTAATTCTATCATAGAAATAATATATTAATTATATTTTAACAAAAATTAACTAATAAGATTAGTTTTCAAATTATATAATAATTCTAAAAATAACATCTTAAATTATATTTTTAATATTATATCTAATAATAGATTAATTGTTTATTATAAAATAAAATTTTTAATCCTAGAAAATAGTAATAAAATATAATTGATAGTATTAGTTGTTAAAATAACTTTTATACTATTGTATAAAGAAAATTTTGAAATTTTAAAAAAATTAAAAAAAATATTTTGAAATAGTTAGTTTGCTATTATCTTTTAAAATATTATAATTACTATTAAATATTTAAAATTTTATTAAATTATATCTATTAACTAAAATTTATAATCAAAATAATAATAACGATCATGCAATGTATAAGTAAACGACTAATTATGTCTCAATTATGATAACTATCCTATTCAAATTTCTATTGCCAGATTCATTTTTTTTTTTTTACCATTGAGATTTTAGTTTATTTACCAAATTTTAATATAAAGAGACCTTTATGTTAAAAAACAAATAATAAAGCATAATAGAAAAAGAAAAAAAGATAGCCACACACAGCTAAAAGACGGAATAAATTAAACAACAACATATCTAGGCCAAGAAACTTTCCAACAGTTGCAGAAAATCAAATTGCTACTTGATTTTTCTACCTAACAAATAGGTTTGGAAGGAATTTAAAATTTAATTTTACTATCCATATCGGGTCGGATCGAATTCGAATTTGAATCTGTAAGTATCCATTATCCGACCTAATTATATTAGAATTTATTATATTAGAATTTATTTTTATTATTTAGAATATTATTTTAAATTTTATAAAATGTATATTTGGATTGTAATAATATATTGAATATTTAATGTTGAATATTTAAAATTTATTAGTTTATATTTTATATTTTTTGTTTATATTAGATTTTTATTAATATATTTTAGATTTTAATTATTGTAAACCGGTTAGATAAAAGAATATCTATTCAATTATCCGAATGTTTAAATAAGCGGATAGGGTATCCGCTATCCATTTATATATTTATAAATATATTTGATATTTATTTAATTTAAATAAATTTTAATCGATTTTAGTTAATATGCAGGTATTTCTATCTGAATTTGGAACAAATTCGAATAATAAAGAAAATCTTTTAAACTGATTTGAGATGAATTCATATATGTGTATTTTCATTGAATTCAAATATCCTTAAATAGACGAATATCCTATCTGTTGAATTCCTACTCACAATTAAAAAACTTCCAAACAAACACTTACTGTAGGTAAAATTAGACTGTAGATTATATTTCATGTTAAGCCAATCCACTATAAACATAGAATGCGTATACTTTCAAAATCAATTTGTGAGACGAGCTTCCATTTAATGGATAAGTCTTAACTAAGACTGCAAATCGTTTTCTTTTTTTTAATTAAATTAAAATTTTAAACATGAGCCTTAAATATCCAGTTACATTAAAACTCTTGAGTTAATATTTTTGTTTAAAAAGTTCTACTTTACACTAACATGCTCTAAATTAATCAATATATATATATATATATAGATATAAAACCTTGATTAAGACTCCAAAACTCTGAGCAGAGATACACTTGCCAATATTCATCTTAAACCCTTCTCTCCACCTACCATTAATTCATGCAAAAAAAGAACCCAAATGAATTTTGTGATACAATATTTTTCTCTACATATTTATTAAATGCTGTATAGTATTATGTAGAATAAATGCCCTTTTTCCAATAGGACTCAAAGAGTAGTACTTACTTGACACTATAGCTCATGGTTTTAGATGTTAAACCATTTGCTTAAGTGGCTCTTACTTTGATAAAGAATAAGATAGATTCTTCCATTTCCTTTAGTTGAAAAGGAACTCCTACTTTCAAACTCCACTCGAAAATCATTTCTTTTTCTTCTTTTCTTTTTATATAGTACTCGAACATCATTTCTAATGTAAGTAACAATTCTCATAATTTTCTATACAATTTTAACTTGAGCCAGATGTATTAAGAAATGTGCATTTCTAAAATTATTAAAACAGAAAGATAATTTCTTTTTCTTTTCATGCTGGGGCCGGATTGTATTAAAGGAGAATGGATATCCATTATCTGAGAAGTGTTTTGGATAAAACACCCCATATCATGTACATGTCCACTCATAGTCCAAAATTGGGCTATCCGTTCCAAAATAAAACACCTAGAAAATGTATGAAAGAAAGACAAACAAAGCAATGGGACCTGAAGATTCATTTGTAGCTATATGATACCGAAATAAAGAGAATGCTTAGTTAAAATATAAAGGCAAAAGTTAGAAATAAGTCTTTGAATTTTAAGTATAATAAATTTAAAATAGCTCAATTACATTTTAAGGGTTGAAAAATAAAATAATTATATTCTTACAGTTAATTTTGTCGATTTTATTATACAATGATATGAGATTCAATTAATTTTTAGAATTAAAAGGAATCGCTTTGACTCTTTTTAATTTATATTTCTTTGCATGTTACAAATATTGGCTTTGCTTTAGTGGATAAACATTATAAAATGATAGTTTTTTTCACTTTAATGAAAACAAATAAACACCGTTACCATTATTTAAAACAGTAGAAAGCGGTGAAATAAATGAAATTAGCTCCAAGAATATAATTATTAAAATTTAGAAATGTAAATTACTTTTAGAGCATGTAAAAATTTTCTACTCTAGTAATCCTATATAAGAGATATATATTTATTATTATCAGTTTTTCCAGGGGAAAAAATACATGAATAGATATCTTCTGCTCTACAACATATGGGTTGGTTCTTGTGTTCCATGCTCGGATTAGCTTCAGTCGCCTTCATGTTTGTTATCATTCGAAGCTCATCTTCTTTCTCCTAGGCTGTACAATATATATATAGATGAAGACCCATTACAAGGCATCAGCTAATTAGCCACTCCATTCTCTTCAAATGCAACAAAATAAGTTACAAAGTTATTAATTACCAGCAAATTGCACAGCTCTCATCCTAGCAAGTTAGCCATTAATAGTACCCAGTTATCTCCCTCAAAATCATTAGGAAAAATTGTTGCTTCATACGAAGAGAAGTAGGGTGGGCGATGTATCACTTTCTACTTCACAACTTGCTGCCATATCACAATTTGCTGGCCTGGTTTCCCAAGTGGTGGTAGGAGAAGGAGAAGGAACAGCAATGGTGAGATCAAGATTTAGATCAGAAGAACCAGAACAAGTTTCGTCCTCTAAACAACTTGCTGCATCAGAAACCCTATCGTTATTATCATGACCATGGGTAGACTTATTAGGTCTATTACATGTACCAACTTCAACAGGAGCAGAAACATGGTCCGTTTGATGATTATGTTGATGATGATGCGACCGAGGAAGAATTTGATTAAGCCGATGATTCTTAGGGTCAATACCCATGTTTATTAGCTTTTTTCTCATGTGAGAGTTCCAGTAGTTCTTCACCTCATTATCTGTCCTTCCTGGCAGTCTCCCAGCTATCAGTGACCACCTAACAGCCCCACAAACATTCTTTTAGCACATATTTCACCATATAATTACCCATGCATATATTCATCTTAAAGGCCATCTATCTAAAAGGGAGTGTTTTCTTTTTTCTTTGTTTTTCTTTCTTTCTCTGGCCCTAGCTGGGTTCGAACTCATGATCTCATAGTTTTATAGATGAGTCCAGTACTACCACCGAGCTAACTAAGTCAGTTCCCATAATGGGTCTGTCTGAATATCAAACTCAAGACCCTAACCTGAATATAGATAGAGAGGGGGAGAGGGCGAAGAGTACCTGTTGCCGAGGAGAGCATGGAGCTTAATGATGAGGTCTTCTTCATCTTCAGTAAAGTTTCCCCGTTTAATGTCTGGCCTAAGATAGTTTATCCATCTTAGCCTACAACTTTTGCCACAACGGTGCAATCCTAAATTACACCACCAGAAAGACATATATATGACATGTTAATGATTGACTGACATACACAAAGAAATTCAAGTTACAGGAATTTCTAGTTTTTGTATATACCTGCAGCCTTAGGGAGAGAACGCCAGCAACCCTCTCCATGAATTTTGATATAATCAATAAGCTTCTGGTCTTCTTGTTTAGACCAAGCTCCTTTGTTGTTTCCTTCTTTATCACAGCAAGGTTTTCTCATTTTCTTTCTTGCTTTCTTTGTTAATTTCTTTCTTTCCTTCCCTCTTTGAAGCAGTAGAGAAGATCTTCAAGAAAGAAAAAGAATTGCAGAGACTTGTAACTGATCACAAAAGAAGCAATAGAACTAGAGATATTAGCTGTAGAGATGAGAGAATGAAGCTAGCCCATTCAAAGAAACATAAAGTGAAAGAGAAGATTTATAGACATAGTTGAGAAGGATGGGTGTTGACTTGGACTGGTGGTTTTAGGTGTTTAGGTGAGGTTGGGTTGCAAATGCTGCCCTACTGTAAATAAGAGTGTGGATAAGGATCTTTCTTTCTTTAGAGTCTCTCTTGTTGTTTACGGTTAAGTACATGTCTCATTCTTACTTACCTATGTATATGTAGTTACATATACCCGAAAATTTTTATCTACATCAGATCGGATATATAAATCATACCAAATAAAAGAGTAATATGTATTTATGTTTTAACATTTGATGATTGACACATATTTTATTATTTAAAGCTACTGAATATGAGTCAATCATCTATCGATTTGGTGTATAATAAAGACATACACATATACTAGACAAAAAAACTTTCTACATATATATACATTATTCTTCTTGTTCATCTAGTGGAACATACCTTTTTTTTGTACGAGTGGTACTTACTTACTTTATATATACATCATAATGAATATCTAAGTGATTTATATACACTAAATATTTTATTTTTAACATTGGATAATTAATACATATTCAATTATTTAAAATTAATATATATATATATATATATATATATATATATATATATATCGGTTTAATATATTGTAATGCTTAATACTAAAAATATCAAATACATTGAATATATGTTGCATTAATTTTTTTAAATAAATAATATATTCAATATTCTTAGTATTAAGCATTAACAACACATTTTAAGGACTCATCGGAATTTCTTGTATGATGCCACAATCTATTCTGCATAGGATAATATGTTAAACTACTTTAACAAATTAACATGTAAGTAGATTTATTTTCTGTTCGCGGACAAATATAAATATCATAGTTTGAGGTTGGTTTAAAAATAATGCTATAGTTCTTTGCTTTGGGTACCTGCAAATTTTGTCCCATTTATTGTGGCTTCCCTTCCTCCTCTAACTGGTGAGAAATATGACTTTATCCAAAGAAGCTATAAATTACCTGTATAAACATATCTACATAAAGGGTTGGTACGTTCTAAAATTGGAACTGAGGTTGGTGCCTTTTCTTTTCTCTAATTGGGCATAATATAGAATGGTGAGGCAACTTTCCTGGAATTAGGGATTAAGCATGTGTTAATTTATACATTTGATTGCTTAAGAATATTTTTTTAGCACACTTTGATTGATTGGTAGTGCAAAAACTTTATAGGACTTGCATAAAATTCCTGAGAGAAGAAAGGGCTTTAGGAAAAGAACCTTTATATTAAAAAGTGTAAATGACAGTATCTATAAAAGAAATTTGTCATGTTGAGTTCTCTCTCTTTTTGGTTTTTGCCCTTTTTAATTTAATAAAAGTGAGCTCTATTGTAAAAAGAATATATAAAAGAAATTTGGGTGTGTACAAAAAAAAAAAAGGAAAGAAGAAAAGAAAAGAGTAACTGAAGGAGTATGATTGAAGAAAAATAAATTATTTTTATCTTAAAATTTATTATATATTTAAAAAATTTATTTATATTGAATATAATATTAAAAACATTATTTAAGATATTATTTTCTAGAATTAGAATTATTATAAAGATTAATTTATTAATTAATTTAGTATTAAAATAAAATTAATATGTTAGTTTTTAAGATTAAAGTCGGTATTTAATTAGAAATGTAATTTATTTGTAGCCTAACTTAGAGAAGCGGGAAATGGACGCCGAGGTAAAGATAGGATATCTCGGCAAGGAGCAACTTTTGGCAGATTCTAGAATGGCAGCACTCTAAAGTACAAGGGTACATAAATGAATCGAATTACACATAAAAATAGGGTGGGAAATGATCGATAACATATATGTAAATAGTTGAAACTAATCACATTAGGTGTCTTTTGGTTGTTTGGCTGTGAAGTTATAGGAACTCCAAAGATAAACGTACTTGGTTCAGAGAAATTCCAGAATGGGGGATCTCTTAGGAAGTTTTCGAACCCGCCAAAAGGACAAAACTGTGAGGCCAGTGGGAGCCAAAGCGGGCAATATCTAATGTGATCTGGTTCTGGGTCATTATATTATTAATTAATAAATAAATAAAAAATTATAAAATTACATATAAGCTTGAATCTTATGTGCTAAAAATAAGCATACATATCAAAACAATAATTCTATGTGTCAAAAATTTAAGCACACATATCAAAAAAAATTTAAATATCAGAAATTTATATATATGTATATATATAGATTAGTCGGTTATTCGTGTGTTGCACGACTGTTATTTATCATTTTAATTATATTAATAATATAGAATGTGTATATAAAAAGAATTTCTTAGAGTTTTTAATGTTTTATAATCATTTATTATAATCTAAAATATGTTTAAATGTCTCTTTTAATAAAATCTCAAATGTTTAAAAATCTTAATGATGTAATAAATACAAAAATTATTTTAAAAATATTAATTACTAATTTTAATTTTATATAAAATTAAAATTAAAAATATAATAGATATTGTTATTTTTTAGAATTTAAAGTTATTATATAGTTATGAAACTAATTTGTTAGTTAATAAAATATTAAAAGTATAATTAAAATATTATATTTTTGATATTAGCATTATCGTTCAATTATAAAAATAATTTATAAATTAAAAATAACTTATATATTATTTTTAAAAATATTGATAACTTCACTTGTTTCTTCTTGTTAAGAAGAATATGTTAGAAGAATGCATCTAACTCTCTTTTGTTTTATTATTATTATTCTATTTTCATGTTCCATATCCATAGTTACAGTAGCGAGGTGCTTACTTAGTTCCTCAAGATTAAACAATCGTATGGAGATCCCCATGCCTCAAATCACCGAACCTATACAGTTTTATGGAAAACCAGGAGATAAGAGGCAAAGGGTTTTGTCTGTCAGTGCAGACATTAGTTTAAGGATATTTATTTGTTTCAACTACGATTCTACACCATATAATATATTATTAAAGTTGATAGCTTAATCTTTTTAGAAGGAATGGCGTTTTGCAATTAACCCTAAACTCATTGACGGACTGACAGCAGGAGTATCCAAGAAAAGTCCAAAAAGTTTCCTGATGAGAATGCTGCAAAAAGGAAGAGAAGACCGGTGGATATGAATATTGAAGAAGCTACTCTACTGAACTACAAAACCTAGGAAATGCAAATACCTTAAAACTAGAAAGTGAGAATTTATCAATCAATTTAATTTAATCTAATCATGACCTGGAACTGCAGTATTGGCGTATGCCAATGTCAATTGAACAACTTCCTCCCCACCATAACCAACTAATCAATTTGCATCCTCAACTGAATATGAATATGGGAAAAAGTTCAAAAAAGAAAACTATCCAATGGTTTAACACTTTTATATTTGAAGAATAAAAATATTTTTTTAATATTAAATAAGTAATATATATTTTATTTTTTAAGTATTTTTTAGATACATTTAATATTTTTTATTTTTTAAATTATAAATATTAATAGAAATATAAATATTTAATACAATAAATATTTTTGAATAATTTATCATCCGATTAGATATTTTATAATCATAATAAATTATTAACATATACTTTTAATTTTAACCAAATTTAAAAAATAATTTTTTAAAATATAATTTTAATATATTTATGATTTAAGAGTAATTATTAGATCCTACATTTGCTTATAAAATTACAATCTAATAATGGGTCATTGTTAAATACATATAAAATTATATAAAAATAATAAAAACGTAAATATATATCTAAAAAAAATAATATAATAAATTTATAAATTTTGATATTAAATAATTGATATATATTTAATTTTTTAATTTAATAAATATATACAAATAATTTAAATAGAAATACAACAAGCGTAGCTAAAAGCTTTTTTTATATATAAAAATAACATATAATCTACACATCCAAAGTTTGATAACATAGAATCAAACATTAATCTCTATCTTAGTTTATAGTATCTATAGAAAAGGAGCAGAAAGTTACAACTTCAAAACAGCATTTGATCAGTATCAGGAAAGATAAAAAAAAGGTAATAAACATAAATTACTCATATTTTACCATAGATTCTTCGTTTGTCTTTACCTTTTGTTGGATTTTAGCTACAGCCCTAAATTTATTTGCTTAATTAACTAAATATTATAAATTTATTGTCTGACTTTCAAACAATGTGTTTAGAATTTTCATTGGCAGAGGGCTATTAGCTTGACAGGTTTAACTCTTTGGATGATGCCTCTATTACTATTCTTTTAGACTGGTTGGTTTATGGAACCTCTTTACTTTATCTAACAGTCATAATTCTTCTACTCTTTAAGATTCCAAGACTGAGTGGTTCTGATATTCAATCTTGCATTTTACGCACTCTTAACAGCATACTCAGGTCCTTTCAGGAAAAAGAAAAAGAAAAAAACAACATATTGAGTTAACTTGTATTCTAACAGTCTTCTTCCTGCAGCATTATCAATTAGACAGAGAAGGAAAGTGGTATTTATAATTAATTATATAAAATTATGGAAGACTTCAACTGCAGGAATTTTTTTTTTCTTTAAGAATTTCTTGGCCTTTGCATTTTGGATCTAAGTTTCTGAATTTCATATATTAAGTTAACATATGTTTGGTTTTTTTCTTTCTAAATATCTATTAGGATGACGTTAAATATATGAATTTTTTAGATAAAAAGAAATATTTGGTTATAAATCGTGATAAAAAAATATTTTACTGTTAAAATATTTCGATTTATAAGAATTCAGTCACTTTCAATCTGATCAACCACTATTATTATGTTGGCCGTGTTTGATAATTTGAATTTGAAGTTTAACAACTCCTAATTTTATTATTTAACCGTTAAATCATATGATTTAAGTAATAAATTCGATAGGATTGATTTAATGGTCAAACAATAATGTTTTAAGTTATTAATCTCTAAATTCATATTATCAAATACAAGAAATATGATAATAATAAATGATCGGAGTTAAAATGGCTAAATCCTTACCAATCAATACTTTTTAATAGTAAAATATTTTTTTTTGTCACAATCTTTAATCACATACCTTTTTCTATTTTAAAAAAATACCATATATACTAAAAATAGTTAAATAGTAAAACTGCATGATATATGTTTTTCTTTATGTATCCCTATTATTTGACTTTAATGTTTGTTTTAAATTCTGATCATTAGAGATATATAACAGTTTTTAAAACCTTACCTAATAACTTGGCATAATGCATATGTAGCCACTTAAATTTTTAATGATTTATCATTTAGACACTTCAAAATTGTTCTTTTACCATTTAAACACTGGAATTAGCATTTTTTTTTTTTGCCACTTAAAACACTTAAATTGACTCGTTTTTATCATGTAAAAACACATGCATGCATTTCAACAATTCATCAAGGGAACATATTTTTGACTCATATAAAAGTCTTTATAATTTTTATAAAATTATCTTTTTACCCCTATACTTTTCGAATACTTTATAGATATTGTAAAATATTTTTTGACACTTAAATTTTTTAAAATTTTATAATAATTATAAAATATTTCTTATAATTTAAAATCCATAGGGTATTGAATTTGAAAGTATTTAAGATTAAATTTAAATTAAAAATAGTTTTTCTAAAATAATTAAATAGAATTTCTAAATTAAAACGACAATAGCAAAAAGTATTTTAATTCTTTTAATTATTTAAAGTATATAAAATATTATTATATTATTTTATAAATCTTTTATAGGATTCAAATATATTTTACAAAAAGTATAAGAACTTAGTAAGATATCTGAAAACTAAAGTCACTGAAAGAAGAGCAAATCTAAGTATTTAAGAGATATCTGAAAACTAAACTATTTATGGGGTTTCATTTCAATAGCTTAAATTTTTTAAGTAAAATGATTTTTTTATACTCATTAATACAAATTTATACAATTTCTAAAATAGAATACTTGTTACAAACTCAAATTCATAGTAAAATTCTTTTATATCAAGCCACAATTTTAACTTAGTTAGGGTCGATAATGGCTTGTAACTCAAATTCTGAGTGGGTTCAATACCTCAATTTAGCTTGAGAAAGAAGTAAAAGGTATTTAGGGTTTTTGTTGTAGATAGGTTTGTTGAAATTATTAAAAGAAATGAGGTTGGTTTTACCCAAAAGATTTAGTCAAGTATTCAAATGTGAGCACTCTTTTATATGGCTGATATGCTGAAATAAGTCTGATTACAAATCTTTATTTTCAATCCTAAAAAGTTAGGTTTTATTTTCAATCCTAAAAAGTTAGGTTTTACTTTATCATTTCACCTATTATAAATCTAGCAGTTTATGTGAGAAAAGTACTATTATATTGTTTCGATTTTAGTATTATTTATTTATTTTTATAGAGGTCCTTCGAAAACCAACCGTATATTATATTATATTATAAAAATCTCATAGGATGTTGCCATGAATATGATGATTTATTTTTTATTATCATTTTATTTTTGCATTATATCTGTTTGATTTATAAGATAGAAATCATTTTGGCTATATTTAGGTGAAATCCATTAAAGAATTCATTTTATTTGAGAAACAAATATAAAAAAATAAAATAAAAATAATAAAGTTGGAGATATTTTGGTGTTAAGAAATATATTGATAAATTAATATACAATTTATTTAAAAATTCTACCTATTTATTTAAAATTTAATTTAATTAATAATAATTCTACATAAATTTAATTATATATAATTATAAATTAACTTTCACTTTATTCAAAATATATTAACTCTGAATTTGTAAATAAATTTCATAAATCTTAACTAAACACAATTGAATGCATAATTACGAATATAAGCACAAATAAATTAAAAATAATGGCACTCAATGATCGATTAGTGCAGAATTAGAAAAAAAAGAAAGAATAAAGGTCAAATTTCATGCTCAAAATCTAATAGAATTTCAATTATTCTAAAATAACCAAATTATAATATCAGTTGTGATAAGTCCTATTAGTATCAATTGAGTTACAATCAAGATAACTTTTACTTGCAGTAGCTGCACGCATTCCAAATATACATAATATATATATATATATATATATATATATATTTAAAATAATAAATTTATTTATAATAAATTAATTTTTGATATATGAGATTTTTTAATATGTGAGTATATTTTGATACATGAAATTTTTGTTTGATATATATATATTTTTGATACTTGAGATTTAAGCTTATCTATAATTTTATGACTTTTTTTATTAATAAGTTATATTCCTAATTAGACACTAATTCTAATCTTAAAAAATAACATTTAACTACATTTTAACAAAATATTAACTAATAAGCTAGTTTTTAATTAGATAATGATTCTAATTTTATAATAAAAAATAATATATTAATTATATTTTAATATTATATTAAATAATAAATTAGTTTCTAATTAAATATTAATTCTAATTCTAAAATATAATATTTTAAATTATATTTTTGATATTATTTCATTAATTATATTTTAATAACATATACACTAATAAATTAATTTTTTATTAAATAATTATTTTAATTTTATTATAAGAAATAGTGTATTAATTTTATTTTGATATTGTATTAAATGATAAATTAATTTTAATAATTTTAATTTTAGAAATGGCATCAAAAATTATATTTTTAACATTATATTTACTAGCTATTTAATTTTTTAATTATATAATAACTTTTATATATATTGTATCAGTAAAATTTTAAAATATGAAAATTAAAATATTTAAAAATATTTAATTAGCTGTTATTTTTAAGATATTATAAATAAATATTAAATATAGAAAGTTTTATTAAATTTATTTAAATATCTGATTTTATGAATAATAGTAATGCATAAATAAATGACAAAAATGTGTTAATTATCTGTTTTGATTGATAGATAAATGAAGGTGATTCAGTATTTGATTTCTCTCTGCATACAACATACTAAGTTATTTTAGGAAAACAGATTATAGAAGACAAACCCAATATTTATATATAACATAATTACAGAATTGAAATGAGAAGACGAACACAAAGAAATAGTAATTTACCTTCTAACTGTTTGATTTGAATTGTTTTCTCCGCGATTGTAAGTAAATTAAATTTTGATTTTTCATTATGAATTTATCTTTAAATAGTGATAATTATTTATTCTTGTTTAAATAATAATTATTTTATTAGAAAGATTACATAAATCTAAAAGATAGCTAACTTTTTGTATTAATATAGTAATGAATTTATTTATACTCTAACTAAACAATAATTTTATTTTTTTTAAAACTGATTCTATACACTGACCACAGTTCTGAGAAAACAACGTATCCAAGACACTTGGCAAATTACTGAGAAAGAAAAGATAAAAGGAAAAAGGGGAATGCAAAATATATGCATAAATATGAACTTCCCAGTAACAATATTAACTGCCTTCAGTTTGACTAACAGTTGAGGGATGCCTTTCAAAGTCAAAGAGTAGTTGAACAATTATTGTTATTAAATTTTTTAATCTAATTTTTTATTTTTATTGCTCTTTTTTATTTCTTTTTATTTAAGTTTTTTTTAGTGTTGCTGTTAAAAAAAATAACTAAATTATCCTTTTCTTACTGATTTTTTATTTTATTTTTGTTACTCCTTTATTTATTTTTATTTTGACTTTTCTTATATTGCATAAGAATTAAAAGACTACTATTAATTAGAAAAATAACTAATATTTCTTTTTTAATAAAAACACTTAAATCAAATACATTTTTTATTTTTTACTTTTAATAAGGATGGAACTGAAAAAGAAAGTGAAAGTCTTATTGAAATTCTAAAATAACAGATATCTAAAAAGAAAATAATTTCTCCAGAAAATATCACTTAAAAGAAAATGGAGAGTATATTTAATTTTCAAATGAAAACATATTAATAATATAATTTATTTTATTTTATTTTTGTCAGAACAAAACAAATTTTAAATAATTTAGAAAATTATAAAAGGTGATTTCCTTTAGAGAGGACTAGCAATAGATTATGTTGGCAATATGTTTGAAAAAAAGAAAAAAAGACATTTGGTGGCTGAAATTCTCATGGCCAGAAGTTGTTTGTTCAGATAAGTATGGTTTTGCTTATAAACAAGCAATACCGGCAAATTATTAAGTGGTCCCTGGACTGCTATGCTACGTCATTCAGGGACCTTTAATACCTGCGGAAATAAATGTCTCTGCTTTTTTTATATTTGTTATTTAGTTTTTTGATATTGATCAAATTAATTATAAAAATTAATGTTATACTATTTTAATTTTTTTAGATTAGGTTGTCTTTTTTTTAAATAAAAATATGATAAATTAATATATTATGATAAAATTATTTAATTTTTTTATATATTTGTGAAAATAATAATAATTCTTCTTAATTTTTATACATAAAATTGAAAAATAAGTATATTTGACAAAATAAAAATTTATGTATCAAAATAGAATGACACATGTCAAGTTATTATGTCTCATAATTATATATATATATATATATATATATATATATATATATAATAGGTAAATAAAATTTAAAAATTAATATAATTGCTAACAAACTTTTAATATGTTTTTAAATAATCATACTCTGGAAAATTAAAAATTAATATATTTTTAATAAATAATAAAATAAATATTTATTAAAAATAATATAATATACTTTTTAGAAAGTCTTCAAATATTAAAAAAATTATATTATTAGTGAATAAAATTAATTTTTTACACATTTACAAATTAAGAATTTCACCAATATAATTGATAATTTTATAACAAAAGCGTTACATTTTAATGATGAATATCAATATTAATTATTCATGACACAATATTCATGGTTTATAGTAATATAATTATTTTTTATTCCATCAATTTTTAGATGTTTATTATTTTAGTAAAGGATATTTATCATGTATGATTTTTATATTTACGAATTTATTTTATTAATTCAGTAATTATAACTTCTATATGTTTCTCATGTCATTATGAAATATTATTTTTATATGAAAATGATATTGATTTTTATAAAAGTTAGATTTACTATTTTTATGATGCACATTGAAATAAGCATTCATGGCAAAATATTTATTAGTTTATTAATGAATATTCATCATTAATAAACACTATATTCATTAATTAATTCAAGTAGACATATATAACATAGACATAAGGTAAACCTTCCTTACAGTTAATAAATGAAAAAAATGTCAAGCTAAAAAAATATTATAAATATTTATATTAGTTAGCAAACAATAAAAATTTAATATTTAAATAATAATAAATATTTAATATTATTTAATAAGCATAGTACGGACTTAATAAATATAAATTATTTTTAAAATACGTGTCAAACGTATTTTCCTGGACTCTTGACACAATATGTTGTGTTTCGGGGACCAAGACATAAGGCCCGGGCAAGACCATGCAAGAAAAAAGTTAGGCATGATACATGCTATTGCTTATTAATTTATAAAAGCATGCAGATACAGAATCATCAAAAACAATTCTCTGTAGAACATTGATAGCTAGCGGTCTGGGAATGTTTTTGAAATTTTCTCCACAATGATGATTCACAAAAATAATGAAGATATAATTTTTTTTTAATAATTTTTGAGAAACACCTTAATTGCCATTATTTTGAATTTATTTCTTTTTATTTATTGCCTCAAAAAATGATCTAAAATAGACATTCTTGGTACCCATTAAACTTTATTAGAGTTTGTCTCGTGGATGTATCCCAAATCAAAGAAATAAACCATGTTAACCTATTGGTGTTACTTCGTTGATTAATTAGTTTCTGCATTTAGTCTTTGAATATTACTTGTTCCATCTAATAAGTGGTAATAGAGCTTAGTTTCTTGTTTTTTAGGATAAAAATATATTATTCATAATGGAGGATAAACTTAAATTGCATATGGAGAAATAAGATGAAAGATCTCATATTCATATTTACTACAAACAAACAAACCCAAAGACGATAAACGTTTGAGTATGAGTAGGTGTCCCTTTTCATTCGTCTAACTTATCGAAAATAATGTGTACAGCCACATTTGTAATGAGATTAATCAAGAAAACTATGGAAAATCCACATTTTTAATGAGATTAATGTTAACAAGTAATTGATTTTTTTAGTTAAATTCTTGTCTTAATAATCCTTATTGTTAAGGATAGTCTCTGTTGCTTTTTATCTATTCTTTTGCTTATTTACCACATGTTTAGGTAGCATAGTATGGGCTGTACTTTTTTAGTATTTCAGTTGTTGTATTGGCTATTTAAAAAGTCATCTCTTCTATTTTTATATATTTTTCTTACAACTCTTTATCTTTAATTTTTTTTTTAAATTTATATTAAATTATTTGAATTTTATCATATATATATATGAAGTTATTATAAAATTAAAATTTAAATTAAATTAGATAATTCTAATTAATTAAAATAAAAATTTAAATTAATTAAAAATAAAATAGAAAAATTTAATAATATTTAAAATAAGATATCATGAAATATAATATTTTAAATGTTTATGGAAATAAGAAAATAATAAGGATAGCTAGAGTTGGTGGATACAAAGGTTGAGGTTGGAGGATGGTCACAGCCCTTAGGCCTAAAATTTTACAGGGAAAATGCAAAATTCTAACCCAACAACAACATCAATAGATCACAAATCATTTTCACCATAATTTTGCCTGTGCTGCTTTTTGACAATAGTACACAAATCCCCAATTACAGAAATAGTGAATATATCCTCAATCAGAAAGATTAATCATAACCAGAAAACAAACAAAAACAAAAAGGGGGAAAGGAAATAATGGATATGCTTTCAACAAAGTAAAAGAATCAAAGACACAATAATTTGATTATAATATATATTTATACTCAAGTTAAATCTGTTAACTATTTAATATGTTGTAAATTTAATATTAATATTTAATATTTATTTTTATTTCTTTATTATATTTCGGCTATATATTTTATAATTTTTTCGAAGCTATATAATTAGAATTTTTACTTTTGCGACAGTCTTTACATCGTATCAGAGCATTATATATAGCTACAATAATCAAATAACTCTCTTTCCTCTTCTCCGTAATTGGTTACCATTTTTTTCCTTTCAAATTTAATAATAAGAACTAAATACATGGACAGATTTTTAGTTTTCCCTCTTCTCAATTATATATTATTGAGTTGTATAGAAATAAATTTTGGGTGTAACTCGGCAAGCTCATTAGCTTTCGATCGTTTGCCACTCCTTAATCTTCCCTATTAAAAGGACATATATATATATTGCAAACTATTTTCAGTGCTATATAAAGAATGTATAGCTTAGAAGTTTTATACAGCTGATATATGTTTTTCACTGAACAAATTATATTAAAGCGTTTAGTAAATACTTAAAACCAGCAGTTAATAGTTAATTTAATTTCAATCAGTTGTGAATTGTATTCTATATTAGAGTTTTTCCTTATAAATTGATGGTTAATTTAAACTTTTTATTTATTTGGACAACATTATCCTTATTAAAACTTATTAATAATTACTTTAAATTGATATCATATAATTAATTTTTTCATAATATGAATTACATAGATATTATTTTTAAAATTATGCTTAATAGTTGAATTATTATTATATTTATAATTATGGCATTTGAAATTAGGAATTTTTTATTAGTAAAAAATTTATATATTAGTTCCTGCTTTTAAAATACTTTTTATAAATACTTTAAATAATAAATTTAATTGAGCTAAACATAATTAATTATGAAATTTTTTAGCTATTATAACTTATTTTAATAGCTAAAAAACTTATGAAGGCAACTTCCAACCTTATTTAGATTATACCTCTATCAAATATCATTGATGTGTACACTTATTAACATTAATCCTTTATTTGGAGATCTAGCCATATATGTAATTTTAATAGGATTAATGGTCGAGTCAAATTTGGTTTACACGATATTAGAGGGCAATGTTCATATGCTCGGTTATCATTTTGTTTCATTTTTATTTCTACGGGCAATTCTGTAGTGACTCTAGTTTCTAACAATGTAAACCCCATTTTGAAAATAAACTAATCTTATTATATGATATAGAAGCAAAAAAAAAAAACCCATAGAATTCACATTATTCTTGAATTATTTTTGCTATTGATATGTCTTTTTCAGTACTCGCAAGTGCACGAACCGTTCCTATAGTAAGGGTAAGTTCACCACTTGGTCGATCTCTCAAAGAACTATGAGGCCACTTATTATAAAGACTATTTATCAACACAAAACAATAAAAGTAAATCTAAACACTCTAAATCGTATATTTGAGATGATAATGGTCATAAAGTAAAGTAACTAAACAATAAATAAATATGCAATGCAAATGCAAATGCTTATGATCTAAGACTATATGCTAAAAATAGTATTTAATTTAGCCATTTACTTAGTAATTTCCTTGTTTTACTTTAAGCCTGATCTAATAAATTAAAGTAAAGATGATGTTTCTAATACTTTTAAACCTAAAAATTTTCATAACAATTACTATTGCTAAATTAATATGATGGTTAACTAACAATAATAACTGAAATTAATAAAGATATGAAGGTAAAGAAATCATTCATTAAATAAATAAATAACAAGGTTCATACAAAGTAAAAAGACTAAACTAAATACTTATGAAAACTACCCTAACATATTTAACCCAATGATCATGGTATTAAATAGAAAGACATAAAATAATAAAATAAAAAGCTCCATCAAGATCCAGAATTTCTTCAAGTAGGAAGAAGATTGATCCTCAGTCTCCACTTCTTGAAAAACTCCTTAGATCCTCAAAGAACAATGAAAACTAAAACTAAAGTGTTTATGAAAAACTGTAGAGAATAATAGAGAGAATAATGGTTGCAGGTGTAGAGAGCAGGTAGGAGAAAACTCCTCTCCTTCTTCCCCTTTTCTTTAGAGTTTTGCAGAGATTTACATAGAGGAGAGTCATCCTCTAAATAAATCTCTTTAGAGATGAGTATACTAATATAAGTCTATCTAATAGATAAGACTTTAAGTATCTTAATCTCCACCAAATACTATCTCATAAATAACTCTTAATATAAATCCTAATAATTATACAAAATGACTAAAAGTCCATGCGTCTTAATCTTGGGCCTTGACACGAATATGTCCCATTAAGCTTCTTTTAGCTCCATATTTTCCTCTTTTTGCTAATATTCTTGAAAATAGACAATTAAACTTAAGTGAGGCAAAATCACATATTTTCACTATTTTATATATAGAAATATATCATTAAAGCTTTAAAATTCCCTTAAACATCTATACATAATTTAGACCGATCAACTATCTTTATATATATATATATATATATATACATTATTTTGAATCTTTTAGTTTCTTATGAATCGATTGGTAGAAGTAAATCAAATTGTATGTTCTTCGCTTAAAACTTGTTTCTCATTTTGGTGTATGATTATATATACATTTATTTCTTTTGCTACCCGTCCTTCAATTAAATGTGAATTATAACACTAAACTGACTACTGTGTAATTTTGTTGTTAGTGTATATTTGGACTTAGCATGTGTAGAAGTGAAAATACGAACATGCCATCTCAACCAGCTGATTTTGCACCAAGATTTTTACCAGAGCAATTGCCACTGTTTATTTAGATTCTAGATGAGTCACCAAAGAGTTATAGTACAAATAATCCTGTATTTAGTGACGAATTTTAGAACTGAATTATATCCGTTGCTAGTTATTGATAGAATAGTTACACCAGAATGCTAGATGAAGTAAAAGAATTGAAATATAGAGATGGATTAGTTATGAAATAAAGACTATATTTAGCAACGGATTCAATTCGTTATAAAATTGAAACTAAATTTAATGCCAGCATTAGTGACAGATTTTTGTGACGGATTTAAATGGATTTTAACATGCGAATATTCACTTTCTTTAATTTTTAAATGGATTAGCGACAGATTTTTTTTAAAAAAATTTTAGAAAATTAAATTTCCTTATTTTTTTGCACTTTTATATTTTATCTTTTTATTTATTATCTTTTATTATATTTCTTTCTTTTTTTTTAATCTTACTTTTCATCTTTCTTCTTCTTTCCTTAATTTTTTTTCTTTTTAATCTTCCTTTGTTTCTTTCTTTCTTACTTTCTTCATTTTCTATATCTCTTTTCTCTTTTTATTTTTTTTCTTTTTCTCTCTTATATCTCTCCTTTAATTTTTCAATCTCTTTTTATTTATCATTTTCAATCTTTACTTTTACCATCTTTTCTCTCTTTATTATTTTTTAATTAATTTTTTCTTTCATTTATTTCTTCATCTTATTTTTTTTATTTCTTTAACCTTTTAATTTTTGATCCTATTTATTTCTTCATCTTATTTTTGGTCCTATTTATTTTTCTTCTTTTGTCTTTTTTTTCTTTTACTTTCGTATCAATATTATTGTTACTATTGAAAATTAATTAGATATTTTAATTTAAAAATAACAATCGATTGTTAATTTATAAAAATAATTAGATATTAAGATGAAAATTATACAACAAAATAAAATTAAAAATATTTTATCTAAATAAATTATATTTTACCACTAAATCAGCGACAAATTTTAGAAAATAAAGTTATTTATTAGCATCTGCTGGCTAAATTTAGCTATGAATTTTTTATAACTAAATTTAGTGACGGATAATTTTAACAGTAAAAAAGGTAGCGACAAGTGGAATAACTACAATAGCGACAAATTAACAACTGATCTTTTAGTTGCTAAATTCTTTATAATGTAAATTGTAATTTAGAGAAGCTAAAGTGTAACAGTAAGCTTGCATAAGAAATTAAGAGTTGTAAGTACTTGACTGAACTGGAGATTGCATCTTTTTAACTGAAAATATAAACATAACGTACGAATTTGAATTTGGGTCTGAAAATAAACCACTGGAATTGAAACTGAACAAAAAGATAAAAGATCAATACAGAAAATTGAATTGGGAATTTTGCTGCAGAAACTTGAACTGGAAATCATTGGATTTTGTCTGAGTAGTTTGGCTATTGAATCCCTTTCTCATTTTCCTATTGTATTTGTATATTTACAGAGAACTCTAGCAACTGCGCACATTCAATTAACTTCATTATCTATTCAGTTAGCCACATAGCTTTACAACTATCATTTTCATCACTTTTATAATCAACTGTCACCACTACCACCAGTAACTCCCTGCACCCAACTTCTTTACATGCCCATTAACCTAGTAAATTAAAATTAAATAATTGAATAAATTAAATTGAGCTTTCTCATTCCTGGATTTTAGCAAGAACGACGAATGCTGAGCTAAAATTTTATTTAAGGAAGTTAAAAAAAAAAAATATTTTTTACTGTTTATTTTTTTTTAAAAATATATAATTCTTTTTAATTTTTTTCGTGGTTGTTTTAGTTGATTTTCAATTATTTTTAATTTTCTTATTCTAAAAAATTGAAAAGAATTAAATATCATAAAAAACTGTAACTTTGATAAATAAAACAAAAGACACGAGTATTTCTGATATTTTCTTTTTATTTAAGCCTAAAACAATTATTCATCACCATAAAATAAAATTAAAAAAGAAAAAGGATGGTTAGAATTTAGAAGTGAATGAACATTAGGTTGAGAGAATTATTTGACTTGAAAGGAGTGGTAGATATATAATAGTCAAACTATGACACAAAGTCTCAACAATTGATGTTGAAACTAGAGTATTACAACTCTATAAGCATCACCTTTTAAATGATCCATCCCAATTCCCTTCTCTCCATCTTGAAATTCAAGATCATTTATGACTGCCAAACGAATCTTCTTTTTATAGATTTCTTGGAGCTTGACTTTGAAGGATCACCTGGGTAGAAGAAATGTTAACATAGACCCACTCATGTTAGACGTTTGGTATATGTTGATTGTATGCTTGGTATATATTTGATATCTATTCAATAATAATTGATATATATAACTAGTATGCAAAATTGATATCTTTAACTATTTTTTGGTATTTTTTTCACAGTATCCATTTCACATATTATAGTATATATTTCAGGTATACATTTAGTATACAATTAATATTTGAAATTATTCTTTTAATAATTAAGTCGCATTTGTAGTATCTAATTCACATGTTTAATATATATTTAGTATACACATATAATATATAAAACTAAATTTATGTACCGAGTCTGCAACAGAAACAAAATTCTTTTAGCATTTCACAACATAAGATGTATGAAAAGGGATAAAATGAATGTTATAGAATCGATATAAGTGTTGGCAAAATGTTATGAAAGTAATCCTAAGCAAATCCCACTTGTCTAGACTTCCGGCCTAATTTATCTAAGCTAATAACACAAGGCAGCAACCACTCAGCCAATGGATCAATGTAATTACAATTTTCATATTTATTTCCTTTGCTAAAAGGTGAATAGCCAAATTTTAGGAATAATTTGCTTGCTTGGGATTAAATACCAATTTCTAAACTTTCTTAATGGCTGAACTTGCTGTATATAGAGAAATCTTTTTCCTCTGTATCAAGACCTAATAGAAATTTAAGAAAACCCACTGTGACAAAACATGATAAGAAATAAGCAATTGGAAGAAAAGTCAAGACATAGCTTCAAGAAAAAAGAAAATATTTAATACATTCAAGGAAAATTCCCTTTGCCTAACCTCCAAAACTTGAAGTTTTGGTTAATCGTCATTTAAAAAGGCAACGTATTTCCTCAGCCAACCTAGTAGTTTCTCTCATATAGGTGATGAGAAATCAAGAGCCAACTGAACGGTAGACTGCAAATATATGGAAGAAAATAAAACTCATAAATAAACAGCTATGGAGTTTTACTAGACATCTAAATTAAGGACACAAACAACTCTAAATTAATTCCAACACCGACCACCACTCTTATCGTCGTCGTTCAACCTCAAACCACCAGCTAACATCGTCTCGTTCACCTAAGCTCTTGGTGGCTGGAGTTGCAACATTTCTTTACTAGACGGCGACACTTTCATTTTTCGGCAAAACCAGCAACTGTCAGGCCAAGCCACCACCATCAATCGACTCCCTAGCCTTAGAAACGTCAATCTAGAGCTTGACAACTGCTGCATCGCTGAAGGAGAAAGGATTGAAAAAAAGAACGAAAGGAAAAGAAAAAGAACTAAATAAGTAAAAAAAAAATAAAAAAAGATAAAAAATAAAAACAAAATAGAGATGCAGTATAAATGTAAAGAAAAAGAATATGATATAAAAAATATTATCTAAAAAAACAGTATTTTATGTAATTTCTTCTACTTTTCCCCGTTAATTTTGAAGCAACAAAGATTAAAGTGCACGAAGAGTGATGGGCTGTGATTCTTGTGAATTGGGTTTTCTTTGTGACAGGTTGGTCAAACTCAAACCAAATCCAATTCATTGGACTTAGTATCTTTATCAAATGAGTCCGACATTTTTCCAATATTATAAAATATCACCCCAACATTTTCCAAATTACAAAATGCTCCCTCGCGCCCAGGATGTTTCCTGATTCTTCTACTGCAACGCCAGTACTAAGAACACCAGAATCAAGCATAATTAAGCTCTAATAAGACACCAAAAACCTTAAATTTTCTTTTTAATCGCCAAAATGCAATCTATGGATCCTGAAACAGCGTTAGATTTTGTAAAACAAGGAGCCACGCTGCTTCTCCTCGATGTTCCTCAGTACACCCTCTTTGGTATTGACACTCAGGTAAGTAATCACACTATTCTTTCTGTTTTCCGTTTGGTTCTCGAGAAAAAAATTAAAGTCAAATGTAAATTTTAGCATTTTTTTCTTTTCAAGATTTTGGTATGCTATTAATTAATGTATTTGTATAATTTTTGCAGGTGTTTACAGTAGGTCCTGCTTTTAAAGGCGTGAAGATGATTCCTCCTGGCACGCATTTTGTGTATTATAGTTCATCTAGCAGGTTTCCTTATTTCCTTGTGTGGTTTCTTTATAATCAAGGAAAACTGGTTGCTATTTGTTAGGTTATTTGTTTGCTTGAAAAGCTTTGCTTTCTTTGATTGTTTAGGTAAATAGTTATTTGATTTTGATTTCTTATGACCATCTCTTTCTGTTAAAAGAAGGAAATGAAGATTTTTGACTGGTTAGTTAGTCTTGCTAATTGCTATTTAAGTCTCGTCTTATTGTTGGAAGTAGTGCAAATCTAGCTTCTCGTATGCCTATTTCTTACTTTATTTTCTTCGTCTTGTGCAGGGATGGCAAGGATTTCTCGCCGATTATCGGCTTCTTTGTTGATGCTGGCCCTTCTGAGGTATCCATTCAGCACTTGATGAGATTGAATAGTTCACTCCCATAATCATGCCATTTCCTTTTCCCTCTTTTTTTTTTGTTTTGAAAAAATTTCTTTTATCAATCAAAATGTTGCCTGTTGCTATTCAAGTATTCTCGCTACTTGGTTACAACTAAAAGAGCCTCATGCTTGGTCTAGTGTGGTCATGGAATTGACATTCTCAACATTTGTGTATGTTAGTATCAGTTATGAACATGCGAGGGATCTAACAATTCCAAACTAATACAAGAATGTGGATGGAGATTGTATAAATTCTTACAGTTCATTTTGAGTATTGAGCGTGTGACATTAGTAGTTCTTAAAATATGAGCAAGAGCTTTAGATGGAGATCATTTGGAAAAGATTATTTGGATGGAAATATAAAGTTAAGAAGAAGTGATAAGTATCCGATCTAGGATGGAAATAGAAGATATTGTTTTAGAAACAGGGAATAAGTTTTAACCGTTGAACAAAATATGATATTTCTGGATGAATGCGCAATAGTAATTTTATACTTCAAAAACATTTCATGCACTTAATATCATGTCATTTTGAAACAAGTTTTTGATTGATCTCCTACTGCAGTGGGAAGTGCAGTAGCATTTGCTCAGTAAAACTATGGGTGGACTAGAAGAAAATTGTTTCATGTAATTGCTGTATATTATTTCCCGCAGTCTGTTTACTGGCTGGTTAAAGTTTTCTCTAGGCCTTACTAACATCTGCAAACATTGTTAGAGTGATTGATTTTCAGAGCTCGTGAAGCTTAGGAGTTAGTTTGATTTTCCCCTATGTCTGAAACAGGTGATTGTCCGTAAGTGGGTTCGTCAAGAGGAACGATTGGTGAAAGTATCAGAGGAAGAGGTTTGCTCCCTGTCCAATTCGCATACACCATTGTTTTTCATTTTTCTTTCTCTTGATTGGGACAATAACCAACAGAGTTGGTACAATTAGTGAATCTAAATATCAATGATAAGTGGTTTGCTCTAATTCATGGTTGTGCAATGTGCATGGTATTGTAGAAACTAAATCATGCATGATACTTCTTACTCACCACTTCAGATTTTAAGGTAGCAAGGGATTTGATACTATTGCTGTCAACCAAAAAAGGCTGGTAAAGCTTCTTATAGGAGACATCAATTAGGGTTGCCTTACTTTTCCCTTATCCATAAGTTCATAATTCATACCGTTCTGTCCAACTCAGCTGCATGTTCTCCTATTGTAGTGATCAGTCCATTAGCATTTTTTCTGGATGCATGTTCTGCTTTGGTCATTGCTTTTCCTTTTTCTTTTTTTCTTTTTTCTCTCTCTCTCTCTCTTGAATGTGGTCTGCCTATGCCTTTTAGTTTTCAACAACTTTTGATTAGAGGAGAACAAATCTATCTAAAGAAAAACTGTTCACTTAATTATGCATACATTAACAATTTTTGAAGATCTTTTAAATGAACCCAAATTATATTTGCTCTATTTTTATCTCCCTGTTATATACAAAGCATTGACTTTTATTTCTTGTGTGCTTGTTTTGTTTTCTTTGTTTTGCCCGCCAAGGAAGAGAGATTTTCTCAAGCAGTTAAAAGCTTAGAGTTTGACAGAAATCTTGGTCCTTATAATCTAAATCAATATGGAGAATGGAAGCGCTTGTCCAATTATGTCAGAAAGAATGTTATCGAACGAATTGGTATAAGAACAACCTCAGTGCTTTCAATTTCACCATTTAGTTATTTGCTGTCTGTTCATTATTGCTTTTTAATGCTTGGAGGATTGGTGTCTTTTAGTGTTCTGATGTTGTTTTCTACAATTGTTGCTGCTGCTGTAATTTACCTCTGATTTCCTCTATTATTTACTTTGCTTTATGTACATAAGTTTATTGAATCTGATTGTTTGTGTTCACAAAGTTAGATGGGAAATATCAGCATGGGATATGGAACATATATGGACTTTGATATGTGACTTAAGGTCATAATAGAAAGCTGATAAAGAGAGCTTGAAGCATGTCAATAATACATTGGATATGCAGTTTTGAACTTCTAGGAGCACCAGATTTTATAATGAAATACTAAAATGTTAAGATTTTCTGGAGATTTTAGTTGATGCCTACAAAATACTCACTATGGTTTGGCAAGCTCCTGACTATTCTGCTTCTTCCCTTTCTGTCAAGGGACAGAAAGTAGCCTTATTTTCCTGTTTGGTTTTGGGAATGAAAGGTGAGGAATCACCACAAAGTTTTTATTCTTTTCCTACTTGTTAGATGTAATGCAGGGCATGGAAATGAGGAATCAGGAACAAATGAGCCTTACTCACCTCATTTTCATTAATACTTAAAAGTTTGGGATTAGAAACGAAGAATACAAACGAGCTTTTATTTCTATCCCTTTCATGTTCATGTAAGACTTAACACTCCGGTTGTTGACTTGACCGAGAAATCTGATAACTCGACTATCTTCTTATTTTAGTTTTGGAAGGATTAACCTTGTATCTTGAACTTTGGGAGTACTGCAAATTGAACCTCATGATTTAAAATTCACAATGCCATCCCACAATCTATTGCAGTTAAGTTCCTGCTAAATTTTCTTTTCTTAAATTTTTATTAGTTTCCTTGGTTAATTTTGAAAGCTAGGGATTTAAAGATTTTTTATCAAGTAGAAAAGAATTATGTACTCAATTTTTTATAAGCAGCCATATGATTTTGAAATACTATCTAATAATATTTAACTTCAAATCAACAAATTTCCCCAAGATGTCTCGCAGAGTACTTTAATCTATTTTAGACAATCACAACTAAATTAAAGTTTTTTCCAGGGGTATTTAAACTCTAAAGCCAATTTTTTCCAAACAAAAATAGGCTCAGGCACATTTCAAAAAGCAAATTCAGTGAGGGCTGGTATTTGTGTCCAAACTAAAGGTTAGGGCTGACATTGTAACATTATAGCAGTTGGGTAGTTCAGAATGCCCTCCAAACCGTGTTGTGATCTCTTGGATTTGTATTTGCTCTTTTTTTTTGTGCTGCTATTCATTTCTTATTGGTACAAAGTCTATCATAGGCTTTACATGTGCAATATAATAAATTCCTTATAGTATGTATATATGCAACATATATTACTTTACATTTTCTTTAAGTGTTTCTTTGAAGTGTAATTGTTGGATCCCAATTTTTGTTAGTGATGAGGGTAGTCTAAAAGAACTCTCTGTGTCTTCCCTATAATGAAGGAGAGCAAATATAAAGCATCTAGCGCACATAAGATTTTTTAAAATGTAATGGGGGTTTTGACCTTTGATAGCAACAGTGTATAAATACTAAGGTTTTAAATATCAACCTGTTTGTATTAGATTTTAAAGGTGCCAATATCCCCTCGGTACAGTGCGGGTAGGATGATCCAGCATGTGTATTGGGTCTGTACTGGCTAATATGGCCAATGCACTCCACAACAGCTGATGCATATTAGTGGTCTGTATTGGCACAGTGCTTAATTGGCTTCTATGTTTAATTGTTCTACTAGTGTTCTTTGACAATCATTGTTGCCAGAGAGCATAAAATACATCCTCCAACAATCAATTCATCACTATTTTCATTATTTTATTTTACAGAACCCATCGGAGGAGAGATTACAATTGAAAGTGAGTCTGGGATTACTAGAAGTAGTCCTAAAACAGCAATGGAGAAAGCTCTAGATGAGCAATTAAGGAACAGTAAATGTTCAGTGTCTGCATCTGTTGATAAGGCAGAGAAGCGAGGATGTTACTATACTTCAATTCCTCATGTTATCAAACGCAGAGGAATTTATAGTGCAGAACTTACGTCCTTGAATCTTGACAAGGTACCGATTCATACATTCAAGTTCTGAGTCATCGTTAATACTTGTAGTGTCTCACTAATGCGTTTTTGTATTATCTTATTGATATTATGTACATTTTTTTAACCTGTCCAGACAGAATTATTAGAAAACATATTGGTGAAAGATTATGGGGGTTCTGAAGACTTGCTTATTGGAGAGCTGCAGTTTGCCTTTATTGCATTCTTGGTATGCTCAAACTCTGAAATGTTTGCACATTGACTCACATATTAGATCCTTACTTTGTAAAATTTATGCAGATGGGGCAATCACTTGAAGCATTTTTTCAATGGAAATCTTTGGTCAGCCTTTTATTGGGTTGTACTGAAGCTGTAAGTAATGACTAGTGTTAGTTTTCCTTGTTTTCTGCAAATAATTTATCCATTTAATCTCCTGTTGTAGAAATTTTTGTTTCCCTTGTTCCTTTCTCCTTCTTCTCCTTCTGTGTTGTTCTTACTTCTTCAACCTGACTCTATTTCTTGTCACCTAAATCATTTCATTTTCTCATTTTTTTTTCAATAGGTGATTTTGATTTTATTCATTTGTTTCCTCAACTGTACCCTAACTCCTTTTAACAGAAGTATTTCAAGCTTTCCTCTAAGGTGGTTTCGGTGTGTGATTATGAATAAGTTTCATATAATAAAGCAATCATTACATGCATTTGTCACGTCACCTTACAATAAATTGAAAGCAAGCTTTTCAAATTATTCACTATTCAGACTCTCTCAGCTCAGAATGCATTTCCATTCAGCTTTCCTCTCTTTTACCACCATCCAGTCTTTTCTTGTTGCTGATCTTGGATAATCTTGTTAAGATACTATTTCATAATTTTGATATATATAATTTAAGCGTGATATAGCCATCCACGTTGTAAGTGACTTGATTAAGTAATTGGAGTAATAGTGTTATTTGTGGCAAAATTCTGCAATATTTGGAAATGCTGACAGCTGCTTAATTTCCTAATCTCTAGGGTGTAAATTATGTTAATTTAGACTATATAGTTAGTTTTTTTGAGAAATTCTTTGGTAGATTTAGTCCATTTTGTTATTTGTAGACAAAATCAATTGCATGTTGGCATGTGGCATCATTTATTAAGCATAGTATTTATATTGGTTGATTTTTAATCTTATGGTGATTATTGGTGATAAATAACCTAATCAATATAAATGCTATACCTAATAAATAATACTGACGTGCAATTGATTTTGTCTATGGATGATTTGGTAGACTAAGTCTATCTAAAAATTTCTCTAATTTCTTATTCTTGAGACTTTATTGTTTTCATTTCCTATATTATGATTGTTGTATAAATATCCTTGTAATTCACAAAATGAAATAAGAGTGAAATAATCTTCTTGTCTTATCAACATTAGGAATTCCTAAAAGTATGTTGCTAGTAGACAAAGTTATTTTTCTTCATTTTAAGCATTTTTGTTATTTTCAAACTCCTTCCTAATTAGCTTGGGACTAGGGCTTAGTTGAGTTGAGTTGACTATAGGTGGATTATGTATGCATCTCCACGGTTTCACTCAAAGCCAGATTCAGACTAAGTTTTATGTTATTTTATTTTTGATTTGATGTTTGTGCTCTGATATTCTTTCGTTTGTTTTTTTCCCCCTTCTTTTGTTTCAGCCTTTACGCACAAGGAGTCGGCTATTTACAAAGGTGATATTCTGATTTAATAATTAGTTAAATATGTATTCATTTCTATTTAGTATTCATTCATAATAGTTTAGAGTTATGGTAGTTAAAGATAAGTCTTACTGACAGATCTCTACTTACCTTGGTCGTATCCAAATATTTGGGGTCCAGATACACATAGTTTTCACAAGTTTTCTCAAATTTAAGCCAGAAGCTTCTTGCCCTCACACACAATTTGATTTTAGTATTCTCTCATAGCCTTGATCTGTTGTAGTATTATGTTAAGCTTGTCGCATGCTTGATCCACTTCCTAATTACTTTTAGTCTCCTTTTTCAAAATCGTCGGTGATGTTTTCATTATCATCATCACCATCACCATCATGAGCAGTAGATTATCAATTTTAGATGTCATACAATGATATGACCTGAACATGGCACTGCATTATTCTGGAAACCCAAATTTTGATACAACCTCATGTCAAGCCCAATAATTACATGATGTGACCAATTTTATTGATGAATTAATAAATTAGTTGTTGGTCTTTTCCACTGACAGAGCTTGCAACGTGAGATTCCATCGCCATGTTATGAAGTCCTGATGTACTATACATGTGAAAGAACTCCTTCCTAATTAGTTTATCCTTTCTGCACTGTCATGAGATTACGTACTTTTGGTTTTAGGCGAGGGATCTAATTGCCTGATATATCAAGCTCTGCATAATATTGCCGCATGTTTAACATAATACCTGAAAATGATGGAATAAAAATGAAAATAAAACTGTTCCATTAAGGTTGGAAATGGGAATGCTCTATAAATAATTGATTTGGATTTTCCACTTCTGCTCTCTCCAAACATTTATCTCTACTTTATATGGATGATAACAATATAATAAGATAGCGGGAATAGTTGCAAGTTGATGCTTTTAGTTTTTCCTGATATCTGTAATTTATATACTTGTTGCAGTTCATCAAGGTCATTTACTATCAGCTGAAATACGGACTTCAGAAAGATAAAGCAGAAACTAATGATGCGGGGGTAGGAGTATCAACATTGTTGGATGAGTCATGGTTTTCTGCGGACAGCTTTCTACACCAACTCTGTAAGGTAGTCTTTTACATAAAACATTGCAATTCATGAGTCTTCTGAGATGCAGTTAGAGGCATTTCAAATAATTGAATTGCATTTCATTGAATCAAAATGAGTTAATCTGCTTATGAAGTCCTAGGAATATTATTGATCTTGTGAATGGACTAAAACTGTACCAACTTGGCTAGCTTCTTTTCTAGGAGGCCAAAGTGGGAATAAGTGTGCAATCAAGTCAGGTCGATTGATTACTATGCCAAGCTTCAGATTGATTTGACTTGACCAAACTCTACAGTTTTATTCATTTAGATGTTCAAGATATTCAGACTTGTCTGATCTCGACTCGACACAACTTGCTTATTATTGTCTGTTAAAATAAATTATGTTATTAGCCTTCAAGTGAAGCTTTAATAAGCTCAAGTAAGCTCAGACTCGAGTGTGAATTAACATTTTTACCACATATTCTTAGGATAAAATAGTAACATAATATTTATTAAACTCAATGACGCATAAGAGCTATTTAGTCGATTATTGTATCACTTGAATTTGACTCGGTTCATTATTCAAATTGCTGCAGCTCTACTTGATAATATTTTATTATTTTGTGAGCCAAGTTTGAGTAGCTAATGACTAGCTTGACTTGCTTACACCCCTAAGTGGAACAGAGGTGGTGGGTAAGGGGAGGGGAGTTGTGGGGTCAAAATCAAGTTATAGCAACGTTTTGAGTCTTTTGCATCCCACAGATCAGATTTTATTTAAGGTTTATTTATTAAAGATTGGTTCGAATTGTAGGATTTCTTCTTGCTGGTGCAAGATGCTTCAGTGGTTGATGGAGATCTTTTAACATGGGTATGTATATTAAGCCTATCACTGCATTACGATTTATTTTTTATAAGCAGCAGCATGTGTATTCATAACTCAAAGTTGTATTTGGTATGCTTCATCATTAAAAATCTGGTGGTGTTTGACATCTAGAATTTTTTTATAGCTAAAGTGGATTTTGATTCACTAATAATCAGTCTTTCTTTCTCTCCTGCTTGTTAACACTGAGCATCAAAAAGACAATTGACCAGTGATATGACAATGCATGCAGTTCTGTTTCTCTATTATAAAATTAGAATATGTATTGCAGTTTTGAATAATTATTTCTCTTTTGCTGGTCCAAGAGATCACTTTGTTATGTATTGGCACGAGAAAGATTCTGTATATCCTGTCTATCAGATATGATGTGCTTATTTAACGAATTTGAATGTTGGAAATCTGTTTACATCGATCTATAGTCTTACTTTATCTTCACATAAATTTTCGGTGTTTACTGATCGGGTATTCGTCAATGGACTTTCTAATTGAGGGAGAATGTATTCTGTTTTTGTCTGAATTTTGCAGACTAGGAAACTCAAAGAACTGCTAGAGTCCAGTCTGGGATGGGAGTTCCAGCAAAACAGTGCAATGGATGATGGTATATACTTTGAAGATAACGACGAGGTGGATGAACATGTTCATAAAGCGTTGCATAACATTCATGAATTAAGATATTTAGAAACTACTTCTTCACAATTTCTCTCATTACTCTTCTCTCAATTGTGGTGGCTACCTTATGCAGTATGCTCCTGTAGTTGTGATGTTGGATGACACCAGCAACAATGAAGCCCAAGCAGATTCATCCAGCTGATAAGGTACAGACCTTTCATCCAACTCTGATCAATAAATATTAGTGTCAGATGAGTTGCTTCTATTAAATGTCAAAAGCGTAAGGCTAACAGATCTGTCGATGGGCGGATGGTTCAGATTACGTATGCAAATCATCAATGTAAATCACCTTGGTGGATTGAGTTCCTGTATATATAGTACATCTTTTTAGTTTTCAGTTTCAGGAGGGTTAAGCTCCAAAATTTTCAAGTATTTTTATTGCTTGTTTTGTGGGAAACAGATACTAACAATTAAAAAGTTTCTTGAATTGAGGTCAATTAGCATTAAGTAGCTTAGCTTAGCAACAGGTATACAATTGAGAATTGTGATGTGTTGGTTTCATAATGTGAATGTAATACATTACATTGACTACTATGGGATAAAGGGAAACACAAATGGTACAACCCTTATTTTAAGGGCATTTGTCTTTTATTTCCATTTCCACGACATAAAATAAAAAATAAAAATTGAAGACCATAAGTTTTGTACACAATAATGGTGAAAGGTTACGCCTTTCTTTATTTAAAGGTCTGTGTTTTCTTTTTATCATTTTGGAATCTTTAGTTTTATTTGCTGTTTAATTTAATACCATTTTAACTAATCTGGTTAAAATTTTCTGATCAATTGATATTAATATGAAATTCTAATAATAAAATTATTTATTAAGTAATTTATTATATGACTAACTATAATTAATTGTTGACTATAAAATTGGTATTTATTTTCTAATTTTATAAGAAATAAATTTTGAAAGTTTATTTATAAGATGAAAAAAAATTGTGTTTTTATCATTATTTATTAATTTAATCATATTTTTAATACATTATGATATTTGACTTGATTTTATTAATTTTGTGATAATTCGATAACAAAATTGAAATACATTTAATGTTATATAATACTTACAAGAACCTCTAATAGTTTTATTTTTATTATTCAAAGCTTCATGCCACTGAAAGAATGTATTTATGCAATTTAAACAACTTACACTAGATTAATTATAATATAAATATTTTATTTAATCAATATATAGAATTTATAAAAACTGCAAGATATATTAATTTATTTCATCAAAGTTTTTGTTATAGGTTATTTATAAGTATAACATAATCTTTTAGTTATTAATAAAAGAAATTAAAAACAAACTTATGTATTTGATATTTTAAAGGGTTATAATAATTTATTCTAAATATTATATACTAAGACATATTATGTGGATATATAAATAGGATAACTAAAACAATATTTTCTATGATTTTCTTTCGACTTCTTCTTAATAACTTGAAGTTAATAATTTTTTTAGAAAAGATTAAAAAAGGTTTTGGAAAATAGAATATCATTCGACCTCGTATTGGTGTTATTAACTAGAAGTTTAAAATAAGAAATTTAAAGTAAAATAAAAACTAATTATTTACCTGTGTATTATACTGCTATATTTATTATTTCAATTATAAAAAAGATGCAAATTGAGTTCATAGAAGAAATCTAATAAAATTCTTAATATTTTATAATTATTTATAATATTTTAAAGTATAAATATTAAATATTTTAAAAATTAATGTATTAAAACTTTCTTAATGCAATAATACAAAAATTATTTTAAGATAATTATTAATTAATTTTCAGTGTATATAAATTAATTCTTTAAATATATTGATACTACTACTTCTTTAAGATTACAAGTTATTATATAGTTAGAAAACTAAGCAATTTGTTAATATAATATTAAAAATATAATTTTTAGAATATTATATTTTAGAATTAAAATTAGAAAAAAATTACTATTACCTTCTAAGGTTTTTCAAAATATACAACTCCAACTCTACAATCTTAAAAGTGAATTAGTATGCTTGACGTTTATTTTCATTAATTATTACTATTGTATGTCTATTCTTTTGTTAGGCAATTGGTCAAAGGGCTTAATTAACTAGAAAAGTTTAATTTAGTCTTTAAACAAATTATCAAATATCATAATCGTCTAAAATTAAATTTTTATTACATTTTAGTGAAATACTTTTTTCTCTTAAAATAATTTAATCTTATTTTTTGAAAATCAGTATTTTTTTAGTTGATATAACAGTTTAAGATTTCTTTTAATTACAAATGTTATCATTATTATATGGAACATTTTGAAATTTTCTGAATTTGAATACCTAAATTCTTATCCACATCTTTAATACTTTAATGGGAGCTATAATTCTCCAATTTGATTTAATATAATATAAATTGAATTTACATATTAGAATTTGATAATTGTGATGAAGAATAAAAATAAAGTATTTAGTTATTTTGGAAATTTTAAAAGTTATACATTCTTTATTATTTTTTATGCTCGTTATAAGTTCAAAATTGGATTCACATATGATACCTTTGTATACTCAAATTGATCAACTTAATTATTATCGGTGTTTTCGAGTAATCAAATTAGTATAAATGTGTCCTAAATTATTGTATGTCATTACTCTGTAGGCTCAAATTATAAATTCTTACATAACCTATCATGTTTAAGGCTAAATCATGTTAAGATTTTATATTTTTATTTTTAAAAAAATTATGTTGAGAAATCAAAACTATAAATATTATGCTAAAAATAAAATTACATTATTTTGGTTGATACTTATATTATTTTAAAAAGTTTAATTTTAAAAGTTAATTTAGTAAAAATTTAATTTTGAACGAGTTTGATATTTGATAATAAGTTCAATAACTAATAGAACTTTCTTTTAATCAATTAAACCCTTTGATCAGTTGACTAATAGAACAAATAGATAGAACGAGGTAATAGTTAACAGAAACAAACATCAAGAAGGTACTAATTCACTTTTAAAGGATTGGACTTGTAAATTTTGGCATATCTAAAATGGGTAATAATAACTTTTCTTTTAAATTACTGTCTCATTCAATAACTAATTTGTTAATTAATATAATATTAAAATTAAAATACTATTTTTTACGACTAGAGTGATCATTTAATAAAAAATATAACTTATAAGTCAATTAGTGATGCACAATAATTACTAATAGACTTTATAATAATTATAAAAAGAATTGATATATTTGTAGAAATAAAAGTAAAAGAAGGAAGGATTACCTATCCACCACAATAGTGTACATAAAATAAAAACAGTACTTTAAATAATTGAGTTAAATAATATTTACTCCATAAGGTCTGGTTTAATATATAATTCAGTTTATGTATTAAAAATAAAAAATTAGAATAAAAAATATAATATTAAATTTATTATTTTAATTAGACACTAAAATTAATTTATTTTAAAAAAATTATTTAAATTCAATAATAAACTTAATTTTGAATGAGTTTAATATTTAATAATAAATTTAAAATTAAATTATAATTTTAAATTATCAACTTAATTTTTAGATTAGAAAGAAATTATAATGAATTTTATTAAAACTAAAATAAAGTTTTACCGCGATAAAAAAAAGACAGAGACCGCCTCAGACATTCCGCCTCGTACATTACAACAAATCACGTAGCTAAATAGTATTTAACCTTAAATAATTCATGATATTTCATAAACTAACTTAACCGACTGGCCACTCGGTTGGCAGAGTTGAATGATGGCCGTAGCACGCTTCTGTTCCCGCATTTCCTTCAGTATTTCAAAGTCCCGCTTTCTATATCCCACTTCTCCAAGGTTACACCTTTTCTTTTCTAAAACATGTTTATACTATTCAATGGCAAAATGTGAGACACTCCAAATTGCCTTTTTTTTTTTTTTTTTTCCAGTTTAGAAGCTCTTTCTGATCCTATTATCAAATCTTCAAGAAATCATCATATTGTTTCTGGATTTTTTCCAATTCTTCAAGGTCAGGATTTCATTCTCATAATTCAAAAGTTGTTAGTTTTCTTCATGCTTATTGCAAGTCTTTGGTTTGTGTACTTTATGTGTTTGTTAAAAGTCCTTATAACTGGCCTTTATTTATTTTGTTTCTTGCAAATGAACCCATTTCATTTTCTGTGCTGCATGACTTCATCTTTTTGTCTGAATCTTCATTTGGTGCTTAGTGGATTTGGGATCTTTTTTGTTCTTGTTGAAATCCATTTTTTGCCTGATTGTCAGTAAGTTTTAGAAAGACATAAGTATTATTGTAGAACAATGTAATTCTGGTTGAAGTTGCTTTAAATGTGTAAACTCTAACAAAGTCCAATCCATCAATATGTCTTAAAGGGCTATCATGAGAATACAACATTTTTAAGTTTGAATCCAGAAGCTCCTTCAACTCATTTGGAGGAGTATTTAGGGACTAGATAGAAGAAACTGTATATTATTTACTTTATCTCATGCGAAAGGACTTAGTAAGTCTGCATGCTGTTGCTCCTTTTCGAACATGATGCACACAGTCTATACTGGATACCTTTTGCAGCATCGCGATCATATGCTCGTTCTAGGGGCAAGCATTATGATCTATTTGGCAGTGCTAAACCAGGTGATGAGGAATTTAAGAAAGCATGGAAGAAAGAGATGGATGAAGATGATTGCCTATGGACAGGAAGTGAAGATGAAGATGAGAATGAGGATAAGAATTATAGTGAAAAAGGTCAAAATCCTCTTGAAAAAGAAGTCCGGAAAGTAAGACAGCAAGCAAAGGAGCACTCACATCTTATTGATGCTGATGATAGTGATGAGTTATGGAGTGTATGGTCTGGGAGTGATGAAGAGAAGACTCTATGGACTGGTAGTGAAGGAGATGATGACGATGATATTCCTACAGAAGCATACCCAAATGAAGCTAGTGATAAGTATTTAGATAAATTATTTGAGTTTGAGGAAAAACCTAAATATCGTACAATCTCAGAACTACTAAAAGCAGAAAATGAACCAGAAGAGTTGTCCCCTGGCAAGCAAGCTAGGAAACTTGCTGTTGAGAATGCTTTAAAGAAATTGAAGAAAGGACCAGACGGGCGTTACACTAATGTGTGGGAAGTTATGAGTGATATAGACATTCTAATAGGAGCATTTGAAAATATTGTTTCTGGACCAGAGTATGAAGAGCTTAGACAGGGAGGGCCTAAAAGATTGAATATGCAGTTTTTCAAAGATATACAAGCACGCATGAGAGATCCAAATTACAAGTTCTCACCTGAGTTGAAGTTGAAACCAAAGAGCAAACTGGTTCCTAGGAAGAAATGGCAGAAGACGCAGTCTAGAAGAAGAAAAGCACAGAAACGCTAGGTTGGAGTCTTCTTCTCCGATCAATGGTGAGCCAGATTACCTGTACATTTTATGAAACCCTTGGGAGTATATTCTGCATGTGTTCCCCACATATTGACCTACCTTAGGATTACATGTGTTTATATGATATTTTAGTTCAGGATTCCTGGAAAGCTCATTTACGAATTTAATTAGGGATGAATTCTACGTATTTTTAATATATTTTCTTTATTTTGGTTCAAGTGTAGAAATTCATTGGAACGACTTACTGTTTACTTCTTTTGTCAGGAAAAGTAGTCACTTGTACATTTCTTATAATTCTGTTCTTTTCTGATGATTCATTAGAATGAAGTTCTTGATTGGGAATTAGGTCTTTTCCTGCTTTTATGATGATTGAAAAAGAGCAGTGCCTGCAAACTGAAGTGTAAATGACATCCGCAGTTAGGAAACTGAGTTCCAATCTGAGCCTTGTGATTAAGCTGGGAAAGTAATTCATTGCGTATCATCACCTTTTAGGGACCTAATTAAGCAATTTATTATGCCATGACAACCCTAATATCTTGAAGGTATTCTAAGATTCAAAGCCTGGTATAAAATAGATGCTCAAGAAAATAATAGGTAATTCAGTGTCAATTGCTGTAAAATAAACTCACTTGACAGACTTTTGAGATTCAGAGACTGCTTTTCAGAGTCCTTGCTCTTATTTATTCAAATTTCATCCACACATCCAAGGAAGCAAAGTATCATCAGCATCTAATTAGACTATGGCTGATGAAAAAAGTTATCATAAAACCAACAACAAAAGTAAATATAATGTGAAAAGAAAACTGAAATTCCACAAGCTTTCATTTATGAAATCCTTATCATACCATACCATATATCAATAACATCATTACTTATTTAGTACTCGATTAGTAGAAGTTCCTACTTGTCATTATTAGTAGGATTGCTATGCAGCATAGGGATTGTATTCAGTTTTGAGAGTAGACATTGAAAGTGCATTATTTATCACATGAGGTTGATGCATGTAAATATCATTTGTCATGTTTTCATTGACATGCCCTCCTTGCCTGTAAAGATAATTCCTTTGTGTCAATGGGTAGTTGTGGTAGTGCCCTTGCTGCTGCCTGTTGGCCATTATCAGGGGTGGTAGATTATTATGTTTATCATAACTTGGCATCCCATTGAATTCATGCCCTTTTAATCCAGGAAAACCGTTGCCATTTTCCTCATCATCTGCATCAGTTATCAAGGATGGTATATCATCATCGTCCCATCCCTCATCACTAGCAAAGATATCCTCATCCATGTAGATATTTCCCATCCTGTTCGCTGCCATCAGATCATGATGAGCAATCGCGGCACCAACAGCCTTCATTCCAATATTTTGGTTAGGAAAATTTTCAAAGCTCCTCATGTCTCCAATTTCATTCATAAAGGATACAGGAAACCTGTACTGGTTCTTAGGGGTATTTATTTCATTGGCTAGAAACTGAATCTGGTTCATGTTAGCTTGTTCCTGTTTCAGTTTTCTGATAGAACTTGGAGGATAAAGCTCTGCCCTTTTACCAGATTTGACCAACTTCCTCAGTAAGGTAGAAGGATCCACAGAACCTGACACTATCACCATCTGGTTTTCTGTATCGATCTCCACTGAATATACACCTGAATCCAATACCAGGTTTTCCAGAAAACCTTACATGAGATAGGGGAAAAGGCTTGGAAAATAATCACATTGCATTAGACGCTATATACTCAAATCTAAAATATTCCTCAAGAAAGAAAGAAGGTAAGAACAGTTCTGAATATTTCCTTGAAATGTTTGCTTCTATTTCTTTTTATCCTTGAACTGATTTTTGTTATGATAGTAGTTAGAACAATAATAGAAAAACAAAATCCCTAGAAATGCATAAATCTTTTGTGAGTGCAACATGTAAACTATCAAAGACAACTAAAAAGAATGTAAAAAAGAAAAGAAAAATTACTAAATCAATAATTACACAACACAATGGTAAAGCTGAGAGTACACCTAATAAACATACATTACCTTCAATTCTTTTGAGCTTCTTTCTCACTTTTTCCTTGCAACCTTCACAGTTAATGTGCACTTTAAGAACATGTGTCTTGCAAAAGAAAAATGAAAACAGACACAGGTTAGAGGCTAAATGCAAGCAAATTTAGTGGCAGGGTAATTGTAGAAAAGAACCAAAAAAAGATGTAACTAGGCATACCTCAATCTTTACGAGCTGATCGTGACCATTTCTTAACATTTTTGTAAGTAACAGACTCCTACTTTAGTGCTTCTTCCTCTACTGTGTTTCTTTCTCTCCTTCATTGCTTCCTTTAAATAGCATCTGGAGAGAGAAAAGCAACACATAGACATACAATACTCTGCTGATGAAATATTAAGATAGAGTGAGGTGAGTGTAACTGAAAAGTGGGTCTGAAAAGTGTGATTTGACTAAGCTGATAGAAATTGACAGGCAGAATCTGTGTGCCAAAGTTTCTTCTTCACATCTCAGACAGAGTGCAGCATGTTCTCGTGATACAGTGAATCAGTTTGGTCATAAGAAAACTTGACTAACAGTAACCAGCCATCTTCCTTACAGTTTTAGTTTGAACCATTTAGTTCATGCTACAAACTTACAGTGAGTTTTCAGTTGAATTAATTGCTAAAATATCAGTTTAGTAATTTAGAATATCCATGGATTTGTAAGTTCAAGTTTGTCAAATTATTTAGTTTGCATGAAGAAGTCTAGTTCATAAAAATCCTAGTTGGTTACTATATTTATATATATTATACTTTTTGATAACATATTATTATCATTATTATTATGAGATGGATATAAGTTGCTCCAGTTCCATAGTCAAATTAGATCCCCGGACCATATCTCATATAAGTAGAAAGAAATCAAACCTAAATAATTTATGCATATCTTGATGACCCAAAATGGTTCAAGTGGCAGAAATATAAGCAGAATCATATTGGCTTTTAGGATGATATCTTGTGTACTATATTCAATGTCATTGGTACTATCTAACAAGATTCTCTACAGAAAATTTTTGTAGGTGAAAGAGATTTCTTTCTCTTTCTCTTTCCTTTCTGCCACTGGAAAAGATATGGGTTTTGATCATGTTGACTTTCAATAGCTGTTCTTGACATTTTTTTTTGGAGTATAGGATTGTGAATGAGCTAAGCTGAGGGAGCAGAGACCTAAAAGAAAAAAAAAAGAAAAAGAATACAAATTGTCAAAAGAGTAGAAATGTTTTTAGAAACATCTAATAACTTAACTTTTCCATTAAATGGTTCATTAACAGCAACAGTATTGATTGATACTCCCGTACCTTTCGAATCACAGCAAACTACTTAAGTCTTAATAGTTCGTAAGATCAATTCTGATTGCCAGTCTGAAGAACCCTTTTCTCACGATATCTTAATTTATTGAAGAATTACCAGCTGGATAAAATCAACTAATACTGGAGTCATTTCCAAGACTGTAAAATGTCAAGTTTGAATCCCAACCGAAGCTTATTAATCAAAAGGCTTATTGAAGTTACTATTATTTTGTTAAATGAGTATACGAAAGGTGATTATAATTTCTGCTGCATAATTTTCTCTGTCTTTTCTTTTTAATAAGAAAAGAAAGAAAGAAAAGAAGAAGAAAGTACATCCTGGAAGAGTGGACCTAAAGATTCTGGTTGCAGGTAGGGGAGATCGCCTAACATGAAGATGGACCCAATTTAGGTAAAAAGAAAATCAGCACCAAAAATTGGCCCTTTCCAGAGAAAACGTACATGATCACTTAGCCCATTTCCTCTCTTTAAAAGATCTCTCCATATATAATCCAAGATCCCCCACAAGTATCAATTTGACTATTTCCTTAAGAATATCTATTTAGCAATTGACTTTGTCAAAAATTTATATATATATATATATATATATATATATATATATATATATATATATAAAAGAACAGTATAATTATGCATTTTTTATCACAAAAATAAAATCTTACTCGAGCAATTTATTGAGTTTTATAAATCTTTATGAAATTAGTTTTTTTAATTTAAATTTAGTGTTTGCTATCATAATTAATAATTCAAATTCTATCTCATAAACTAAATTTTTAATTGAATTTTAAAAAAATTCTAGAGTTATGAGTTCTTCTTTTGTTATGACAAAAATACCTTGATTTGAATATCTCATTTCTTTATTATTTTAACTATTTAGTTAAAGTAAGACATAATATATATATATATATATATATATATATATATATATATATATCAAGGTCATTTTTAAAAAATTAAAATATAAAATCGAATTTCACACTTAAACTGAATATAATTTTTATTTTTTTTATTTTGAATGAATTCAACGTAATATTGTATATCAAAATTCAAAACTCATTTCCGAATAGATATTTTTAAGAATTTAATTATAGATTAATGAATTTTGCATAAAATTTGAACCAAATACAATTTTGTTATACTAATTCTATGACAGTTTCTCCTCAATTGGAGCTACTTTTACCTTTTCCTCAACAAACTAATTACAATAGTTTTAGTATTATTCTCATCTCTGCAAAAACATTCATCTTAGAAATGTATGTTGCTCCTTCATTGCAAGACATATTATAGTCTTTTAATCTAAATGAAATTTTACAGTCACATAATATTCTTGTGCCACTCTACTTCGTCAATCCTACTTTAATACTATGTCTAAAACATGCTCTTTCACCCAAGGTACTTCAAAATGTTATTTTGTGGAAAGAAAGTTGAGAAGAGTAATGAAGTACAATAAGGAAGTTACATCCTTATTAATGTATAGAAAATATGAAGTCATTAGTACGTGCTTATAACGTGTGAAGTTAATTGAGGATCAAGCGAATGATAGAGAATATGGCAAAAATATTTTGCAAGCCATGGATGTCTATAAATAGGTTAGAACCTCTTAATAAGCAAAATCTAACGAATCAAATACAAAAATAAAATAGAACCGATGTCTATAAACTTTATCCTTAAAGAAGAATATCAATCCTTAGTATACCAATCCTTAAATTAGATAATAATTTTAATTTTAGAAAATAACATCTTAAATTATATTCTTAATATGTTTAATAATAAATTAATTTTTAATTATATAATAAATTTTTAATCCTGAAAAATAATAAAATCAATTATATTGATATATTAATAATATTAAAATTTATTAATAAATAATTTTAAAATTATTTTTATATTATTGCATTGATAAAATTTAAAATTTTACAAAATTAAAATATTTAAAAATACTTAATTGCTATTAGTTTCAAAATTTTATAAATTAATATCAAATATTAAAAAAATTATTAAATTGTATTTGTAAATTTGATTTAATAGTCAGAATAATAATAACGGTTGTTTCAACGCACAAATAAACGACTAATTATCCTTAATTTCAAACAAAATCTTATAGTTTTTATATTTAATCCAATCAAAATTTATTTTTATAATTTTTAAATTTTAATTTATGAATTTTGTTAGAATCTGGGTCCAAACAATAATATAAAGATATTGATTTATAATATACAAAAAATTATAAAAAAAATATAGACCGTAGGATATTTCTTTATCATAAAAAGAACTAGAGCCTCACAGATAATTTTTTCTTTTTCTTGTGCTTTTCCCTAAAATGATTATGTTCAAATCTAAAAGCTCTTTCAAACTTTGTTGCACCCGTAAATAGAAGATATGAGGAACATGGGTGTTTTGGCTTTGATACTAAAATTGTTTTGATGGATGGGTGCTTTATTATTCTGGTTAATATTTACTAACACCCGGCAATCTCACGCTCCCAATGGTGGAAACAAAACAAAGAATGGTCTCAATTGGTTTAGAATTATAAACAAATAAAGTGAAAAGTTGACAAGATAGATGCTTTTGCTCTTAAATATCAATTGTTGTGTTAAAGGGATAAAAGCACCTTGGCAAATATTAGCTGGACTAACCAACTTCTATCCCATCATTTATTTATATATGATTGGAAAGGTAATTATGACTTACTTTCTTTGAATAATAAAATGTTTTTTCTTTCTTTCTTTTTAATAGGTATAATTCTTTACAATAGTACTTTTTAGTGACTCTTTTTAAGTAATTATTTTGTACGAAATATAGAACTTTCATAAATTTAAGTATTTTATATGTAATTTTTTACTTTTAGATATGTTCGAGTCTAAATTAAAAAAATTTAATTATTTTTTAAATAAATTAAAAAATATTACTTTTGAGAGATTTAATCGATAAAATAAATCTATTTTTATAAAATAAATTTTTATATATTTTTCATGATAAATCGAACTTAATCAAGATTTTAAACCATTTAGTTGAGCCAAATCATATTTAAACATAAATTCAAAAAATTTAAAACTTGGCATAAACTTAGTCCGGCCCAAACTTTAAACATACCTAATGGAATTTATCATCAATTTAGTTATTTTTATTTATAAACATTTAATAAATCATTTTAATGTTTTTTATATAATGAATTATATTATAATAATTATTTTTATTTTGAATATTGTGTTGTACAATCAGACTAACCATCTCCCTCAGTATGTCCTATGGTCCCAATTAAACTAAGAACAAGTATAGTTTTTTTGTAATTAAGGAGATTATTGTAGTTGAATTTAATTTTAGGATTTCTTTTCAAACGACAATAGCCTTAAACTTTAAAATTGCTAAACAAGCGAAAGCGTTTTAGTAGTAGGATAAGGTTAAAAAAGAGATTTTACCTCTTGCAGCAGTACAAGTATACCCTAACTTTATTCATCTTTTCATTCTATAAGAAATATATATATATAGACTTGGGAGTTTGTCATTAAGAAAGATAACGGGAAAAGATCTATTGTGGCCCTTAAGGTTTATACTAAAGAGCAGATTGGCTTCTATTTTATTTTTTACTAATAAAAGAAGACCTTTTTTGGAATTTTTTTATGTATATACTTAAAATTTGCTGAAATGTATTATTTTTATGGCTTAAGAATTTTTATTTTTACGATCTAAGATGTAAAGGGTTTTATTTATATGTTTGTTTCGCTGCATTATGATATTTTATTAGTATTTTTTTAGTATTATTGAATTAGTAAAATAAGATCATTTTGGAATTAGAGACTAGGATTTGAATTTTATTAATACTAATTTTTTTTATATACATATATCTAGATTTAATCTAGAGTATGTTGGGTAGGACTCTTACGAATGACAAAGTATTTTTTTAAGAGTTTTAATGCAACTGCATAGTTAAAGTTCGAATTCAAAATCTTAATTAAACTAGAATAGGCTCTTACTATTTTATATATGCGCTTTTAGATAATACTATTTCTTTTTCTATACTATTAAGAAAATGTATGTGGAGAGAGATATTAATGATGGCAGCTGCCGGTTACTTGAAAATATAAATTTTTCTTAACGAGACACCATAGTATCATCTAATCATGTCCATTGTTATTCAAACATACGATCTTTAAATTACAAATGACTTTTGGTCAAACATATTTCAAAGGATTTTTAGACAATGATATTATGACAAATTTATCCAAAATAAATATTATTTTGATAATCCATACTATAATCCCTATGCAAATAAAATATTCCATGCTGGATTAGTGGGTTTAGTTTTATATTTATAAATACAAATAAAAGAAAGATAATGAAAAGGAGAGTTGAAAATTGCATTCCAAAAGTTGATACAGTAGCTCTTTTTAAAAGTAAACAAATGATTAATGCTAATCAAGGGCGGTGCTTCCATTAATCATTGCTCCATCTTTAACTATACAATGACAATTAATTATCATAAATATGTCATTTCCTAATGATCATAGAAATATATGCTTAGCGGCAACAAGCGGCTGGATAAGATATAATAGAGTTTAACTCGATAAGACTTTTCTTATCCTTTTTTTAGTCTTGAATTACAATGGATAAAAATATGAAGAAATTCTTATTTAAATAGTGAAAATTTATACTAATATTTCTTTTTGTTATATTGTATTTTAATATATAGTTTGACGGTTCATGTTTTTTGCTTGACGATTATTTTAAATAATAGATTGATTTTTTATTTCTAAAAGAATTTAATTATAATTTTTTTTAACTATCAACATTCCAATTCTATTAAATTATATAAATATATAAATATAAATGAAAAGAGTAATATTTATTAAGAAATTAAAAAACATGATTATGAAGTTTGTTGGTATTTGAATCATCATAAGGTAATAATTTATTTCAAAAGAAAATGAAAAGGGTAATAATATCACTTTACCCATGTTAAGGTGCAAGATGAAGTTTATAAAATGATGAATAGTCTTCTTTTTCTATGATTATTACTACTATGTGTTTTGTTTTGCTACGTCACTCCACTAGAATTAAAGCCTGAACTTTGGGGATTTTGTTCAAATTTAAAGACTCGGACAAGGAATTTAAGGGTGATTCCTTGTCAATCTGCTTGTTTAATTTAATTTTAAGTCGGCTTGTTATGATTAAAAATTGAATCTTTTCTTATGTAATAGTATTTTTTCTTAAATTTCTTTATCCTGAATCTCTTTGAGTAATATAATTCACATTTTAATTGAGAGTATATTCAATTAAATGCAGCTAGTTGGATTAAAAGTTTTTATAACAATATTTAATTATTGATATATACATCAATTAAGTTTTATTTTTAATAGGATGTAATATAATATTATTAACTTATAAAGAAATTAATAAAAAAATAGCACTTTTAACATCCATAAATAAATAATCTTAAATTTTTATTAAGAAAATCAAATTAAGTTTGTGTTAGTAATGTTAAAAGGATGATTGTTAAAATTTTAAAAATTGATAAAATTTTATTTATTTATTTATAAATTTAATTTCATGTGCTTTGAATGAAGTGAAAATTAATTTAGAATTCTACATATTTGAATTTATTTGATATTGGTTATAACTAAATAAAATAGGTCGAATTTTCAAATGAATACTACATTACTTTATTAATATATTCTGTAACATCAAAATATTTCTTTCAACTTTATTATATCTGTTTTATTTTCTTTCTCATATAAAATAGATTTGTTAATAAATTTTAGCTAAACAAGATATTAGTATATCTAGTTAAAATTTAAGTTATAGTAAAAAATTGTCTGCAACTTTGTCCTAAGGTTTTCAGGGATAAAAACATTATATATATATATATATATATATATATATATATATATATATATATATATATATATATGTATATTTGTCCATATTTAATACATAAATTTTTTATTTTTGAAATAGAATTTAGCTTTTATATTTTTTTATAATTTCGTAATTAATTTATTGATGGCCTGCTAATATTAAAAATCTAAATTTTTATATCAAATTATAAATTTGGTCCATTCTTTTAATTTTTACTTAAATGGTCAGTTTTGATTAATTGATTATAATTATAGTTAAATTAAAATATTAGTCAAAATAAAGTGACATGGCAAATTACATGACATTATTTATTATGAACAACTTACATGTCACCGTCACATATGTTTATACATTCCACGAGTTACCAAGGTAAAGTTTCAAATTAACAAGAAAGTGAATGATAAGTGAAAAAATGAACCAAGAAAAAAAATGGGGGTGAAATTATTTCTTTCCTAATTTTTTGTCGTATTTTTATGTATTTTTTTAAAAGGCAAACGATATTAGTAAAATAAAACAGATGTTAATATCTAGGATTAAAAAAGAAGGTAGCATCCAATTTTGAAGAGATTTTAATTTAACTACAATTGCGATTAATTAGTCAAATCATACTATTTAAGTAAAAATTTAAAGGATAGATCAAATTACAAAACCAGATAAATATTTAAAATTTTAATGTCATTAAAATTTTATTAATTAATAAATTATATTTCTAATTAAATAATGATTCTAATTTTTTAAAAAATATATTTAATTATATTTTAATATTTATTAACTAATTAATTATTTTTCTAATTAGATAATAATTTAAATTCTAAAAGTAATATTTTAAATTATATTTTAATATAACATTTACTAATAAATTAATTTTTAATTATATAATAACTTCTAATCCTAAAAAATAATAATATCAATTACTGATAGTATTAATTTATATAATACTAAAATAAATTAATAAATATTTTAAAAATAATTTATATATTGTTGTATTAATAAAATCTTAAAATATTAAAAATTAAGAAAAACACTAAAAATATCTAATTTACTATTATTTTAAAATATTATTAAATATTAAAAAAATTTGAGATGTATATACACAAACCCACACTGAGACATAAAAAGTAATTTGCAACCTAATATCAAATAATTGGAAACTGCTATTTGAGATTTACCCAAAATTTTCATACATAACCAGTCTTTAAACCAAGCCATTTGAATGAAGAATATTTGGACTATTTCGTATTCCTATACAAAATATTGTATTTATCATATATTAATAAATAAATATAATAACTCATTTTAGAAATATTATTATAATGATTAATTAAACATTCATAAAAGACAAACTGTAAGGACTGAAGTGTTGACATATGCTCTGCAGAAAAATTATTAATTATCTAATCATTATGGAAATATTTTCTATAATGAGTTATAAGGCCTATCATTTCTCTTTACAGAACAAAGTACCAACATAATAATTGGAAGCTTCTTGAATTACAGCCCTTAATTTTTAAAGGGGAAAATGCAATCTAGGGGAGCATTATTATATTAGTACAACTATCAATCAAATTGATTTGATTCCATTTATTTTGGAGTCATAGATGTCATTTATGTAGTGTTATTCCTCTAATTGTGGTGGGCAAAAAGCACCTTATTATTCTTCAACCCTCTTAACAATGTTTAAGTGACTTTCCTTTGAATATTTCACCTCCAAATGATCAACAAGCAAATAATCTTTCTTTATTGACCATTTCAAAGCTCTCTAAAATGGAGAAGCAAAGCAAGATCTTCAATAATACTTCACAATGGGAAATAAATAATACAATGTTTGATCTCAAATTCCCTTCTTTGAGATGGATGCATAATTAATCAAATAAGTAATATAATAAAAGGAGATTACTTTATAAATAGGTTCAGAGTTGAAACTTTACCAGTACTATGCAAGGATTTTCCAATAAATAAATAATATAACAATAGAAACTGATCGAGGAAAGAAGTAAATATTGCTCTCTGTTACTATCTAACAAGTTAAGCTTCTTCTTTTTTTTAATGAACTCAATATCTTTCTTATTCATTCATTACCCAAATAAAAGATTATAGAAATCATAGCATATATACTGGGCTACTAACCATGGAAGGTGGCAGTCTAGTGGTTGAGAGCGCTTTCATCAAGCTATAAGGTCCTGCATTCAAATTCTAGGCAACGGTTCTTGAAATATTTATTCCTCTTATAGAAACATTTAGATTACGTTTTGGTTGAGTTTTCTTTACAAAATTAGTGTTGTGGCGATGGATTTGGTCCTGCCTCAAGCTATCTATGGAGAACATTTTGGAGTGGAAGAAAGCCCGTATAATTAATGCCCGACAGATTTTACTATCACTCGCCCTCTCTTTCTTTTAGTCCAAAAAAATATACTACCCTGCAAGCTACATGATTATTACTTATAATTTATAAAAATACTAATTTTTTTATTAAATTCTAGCGATCCAAATTTATCTTTATAGTTAAGGCAATAAAGGATTCAAATTACAATTGCTCCCTCTCTGACCAAAAATTAAACAAAGTGGAAGAAAGATTGATGTAATACTAAATCATTTATATTTATATGTATATATTATAAAGAGGTCCTGCAAAAAAATAAAGTTCACAAATTCGTATTATAACTAAACAACTATGGAAACCACTATTAATTTTGTTACATAATTGAACATGCATTGACATTATCATCACTAAAGAGAGAGATCATGTTGTCTTCCGGAGCATTTGTGGCTGGAAAAGCTTGAACAACATTCCTAACATGGCCTGCTGGTGCCAACTTGTCATAGGCACCAGGTGCATAAGGATAGTGAACTAGATGTTGAGGTATATATGGCCAAAATTCAGCTCTCTTGCCTGTGCTCTTTACTCTCTTCAACACCTTGTTTGGATCAACATATCCACTTACTACCACCCTGCTTTGTTTTCTGATTACTTCCACTGTCTTTACACCTTCATATATAGATTGTTTATTTAGTGATCATGTTACAAAAATCTAAACTATAAGTAGGTAAGGAAAACTGTGTAATAGAAAAAGATTATTAGAGCTTGGTGTGTGAGTGTGCTCGTGTCTGTAGAAAGACATTGAATATTCAAATTCTTTCTTCTTCTTCTTTTTTTTTTTGTTTCATTTCAAAAGAAAAATAAAATTTATTCCATTTTTGGTTTTCTATTGTCATATACACTTCTCTGCCATGAGTGAATGGTCATGGTGTCATGTTGAGAAAACAGATAAATTTGTGGAAAGCTAAAAGAAGATGTTTTCTTTTATGGGTCACAACAGATTCATGTGTTTCCAATTTTGATGTTTTGTAGACATCAAAAGAAAAGATGCTTTTGTTTTATTCATAGAAATGCTATTGTTTCTCTTTTCAAATTAGTGGTTACTTCTTTCATAGGTCACTGCATGCATATGAGTCAGGGAGACAAAAGTAAACTTAAATGAAGGAACAAGAAAAGACAAATTAAGAAAGAGAGAGAGAGCTTGTTAGTATAACCTTTCATGGAGGTAACAGCATTTTTAACTCTTCTTTCACAGCCATCGCAGTCCATTTTCACTTTGATTTCAACTGTCTGTCAAACAAAACACAAGCCATCTCTTAAAAACAAGGGCCACACTACTTTGTAGATGCAAATTAGACGAAAGAAAGAAAGGGAGAAGGAGAGGAGAATGGGAGAGAGGTAATATTTTTCTTTTTTCTAACAGGGAGTACAACACTTTTTACTTTTATAAGAGAGACGCTCGACTACTAGATTTTGTGCTGCTAATAAATTATATGCTACATGATTTATAAAACAGGTGTTCGAATACTAGACTTTTTTAGCTGGAGGATTGTTCTCTCTTTTGTATAGAGATTATAAACATAGAAAAAAAAAGGGGGCAGAAAAGGGTTGATGGGTTAACTAAACCTGCATTGGTTTCCGTTTGCTTCTTGTGCTGGTAACAGTGCAAAAGTTGGAGAGGTAATCAAGAGCACCCATTTTGCTTCTCTTTACCAGAAAGATTTTTTTTAGAAAACCAGAGAGAGAGAGAGAGTTAGAGAATTATGATATGGATAGAGAGTTGGGGACTATAGGTGTTTGTGTGTGTGGGTATATATATGTTTATAATATTATATACAGAGAGAGAGATAGAGGAAGTTGCATTTGTAGGGTATAAGAAGAGATGTGTGAACAAACATTGTTCTAGAAAATAGAGTCTATTATTGAAGTGAATAATAAATAAGTAGAAAGTCTATATTAATTATTGGGTGCAAAGGAAAAGAAAAGAAAGAAGAAAGAAGAAACAAAGAAGCCCATAAACCATGCTAAAGTGCAAAGAAATCATGAGAGGGTAACCATGCTTTTTGGGGTTTCTTGTATTATTTAATGTGTATTAAGGGTAATGGAAAATATAGTAAAGTTCTTTTTGTGATAGCTACTTTCATTTTTGTTCAATGAGTGTGGCTTTGCTTTGCAGCTATCTATTTAATACCCAATTATTGATCTCATTGGTTGATTCTATCCAATATTTTTTGAATTTTATTTTATATATTTATTTTAAATTATGAAGGAACTTCTCTTACTATAATTCTCTAATTCAATTTAAATATAAAATATAATGATAAAAATCCTAAATTTATATTATTATTTCTTCATTATAGACACACACGCATATATCATAAAGGAATTTGTCATTTCACCTTTGGGTTTTATTCCATCTATTATTGTTCACAATGAATTAAAGTATTAAAGTATGAATATATATTCATATACAACTTAAATTAATCAGCTAGACTCAAAAGCAAAAATTGAAAAGAAAATGCACTTTGATCCAAAATTGATAAAATTATAAAAGAAAACGATGCATTTACTAAAGATTTAAATGTATAAACTTTTCACGGGTGAGATTGCTTGCTATGAGACTTGACATTTACTTTCTTAATATTATATATTTTATATATTTTTCTTTAATTTTTTTTGAAATAGATTGGCAGTACTTTACAATGAATACAGAAATGCCTTTTCTTTTATATAAGATGTCTAACAAGAATTTATTGCATATATCTGATTAGGTATTCCAGTCTATTTTTAATTGATCAACTTTTTAACAATATAAATAAAAAAAAAAAAAAAAAAAACCAAAATTTTCTGCCCTCCCTTTCTATCGGTCCAAGGGGTAGAGAGCTGAGGCCTTTAGTGTACCTGCTCAGTCAAGAATTAGAGCCTTATAACCATTAGCTAATATACTTTTGAAAAAATTACATAAAATACTAAATTTTTTTAAAGTATATGGTAAGATTTTTTTTCTTTTTAAATATATACGACTCATATTTTCAAAAATATTGTAAACTTTTATTTCTTTTTCCGGATTATGTACGAGGAGGCTTCAATTCTCTTTTTTTTCTTTAACTCTTTTTCATCATATAATTTTATTCCATCAATTTTCTATTATTTCTTCACTTCTTCACAAGAAAATCATCAACATTTTTAGACAGTAATTGACGATGTCATAGTATTCATAAACTCTTTTACTTCGGCGGTGCTTGCTCCTTCCTCAACCGTTTCTCCTTCGACGAAGACAACTACCCTCCCTTTCATATTATGGATACTCTCAAGAATTTTAGTTTTTACTATTTATTTATTTTTCTTTCTCTTTCTATATGATTTTTAAGTGGGTATTGATGTCTTTCTATCTAAAAAGTTTTGGTTGTATGATTTTTAATTTTGATTTGTTGAAATTGATTTATTGTTGTTTGAGTTTTGTATTGCGTTATTGTTAAATCAAATATGAATATATGTATTGATAAGCATAATAGTATTTTGGATGTCTTAAAGATGAAAAAAATGCTAATTTATGTCATCAAATTCTCTACCTTCCACCTATTTGTTAATATGTTTGAATCATAACTTATAATTTCTAGTGGGAATAGAATGTAAGTTAGCTCCATAGTAGATTTAATAGTGGGGTAACAATAACCTTTAATGTAAATAAGTTTATATGAGTTTTAGAAATGCATGGATATGCATATAAATAGATTTATATGGATGACTTTATGTCATTTACCCTTTTAGCATTAAAATATATAGAGCAATGGATAATTGTAACTGATATTTAAACACGCGCCTAAAGTGTTTGATAAATTTTCTAAACAATATAACTTTTTTTTGGTGATAATTATGGTGTTGATAGGTTTGATGTTATATTCAAAAGAATATACAAATACTATATATATATACAAACAAATACTAAAATATGTATATAGTAACTATTTTTTCATACAATTTTGGAAAAAAATAATTTTATTTTTAACTTTGTTATTTTGATATGCTAGAAACTTTTATATATTGTAGTGTAGACATTGTTGTTTCCTTTTTATTTTTATATTTAGAAGTATATGGTAAATAAGGATAAAGAGAAAAATGCATTTATAGGACAATTAAAGGAATAGTATGTAGGTTATTATACAACTAGCAAGAAATGAGATGATATGGAGCATTAATTCAAGACTTGCTAGCTAATTATTCAATTTAGTTCAATTTTTTTCTTGTAATGGTGTTATCCATGTATGGACAATCAAAAGTATGACCATTGAGTTGGCTAATAAATTGTATTAAATGAGATTATGTTTTGTACTGATGATATTCGATAATATGGTTGTTCTAAGAAATTAGCAACACTTTTTGAATAGTGACTAAATTTACATGGAAACATATACCAATAAACCGAAAAACAGTTTGATACCATTTATATTCTATATATATAGTAAAAACATATGAAACATATACTATTTACTGTAATTTTTTCTTGTGTTTTTATAAAGATATAAATAAAGCAAGTGCTTTATATACAAGAAACATATATTAAAATAAATTGTATCTATTCTATTATATTAAATGGCTGATATTATATCCTTTATTACTAAAAAAAATTTAGAATAAAATATGTTAAACAAATTAAAATTTTGATTAAAAGTTACTTAATATATATCTAATATAAAGCTAGCATATATATCTTATACACAACATATAATAAAATAAGTATAATGTATACTATTTCTTAAGAGTACATCTTTTTATTTTTATAAATATACAATCTAATGAATTAAAATAGTTGGAGATAACAAATATATATTTAATACATACCGTATTTTATCGAGCGTATACCATTTGCTACTACTTTTGATTTTTTTAAAAGGTGCAAGTATTTGAAGTATACTATAAATATGTCCAACAGATATTAAAATAAGTATAATACATACTATTTTTTAAGAGTTTATCTTTTTAGTTTTCTATATTTCAAATATATATATATACATACATACATATACATATATATATACATACATACATACATATATATATATATATATATACATATGTATGTATGTATATATATATATATATATGTATGTATGTATGTATATATATATATGTATATGTATGTATATATATATATATATATATATGTATATGTATATGTATATATATATCCATATATTGTTTCAGATATTAAATATTTCATACTTTGTCGAATGAGTCCCATTTATTTTTACCTTTCTTTATTATATTATGTTGTAAGTGTATAAAATATTTAATAATTTAATAAAATATAGAATAATAAAATAATTATTATAATTAATTTTTTAGTTTTTAATAATTGTTAATATTATTATAAATAAATCTTAACAAGATTAATCAATTGAAACTGATATTATATCCATTGTTACTAAAAAAAGAATTTGAAATTAAAATATATTAACTAAACAAATAGAAATTTTGATTAATATATCGAACGTATACCTAACATATACTTTTTACTGTACATTTATTAAAAAAGTTCACTTTATAATAGTTTTTGGTTTTTTAAACAAAATTGACATATATGTAAAGTAAATTATATTCTTAATAAATTCAATATTGATATAAATTCAATTTATAATATTAATGATTCATATTACTTTAAAAGAAATTTAATTTTTGTTAACATATACCATCTGTGTATAAAAGTGAAATATATATAATAGATACTAAAATGCTAACATATAATATACATTTATAAACATATATTTAACATATATCCTTTAGTGTACATTTAAAATAAATTAAAATATAATTGACATATATATAAGATAAATTATATACTAGCTACATACCAAATATATACAAAATATATACACAAATATGTAAAATATACCATCTACTTTAATTTTTGTTTTTATTATTTTAACAATATAAATGTAGTAAGTATATTACATATAAAGAACATATATCAAAATAAGTTAAATATATTTCATTATATTAAATAGAACACTGGTATTATATCCACTACCACTGAAAAAAACTCAAAATTAAAATATGTTGAACAAATTTAAATTTGATTAAAATATACTAAACATATACTTAATCTATATTTTTTATTGTATGATTATTTTTAATATTTTTAAAATATAATTTACATATATATAAGATAAATTATATTCTTAATAAATTCAACTTGATATAAAGTCAATCTGTAACTTATGATTTATGATATCACAAAAATCCTTCAAGTTATTATTTATTTTTTTAATCCATTGATTTTTAGTCTATTTAGTGACATGATATGTATTTTATGAAATATACAAATAAATAAAAATTACAAATAAATTTATTTATTCATATATTTCACATCATTATTTCAATGGTTTTTGGTCAGAAAGTGATATACTTTTGTAATACTAAAATTAAAATTCAGTGAGTTTAGTGTTCAGATTAAGACTTAGAGACGATAATGATATTTATTTAAAATTTTAAGGATGATGAGAGTAATTTAGCATATGGAATAGATACATACATATACTATAGATTTAATTATAATTAAATTATCTAAGATGCACGTACATGACATAAGACAGGATGTGATACAATACAAAAAGTTGGCACAATTATTTTAAAAATTTAGAACATGATATTAGAGGAATACACTAAGAATAAACACATAAGATATAATTAATCATATTTAGACAATTTAATATATTATAATTGTATTATATTATATTATATTATATTATTATTATTATTATTATTATTATTATAGATAAATAAATTAATAAAATGATGGACTGTATAATTCTAGCAATAATTAAAAGAAATAACTTTAGTTAAAAGAAATATGTGCATAGATTAGTGTTAATTTAGTGGGACATTAAAAAGATTCAAATACTTTAATAAATGCATGTGGTCATGTTTTCTATGGGTTGGTTAAGGGCAGGAGCTACTTATGTTTATCTGAAAAGAGTGCACCGTATAATTGATAAAAAGAAAGTGTCGAGAATTTTGAAAGAAAATAATATTGTACCGTATAAAAGATACTTTTTGTCATTTTTTTTAGTTATTTTTTAAATTTTCTCTGTGCTTTTCTCTTATGTCGCTTTTCGTTCATGGTTCGATATTTTAGCGTCCTAGGTGTAATAGTTAAGCTCTATTGCAGTAAAGATATTGTGGAAAAATTGCTCATAATTTCTAATTTTTATCTCTTTTTATTATATTAAAATTTTATTTTTTAGATTAAATATAAAAATAAAAAATTAATAGTTGACCTTTTTTTTTATTTATTTTTATTTAAAATGAAAAATAGTTTTGAGATATTAGCATAAAACATATTATAACAATTCATAATATTTTTTAAATGGTAAATTTTTCACATTTAAAATAGTAATTCTCATGCTAAGTCACAATAGTACTAACTACTAAGGGGGGCGAACATAATTTATTTCTTTCTATTTTGCTTTCCATGCACATTAGGAGAGGCTTTATAATACCATTAACAATGTTAAATGCCTCTCTTTTCAAAAGAAAAACCTTAGGATGGCAAGTAATTCTACGCTCAAATGTATGTGTATAAATATTATATAATTGGCACTGCATTAGATAATACATTAAATTAAATTACTTATAGATTAAGCTAATTTCTTATAAATTTAAAACTCACTATTGAGTATATTTTAGGATAAAAAATGCATTATATTAAACTAATTACTTGTGAAATTAAATTAAGCTGATCACTTATGGAAGTCTCCATTAACTTATTTTTGAGAAATATTCTTAGAAACTAATTTTCAGAAAAATAATTTATTTTCTGTTGTCTGGTTGCATGTCTTATTTCTGGTATTTAGCATACTTTAAAAAATATTACTTTCTTTTCGGTAAAATATATATATATATATATATCCCTTCACCACCTCTATGGGGATGGTCTACAAGGTTCATAACTACTCCTCTTACTACATGACGCTTACCTAGCCAACATTTAGATCCGGCTCTGCCCAAACTTTTCTGGTTCACCCCAGTGTTCCCTACTTGTCCGATTGTTGCTGAGCAGTTTTTGGATATTAAACGAACCTCCTCGTAAGGTAATTTTAATGTGGCCGATTTTCCTTCTTTTGCAAGAGCTGCAGGTGCATATATATATATATATATATATGAAACATTACAATTTGTAACATGTTGTATTATTGTGACATATAGAATTTTTATTTTAACTTATAAAATTTAAATTAATATATAATTTTATAATTTTTATTAATTTATTTAATAATAAATTATATTTCTAATTAAAAATAATATTTTAATTATATTTTTAATATTATATTAACTACCAAATTAATCTCCTAATTAGATAATAATTCCTATCCTAAAAATAATATTTGAATTATATATTCAGTCTTATATTAAATAAAAATTAATTTTTTAATTAGATAATAATTATAATTTTAGAAAATAATATTTTAATTTATTATTCAATATTATATTAACTAACAAGTTAATTTTTTAATTATATGATAATTTTTAATCCTAAAAGATAATAAAATTATATATATTTATAATATTGATGTGTATAATTTATTTCTTGAGAAGTTCAATAACAGAGACATTCTCAGTGTTCAAAGAAAAAGAAGATCAAGGACCAAGCAATTAAAAAGAAGAAAGAAAAGAAGAAGTAGAAGAAGAAGAAATGAATGATGTCATCTTTCAGAGTGTAGATAGAGTTTTCAACTGTCTTCAAGATCCTATGGGAATCAAACTGAATCTATATAGTCTTCATAGTAGTAATACTTCTCAAATTGTAGATACCTGGAGGGTATATAAGATTCTACAAAGAATGCTCTGTATTCGTACTTTCTGAGCAATAAATTTGTGGCTTTTGGTTCTGACCAAAGAAAAAAAGAACATTCTAGCACAGCCATAGAAGAAAACCAAGAAAGCAATATTAAAGAAGAGATCAAAAAAGAAGAAGAGGAGGAGGAGGAGGTGGTGGAGATAAATGGAGATAGGTCCATGTCTTGGTCTCGTCAGTCTTGATAACCGAGAAGGGATTCATTGTAGTAAATGCCATCATCTATTAAGCAAGCCTGTCTTTCATGTCTATTTTTCTATTCCCCCTTATTGTTTTCCTTCCTGGATATTCTTTAATAACCTCCCTTTCCCACATGAGCTTCTATTAGAATCTACTATATATGTAATCGTTTTTGTCTTGTTTTTCTTTTCTCGGCAGCCTAGTCTTCACAGGGGGCATCTAATTTCCTCAACTTATACCTCCGAGTTAAAGATATGCTTTCTATGAAAAAGGTAGCCATAAGAAAATCCGCATATATATCGATAGATCATGTTCTTGCCCACTTTCACACTGCAGTTTCATGAACTCATCCAAGAAATTAAACCAGCACGTCAAAAGTAAGCATCCAGGATTTCTTGTTCAACTCCACCTTCTCTTTGAGCTTGAACAGTCATGATAGGTGTCTTATTCTTCAAGAAGAAAATGAAGGAAGATTATTCATCCTTAATAACTTTGAAGGCATTCATGAGAATGTAGTTACAGTTAGATGTATTAAATGCTGGTTGTTAAAGGAGAAATTCTTGTATCATCTTGGTGCAACAGCTGACCGAAGTAAGCTTTTTAAGTTTATTTTCTTCAATTGAATCAATTCAATCTCAGGTGGATTACCACCCTCCCACAACAGGGTTTCTTCAGATTCCAACATATATGTTTGATTCCTATAGGAAGATTGACCCGGATCTCTTGAGACTTCATGCTTAAAAAGGAAATAACTAAGAACATGTTACTAGAATTGGCTCATCTGTGCAGTCATCATCTCTCCAGATATGCAATATTTTGTAGTGACTCAAATAAATTGGATCTTTTTTTGGACAATTAATTTTTCTTTTAAAGGGAGAAGGTAAGCCTCTAACCTGAGACCAACTCTGGGGCTTCAAGGTCTCTAGCCATTAAACTATTGCCTGGTGGTTAACTTGGACTCTTTTTTGTGCTACCTGGCGATTTGGATGGCCAATTTCTGTTGTTTATAAGCAATTATGAATTTAGCATGATAACATATGCTGCTAATTATTGTCCAATCCATGATTTTAACATTTCAAGTTCTCATAGGAAATATAAATGAAAACTTTTGCTATTCTGAAAGGCGGGCTTGGAAAAATTACTATAGATAAAGAATTCAAATTACACATCAGTTCCTTCAGTTCAAGTTAGATTCCAAGAACCTAAGTAAATTCCCAACTTATAAACCATGCAGAATACTAGTCAGTAGTCACCATATGGTAATTAATTATCATCTATACTGGATAATAAATTAAAGGCCTAATACGTATGCGGGTTCTTTCTGTGCATGATAATAGCTCCAAACCAGCTGACAATACGTCCAATTTCTTGATCTGGTTCTTCATCAAGAATTTGACAAATAGAGATTGATAGAGTAAAATTTGGAAGCACTAGTGCAAGAACAGGAAAAAAGAAAAGTACATACAAGGGAAAAGGGACCAATATATATAACAAACTACTAAGTAATTTGTTTCTGGAAAATGCAAGGGACACAATTCTCATTAAACCAGCTAAACTGACAATTTCTGAAGCCAGTTCTAGGATATAAAGAGCCAACCAAAAGAAACTCCCAAGTTGGCTTCTTTTACAAAATGGACCAACAAAAGTGCTTCCGTAATTTCTAAGCTCTGGAGTCTAGAAACAACAAAGTACCATGCATGATTTATCATTTAAATCCCAAGCCTGGGAGGAGATGATGCATCACTCCAGATGCACAGCCTTAATTCTATCAAGCCGTTATCATCAAAGTGACAACTCTTGTCGAGAAGCATCCTAGTTGAAAGAAGAGCATCAGTGTTGTTACATTAAACGTTCTTTGTAACAGACTGAAATCTATGATTCACATATTTTATTTTTGCTGCAAGTTCATAGTAGAAACCAGGCCCTGATGAAGAAGGACCAATAGTAAAAAGTGTAATAATATTCCCAAACTTTTCATCTCTGTTAGACAGAATAAAAACAATGCCATCTTTCTCTTCTTGGAGAACCAAGGACTTATCTTTATGTTCAAGGAAACATCGAATGCAGCAATCAAATTGGGAACGTTTCAGAAACTCTTTACATTTCCTACCACAATGAGCATAGATATCCTTCGATGATCCAATAAAATTGCATCCTGGAAGTGGGCATTGGCACGGTGCAAAAGGGCAGTTATTGTCATGCTCAACTTTCTTGCTGTAACTAATACTTTCTCAGCAGCCATACTTAGAATTTTGGCAGAATACCTTAACAGATTCAATAATTTCCTCTATTGCCCGACACCGAATCGATTCAGGCTCACCGCAAGTAGAACATTTATCAAGTTTTTTGTGGCAGGAAGAGCATGCAATATGTCTGTTCTAGCACTGAATGAACAAGCAAAACATAGAAAATAACAAAGTTATAAGCTATAACATATAAACAACTGTAGAACAAGATTTATTTCATAAGCAATATAAGAAACATATAACATTCTCATTAACATCTCAAAAAATCTTTTAAGATTCAAGATTAGGAATTTTCAAAAGAATAAAAATTTATCATGCATGTAAATTAACAGAAACTAATTAAGAAAACCTGATAGACAGGAAGGGTTAAAGGCTCAAAGCAGATTTTGCAATCTAGAAGTTCAACGTCGAATGCGGCGATACAAATGCTGCTGGAGGCATTCCTTATGGCTTTGAGAAGAACACGACTAGTCTTTGATGAACGCGATCTCTTTCGCCTTGGACTGTCCAAACCATCTTTAGTGATTTCTTTCTTTTTTTCTTCGTGCGAGCGTCTGTATATGTAAATATAGACTAATTATGCAAAATAGCTCTGTTGAAGTATAATGAGACTTAAAAAGTTAAAATCTTTTTTTTTTTTTAAAAGTTAAATTTCGATTGACTTTAGCATCCATTATTGGTCTTCTTCATTTGGTCTTATTTATTGCATGGAGATTATTTATTTAGAAATAAGAGCCTTATTTTTAACTCTACGCTTTAGGCTTGTCATCTCTCTTTTAGATAATGCATATTTTTTTTTTCACTTTTTAGCCCGAGTATAATAGCCATTCTCTTAGCTAATGCATGTTTTTACTTTTTCTATTTTCTTGAGCTAGTTGTCAAGCTTGTAATCATTAGCCTAAAATGTATTAATATGAAATAAGATTCAATTTGGTCTTCAAACTTTAACTTTTACGATCAATTTAACCCTTAAACTCTCTGAATAGGTTTAATATAACATTTTCTAAGAGAGTGAAATACAAGTGCTATAAAGTCCAATTTAGCCATTTAACTTTTAATATAAGCTCAATTTGACTGCTCAATTTTTTGTGCGGCACAATTTGATTTTTAAAAAATAACTTAAATTGATTTGGTGATATAATTGAATTTTTATATTAAATATTTTTTATATATTTTAAATTTTGAATTAGTTAGTAAAAATTATGTGGAGGCTGATAAGGAGGTGACAGCAATGGTGTTGGATTGTAAAATCTCAACTATGCTTTCATTTTTTTAGTGAAAATATTGGTAATTTAATTTAAAAAGTAATGGTGATAGTCATGAAAAGATAATGACTGTGATGATGAGTTGGTTTTGATGTTTTTATTCGTTTGTGGTAATTTAAAAAATTTATATCTATTTTTTAATTTTTAACTTTGAAAAAATTTAGAATTCTAGCTCTTACAGGGTGGTATCTCACTGATGGTTCCAATCCCCCCGGAAGGGGGCCTTCTTCGCCCTCCAATTTGACCCTAAAACTTTACAGTTAAGTTTAATTTGGTCTTTTGCACTCTTATTATAATCCTTATAATAAACTCGCTTAAAAAAAGCTAAACTAAATATATTTGAAAAATTTAGGAGTTAATTTGACTGTAGAAATTTAAAAAAGGCTAAATTAAATATGATTGTAAAATTCAAAAGCCAAATTGTACCTTATTCCTATCACTATCTATATATTTCCAATGAAGAAAGAGAAACCATCTCCTTAATTATTTTTTTGTATATTTATTATTGTGTAGTGTATTGAGAAATCTATTAAAGATATTTTAGTAAAAGAAATGGCTAAATATAATTATATTAATTGAAGAAAATTAAGTTACTTAATCCTTTTCCAAATTAAAAATGATAATTTGCAAAAAGGCAAAACAGTAAAAATTCAATTGACTTTGATTTTGTCAATTTGTGTCTTTCAATAGCACTATTTAATACAAAGAAGGGAGAATTACTATTACCTCTCTAAGAATTGTCATAATTTACAAGTCCAATCATGTATTTTGAAAAGTAAATTAATAACTTCTTAATATTTTCTTTTGTTAACTATTACCCCCGTTATTAGTTTTTCTAGTCAATTTGTTCAAAGAACTTAATTTATAACAAAAAAATATTAATTTAGTCCTTAAACTTATTATTAAGTATTAAATTCATCTAAAATTAAATGAATAAAAATTAATTTTAGAAAAATTTCATCTTAGTTCTTCGCAAAAAATAATTACTTAATGTTTTTAACTCTAATTACTAAGTAAAATTCTCTAGACTTGAATTTGGTGTTTAAGAAAAAACTTTTTTCTTCTCTTTCTTCCCACTTCATTGTTTAATTCATTTTCTTTTTCATACTTTCTTTTTTATAATTGTTTTCTCATATTTTTTTAGTGAAAAGTAATACAATTACAAAAAAGAAATACTGATTATTACAAAACAAAACTACATCACTCTATAAAATGACAAATCAAATAACGTTGTTTGATTGTCAACAGCAACGTTGCTTGGTCTCCTTCACTAGTAGCATTCGATTTGAATAGATTTGAATTTTTTATTGTAATTAAATTAAAAAGCCTAAAAATATAAATCTTAATTATTTCTTCTAGAAACTAAAATTAAATTATTTTACAAATAAACTTAATTGATAAAAATTAAAATTTTGATGACATTGATACTTAATAATAGATTTAAGAGATAAATTGAAAGTTTTAGTTATCAATTAAGTTTTTTAAAGGAATTGAGTAACAGAAAGGAAAAAAGAAAAAGACGGAAGAGGATAATAATTGACAGAAACTAATAATCAAGATATTAATTCATTTTTGTAAATGCAGGGTTGAACTTGTAAATTATAGCAATCTTCAAAGGGGTAATAGTAATTTTCCTTTCAAGAAACATTAAGGATATAATCATTTTCACCAAGTAATAAAATATACAATGCTGCAAGTCTAACACTGATTTTACAACGTACAATTCTAAGAGCAATCTGTGTCTAGTTCTGTTGAATTCCATATACAAAGTTCCAGTTCTAGCTGCCCAGAAGAACTAACAAAACAAAACGGAATCAAAAGAAAATCCATAGGGGGAAAGCCTTCCACCCTGCCTGGAAAATACTCCGTCGATGATTTTAATCTAAGCGAGCTCACTCCCCTGCCTGCTATAATATCATACAAAAACTTTTCCTTTGATGAGCTTGGCCCTATACATGTTATTGTAGTTGTGTTTCCAATGCTTTCAGTGCTCTTGCTGAGAAGAAAGAGAATACCATCTTCTTCTGCTTGAAGAACTAGGAATTGTTCATTCATCCCTAAGGAGACTGACAACGGACTGTTGTATCTGAAACGCCGTCCAGTGTCCCAATGTTTACCGCTGAAGTGCAGTGACAATTGTTCAGATGAGCCAATGAAGTTACAGTGCAGAAGGGGGCATGCACAAGGTGAAAAGCTGCATGTTTCTTCATGATCATCATTGTTATCCAGGATCCTGTTGCATCCATACTCGTTGTTTCGGCAGAGTGTTCGAACTGGTTCACTAACCACCACAATTTCACTGAATACTATACTACTGCTTGTGAGAAGGTTTGGCGCGTCTGTCTGCACAGAGAAATGTAGAAAGTTAATTGCTGGAAAGGACACTTATACTACTTAAAACTCAAGTCAAGGAATTAGATAGTAGGGCCTATGTAAACATGTCCCTTTTTATTACCATAGGTAATAGCCAAGTGAAAACGTACGAGAAAGCCATTTTATTACAAGTGTAACTTTTTCCGATCAGATTTATTATCCATAAAAAAGTATTGATCAAAATATAGATTCAGTTTACCAGAAGCAACATATGGGACACTATGCACAGTAAGAGTATATAAATATATGCAGGTGTCTTTAGCTACTAGGATCTGGAAGTATTTTTCATGAAATTGACATTTCTAATCAAAACTAAACCATCCAGATTTGGAACAAGTATCTGTCAAGGCCCCTGTGACCGTGACGTATTCTAGAAGGAGCAAGGGAGGGACACGTCAGGAAATCTGTTAGAATATTCGGCAGGAGGACTGTGACGTATTCTAGAAAGAGCAAGGGAGGGACACGTCAGAAAATCTGTTAGAATATTCGGCAGGAGGATGCAACATCCGAATTTCTAGGAGTTTGTTATTTTCTTGTTATTTTCTTATTCTGCAAATAGAAGGGAAGGGGGAACCGACTGAGAGGGTATCTCTGATTTTGGTTAGTAAAATTGGTTGAGACTTGGAGAGATTAGGACTCTCGAACTTCCCTCTATCTAGATACTTACTGCTATTTTCCAGAAATCATACAACCAAAAACCTTTTTTCCACTGTTGTGTCATACTCTGTTCTATCTTTTCATATTTGATCTAGCAGAACCTTACATTGGTATCAGAGCTTTTATGATCCGACAATAGTGAGCAATTCAGAATTAGCTAATCAGGTGAGAGGAATGGAAAACCATATCAACGTTATTCAGACGGGGATACAGACGGATATGGAAGGAGTGCGTAAGGAATTGCAGCTAATTGCAACGATGCAGTCTGTTCAGGATGTGAGTCACATAGTGAATCTGGAGGAAACTATTTCAGAGATGAAAGGGTCATTGTTGAATTTAGACGATGGAGTGAAAGAGTTACTGCAACGTTTTGATTCCCTGGTTTGACCACCAGAAAATCCCAAACCACCGACTGACCCATCGCAAATACCCCCTGGTTCCGATGAGGACCTATTACCTTCTGCTGATGGGAATGGGAATTCCCCGGAAGGAATCACATCCGCTGTGGGTGCAACGATGGAAAAGCCACCAGGAGCAGGCCCAACTTACATTCCAGCTCCTCTATGGCCACGGAAGCTCAAATTACCTGTGTTTGAAGGAGAAAACCCCGATGGTTGGATATTCCGGGCAGAGAGGTATTTTGACATCAACAATATTCCGGCGGTCGATCGTTTGAAGGCAGCCTCTGTATGTCTTGAAGGAGATGCTTTAGCTTGGTTCCAGTGGGAGGAAGGGAGGAGACCTTTTAGGAGCTGGGTCGATTTCAAAGAATCTTTAATTGTTTGTTTTCGCTCCACGCAAGAAGGGACACTTCATGACCAGCTGCTGGCGTTGAAACAAACCACTACCGTGAAAGAATTCAGGAGGCAATTTGAAATAATTGCTGCGCCGTTGAAAGGATTGGCTGAGGATGTGCTAGAGGCAGCGTTCGTTAATGGTTTACGACCTGACATGCAAGCTGAACTACGACAATGGTCACCATTTGGGCTGGATAAAAAAATGCAAGTAGCCCAAAAGATTGAAGAAAAGCTGAAGGCTTTGGGCCAATACAACCAAACCACTCAAAACCGTTGGGCCAATTCCACTCCATCTGGCACCCATTTCACTAACAAGGTCACCCAAGTCTCAACCACACCATCCATTAAACCTAATCTTTTCCCCAAGTCATTTACGTCTTCCTCAAACAGCACAGTCGCAAAACCATCGGGGTCAGTCTCCACGTCTACAGGCTCAAATAACACCCGACCACCATTCAAGCAAATGTCCCATGGGGAAATGGAAGCTTGCCGATTGAAAGGGCTCTATTATCGTTGCGATGGGAGGTATGATCCTGGACATAGGTGCCCAAACAAATCCTTAAAGATCTTGTGTGTCATAAACGGAAGCTCAGAGGAGGAAGAGATGACCAAGGTTGAGCAATCGAAAGAAATTCCCACGGAGGAGGTGCAGGCTGATGCACCATAAGCAGCTACTCTGTGCGTCTCATCGATGTTGGGATTCTGTCCACCGAATTCCTTAAAGGTGAGAGGGAAAATTAAATCGAGAGACATAATTATGCTCATCGACTCGGGGGCTTCTCGCAACTTCATATCGGAGGCGTTACTAGAGAAAATTGGCTTGACCCGTCTACCAACAAAGAGCTTCAAGGTACAAATGGGAAACGGGGATGAGATTGACAGTACCGGGGTATGTAAGAGTGTGAATTGCAGTTGGATGGATTAGAAATTGTAGCTGAATTTTTTCCCTTGAAGTTAGGCTTGACCGACATCATTTTGGGTTTCCAGTGGTTGGCAACTCTTGGTGATTCAATTATGAATTGGGGCAATTTATCGTTGATGGTTAATGTGGGAGGGTGTCAAATTAAGTTGCAAGGTGATCCCTCTTTGTGCCAAACACAAGTTTCTCTTAAGTCCATGATGTAAACAATACAAAAAGAGGGTCAAGGCATTTTGCTAGAGCTGTATCAGTTACAGAAGACAGATGAGCAGATAGAGAGTAATGGGTCCGACGAGCCAGTAGAAGCTGAAGTTCAGACAGTCTTGGCGGAGTTCGGGGAGGTTTTTCAGATGCCAACAAGGCTGCCACCGTCTCGTTCTCATGAGCATTCTATTGAATTGAAGGATGGAACATCACCCATTTCAGTCAGACCTTACCGCTATCCCCAAGTGCAAAAGAATGAGGTTGAAAAGCTAGTTAAAGAGATGTTGACGACGGGGATCATAAGGCCGAGCTCGAGTCCTTTTTCAAGTCCAGTATTGAAGCTGGCAGTTCTGCATGGATTATAGAGCCCTAAACCGAGCGATGGTTCCGGATAAATTTCCTATTCCGGTCGTTGAGGAGCTGTAGGACAAGTTACATGGTGCACTAGTGTTTAGTAAAATTGATCTTAAGGCTGGTTACCATCAGATACGGATGACGACTGCAGATGTGGCAAAAACCGCCTTTCGCACCCATGACGGTCATTACGAATTTCTTGTAATGCCGTTCGGACTAACAAATGCTCCAGCTACTTTTCAGTCCCTTATGAACGATGACTTTTTGCGGAGGTTTATGTTGATATTTTTTGACGATATTTTAGAATATAGTAAGTCTATGGGTGAACATGCTGAGCATTTGAGGATGGTTTTCCAAATGCTTCGAGGTCAACAACTCTACGCAAATCAGGAAAAATGTGTGTTTGGGCAGAAACGAGTGGAGTATCTAGGACATGTCATTGATGCTGCGGGTGTATCAGCTAACCCAACCAAAGTTCAGGCTATCCGAGATTGGCCATCACCTCACTCACTTAAAACCTTGCGGGGATTTCTCGGTCTCACAAGTTACTACCGTCGGTTTGTGCGGAACTATAGCAAACTCTCATGGCCTCTCACTCGGCAGCTAAGGAAAGATTGTTTTCATTGGGACGCAGTGGCAGAGGCAACTTTTCAACAACTCAAATCGGTAATGAGTTCTTTACCTGTTTTGGCCCTTCCAAATTTTCAAGAACCTTTTGTTATTGAGACTGACGCATCCGGCGTTGGATTGGGAGCGGTACTGATGCAAAACCAGCAACCAATTGCCTTCTTCAATCAGAAATTAAGTGCTACAGCCCAAATGAAATCAGTATATGAGCGTGAGTTAATGGCGATGGTGTTTGCAATTAAGAAGTGGAGACCCTATCTTTTGGGTAGGAAATTGATAGTTCGTACGGATCAGAGGAGTTTGAAATATCTACTAGAACAAAGGATTGTTGAGGGTAAACATCACAAGTGGTTGTTAAAATTGATGAGCTACAACTTTGACATTCAATATAAACTAGGGAGCCAAAATCATGCAGCTGATGCCTTGTCAAAAGTTCCTGAGGTGATGGAGTTGTCCAATTTAACCATGCCTTTTGTGGTTGATGCGGATGGAATCGATGCTTTGGTGGATGAAGATCCATTTCTAGCTAACATTAAGGCTGCAATTAAGACTGACCCAAAGACCCATCCGAATTTCTCCTTGGCAGGTTCCACACTACTTTTCAAGGGGAGACGAGTGCTGCCGACTGACACGCCTGCTATACCTGAAATTTTGAGGGAGTTTCATTCTAGTGCGGTTGGGGGACATGGTGGAGTACGAAGGACATATCAAAGAGTGGCTACTGAATTTTATTGGAGGGGTATTCAGAAAACAGTGCAGGATTTTGTGAAAGCTTGTGTGATTTGTCAGAAAAATAAGTATGATTCGACATCTCCGGCTGGTTTGCTACAACCCTTACTGATTCCAAGTCATATTTGGGAGGATATTAGTATGGACTTTGTGGAGGGACTTCCTAAATCGAAGGGATTTGATACTGTACTCGTGGTAGTGGATAGGCTCTCAAAAGCAGCACATTTCATACCACTTTTTCATCCTTCTTCTGCTCCTCAAGTGGCTCATAAGTTTCTGCAGGAAGTGGTTCGACTTCATGGGGTTCCAAGGAGTATCATTTCAGATAGAGATAAGGTGTTTACCAGTTTGTTTTGGTCAGAGTTGTTTAACCTGATGGGATCAGAACTGAAACAGAGCTCAGCCTACCACCCCCAAACGGATGGCCAATTAGAAATTGTTAACAAATGTTTGGAGGCATATTTGAGGTGTTTTGCAGGGGAGAAACCGTCAAAATGGGCAGACTGGTTACCTTGGGCTGAGTATACTTATAATACTTCTTTCCATTCATCGACGGGCATGACACCATTCAAAGTGTTGTATGGACGGGATCCGCCTCCATTGGTTCCTTTTGAGCATGGGTCGACAGCCAACCATGATGTGGAGCAGCTGTTACTTTAGCGTGATGCTAACTTGATGGTACTCAAGGAACACTTGCAGAAGGCACAAGTTAGAATGAAGAAGTATGCAGATTTGAAAAGGAAAGATATGGAGCTAAATGTGGGTGACATGGTAATTCTGAAGTTGAGGTCTTATAGACAAATGACGTTGGCAAAGAGGATGAATGAGAAGCTGGCTCCACGTTATTATGGACCTTTTAAGGTTACTGAGCGCATTGGCCAAGTGGCATATAGGTTGGATCTGCCGTCTTCAGCTAAAATACACCCAATATTTCACATTTATCTCTTAAAGAAAGCTGTTGGGATTTCTTCTGCCACCCCCACCATACCTACAGCTCTGTCTTTTGACATGGAGATGCTGGTTGAGCCATTATCAGTTCAAGGAGTCAGATCATTGTCTAATCCGAAGAATGAGGTTTTGATTCGTTGGAACGGTCTTTCAGCTTTTGAAGATACTTAGGAGTCTTTTGAGGACATCATGGAACAATTTCCAACTTTCAACCTTGAGGACAAGGTTGCTCTTTGGGCGGAAGGTAATGTTAAGGCCCCTGTGACTGTGATGTATTCTAGAAGGAGCAAGGGAGGGACACGTCAGGAAATCTGTTAGAATATTCGGCAGGAGGATGCAACATGCGAATTTCTAGGAGTTTGTTATTTTCTTGTTATTTTCTTATTCTGCAAATAAAAGGGAAGGGGGAACCGACTGAGGGGGTATCTATGATTTTGGTTAGTAAAATTGGCTGAGACTTGGAGAGATTGGGATCTCGAACTTCCCTCTATCTTTACTTACTGCTATTTTCCAGAAATCATACAACCAAAAACCCTTTTTCCACTGCTGTGTCATATTCTGTTCTATCTTTTCATATTTGATCTAGCAGAACCTTACAGTATCCTTCCAAATCAGTGAACTTTAGAAGTGTGCCAATCCATTAAAATTTTCTTCTTTCAACATACATAACTCCAAATTCTAAGTTTTAGCCAACCCCAATTTTCTAACAGAAGGGATGTCCCACATTACATCTTATCATTTGTACGATATGCATTGAGGCCCAAGTTCGAAGTTGATTAATATGAATGCTAGGTGCGTATAGAAATCATAGTTTATCTCCTCATCAGCAAGGGCCTGGCTGTTGAGGAGAAGGAGAGAGGCATAAGCAAGATCATAAAAAAAGTGCTACGAAAACAGAGAATCGACACAATTGAGTACCTCTTCCACAGTAATATCCTTATTTGATCTTTCTTTGTCAACCTACAGAAAGGAGAGCAGAATTCAGGATTGCAACATTCAAACTATCCACACCATTGCTTTTTCAATTGTACAATAATTGGAGGGTTTTTGTAACATCTACTGCAAGTGAGCTAGCTGAAGGCAGAAATAACAAGAGCCAAAAATAAATGAATGTAGCAAAAACTAACATAACAATGGTATGCCATTATAATAACTACCTGGTATCTACCCTGTTCCAATATGGAGCTATGCACAATCCCATTCCACATATTCCCAGTTGGTGTGCAATCTAGATGGCTCCTGTTCTCTGATGACTTCACACCAATGCACCTATCCTTGCACATTACCTGAATTAGAAGCAGCAAACTTAGACAAGTTCACATCAACTTCACATTGCCACATGTTGCAAATGACCAATTGTTGAATTTAAATTACCTCTCCAAAACCATAGCCACCAAGCTCTCTTTCACGTTTTTCTCTTTCAGTAATCTCTTCCTCACCCCATGAAGATAAACAAGGTAATGAAGCAGGATCTGGCTCTAAAGAGCCAGGTCCCTCAACTGAGACGGTCTCATAATAAAAGAGCTGAGAAGCAGTAAAATTTTAGAGAGAATCTGTAATGCATGTGAATGTCTCAAGATAAGTACAAATCTAGTTCACCTGAAGAAACAAAAGACAGCCACCCACTGCCCGTTGCTTTCCTTGACGAAAACGGGCTACCTCCCTAACTAGACGGTCAAGTAAGAACTTTCCCCAGTTATACTGATGGACGACATCCACATTTGTCAAGAAGTGAAGAAATGAAGGGCTAACATCCAGCCTTGCTGTTGGGGATAAAAGAGTGCCCAATGCATAGAGGACAAATGATCGCTTAAATTCCTCTCCTGCTTCCGGAGCTTTTAACCGCTCTTCTAGAAGGCTCACTGAAATCCCACGGTTTGTAGCATTATAGTTTCGGCGTAGATCTAGAATCAAATTATCAGGCCCTGAATTAACCACATCCTTCCCACTAGCTGCTAATCCCATCACAAACTCAACATCTTTTGGAGATAAAGGGATGCGGTCACCACAAATCTCCAAGCTGCGTCCTGTTGTATTAAACCTCTGCAATAACCAAAGGCACAAGCTGCGGCGCAGGGTCCGACATCTAAGGCCCAAAAGGCTGCCAAACCCCAGGTCTTTCACTGCATCCTTTTGTTCTGGTGTAAGGCGCTGTAGCACATTGAATAAGCGGCCAGGAGAGCATCTTGTGACTAGCTTAGTCTGCATTAGTTAGCTGTCACTTATATCTGACACAAAATATCTATATATGGACAAGAGTAGAGAAAAAATAAACAAAAACCTGTTTCCTTGGCTTAGGGGTACGAGCAGGAGCTGTGCTTAAGTAATTATCCCACACTTCACGAGCGCGCCTAGTGTATTTTGCTTTCTCCTCCAGGCTCATTGACTTCCAAGCATCTGATGCTACCTTTGTGGCCTAAAATGGGGAAAAAAAAAATCATTGAGTCTAATGCTGTCTCCAAATCACAGTATAGGCTTTGTATCTAAGGCAACAGGAGGCTCACAGCTTTAAGGCCAGATGACTCAGGATGCGAAGCGCTGTACTCCTTGATAAACTCTCGGCTATAACATTTGACGTAGAGATAAGTAACCAAAAGATGAACATATCTCAACCCAGGAAATACTAATCTCAAGAAAGTGTGCTTACCTAAAATGCACCCATGAACAAGCAGGACGAGGAGTACTCAATTGGTTCTTTTTCTTTTTCCTTTTTCCTTCTAACTCAATTTTATCTTCAGCTTTTCTCTTAGTGTTTGCCAAATCTCCATCACTTGGTACCTGAAGTTTGGATTTGAAAGAATAATGTACTTCAGAAATCTTTTAATTCCTGATATAGATTTTTCATAATTTAAAGAAAATAAAAGCCAGAAACCTTTTCTTTTCCCTTCAAAGAGCAGAGTAAAGAGTAAAGCAACAAGTAGCAGAAAAGCGCTGATGATACTTAGAATATGGCTTAACAAATTGTATCCCAAGTATAACAGTATTTAAGAACATGGGGTGCATTGCACAAAAGCACAAGCCTAGGGAAGTATATGCAACTTAATGTAAATGTTTATATACATGAAAGAAACCATTTTCATCAGTGTTTACCATACGCATAAGAAATATGACTGTGCAAGCAAGTTGAAAATTCTAATCATATCATCCCCATTTTCCATTTTCCAGTTTTTACCCTTTATAAATTATAACTATGTCAGTCCTCTCGCACTGCACTCTCTTTCACCCACTTTCCATCTTAGCCCCTTGTTAATTTTTCCTACCAATTCTTCTGCCATACCATATCCAACTTCTACTCTTGTAAGATGCATTTGACAAGGAAGCCAAGTGAATAAAAGAATTGAGAACTGGTTATCATGGTCATCTGATCTAAGCTAACTGAACCACAAATCTGATCAAAGTTTCTGTACAGATCCAGGAAGTTCACAAAGACAAGTTGATTCCCTAAGAAAAGGGCTCTACCTGCAAACTATTTCGCCTTTTAAAAAAGGATAAGAATTTTGATTTCTTTTTCTTGAATTGAAATATCGTAAAAAGGAAAGAAATTATAAATGAACTTGTAAAAAATAACACTTTTAGAAATGGGATTAAAATGAAGAAGCAGAGTAATCCAGGGTCAAAAAAAGGTTCAGAAATGGTCAGAACTGATTGCTAAATCATTATCATTTAAAATGACAAGAGAAAAGTCATTTCCAATTATAGGATGGTTTTTGCTAGACCCAATCTAAACAGCAACATAGATGAGAGAGAACCAGTCCACAAGAATAATACCTCAATGATAATAACAAATGAATAAGTTGGTAACGGAAAGTAGTTGATTCAGGGGAAAGATTGTGAGGAATGTATATCTGAAAAAGTAAGAAAGAGAGAGATTGACGAGATAAACCTTCAACTGTAGAAAAGTTAAGAGGCTTGTGAAATTGGATATCTACACGGGCTTATGATGTATGTCAAACATTTTAGTTCTACAGCCACCAAAAGGCTCCATCCAGTGTATAAAAGTAGAAAAAAAGCATACAGACGATTTAATGTAAAGGCAATTTACCCATGTCACATTCAATGCAGCACTGAAATGATTAAATGCTAAGTAATGCCATATGTAATCAATATAGAAGCATGTGCTTTATTCTAACAGGTTCGTACACATCTATGTTGGATATCAAGTCAGCTATCAAAATTGACAAGGATATTAAGCAATTATCACTACAAGCAAATCAATTCAACAAAATGAGAGAAGAAGACGCACAGTAAATTCAGCGCCCAGGATTAATACAGCCAGAATGAAACAATACGTGTTAAAGTGCAGGAGCATTCAAGAATAAAGATGTGGATTAGACAGTTTAACATGGTGCTTCAATCTAATCTCAACTATAATTTCTTCTTGTCCCAGGTAAATACGATTAGCAGCCCTATAATCTAATCTTTTATGTTCCTTCAACACTATAGTTAGTCAGCCCAGAATTTGCAGAGTTAACTAATGTTTCTCCAACTGGGCAGAAGACCAATATACCGTTATCCTGTAAAGCTACGTTCTTTCGTATATTATGTTTCTCCAACTGGGTACAAAGCCAATATACCCATCATCCTGTAGAGCTACTCTCTTTCTTATTTTAAGAATTGTACAGTACTAACAATGACTGTCAAACAATTCACATCACAATTTCCAAGTTAAACGGTGTGCTCTCTTTTATAAATGTTAGAAAACTGCATAAAAAAGAACAAAAACATTCTATTATTCTTTCCTTATTCTATCCATAAATATAAAACTCAATCAAATTCAACGTCAGGTATAGGCTTAATCATGTAATATTGATACAAAATGATGCCCAAATAAAATGCCAATAAAACAACAGCAACAAAAAGAGAAAAAAAAATTGATAATTTAGAATTAAATAAGAGTTTGAGAAACAAAACCATTCTCTTTGGAGATCAGAAGGAGCAGAACTCAGAAGCTGACCAATTAGAGAAAGAAAGGAGTTTATGATTGCTGAAGGATGCGCATTAGGGTTTCGATGAATTCGACAGGAAAATTGATAGAATGGTGAAGCAAGCAAAAGGGGAATTTCAGTTATGGAGTTTCCTTCTGCATGGGATTGCAGTGGCAGTTGAAGAATCGCAGAGTCTCAGCTATGGCCGTCGTGCTGTTCTGCGTTGTACTTTGTCGTTTTGATTGTTTTTCTTTTTTCTTTTGTTGGTATAACACCCTAAAGCTCCACTAAAGCATATTACCCTTGTTTTATTATTGGAAATTACATTTACAGGAGCCCTAAAATAACACATTTGGTAGATCAAAAGTTTATTAAATATTATTAAAATAATGCTCAAATATTTGAGTGTTCAATATAGAAGTGTATAAATAAAATAGTAAGAAAAATTAAAATTTTAAATTTAGACTTTGAGTATGCAACTGTATTTTTACCCGTTTGTAAAAATTATGTCCAACACGATATAATTACACTAAAGAAATATTTGAGTTTTCAGTAGTTGATTAATGTTTTAATATTTGATAAGTGTTTTTCTAGAATAAAAAATTTTAATGCATATATTTATTAGGCAATATTTGATGAAATTGACTATAATTTTTTACTTTTAGGCAATTATTTAACACCTACAAATGCCTTCTCACTCATGGCCAAATTAATATTTTATTTTTAAAGCCTTGACTAAATTCAATGTAATTTAGTTTGTATATATTTAGAGTTGGGATATCATCACTACTATTTCTAAAAATGGAAAATAAATATTGGCATGGATTAATAAGAGTATATATATATATTATTAAAAAATAAATAAATTATCATAGTATTTAGGGATCTCCAACAAACTAACCAGTAATCACATTTCATTCCCAATTATATTTAGGATTGGGGACCAGTTTCACCTAAGCCAATATTTTTTTAAGAAATTTAAGATTAATGAAATAACAAATTTTCAATTATTAATTTTCTATTCCTATATAGCAATTCCATCATAAATTTGAAGTGAATATTGGAATAGGTTTATTACAATAACTACATGATGTTTAATCATAAGTTACACAATGACTAAATAAGATATAAAAGGGTTGTCTACTTAAGAATTTTTTATGATAATTTTAATATATTTATAATACTATTCTTGGGTTAACATAAGAAAAATAAAAAAGTGAAATTTGCTGGTTAAACAAGCTAAAAATAATCCTCCATTGAACTAATGAGGTTAGCTGATCTTTAATTCTTCATTAATCCAGATACATTATTGGCTAAGACATTAACAAGCTAAAATTGATTGAAGTTGTTTAATGTTTCTTCATTTGCATGAGCCTGCATTAACAGTATTCTATTTTAAAGGGATAATTAATAGAAAGACATAACTAAAGTCTCCATTTTTACTGTTTCTTTATTAGAAACAAAAAGTTTTCTCCACTGTGCTAAATCTGCCAATCTCCCCTCTGATTGCCTCAATTACCTCATAACCACCTTTTTGAACAATATAAAGTGTTCAGTCACATCTCTTGGAGAATATGCAATCACAATGGCAATTAGGAGGAAAATCAACTAAACATTGAATAGAAAACTGAGGCAGCACTGAGAATGCACAATACTAAGCCTTTGTACAAGATTTGAGCCTAATGTACCGTATAGAGAAATTTTTTCCAAAATACATGTCAATAGATATTAATAATTACATTAAACAGCACTAGTATTTCTTAGGGCTTTGCACCTGTGCTTCTTTGGATATTCATGCCACTACTTCGGATTTCCTTAGGATACGTACCGTGGCGCCATATGCAGAGATCCAAGCTGATCTGCCCATAAGAACCAAAGAAACTACCTGGAATTATAAGGAACGTATCTGAATGAGGATCATCATGATTAACCTTTTGGATATTCTTTGTAAAAGATTGAAATTTGAGGTTGCTTCCCTCCATTCTTGCTGCAAGCTCGTAAAAGTATCCTCCTTTTGATGAGGGGCCCCCTAGACAATTTACAGTAATCACATTTCCAAGGATTTCTGCTGTATTCTTCAGAAAAAATACAACACCTTCTTTCTCTTCTTGAAGAATAAGGGATTTGTCATTAAGGGTAAAAAATACAGGAAAGGTAATGTTATATCGGAATGGTGCCGCAGAACCCTTGTGTTTAATGCTAAAATGTTGGTATAACTGTCTAGATGAGCCAACAAAACTGCAACCTGATAGGGGGCATGAACACGGTGTATTGTTGCAGATCTTATCATGGTCAAGTTTCTTGCTGTAGCTAACCATTTCTTTGCACCCGTACTTCAGATTGTGGCAAGGTAGTTTAACTGATTCAAGAACCTTCTCAATCGCCCGACAGCGATTATAGCCAATTGGCAAAGAGCAGGAAGGACATTTATGTGCAAGTTTTCTGCAGCAGGAAGAGCAAGCTGTATGCCCATTCTCACACTGAATTTCCCAGCAAATACCCAAAATGTTATGACAGAAGATATGATATAAATGAACAGAAGAATTTGAAGAGTGAAAAAATTGAAACCAAAGCACCAAATACAGCAAATTCACCTTTAATAAAAGTAAAGTGGCACTAAATCTAATCTTTATAGAAGTAAAATACCCTGAGTTTCACCAGTATCTATTGATTCAGAGATGTCTACTAGGGAAATCATACTCCATTTATCTGATCAATTTCAATGTTTTGTTTCAGAGAAAGAACTTCATTGTTTCATATGTTTCAAAAGCAAGAGAATTTCCATATTATGAGTTTGCACCGACATGCACATCGGTAAAAACATGTTATAGAGTCTAGACTATTGATCAGTTCCATCCATAAGTCTTGAACTTTTGGACATAGTTAGAACCATACTACAAGTTAGTACTGTGGTATTACTTTTCCTATAAAATAAGACAAGAAAGATAAATAATGGAACAATAAGAAACGAAACGAAATTAAAAACCATCTAAACACAGTTAGCAAAGAGAATAATCCAGGTTCAAACTTCTTAAGCCAAGTAGATTCTCCCACCATTCTGTAGCTCTAGGGTAAATCCAAAAGGTCTATCGATGCGTTTCTAATATGTAAAATAGACCTTCAAGACTTGGGTGTACAGCATACTTCCCAAACAATCCCATGTAACCAACAAACAAAGCATTTTCCAAGCACATCTCTGAGGCTTCACCGTGATAACTTTCCTCCAAAGATTTTTTTCTTATGCAAAGCAGCAGAAACATTGTCAAAAAGGTACCTGAAACTAAGTTCCTCACTCCTAAATGCCCATCTTGAAAGAAGGCGTCAGACTCATCAAATTCAATCAAATGATGCTCATATTCAATCTCTTGACAGGGCCTTAAAAAGCAAAGTGAAAAGGTAAACGAGATAGCATGTTACAATGAGGTATTGTTTTAATTTGTTTATTGAAAAGTATCACAATGACATTTTATAGTCTCCCAGCATTAAAAAAGGTGGGGGGACCATTATATCACAGTGACAAGGATGACTACATGATTCCTGCTATGGCCTTATGCTCCAAAACAATCTTATGGCAACTTACAACGAGAAATTAAACAGTCGATTAGCTGTTGTGAAGATGATGTAGCCAAACCCAGTAGAACATTGAGCTTCCCTGAGGAAGAAGGGGAACCAAGCAACATGTTTAGCTGGCATGATGAGGAAGACGGACCAAATGAAATATTTAGGTCTAATGAGAATGAAGCTAAAGGCAGTGGAACAAGCTTAGTGTTTGAGATTAAGGCTTCCGAAATTCATTAAAGTATTTCTAAGGGTTTCCTGCATTAATTATCACTAAAAATCAAAGACTCAATTTCAAGAAAAATTTCAAAGATTCTCATACAAAAATAGGCAACAACAAACACCATATATATACACATGCACACACACATACACACTATATATATACATATAATTTCAGTAAAATGCACAAGAAACCCAAAAAAAAAAAAAAAAAAAAAGACCTAGCTTGAATTTGATAAACTCAACAACTAATCAATAAGCATACCACAATAGCATCAAAATGCAATAAAGATTAACCCCCCAAAAAACAGAGAGATTAGCATTGCATGGAGGTGATATAAATACCTGAAAAACAGGAATTGACAAGCATTCATAGCAGATAGGGCAATCAAGAACTTCCGGGTCAGTTAAGGTGACACATATTGCTGCATTTCTTGCAGTTCCCACAGGGTTTGAAGATCTGGGCGGTTCCACAATTGCCATCTGGGTATTTTCATCTAGTCCCTCTGCTTCATCTTCTTCATCATCATCATCATCCTCTTCTTCCTCTTCAGACGATTCTTCTTCTTCTTCATCATTATCATCATCATCATTATCACTTTCATCCTCCAATATTTCTTCATCTTGAACAACTTCTTGGGGTTGACGCCAAGAAGCTTGTTGTTGAGAATTTTGGCTTCTCCGTCTCTTACGCCTCGGACTGCTTGGCCCTTCGTCTGCTTCTCCATCTACCGAAAATCTCGCCATCTCTCTCTATTTTTCCCTTTCTCCCTTCAGTATTTTGATCTTAGTTCCATCACACCCATTAAAAAGCTTTGTATGGCCATTATATATGATAAGAACTTCAATAAAATATATCATAATACAAAATTTAAATTTAAAAGTAAGATAAAGCATGATAAATTGTAAGACCAAAATCCTATATAATTGTACAATTTATTAAATAAATTAAAGTTTTATAAATTTTAATCTTATAAATATAATATTTGAAGCCGTAAATATTTTATGATAAATTTTGAATACGATGTTTAGTATTTTTTTGAGTTTAATTAAATTATTATAACTCTTTAAATTCATAGATACATATTTTTCAATGAAATAATATTTAAATAATTAAAATAAAATTACAAAACGCTTTATTAAATCTTATAAATAATATTAGATACAATTCTCCTAAATTTTATAATTTAATTATCATTAATTCATAATTATGTTTTATATATATTAAAATTTGCATAAATTGTCTTCTTAAATTTTATAAATTTAATGTATAAATTTCGTCTTGCTAGAGGAACCATAGTAATTTTAATACAGTTGAGGGATCATAAAAATTTATTTTATAGAATCTAAATTTTATAAGATAAATTATATTTTATATTACTTTAATATATTATTTCAAATGAAATAATAAAAAATAAAATATATACTTATTTATTTCATATTATCTCGTAAGTTTATAGTAATTTATCCAAATTTTATAGCCTAATTGTAATTTTAATTTTAATTTTAATTTTTTATGCTTTCTTTGCTAAGTCAAAAGTGACGTGGCGTGGCTGAACCATCTACGATGGTGCCCATCACAATCGACTAAACGAAAAGTCGCCCGCTAATGCACCTTTCTTTTATCAGATTTCAGGGAATTTTTTCTAAAATAATGAAGTGAAGGAACCAACACTCGTTGATAGAAGGAGCGGAAAATTTTCCGAGAAGAAAAAGGGCACTAACCGTATAATCGCCAGCCTCCGGAAAAAGCACCTGACTGAAAGTGCAATCTTTTAAGAAGAAGAATCCAACTTCAACTTGCTTACCTTCTGCCCTGAAAAAATGAAAAAATTGTTCTGATTTTTGAATGGTTTTTTCCGCCGTGAACTACTTTTCCTTTCCATGAAGTTTTTGTTCCAAGCCCTCTCCCTTCCTCAAGTCACGAGTCGCTTCCTTAGATAGGAATAGGGTGAGTTCTTCTTTGAGAAGTCCTGAGGGCCTATAAAGATTTTTTGTAATTTCTTAAAACTGATCTTCATTTCGAATTTGGTAATAATTCTTTATTACCCTAGCGTTGTTCTCTTTCTCGTACGAGATTTCTTGTCTGATAGTGAGGGCTAAAAGACACGGAGAACATATTTTTGTGATTAATATATTTTTTCAATTTTGACAATCAAAATATTAACCGTTTTAATTTTAGTAAATTAATCGCATGATGTATTTTCTGACATTGAATTACCGATGTATCAAGCGAAGTAATTACATGTCTTAATTAAAAATATGTCAGTTAAAGTCCAAAGCACACTATTTTAGATTATATGGCATAAATTCTTCAGAAGATTAATGAAGCTTTCTTCTAAAATAATGAATCAATAATCCTTATAGGAGTTTTTTCTTTCATAATTTCTTTTTTTTTTCTTTAGGCCAGCTAGTTGGTTTCTTTTAAATGCAGTCAGATTCTCAATGTTGTAACTATGATTCAGAATAACTTTTAATTAGAATTCAGATATTCATATAGCAATTAATATTATTCGCAGACGATATTTGTTTTAAAAAAGAAAAAAAAGAAAAGAGGCTTTAATATTAATGCTAGATTGTGTATGTATTAGAATCAATATTTATAGGTTAGGAACTTGGGTCTGAATAATGTTTCAATTTTTGCCTTAACAGTTATGGATGTCCTACGGTTTGGGATGTGGAGGTTAGGTAAGGGGTTTGAGAGAGAAATTAGGGATTTTTAGTTTTTAAATTTGGAGACTAAAAAGATCTAAAAACGTTGTGCTTTGGACTTTTGTTGTCATGTCTTTTAATTAAGACACGTAATATTAGTTAATCTTGCCTTGCCTGTCATGTAGGCACTTCATCACCAAAAATGTACCTGTGATTAGATTTATTAAAATTGGAAAATTTGGTGTTTTAATTGTTAAAATTGAAAAAATATTATTAAATACTAAAAAATGCAAAAAATTAGGATTTAAATCACAATTAGACCAATTTTATACATAAAAGTAGTAAAATATTTAATAATAACAAGACTGACAATTTAACAAATTCTGTACATTAGCTCCACTCAATTCTTGGATGGAAATAGTTGATCAACGGGTACTATATTCCAAGTATGAAAAGGAATGGCCAATTTAAGAAGCATTTCAACCGTGCTTTTTATTTTATATTAGTAATTAAAATCTATTCGAATTTGAGATATTTTGAGCAAGATTAATTGAATTAAAAAAAATTTAAAAGAAAATTAGTTCAAGACTCATTTGGAATATTAAACATTCGTTCAGCCCTGCAAAATTGAAATTGTTTCCTATGAATTCTTTTAGAAAATTAAAAAAGCAAAATTTTTAATATAATTTTTTAAATATATTTTATAAATTTCCATAAATATACACGAGCGTGAAAAAATAATATTTTTTAAAAAATATAAAGCCATATAGTGGTGGATTGCACTATTATTTTTTATTATGTTTCTTTCAGTGACTCTTCTCTTATTTGTTATTTTTTTTTTATTGTCTAATTGAGAAATAAAAATTAAAAGAACTTGAAAATAGAAAAATCCTAAAATAAAAAATAAAAAAGTTCTCCATAATTGATAAACTCATAAGGTTCTTAACTTTTTCCATTTAATTTTTATTATAATATTAAAATAAATAAAAGTGAAATAAATTTTGCAAATAATGAAGCTAATAAAACAAACACAAAAATTTAGAAATTTTAAAGTGTTAAAAACATTAAAGAATTACAGAATAACACCTTTATGTTATGAAATTAAAGTGAAAGAAATTATTCTAATAAAAAATTTATCTTTATTATCAATAAATAGTTTTTAAAAAAAATATATATATATATATATATTATATTTTATTATTACATGTAATAAATTATTCAAAACAAATTTAAATATTTATGAACATACGGAGTCGAATATTATTTTTATAAAGCGTGCTTGAATTCTTAATAAATTTATAATTGAGATCTATCTCAAACCAGTTAAAATATAAACTAAAATCAAGTTAAATTTGAAATCGTTTTACATCTCTATTTGCAATCCTAACATTTTGGAGGCTCTAACTTGGATATGTTCTATTTAGAAACACAAGAGTTGGTATCCACATGTTCAGTGGCAAAATCTACGGTAACGTAGGGGTGTTAGTTACCATTTTATTTTAATTTTATGTTTTTCATTTATTTTTTTAATAAAAAATCAAAATATATTTGTTAAAATTGTTTATGTTTTGTTTTTGGCATTTTTTACTTATTGTTTGAAAAACAAAACCTCTTCTTACAAAATATCATTAGTTATTTTTATGGTTTCTATTTTCTTTTTTTTCTTCCCCATTTTAATTTATTTATTTCTCTCTTTTTTCTCTTCTCTTATTCTATCTCTTTATTTATATTTTCTAAGATTTTGTTAATTTTTATGTCAATCCTATATGTTTTTACTGATTGAATGATTTATATAATATAAGACTTCTATCTAATCCAGTAGTCAAGAGATATACATATGCAGGGAATACTAATTCCAATAATTAAGAGATATACATATGCAAGGAATATTAATTTTAATAATTAAGAGGTATGACTAATCTTAATAATAAGGAATATATAAGAAAAAGTAATAAAAGGAAAGATGAAATATATAGTAAGTATTGGTTTGCCCACATCTTAACTCTCGTCCAAACTTATTCTAGATTCCCCATACAACTCTTTTAGGCGTGTCCATGTCTAATCTCTGCAGGTATGTTGGTCTTAGTTTTTAATAAGCCACCTCAAGTTGGAGTATGGAGATTTGAAATGCTCAATTAAAAATTAAAATTATTCTTTTCTAAAAATATCTTCTATTAGCATCCATTTTTCAAATTTAGATATTGAGAAAGTTATAAATAATTCGATAATAAAATTTACCTTTCTCGAGATTTAGGAGGTTGAATACGAGTGAATCCCAGTTAGAATTGAGAATCATTGAACCAAAATTTTCTTTTTAGAATCAATCTGGATTCAATTGGTAAAAAAATTAAGTTGAAAGGTGAAACGGTAGTTTTTACAAGTTTAAGGACTAAGTCGTAAAAATTTCAAAATTTTTTGACTCCTAAGCCAATCGGTTATGCATATAGCCGATTGGCTTAGCATAGAGCCGAATCAGGACTGTGTAGAGTTAATCGGCTCTATACAGTCATGATTGGATTATCTTTTAAAATTTAATGCTATTTTACGTGTATTTTGATATAAAACGCCAAAAGTGGTAAAAAAAGAAACTTATAGAAGATATTTAGTGATAATTATTGAATTTTAGAGATTTTATTTTATTTATTTATTAGATATTAATTTAAATTTAAATGATTAAATTATTTGATAAAGAAAAATAATCATTTCTTTTAAATTTAAATTAATCATAGTTTATCTAATCCTTTAGGATTTCCTAAAATGGAGTGCTATAAATAGAAAGTTACATTCTAGGTTTAGGGTTAACTATGGCCAGTAACTGTGTAAGCATAGTAGTTGATAGAAATTGAGAGAAAGGCACAATAAGTAAGAACTCATTTTAGGAGTAGGCTTTTTAAACGTTTTTTCATGAGCCAAACATAAAACAAATCCTAAAAAAATTCTAGATTCATATCCCATATTCGATTCTATCTCTTTCTCATCACCTAAGACTCGAGGATCAGCATAATACCGTGATAACCTAAGAGTTCCAAAATCCAACATCATCAATATCTTTTTCTTTTTTTTTTTTTTTAATTTTATGATTTTAGAAACATATTATGATTTATTTCAAAGGTTTAATATGATCAAATCTAGGATTTTTAATAATTTTATATATTTCTGTAATGTTTATGCATGTTAGATTTTAAATCTAATAACATAATTAGTGTAGGATTTTGAATATGATAACATGTTCTTATTGGATTTTGAATATGACGAGTTAAATAATTAAGTTAACATGTTAGATTAAGTTTGCCTTTATGATAATTCATGAGATTGTGATTAGATTTGATTTTAGGGTTGCATTATTAGCTTTAGGATTTGTCATGTGAAGTTTTTGTCTCATGTTAGTTTATCTATTTTTAATAATATTATATGTTTCATATTTGTTTTATTCAATTTTTATGTCTTTTATTTTTATTTTTTACATATATTAATCATATTTTTATTTTCTATGTATGTTAAATCGGCTTTTGGGTGAGGGAAATTGAGAAAAAAATGTAAAATTGACCGTGACCAAGCCCTAGAGTCGATAAGCTCTGTGCAGTGCCGATTCAGCTATATGAGGTGCTGATTCGACTTTGCGCCAAGCCGATCGGCTCTGCACCAATTTTGCTCTATTTTGAATTTATGCAATTCTCGCATATTGTAACTTATTTTATGCATTTTCTTTTGATTTTGAGTTCTAAGAAGGTTGCAATAGCTAGATTTTATTTTCTACATCTTATTTTTTTATTTTATTTTAGACGTATACCAAATATCTACTATTTGATTGTCTAGTTAAAACTAAACTTATAGACATTAGACTTTAGAATTGGACTTAATATGAAAATTGTGGTTCATTAGGTTAAAAGATTGTAAATTTGGCCTATATTAAAATCTATACAAACTTAAATGGACATTTACCATGTTTTTAATTACTAATGGATCATATTAGAATAGAACCATCCAATTGGGCCTTAATATAAAAGGTAGTCCATTTAGATTTAACGGCTAGTAATTGAGTACATAACTTGTAATTTGACTATATTAGTTGGGTCTATACTATACATATGCTATTTTTTAATATAAGAATCAGTATTTAATTAGAATTGTAACTTATTAATTAATAATTTAATATTATAAAATTAAACATAAACTTGAATTCTATATATCAAAAATAGTATATATATGCCGAAATAAAAATTCTACGTGTCAAAAATTAAATACATATGTCAACAAAATTTCAAGTCTCATATATATATATATATATATATATATATATACTCCATGCAACTCTCTTAATCATGCTCACATTTTATTTCTGCACTTGTGCTGACTTTTTTTTCCAATAAACTTTGATTTGTAATTGAGTAAAAGGAAAACTATTTTATCAAAATAATAAATAAAAAACATAAAAAAATTGTTAGTATTTTATAGAAAAAGAAATTGAAAGTATTTTATAGAAAAAGAAATTGAAAATATTATGAAACTAACTCACATATATGTATTTTTTGATTCAATTTATAGAATTACTATTTAAAATAATTTAAATATTTTATGATATATTTGAGTTTAATTTTATATATTTCTTAAAATTGGGTTAACACTCTTATAATCTATTGAATTAATATTGAAATTTTTTTAATTTTATTTTTTTTAACTGTCTCAAATTTAAGCTTGTATGAAATTCAACTAAACTTAATTTTTTATTCTAAATGGCTATAAAAATAAAATAAAATAAAAGTAATTAATTATGATAAGTATAATATTATTCATATTTTTCCATAAATTTAACCTGCCTTGTTAAAGATTAATCAAATTTTTATATTTTTCTCCTTGTTCATTTATCACTTGCTTTATAATATTAGAAAAAGGAGTAAAAACTATTCTCAAAAGAAAAGAAAACAAGAAAAGAAGAAGAGTGAAAAAACGGCATCGTCTAAACCGACTGAAAAGATCCCACCCAGTCCCTCAGCTTTTGCTACTGTGTAAAGAGTCGAAATTCAATCTTTCTCCGTTTTCCCAGGAAAGAGATAAACAACAAGAAGAAAACTGTTTACAAGCGGAAGCAGCTCTGCAATCACAATCAAACCCAATAAATGGAGAAAGGTCTATCCTTTATATCAGTATCACAGTCAACAAGCAGTCCTTTATGCTTCTCTAATCACAAGCAGTTTTTGTTACCTACAATCAACACCACGGATAGTAATAAAGCTAAAGTTAGCATTTCTACTAATGGAAAAAGAAGGAAACCCATTTCAGTTAAGGCTGTGAATACAAGAAAAGAGACCTTATCCAGTAACTGGGATGTTGCAAATTTCTCTTCTTCTTTTGCTACTTCATCTCCAGCTTTACCAAGATTTGAGGAACTTGATACCACTAATATGCTCCTACGTCAAAGAATTATCTTCTTGGGCTCTCAGGTTTTTTTTTTTTTTTTTTTAAGAAATTTCTGTTAATATCTGTTGATATTATATTTTGAAAGATTGAATTGAGTTGTTCGGTCTTGTTTGTGGGTTTTATTGGCTGATTTTATAGGTCTTTGTTTTGTTATATTTTTGAGCTTTTATTTGTTTGTTAAATATTGATTCTTGGTTATATATATACATACATATATGCTGGTGTGAAAGAAATATACTTTAGTTTGGGATTGTTAAGTTTTTCTGGATTAGTGAGTTTGGGGTTAGTTGTTGGATTATTGAGGTGACTTTTGCTCTAAAACATGCTTCTTTTTCCCTTGGCAGCATTTGTTTTGCCTTGGGGATTTACGTAGTATGGTTTCAAAAGCTGGCTTAATCCTGTGATGTGGTCTTCGTTCAGCATTTACATGCGCAAAATGGTTTCTTTTGGACAAAAATTATTATGGTTTATGATTTTTGGTTAATGTATTAATGTTTATTGGCAACATATAAAGGTATTAAGAAAGAGACTTTAGGGGCTTTCTTCATAATAAGTGGGTTTTGAGCCTTAAATAGAGGTTTGGGTTGTGGATTTTGCTTATTGTGGACTATCTCCATCTCCTTTTCCTTTTGATATTAGAAATGGGACTCAATACGAAACTCTCTTTGTATATATTTGTGTTTTATCAGGTCTTGTAAATGCTAAGTTATGTTGAAATGATAGCTTAAGAGCTGAAAGGTCAAAATTCTCTGGTGTATCTGCATGATTTAAGACAAAAGAAAAGGTTTCTTTTGAATTACTTATTTGCATTGATGTGGACAGGTCGATGACATGACAGCAGATTTTGTCATAAGCCAACTCTTATTTCTGGATGCTGAAGACCCAACAAAAGACATCAAATTGTTTATTAATTCACCTGGTGGTTCTGTCACTGCTGGTACATCCTTGAATTTATCTAGAATGCGTATATTGATAATTTTAATTTTCAAAGCAGTCATACAGAAGGGCCTAAGATATGCTATGAGATTCTTGATGTCAAGTGAGAGTAGTGCCTCTTTATTGATTTATAGAGCTTTGCCTCAGGCTTCTGAAATGGATGATATTTTAATGGTAATGGCAAAGCCATTTCATTAATTATAAGAATAATGCAGGGCTAGTAGGTTTATAGCTGAAATATCTTTGTATGGATTCTTAAGTGTTCCATTTAATTACAAGGGCAAGTAAAAGGTTTAGAGAAAATGGAACTTCTTCACATCCAACAGCATCAAGATGCAAAATTAGGAACTATGGATCTTGTTATCCCAATTCTTCTTTCTGTCAATGACTAATATTAGAGAAAACATTTTCTTCTACTTGTTTTCTTCTCTTTTTGGTTATTTCTTGCCCCCTTTTCGTGCTCTTTATATTGGTGCATTAAGATGCATGCACATACAAGGATTTTTGTTTCTCCCCCTTAAGCATGCAGATCGAGAATTGGTCAGTGCAAGCCCGGGGTTAAATTTTAGCTAGTGGTTTCTTCTGGAGTTACATTATCCATCACTTATAAGTTACTTGTCAATGCCTTTTTCTGCTCAAAATGCGTTCAATTGGTAAAAATATATTGATTGTCTTTTGTCTTTTAATTTCTTTTGCAATCCTCAAACTAGGCAATTTTTCTTGCAGATGTGTGTGTACAAATAATATTGTTTCATCCCTTCTTTTTTCCCTTTGTTCTTATTGCAAGTTTGCAGCATAAATGGTTACGAACCCTAAAATGCACCATGATGTTCCTTAAAGGCCATAAATAGATAATCAGATAATCTTGCACCAAAGGTTCAAACTTTCTGGTCCGAGATTGGGATATAACGATTAATTTGCATCTCAAGTTCTTAGATATACTCTGACATTTTTTTCCTGCATTTATACTGCATGAAGGATTGGGAATATATGATGCAATGAAATTGTGCAAGGCTGATGTTTCAACTATTTGCCTGGGGCTTGCTGCATCTATGGGAGCATTTCTTCTTGCTGCTGGTACAAAGGGCAAGAGGTTCTGCATGCCCAATGGGAGAGTGATGATCCATCAGCCGCTTGGAACTGCTGGAGGAAAAGTAGGTATCTAGATTCTGCTTACAATGTATTCTTCTTGAAGTCTTAATAGTAAGGGCCGCTGGTGTGATGTCTTTTTGGTTAGACCTGATTTTTGGTTCCCTCAGTTTGAAGCTCAAAGCAGCCAGTGTTAAAATTCTTTCTAGGGAAGAGCTCTTTTGATGGTCTTTTTTTTTTTTTTTTTTTTTTCTTTTTACATATTAGATGTTTATTTGCTTAAGACTACATGCTATCATCAGATATAGCTCTTATGATTTTAAAGTTGAACTTTAACTCTCATGGAGTGACTTGCATAAAGATGAGGTTCTTTTGGCCTGCTAGTTTGAAATACATAAATATTTCACTAAAATCTCATTCTCTTGTTCAAAAAAAAAATGTCATTCTCTTTGGTATCTTGAGTTACAATGAGAACATTTTAAAGTGGATAAAAGAAAATGATTGTGTGATGCAATTCTAATAGAAAGCTTCAGTTGTCTGGGGTTTTCTTTTGTCTTCTTTCCTTTTCCCTTCATTGGTCAAAAGTAATGGAGTCTGTATTTAGCCAGTCTCAAAATTGTCTGTCATCTCATGCTTAGATTGATATAGTGGTGTTTGTAGATGGCATGTCCAAATTTTCTTGGGAAGTTGCAAGTCAGATGTAGGCATCTGAATTGATTAAGGGCATATAGCATCATAATATCGTGGACAATAATTTTGCAAATTTTGAAAAATGATATGTAGCAGCTGGGTGCACATTAATCGCTTAAAAAAAATGTTGGTTATAAGGGAATGATATTTACCTGCCTTTGGTATATACTTTTGTAACCGCACTGCTAAAGTTTTAGATAGATAAGCTTAAGCACTTATACACCCATAAAAACCTTTGCCCATGATCATTATTGGATTATTTAAAGACCCTCTCATGCACAGATCTAAGAGTCACATGAACACTCCTCCTCACACACGCTTGGTAAGTTGTCAGTGCTGCACATGGTGCGAGACTGCAAAGGACACACAACAGAATTGGCTGCCTCTGATGCCATATTAAGGCATTCTATCTAAAAGTTTAAACTCTAATGGAGCAGCCAAAAAATTATTTAAGGCCATGCTGAACTAGATAGATTATAGCAAATCCTTTTAAATACACTACACCATTTACTGTCTCTTCATTTGTGCTTTAATGGATCATACCAATTCTCATGCTAGCTGATCATTTTCTTTCTCGAATGTAATTTTACTTGCATGCTATCATCAGATCTCCATGGTGCTTACAACTTTTTGACATTTTTTAATCATAAAAGTGATGTTTTGCCTGGCACTATTTTGCATAGTTAGTCCAGCAGGAGAAAGAAAGAATTCATTCCCCAGTTAACCTGAATCTAGTATGATAACTAGTTTTCTATCCAATTTTTTCTTTTCCTTTGAGTTTCTACCGTAACAAATCATTTGCTAAAAAACTATAATAATCAAAATAAGTCAATAGGACAGGCATGAAGCACATGATAAAGATACAAAGTTCACTATTCTTTCTATGATTATATTTTTATTATTCATGTCTCTTATATCTTCTGTTTGTTGCTGTGTATCTCCTTCCTAACACTAGACTTGAAATTAAACATGTGGCTGTTTTAGGGTGTTTCGGCCAAAGTGAAATGGTTACAGCCAACAATATTGTGAATTTATCTTTCTCAAGATTATCTTCCCATAACAGGGGGTATTGGTAGTGTGACAGCTGTAATGGCCACACCAGGTAAGTGTTAACACTGTGCATTGGCTGTTACAGATCATTTCACCTATAATTATTAAACATCTATTTGAAACAGCCTATAATGTAATGGCTGCGCAAAATAAACTAACCAATACACAGTAGTTTTTATGTTGCGTAATGTCTATTATTTGAAACCACTGGTCCTCTATTTTTGAATACAGTATGTTTTTACCATTTTAACTAGTTATTTCTGATCCATCATGTGAAGAGATTGGTATTAGAACTTATTGCTCTAATGTGATTTGTGACTGACTTATTTCTTACCTTTTTGGTTCTGGAGGAAAGGAGTAGAGATATAGATGAGCCAGTCAAACTTCAACAAGCTTTGTCTTTGCTCCTTGACGAACTGAGTGTTCAAGTTAGGCTCAGGTTGGCTCATTTGTTAAATGAGTCTAGTTGAGCAAAATGTTTCTTTAATAAACAAGATTATTATTTGAAATTTTTATAATATTCAGCAAAATTATTTCAAATTTTATATATATAATTTTTTTCTAATTGTTTATTTGATAAATAGTGTTAATAAGAATTTCTTACGCATTTTATAAAAATAAATCAATAGAAGATTATTCTGTATTTACGTACTAGTTGGCTTAAGAGCATATAATTGGCTTATGAGGTGAGTCTTAAAGGTGAGTGTGAGGAGAAACTTGGTTGTGTCATTAGGCGAGTCTTAACAGTGATATTGAGCTTAAACTTGCGTTCAAGTAGCCCCAGCGCTTATTGATTTAATATCCTCATAAAGTTTGCGACTCTAGTAATTTTGCTTAGCCTGGGATACTTGGTTAACAGAAGTTGGGTAATTTATAAAAGTGTACCAAATTGCCTTTAGGTGGCAGGGTTGGTGGATTACTATTACTATTATTATTATTATTATTATTATTATTATTTTCTTACATTTTTCTAATGATTTGCGCTCAAAGACCTTTGTGCTGTTTGTGTTGTTGGCTTGGGAAATACCTCATTTCACTTGTAGAAAAATTGTTCTTGCTGGGGGATTTGGAATATGAATAAAGAGCATCGTAGGTTTGTAGAATTGAATTCTTATGCTCCATTTTTCATGTGCCTGTAATGAAACGTCTAAGTTCCACCGCACCAACCAATTCAGCTAGGCCTATGTGGCAATGGAAGATATAGCTGGTCTGCATTCGTATTGTGATTGCAACTATCTAAATTTTAGATTGTTTCTTGTCCATGGTTTAGATTTATAATAAAGCGACATTAGCTGCGAACTGATCTCATTTTGTTTTTGAAAATTGTTTTTGTAAAGATAAACGAAAGAAAAACTTGCTTAAGTCATGCATATAGAGAACTTTTTACATTCTTTCTACTGGGGATGTCTGGTGGCCCTGTTTAGAATTTCAAGGAAGGAAACTATATGTATCTGATGAATGGTTAACTGAAATGTTATTTCCATAATGCATCTAAGTTAATACTACTTGCACATACAGAACATGTGCACCTTGCTGACACATGCATAAATACTGCTTCTGGTTGATTTGAAGGGAAACATATGTAACTTCAACTTGAAAGAAAGACTATGAGAGGCATCAGATTTTCAGTGCTAAATGTCTAACTCAAAAATTTCTTCTCCTTTATGTTTCCTTTTTCTCTTTTTTGGGTTGGATAACCTTGGCTTCCATAAATTAACAAGTGTTGACTTAAATTGAGTGTTATCCTCGTACAATTTGGTGCCCAAAACAGGCTGAACTTATTCTTGCTCTTCTTGCTCTTCACATTGATATTGTCAAGTTCTGTCACTGCCATTTTTTATTTCTATGATGCTGTAGGACAAATGCTAATTGGTATTAAGATGGTTCCATAAACCATCGGACATGTCTTTTTGAGCAGTTGTATATGTTTTCAGGCAACAGAGATGAGCATACGAATAAGAGAAATGAATTACCACAAGATTAAGCTAAACAAGATTCTTTCAAGAGCTACAGGGAAGCCTGTAGAGCAGGTTAGGCATGAAGCATATTCGATTTTCTATTTCATCATCTAGTTGTATCTCTAGTTTGGTTGGAACTTCTTTATTTTGTTTTGTAATTTGTAGATTGAAGTTGACACTGATCGTGATAATTTCATGAGTGCTTGGGAAGCTAAAGAATACGGGCTGATAGATGTAGTTATTGATGATGGAAAGCCAGGATTGGTTGCACCTCTTACAGATGCTTCACCTCCACCAAAGACCCGGGTGTGGGATCTATGGAAAATTGAAGGGGGAAAGAAAGCTAAAAAGAATTTGCCCTCAGAGCATAAGATCTTGCGGAATGGATATGCTGGGAGGCAAGGAGATGATGAGGACAGAGGCACAGACCAAGAGAAGGATGATCCTGCTTCTGTGTAGGATTTGGCTAGTTTTCTGTCTTTTATCTCTCAAAAGATTAATGCCAAGCAAGATTGAATTGGTAGAGTTAGTAGTTTAAATTCTGATAAATGTAGGGAACATGATTATAAATTAATTTTACACCCATTTTATGAATGCAAGGGATTTTCACTTTTCAAATATATTACCAAGAGATTGTAGCTAAAATTTGTAGTTTATTTTTCATTAATATTATCTTTAGTGACATAGTTATGATCTACTGGTCACTGATGAGATATGAAGTCAGAGAGAAACGCTAGGGGGAAAAAAAAGCATCTTCCATGTCACTTTTGTTAACCTTGGAAACATCACAAGGTAGGAGTCCCGGACCAGGTCAAGAGCTGAACACCAGTTCACTGATGAAAATAATTCTTCTTTTTTCCATTTTAGCAAGGGATATATTGCGAACATATTTCTCCCAACAGAGGACTCATCAAGGTCTTCAAAAGCAGTAACATCTTGTTCAGGCAGTAATGGGTGAAGGTGGCGGCAGAAGAGTATGCCGCTATAGTACTCTGATGATGAGGCCACTTAAATTGTTTCTTGTTTTAGCTGAAAAAAAATTGCATGGCAAGAGTTTGACACTGCAGGTGTAAATGAAATAATTTACATTACAGTATGCAGAAAATAGTTTACATTTCTGTGTACGTACATTCCTCTACACATAGAGACCTAAAATCAATCCCAGGAGGCATTTATCCGCCCAATTTAACAGACACTGATTCCTACAACTTCTAAAAACCACATTGATCTCAACTACATTAAGAAGGTGGTCTAAAATCTTAAGCTAATTATATACAGCTATTTGTTACATTTGGCACAAGATTCCATAATCAGCAAATCGATGACCAAATTCACTAATCCTACCCTTCTTTCCAATCTGTATAATAATTCAAGGAGCCCTAAATCATAGGTAACCAATCATGTCAGCCAGGGTCATTAAGCTCACCAAGTAAACATACTTCATATAGAGATTGAGTCACTATCACTGCTTTCACTGTCACTCCTGCTTCCACTTCCACTCTCACTTCCGCTACCGCTTCCGCTACTGCTTCCACTACTGTCACTTCCACTGCTAGTGCTTGAGCTTGAAGCATGCTCTTTCCTTCCTTCTGCATTCACCTGAGCTCTAAGGGCTTCTGCAGCATTAGGACCCTTGTCAACTTCATCATCACTTATATCTACATCAGCAATCTCATCATCTGTGTCAGCTTGATGTGGCAAGTTAATATCAATGTCAAGACCAGTACGTGATCCTTTCACAGAAACATTTGCTCTTTTGTTTAAATCATCATCGTGATCATTAACTATGTCTAAGTCCCCCTCAGATTCTGAATCCTTAACATCTGGTATAATAGCTGATGGATTAGGCGGACTTGACAGAATCTCCAGAATTTTTACTTCCTTAAGTTCTGCACCTGGGCAGAGAGAAAAAAATGAGTTGAGTCAGTTTAGGCAGATGATATCTAAAACTGATAGATCTGATCAAATCAGGTTTGAAATTAAGAATACCGACTCAGCTAATTTATGCTTTTGGGTTAGTTTAGGCAGCTAAAACACAAACTCTTCCACTCAAAGAATACCAGGCAGGTTAATTTACAGTAGGCAGTAGAACACGATCAGCCTGGAATCATTGACCCGACCTATCTAATAATCAGATCAAGTTGGTTTGAAGACCTGGCCAAACTAGTTCATCTTGGATATTTTTTTCAACTTGCTTTGTTAAATTGGATCCTTTCTGACGTAAAGATGCATTATTTAGAGTCAATGCAGTCCAGGTCTTACTCTAAGCAATATAAATAAATAAAGCAAAAAACATGCCAAGACGTCTTAGGCCTTTAATGCAACTATAATTGCTCAAACAATTAACAGTCTGCTAGTCTGTTTAAGGGGAATGCAACAATCCAAATATACTATCAATTTTTGAAATGAAATCCTGAACTTAATATTCCATTTCCATCTTATATATAACTACCTTAGCACTTCACAAAAGGGATTATGTCTCGTGTATGCCATAGCCAGTAGTAGATATGTAAATATAGCTATGCTCCTCCATAGCCTTTAAGGGTGAAATCCAGGTCTAAGCAGGTATAGAGTTCCAGTCACTTAAAAACTTACCCAAATCTGAATTAAAATGCAAAGGTAATACAAATATCAAAGCCAGGTGATGGTAGTGTGGTTAAAAGCGCTCGCTGGTGCGCTTAAGCGACCAGGCGAGGCGCTGAACAGACCTGTCGCTTTATATGTTCTATTTTGCGCTTCTTTGAAGAAGCAATAGACTTTAGGTTTTTTTTTTTTTAAAAGTAATTAGGGAAGCGGCAGCTTTCGTTTTCTGACAGGTTTAAAGCGGCAAGTTATATTTTATTTGGTATTTTAGGGCAATACATAACTTGGGTAAAATGGTCTTTTAAACCTAAATTTAATTAATAACTTAATATAAAATGAGGGATTACTTTAACAGCCGGCAGCCTTTCTTTTCTTTTTTATTCTTTCTTTGACTCTTTGTTTCTACTCTATACTATCTGCTGGAATTCTGCAAAACAAGTATTTTTTTGTTATTTCTATCATTAGTTTTAAGTATTAGATTTCTGAATAATTTCCATAGATTTTTTTAATGTTATATGTTTTATTTTTTCTATATGAAGCGACTTTTTACAAGCTTTGATTATCACTAGAATTATGCTTGCTAAAGATTTATGTTTTTTGACATTTATATTTCTAATTTACTTTTTTATTATTTTGTGCCTTGTTTCGTTCAGGCGTGCGCTTTTTTTGTGCTTTGTGCTTCAAGGTGATAAGAGGGCATATTGCCTTGAGTGTGCCTTGAGCTTTTAACTATACTGGGTGATGGGTCAAAATAAATCTGGATTGATCTCTTGGATTGGGAAAAAGACTTCTTAAAAATCATTTCTCATCAACTTCAATCAGTGAATAAAGCAAGTTGAAATTCAAAGGTTCTCAGCCTATATTTATATCAACCAGTAAATCATAATAGCTGTTAATGTAACTCCACTAGCAGTTATTACCAAAACAAACAAATACCTGAGCTCTCTGAGTCACCAATGCCAGCCTGTTCGACCTGAGCCTGCAGAGTTTCATTGAAAGCAAAACATGTTGAAAATGTAACCAGTTATATCAAAGAACACTGTAGTTCACAATAACATTATCCATCCTAATATCATACAAACACATGTTTCACTAGCCAGAGATAATAGTAACTTTGACATTTGAGTTCAGCTCGAGAATCTTAGTAAAGAGTAAGCAGATTTGTCCAGAACTAGTGCAATTTATCCAACCCTGCTGAAGACCTCATTCAACTTTAATAATAAAATGAGGCTTCATTCAGTAAAAACCACCTTTTCTTTTACTTCATCTTTGTTATTGTATTTCACAATAAGGAAATGCAAAGGAAAAAAAATTTACCAAATGAAGCCTAAGAAAGAAATATTTCATATATGCACAAAATAAGTGGAATAGTGCTATTGCAAGAATCTAGGAGAATATTGTAGTAATTTTGTGCAACATGGGAATGGTAGGAGAACAACGCTGGGCATTGTAGCAACATTTGGGCAGCTAAATAATATCGCACTGAAAACTAAGCCATATGTGGTAGTGCAAGGGCATAAGATGTGCTAAGAGCAAGGACAACTTAACCGCCAAGAAGTGCTGACCAGCTTAAGTCGGTAACTTCTGAACTTTCAGAAAGTTATGAAATTAAATATAAAGATTGTTAAGAGAAAATCATAACTTAAATTCTGTACCAAAAATCTTTCTCTCTCTAAATTTGCATTCTTGCGAGCAACATAAAATGGAACAAATGGCAAAAACAGAAAAAAATCAAAGTACACTTACTAGTATTTGATGAGTGACGTCTTTGTTGAAAGACTGTTGATTTGTTAATTTACTAATAGGGGAAGACAAATATGTTTCAACAGCTGGTGCAACAAATGTAGCTGGAGCTGCCGTGGCAGCAGCAGCAGCAGCAGATTCACCAGGAAGCCGAACATGCCTCAACCGCTTGACAGCACGATGCAACCGCTCCAAGCGAAAATTCTCGCCATCAAAGAACAAAACAGCATCATTTTCCTTATAATCCTCACTTACACCATCAAAAGTTACTTTAGGTTTCCCATATTGGTTGTTGTGATACTCTACTTTGACCTTGTTATTTTTACCCTTGTGTAGTGTTCCTGGTTGATTCTTATCAATTGAAGCTGGTTTAAACTCATCTATAAAACAATAAGAAACCAAAATATCTCAGCAACAGCAGCAAAAAGAAACATATCTTAATCGATGCTCGTAAAGTTGGATACTTCTTTTTTCTCTTAGATTAGTATTAAGCCAATGCTTGTAAAGGTTGATGCTTTATAACTGTATGTAGTGAAATTATATTATACTATATCAAGTTGAGCAAAAGAAAGTGCAAAATTTAAAGAATTGAAATGGGCATTGATGATTAAAAGTACTCACAACGTAAAGTGCAGAACTTTGGAGAAGGGTGGTGGTTATGGTGGTCTTTGAAGGAAGGGCCTAAAGTTATGTTGTACCAGCGATCTGGGTCCGGAGCTGTGTTTGGCTCTTCATTATAGTTGTTGTTGTTGTTTCTTGCCATCTTCAATTGAGGTTAATTGAGCTAAATATGGTCATTTGAAAGAAAACTTGAATTCTAGGGCTTTCGCGCTCAGTTGCAGAGAGGGAAAGATCGGAGGGATTGTGAGGGATGAGGGCAGTTTGGTCTTTTACAAGTTGTGGAAAAGTTCAATCAGTTTATGGGGCTCTGTAGTAGAAGTGAATGAATAGCCATTCATTATTTATTTTCCTTTTCTTAAGAAAATAATAGTGTTCATGGCTGCTAATACGAGCCTGGTAGTTTAACACTCAGGATAATGGAGGGAAATAAGATTAATTTTAATCGAGATTAATTATTTATAGTTTTTATAAAGAAAAATAAAAATAATATTTTATTCTTTTCATAAAATTGAAATTACTCACACTTTAATCTAAGTTTAAAACATTTCAACTCAATAAAACGAAATACAGTTTTATTCTTTAATTATCATAACGAAAAAATGAAAAATATAATTAAATTCTTACTTCTTAATTATTATTCTTATATAATTAAATATGAGAAGAAAAATATTTTTTTAAACTCTTTGTTCTTTTTTAAAAAAAATATCTTTTCTTATTTTTCTCTTCATTACCATATGCATGGTGCACATGAAAATTTAGTGTTGATGATTGAAATATTTAGACTATTTTAAAATTTTAATGATAATATTAATATATATAATATAGTAAAAATAAGTGTTTATGTTTCATTTAAATTTTATTGTCTAGCTTTAGATAATATTAGTCAACAAATAAAATATAAAAAATACTAATTAGACATGTTTGTATTCAAGACCCAAAAGCGAGACATATGAACTGTCTATTTTACAAAATCTAGCCGAAATTTACATGGCACAAAGATAATTTAGTTTTTTTAATATTATTATTAGAATTTATATTAAGAATTATTATGAGATAATATTTAGTAAAAATAAGAACATATATAATCTAATATATTAGAATCATTTATTTTTTATGTATTTATCTTTAGAAAAATTTATTTTAATGGATGACTCTTTTATATATATATATATATATATATATATAGTTCTTTGATTGATAAGAAAATGTCGTTTTTATCTGCTCTATATTATATCTCCTATTTGCATTTGTCTATTATTCATTTCTCCGAGTTTATTTTTATTAAATATTTAATTTAGATTTTTTTATTTTTTCAAAATTAGAAAACACTTTTAAGAAGGAAAGAGTGAAAATCAATCATCTTGGGAGCTTTTACTTTCAGTTTTATTTTTATGTCTTATTATTTAATTACTATAATTATCAGATTGAATATATTAAGTTAATTTTTTTAAGTATTTAGTTTAATTTTTTATTTTATATGAACCTTATTCTTTTTATTTAATAAATAATTTTTATAGCAATATATTTTTATTAATTTTAATTATTATTATTAGTTAACTAGCATATTTATTCAATAATAATCACTATTATGAAATATATTTAGTTTGAATGTATCAAAGACATCAGTTATTTCATAAGAAACTTTAATTGCATATTAGCTTGAGTAATTAAAAAAAAAATGAATATCACCATCTCATTTATTAAATCTATTATTAAAATCAAAACAAAGAGATATTACTAAATAATTTACTAGACTAAATATTATTTTTATCATATAATTTTTTTAAATCATCTCATTTGCATATTTACTTTATTAGTTTATTTTATAAACTCATATCCTCTCAATATATTGGTTTATAGTATTAAAATTTATTTTTAATATTTAATATTAATATCAATTTCAAGATAAATTTACTGTTTTACTATAAGAACGGTTCGTGCACTTATAAATATTAATTTAAATACATCAAAAATCATAATTTAAAAGATTTCGAAAATACTTGTTAAGACAAAAATAAAAGGTCCAAAAGAAATTATCTATCAACAGAAAAAATAATATTTCTTTCATAAAATCAAAGTTACATTTTCTGTTTTTATTCATTTTTGTTTCTGACTAAGAGTGTTTTTATTCATTGACTAATTCATTCTACGTGGCCATAAAAACCAACCTTTTCCTTAGTATTGTTATTAAAATACTTTTCAAACAAACATTATTAATAATGCTTATATTTATTATATATTATTTATCTATTTATGTGATATATATATGATTATTATTATTATTTTAAATAACAATAGAATATATTTATTAAAATATATAATCTATAATAAAATTTATTGTATTTTATATTATTTATTAAAATTTAAAAATATAATACTGTAAATCTTAACTAAACTTCAAATATATAAGATTTTATTAATATAATAATATAAAAATTATTTTAACATTATTTATTAGTAACATATAAAAATTAATAATTAATATATGCTATATTTAAAATAAAAATTATCATGTGACTAAGAAACTAATTGATAATTAATAGAATGTAGAAATATTACTATTTTAAGATTATATTCTATATTTATAAGATTTTGTATGTATAATTTTGTATTAATTTATTATTTTCATTGAATAATGATTTTAATTTTAAAGAATATATTAATTAATAAATTAGTTACTTAATTAAATATAATTTTAATTCAATTCTAAAAACAATATATTAATTATATTTTAATATTATAATAATTAATATATTAATATTTTAATTAGATAATAATTTTTATTTTAGAAATAATATTTATCTTGAATTATCTATTAATAATTAATTTTTAATTATATAATAATTTTTATTTTAAAATAGTAACATAAATTATATTAATAATATTAATTTATATAATATATATTAATTGATAAATATTTTGAAAATAATATTCTATATTATTATATTAATAAAAATATTAAAAATTAATAAATATATTTAATAAATATTATTTTTGGAAATATTATATATTTAATATTAAAATATTTATTAAATTTTATTTATAAATATAATTTTATAGTGAAAATAATAATATTGGAGTAAACGGCTAGTTATTATTTAAATAGAAGATATGAATCTTCCAATTTTCCTTTTTCTAAATAATAGTTGAGATATGCACCAAGAAAAGCAAGAGTTCCAAGCTTTGCTGCCTACTGCGTATTGCGCTTACCCTTTTCAGTTACTAGTTGACATCTTTAACTACCGTTCAAAATCCAATCAAAGCTTTCCATAGGAGGAGGATATGGCCTTCACTATACCACACTATAAAGTCACTAGCTTATCCACTTTCAGTCAAAACGCATCGTTTCATCGTCAATTCCACTACCAGAGACCCATAGCAATAAGAATACCCATAACAGGATCACCAAAATTGCCAATAATTCAATGCTCAATTGACAACAGCAAAAACACTCTCAGAACATGCAAGAATTGCAAAACCCAATTTGACCCATCTCTTAATCATCCTCTTGCTTGTCGTTTCCACACTGCCCATTTTGGAGGTAATTAAAATAAGTTAGTGGTTTTAATGAATGCAATCATCTTTATAATATTTGATAAAGATTCAATTATTTTTTTTATGAACTTTTACTGTTTTCGTATCCAAATGTGTAATGGGTTCAGTTGTTGCAATCTTGTTTAGTTGTTTTGGGATTTAGCTTACATGTGGTGAAGGGTTTCTGTTCTTTTTACTAATTTACTAATTTATGTACTTGATGTGCTTATTGTACTAATTTATGTATTCTGGATTGAATATTATACGGATTTCATGTAAATGCTTTCAAGTTAAGAGATAGAAGGTTCCTTTTGTTTCAAGAGGAGTTAGTTACAGTTGAGTTCTAAGGAGGATAGCAACAATGCAGAATACATAAACGAGGGGATCATGAGTTATATATTCCTTAGCCAATATGGACAAGACAATGAGGTTTCATTAAAGACCAGCAAATGCACTGGGGTACGGAAGGTTGAGCACATCGAAAGTTTCAGGTTAAAAGTAGACAAGGGGTCGATCTAGGATGCTATGCTGTGAGATAGTAAAAAAATTATTTAGCAGCTCTGCACCTTTTTTTATATATAGCTCTGAATTAAGTAGAATAGATGAAATCATACACGGACCCCAACTAGAATGGAATTAGAATAAGTTGAGTTATATCAGTTTTGAGCTTCACAAGTGAGCATTGGGTTGTCAACATCAAGATGAATTTATATACTAGATTATTTTCAGTCTGAAGAATATCTAGATGATGTATAATGTTACCTGTGTTCTTTTTTAATTTAAGAATCATGTTTGCTTATGTTTTCACCTTGTTCTAAACTTAACTTTTCAGGGGAAACCAAGAGGAAGTTTGAAAGTGTTTACTCCGGAGGCACTATGGATACTCCTGATTCTGGCATAGTTTTTCAATATTGGCATTGCTGCGGGTCTGAAGATCCTTTTGATCCTGGATGTACTGCTGCTCCTCACTCTTCATATGATGACTGATATAATTGACAATATTTCTGCAACCAATGCATTCTGCTTTTTGGTATGAGATTCTTGATTCTTACTACTATGATTATGCTTTACATGTGTAAATGCTAAGTTTATTTTAGTGTCCTACTGCTGTAGATGTACATTATAGTTAATGATATTTCTATTATTTTTATTTTTTTATGACATTACCAGCCTTTTAACAAGTTGGATCTGTACATAAATTCTGCTTGTCTTGTCATAGTTTTATTTGTTCATGGCTCAACCGAGAGACAGCATCTTGCATATCATGCCACTAATGTAGCAAAAACAGTTCAAAACCTTATTACTCAAATTTGCTCCTATTGGCTATATTGTTTGGCATGCATGTTGAATATGCTGCTTCAATTCTTTTGCATAAAAGTTAAGAAGATTCAGTAACCTCATATGGTTATGGAGATTTTATGTCACATTTGTTGTACAGTGACAAGTTTAAGGCTGAGAAGTTAGTTGTGGTTGAGATGCTTAATCCTGGATGCTAATAAGAGGTATGGCAATGAATTTGTATCAGTCGCAAGTTCAGTAAAGTAATCATCTGTTTGTTATTCCATTCAGAATTCACATCTTGTTATGTAACTAGCAATTCCTCTGAAATTCTTGTGAATCTCAAAGTTTTCTGAATTGAAATTCTGATGTGGCCTCAGAACATTAATTAAAGCCTTGTACACTGTTTGCAACTGTTTCTCGTCTATAAGTTCTTATGGAAAAGATGTTTTGAGATTGGTACTTATTCAGTTCTTGGAGTTCTCTTACCTGATTTGGCCTCAGAACACTGAAGTCTTGTACTGGAAGGTTGCAATATTTTCTCTTGTCTATTCCATTGTCTTCTTATAAAGAAAACTCTTTGAGAGTGATACTTGGTGAGTTCCGAACGAATTTTTTGCTCTAAATGATTCCATGTGAAAACAAAATGAAAGCACAGATAGAACAACTGATGCATAGACATTCTCAAAAACTGGTGGAGTTGGTGAAATATCTTACCATCTTATAAAGAGTTGAGTGGTATAGCAGCTTTCACCAGCGAGCTCTGCAAACTCCTGCATGCCTCGATATAGAATGGAGCAGCAAGTGGTATTTCATTCTTGTGATTGCGTGTTTTAGACAACAATCTCAAGCTCAAGTTGGCTCGTCTTTTGTATTGTAGTTTAAGGAGTTAGATTTAAGGTAGAATTATCAGGTCTTAATTTTTCAAACCTCAAAAACAGTTAAAACATAGTTGCAAAATGTTTATTCTTGCAGGTGATGATCCTTGTTATCTAAATAAGAAAAACAGATTAGAAGAAAGGTAAAAAAAGTTATAGACTTATCATGTTAATGGAAATTTTCTTTTACATTTGGAGTTACTGGTGGCTTTAGGTTTTTCTTGACCTCTCACTGTTGTATTAAGGGAAGCTGTAGGATGAAATTTTTGTAGCAGGCTGGCAGCAATGGCTGCCTTTACCTGCAATTAAGTGTGAAATAAGCAAATGGCCAAGTTAATAACTTTGGCTGCCAGAAACCGAGTTCCAGCAAATACCCAACAGTATGGAATGCCTCCACTAATTGATGCATTCTCTGCATGCCACATGGTGCTTTATGATGTTTCCACATGGTACTAAAAAATAATGCTTTCAATTTTAAATAAATTAATTATTTATCCACGGATTACATCATTGTTATTATTTTAGTCATAAATAATAATATAAATTGAGTTTATAGATAATTCTAATAGAACTTTTAATATCCTATAATTTTTTATAACACTTTAAATAATAATAAATAAATATTATTTTTAAGGATTATAGTTATTATTTAATAGAAAGTAATTTATTAATTAATAAATTAATAAGAAAGTTATAAAATTATATTTAAATTTAAATATCATGTATCAAAAATAAATATGTACGATGAAAATAAATTCACATATAAAAAATAAACACATATTTAAAAGTTTCTATGTTTCAGAATTTAATATATAAGTGAATTTATAATTTACCTATATTTGATTTTTTTAATAAAGATTATGCATTTTTTATTCATTGAAAAAGAAGAGTACATTTTAATAAATAAATATAATTTTAAGAATAACCATTAATGGTTCAAAAAGGAAATAAGGTTCAAATAGCATCCTAAACCTTATAGGCAGAGTCAAATAGGTCATTTTGATTTTTTGGGCCATTTTAATTCAAAATTTTAATACTTTAACTGAATTCATTCCTATATTAGAGGGCGAGGGCCACTCTCCTCCAAGAATAAAAGAAAAGGTTAAAATAAAATAAAAATTATTTAATATTTATTAAGAATTTATAATCTTTTAATGTTATTATTAATAACTAATTACTTATTATAATCCACTCCTCTCTTTCATTTGGCAAAAGAAAAAAGTCATACATAATAATTTGTGGCAAACCTTGTCATAACGGCTTCAGAATTATTTGAATTATGGAATCTTAGATTAAAATATTATTCATTTTTGTCAAACAAAAAAAGCAAATGTTTTTAATAGGCGACAATTATTTGACATTGCCACCGACCTTAACTGCAATTTCCTACTCCCAAAGGCCCATTAGACAAATCATAAAATGACACATGACATTTCCAGATCTAAATTACATAAAAATTAGGATTTAAAAAGTCTAGAGGACACGTGTCGAACACCCAACAAGCTCCAAACTTGCTCCTAGATCTTGAGAGGTTCATGCCTATAGATACCAGCACCAAACCTTCAATTTCTCAACCAATTCTTTGCAATTCACTTTCAATCACAGACTTAAATCTCACCGATGGAACCAACTTCTCTTTTCTCCTCCTCAGGGCTTCCTTCACTCTCCATTCCTTGTAAACAATTAACTACCGGAATACTGAAATTTGGGCACATCAGAAGGTCTAGTCATAGCCACAGCACTGCCTTACATTCCAGCAGAAGAGAACCCTGCAACTGGAACAGCAATGACAATGGCTATGGGGAATTGCTTGTGGACGAAAGCATGATAGTGCTAAGGAAACGTATACATGAAATGAAGATGATAGAGAGGAATTATGAGCCACCAGAAGAGTGGATGGATTGGGAGAAGCAATGGTATGCGAGTTATGACCAGTTTATATGTAAGTTTGTTGGGTTGCTGCAAATGCATTTGATGAGTACCAGGCCCAGTTTGGCTTTGGGTATGATTTTTCTTATTACAATGAGTCTCCCCATTTCAGCAATTATGATTGCCTTGCACTTGATGGAGGCAGGTAATGGAGTCATCTCCACCCTCCATTTTGGTTGATCAGAAAATATCTTACTCCTCACCTCCTGTCACACATGCATTAATTGACAGGATTTTAGTATCCATATATGTTTATCAAGATTTGTACATGCTGAAACTTTAGTCTTCTTTTTCTTTATTTGTAAATTTTGAGTTGAAGGACGGGCAGAATTACTTGGTTTAGTTGTCTCTCATTGACATTTTTCCAATCTGTTGATTGTGAAAGAAGGTACAGGCTCCACTTTTTTTTTCCTGAGCCTGAAAAACCTCTTTTTTTTTTTTTCTTTTTGTTTTATGAATATTTTCTGCTGGATGTATATCTCTAGATCAATAAATAGTAACACTTATAACATAATTTATTATTTAACTGTGATGTTAAGTATCAAGCTTTAATTTAATTAGTCTGATTTATATTAACAGGAATTTTCACCAAGTTTTTATTACTTATTCATACCTTATGGAAATCCCAGTCCTCATAGACATTAAAATTAGCAAATGGGTTCTTTAAATAAAAAGAGGTTGTGGCTTGATAACTACTTTTTATTTTCTTTGAAAAGAAAAATTCTAAGCAAATTGAGCATAAATATTTAGTTGAATGAAAAATTCTTACTTAAATCTGTTATATACATCATAATTAATAAAAAAAATGATATGTATATATGAATACTTCATACTTTATATCAAATAAATTGACATATAGTCCATTATTTAAAACTAATAAAGATAAATTACTAGTTTAGTGTATAAATAAAAATATATACCAAGTCTACTAGCCAATAATTAAGTGCAAAGTTATGTACAAAATTGTAATAATAATGTAAGCCAGGGACAATATTTGGGGGTATGGCCCTATTGACCACATAACTAGCAACGACTAAAATAAAAATGTCTCGGATTTGGGTGGGAACTAAATTTAACTCAGTGAGGTTACAAATTAAGCTCATCATATATGAGAAATAGATATAACAATATAGGAATATAGTAGTTAATATGCGTTTACGAAGAAAACACAAATTTCATAGATTATTTATAATTTTTTAATAAATTACTTTTGATGAATTTTTTTATTATTAAAAATATGAAATTAAAAGAGAAAAAAAATGAAAAAAGAAACTAATTTAACTACAAATTTAAGCCCTAGAAAAGAAGAAATCAATTCTAATAGCAGAACTGAAATCTGGCAATTTCCACTCGCTTCATTCTATTTATGATTTGTAATATCTACAAAAATAAGTATATTATTTTTAATTGATTAAATATAGCAATATCATTCTCTTAATGGAATAAGATTTTTAACTAATTCTTAATGGTCAAATGAGCACAATTGCCATAAATTTTCACCATTTTTTAAATATATTCTCTTCTTTAAAATGTAATAATTTAGGGTGTGTTTTTAAAAAATAAATTTGAATTTTTTATTCAATATAATTATTTTTTAAATTTTTATAAATAATTTTCCCAAATCTTGTTTTGGAGAAAACAGCAATTTCAAAAATAATTTTTAATATTTCAAAAATGATATAAAATTAAAATTAAAATTAAAATTGAAAAACGCACCTTTCCAATTTTAATACCAAATACACCCTTAGCATAGACTGGCTGCCGTTTCAAATTTTTTCTCATTCATTTAGGCGTATACCGACTCTCACATGGTAAGCTTAAGTGGCTAATCCGTTGCCTACATGAGTGAGACACTAAAAACTCAACAAGGCACACCGTTTTCAGTAGAAATGGCATCGTTTTTTATTCTGTTTCATTCCTATTAGAATAACCAGAATGTCTCATTTCATTAAGAATAATGAGAAACAATACCTCTTATTCTGTATCGATTAAAATTTTAGCCATCTCGAATTGGAACGACCGAGATTGGGTCGAAATAACTATTCCAGCTGAGATTAATGAAATAGGCCAAAATGAGGCAACTTTATAAAAAAAAATTATATCATTGAATGATATCACTGAATTGAGTAAGTACTCCAATAACACTTAATCTTAACTCAATAAAATCTTTTTTCTCTCTATCAATAAAAGCGACTTAAATCTAAAATTTTAAAACCAAAAATCTAAAACTCTATATAATAATCTTTTTATTTTTATCTATCACAACATTTTGTACTCTAGAGTTTAACCATGCATTCTTTTCACTAATTTATTAAAATATTTTTATAATTTAATATATATTATTTAGTAATAATAACTTAATACTTACGTAATTTGATTTTCATGACTTTATACTATAAGATACTATTTTATATATTAGTCGATTGTATTATAGAAAAAAAATTATTTTTATAATTCTATACTAATGAAAAGTTGAGTTTATGTTTATTTATTGCTCTCTAGTATGCTATTTAATTAGATTATGAGTAATAATTTTGTACTGTTATATTTTAAAGGTTTAAAATAATATAAATATAATATGAAACAGTCCGAACGGAATACTGAAATGTATCAATACTGAAATATTTTGTTCCAGTGACAAATTCAGAATGACGACTTCAATATGATAATTACGAAAAAGAAAAATAAGATAAAACTCACTGTTTCACTCTCTAAATTACTCAGAAATCAGCGTGCTTTGGATAATAACCTGACCTCTCAAAATAGGGAAAGCTATTTCTCTTATAAACACAAAATCAAGCAGGTTACATGCATACCCATGAAAACTATCCATAAACATTAAAACCGAAGCCAACCTAAATCACAAAAGGAACAAGGTTCAATATAGCCCTCAAACTTTGCAATCAGTTTCAATTTAGCCTTTTTCAACTTTTACAACCATTTAACCCTAAATTCTCTGAATAGGTTAATGTAGCCCCTTTTTAAAAGAGTAAAAATGCACGAGCTATAAGTCTAATTTGAACACTCAACTTTTAATACAGGCTCAATTTGGTCACTCAATTTTTTGTATGGCTAAATTTGACCCTAAAAAAATTTGAATTATATTTGATTTAATTATATAATTAAATTTATATAATAATCTTTTTATATATACTTTAGATTTTAAATTAGTTGGTGAAACTGATAAAGTGGTGATAATGATGGTGTTGAATTATAAAATCTCATACACTTATATTTTTAGTGATAATGTTGATAATTTCTTATTTAAAAAGTATTGGTGATAGTGATGGAAAAGTAATGACTGTGGCGGTGAGTTAGTTTTGTTGTTTTATTGATTTGTGGTAATTTAAAAAGATCTATATATTTTTTTTAATTTTTACTTAGAAAAAGAATAAAGTTCAATTTGGTCCTTCAACCTGTGGCTCGAGTTCAATTTGGCCCTCAAACTTTGCAGTCAAGCTCAATTTGACCGTTTTTTCATGCTTTTATTATAGTGTGTGCAACAACTCGCTTAAAAAATAGTTAAATTAAATCTATTCGAAAGATTCAAGAGTTAAATTGGCCATAAAAGTTAAAAAAGGTCAAATCAAATCTGACTGCAAAATTCGAGAGCCAAATTGAACTTTATTCCATAAAAAAACTAGCAACGAAAAACAAATATATCTTCTATTAATAATTTAATTTATATTCAAACAAAAAATCAATCTTTTTTACCTTATAAGCTCCAAATGATCTCGAGCAAAGTTGAGGCATACACTTCTAATCCAGTTCATTTTCTTGGTACCCAATTCTCCATTTAAATAAATGGATTCTCATTAGCTTCAAAGTACCCTCTCCTTAACATCAAGTTCATCAAATCTTCCCATTCAGGCCATGGATATAAAATCTGAACAATCGATTCATTTATTTTAGTGTGATTACTTAAATCAGAAATTTTTATCTTCTCTTGACGATGGATGGGCTATTTTGTTAGTGGGTGTTGAAGAATTAAGAGCCTTAAGTTCACCGAAAACAAATTGCAATTTTGAATTGGGATTTAAGGTTTGGAGATACCGTGCAGCTCTAAATGGATAAAAGAAATTTGAAGATTGGTATTTAGTAAGTATTAACGGTGGAACCACGAGTTTATTTTTTTATTTATTTACATGTATCTAGAGTTAATCTAGATAGTACTAGATAGAACATTTACGGATGATAAAATACTACTCAAAAGTTTTAATACAGTCGTATATTTAACTTCGAACTCGAAACTTTTAGTTAAATTAAAAAAGGCTCTTACAATATCATCTATACACTTTTAGATAAAGCTATCAAAGAATGTCAATTTTTATCCAAGAGTATAAAAAAAAAATGATAAAAGTATTTTCTAGTTTAATTAAGATATCGAGTTTAAATTTTAAATATGTAGTTGTATTACTTAAGCCATTTATAAAAATTCTTTCCTACATGCTCTGGATAAACTTTAGATATACATACATTAAAAATAATAATTTTCAATGACTGAAAAAGGAAATTTGTATATTTTTAAGGATTAAAACACTGTATAAATACTTTTCTAAAAGAGATATCTCCACATTGCTATGTGTTCAATATGCAAATAGCTTAGTAAATATAATAAACACTTAAAAATTTGTATTCAGCGAACAATAAAATTCTCAAGATTAGAATTAGAGAATGGTCAATCTCTAATAACTTGTATTTAAAAAGTTGATCAAAAGTCACTTCATTATATAATTGAATAGTATCTATTTATAGATTTCTAAAGTGTAAAAACATCTTTTCTACACAACTAAATTTAAAAAAATTCAAAATATTAAGATTCTTTTTAGTTATTCGGTTCAATACAATTCTTAAATCGATAAGAAATTGTATAATAATATATTAAATTATTAAAATAATTGTCAATAATTTACTATTTAAATATAAAATATTCACATGCACTAAAAGTAAACAAACTCATACCCAATTCAATCCAAATCACAAAAACAGAAGAAAGAAAAAAAAATCCAAAATGGGGTTTTGTCCTTTCTAAAAAATAAGTATAAGAAGTCCTCCTTCAATGTATCTTATAAAGGCATGCATTATGATAGCATTGTTAATTCTTCCTTTGTTTTTTATGCTTAATTCTGTACATTCATTTTTGTCTGTATTGCTTTACTTTTGGATTAAAAAGATAGTTTCCCTCTAAAAACAAATATTACCCACACGGCATTTCCCGGGTCCCATACCACATTAACACGGATTTTACACGAATTTTGCTAACTCCTAACTATTTAGGTTTAACGATTCTCCCTTCCTTCTTTTTCTTTTTCTTTTTTGTTTTGCTGTTCTTCTCTTCATTGAACTCTATAAATTTCGCTTCAGTTGCTAGCTCTCTTTGTCAATCCACTTACTAATTAATGGAAGCATTTGAACTCCATACCCAACTTCACCTTCTTTCCTTCAAGCACTTTTCCCTCCATGGAAGAAGATCACCACCATCAAGAATGGTTATGTTCAGTGCAAGTAATAGAGAATCAAGGAAGAGAGGTTACAGCAGTGGTAGGCTTGTGGATGAGAATATGATTACCCTCCGGATGCGAATTCGGGAGATGAAGATGTTAGAAACAAGTGATGAAGAGCAGCTGCCTTTCGGTTGGATGGAGTGGGAGAAGAAACTTTTTCTGCATTATAATGAACATGTTTATGAAGCCCTAGGGTTTCTGCAAAACCATTTCATGAATACTAGGCCATGTTTGGCTTTAGGGTTAGTTGCAGTTGCTGTGCTGTGTGTGCCGATATCAACAGGAGTTGTCTTGTTTCATTTTATGCACTTCTCTAAGGATATCTTATCTTTGGGGTTTCCACCACTTAGTATAATGTTTTGGTGACCAAAGAACTTCAATATAAAAGGGAAAAATGAAGTCTTTTTTTTTATTGGTTTATTTCTTGATTAATTTTCTATTGTTTTATTTTAGTTTCATAAAAGCTCAATATCCGGATAAAATGTATAAATAGTATTACAATTATAGCTATATATTTATTTGATACCTTAACTCAATAATCACAAAAAAATAGTATTCCAACAGGTTACGTATTTGATAATTATATAATAATGTAAGAGTAAAATTCTATCGCTCACTACTATATCACCTCTTATTTAGACACAATTAATTCTAGTTAGATGTTAAATATTTTTTTAGCTCATCTATTTTGAACTCATAAACTTTGCGACTGCGTTTGAGAGATTAAATCTTTTAAGTTTATTGTGATTAATTATGTACAAGCTAATGGTTACATGAAATTAGAGAATGAATCTGATTGCCACATTAACATAAGATGGCCAAAAAATATAAAGGTATTCTTACCTGATTCATTAATAGTGACTTATAGTACTATTTTTTGTAATTATTGAATTGTCGTACCAAATAAATATAATTTACATAGTTATTATATCATTTATATATTTTACCCACCAATATCCTCTCTATTTGCAAGAGGAAATAACAGTCAAGAGTTAACAAGTAAACATGATAAATTTTTAGTGCATTAGGCATTCAAAAGCTTAACTTTGTCATTTTTTATGTTCATTAATTGGATGCTTCTATAGTTTTTTTATCTTTCATATTTTATTTTTATTTCATTTTATTATTTATAAATAAGAAGAACTCTATCAAATTAAAATATACATCTATCATTAAGGTATAACGGTAGATATGTTTATATTTTATTTCTATCACCAAATCATAAGTTTGCACTTCCCCATTTAATAAAGTTTAATGATGGTTCAAATTTAAAAGAGAATAGCTTTACATTGTAATAAATTTAAAATACATCCTTAATATAATATAGTCTAATTCATAATGCAAGAAATTATAAAGTTTGACATTGATTATTCATATTTTAAAGATAAATAAAACTAGATGTGAAATGATCTTATTTTAAATCGATCCATTAACTAAATAAATTTAATTCCATTGGTAGAGAAACCCATAAATTCAGGCGAAAGGTTGTGAAGAAGAAAGGTATTCAATAATCAACCTCAATTAGTGGTAAGTACTGGATTAATGATTGGCCGACCCTAATCTGATAATTAAGTCAAAAAAGCATTATTTTATTTCTTTCAACCGTCCAGATCAAATTTGTGAGGTGATGAGTGGGTAGTGGAATTCACGTAATAGCATATGCCACTTTTCCATGTTATATGCAAAATTGCTACACATTTAATTATTTAGTTCATATATTACTAAATTATTTTCACTTTCAGCAGCTGATAAATATAACAACTGCTTGAATTCCTTCTTCTTCTTCTTTTTTTCCTTCTCTTTGAACACTAAGAGTTTCTATTCTCGAGCATCATAAAGTCTATATATTATTCAAAAAGTTCTTAATTTTAATGAACTTAATAATAAAATTGATGACTGTTCTTAAATTGAGGACATTGGTTTTATTTTACTATTAAATTAAGACATTAATTAGAATTGCTCATTATGTGTAGATATATTGAAAGTAATAAGTCTCAAGTAATTTAATACTGTATCATATGGAATAATCCAACGGCCTGTATAGAGTTGATTGGAGTTGAATCCAAATCAATCATGATTTTGTCTGTATCAATTGTTTTCTTAGTTGAAGTTGATCGATGGTATCCATTATTTATTTTTTCATAATCCTCCAAATGCATGGTTTATTTTCTTAAGAATTTTCAAATACTGACTGTTTATGAGAAAGCTTTTGCCGATAATTTTAATTTTTTAAATCTTTATGAAAATTATAATTCCCAGTAAGTAGCCTATAATTTCATACAGCAGATCCTTAAAGTTCAACTTTTTAAATAATTTCTTCAATTACCAGAACATGCATAACTTCCTCCTTAATTACTCGCTAAACACATCTTTAACTCAACTTAATCACCCGCTTCAAACCAATACAGTTTCTATATAATTCAATCAAACTCAAAATTATGTAGCTTAGTCATCATTATGGATTATGAATTTGGGTTATTGATCGGTCCAAATTATGTATAGATATTTAAGGGTATTGCTAGATTAAATACTATTTTTAGCATATAGTTTTAGATCATAAACATTTGCATTTTTCATTATATTTCATATTTATTTATTATTCAATTACTTTACTTTATGAATATCATTCTCTCAAAATATTGATTTAAAGTGTTTGGATTTACTTTTATTGTTTTGTATTGATAATTAGTCTTTATAATAAGTAACCTCATAGTTTCTTGAGAGATCGACCTCGTGGTGAACTTATCCTTACTATAGGAACAGTTCATGCACTTGCGAGTACTAAAAAAGACATATCAGTTATGAATCATGGGTTTATAAATTTGACCGTTAAAATTAATTGGGTTGAACCGAAATCTAATTTTGAAGGGAAATAGTATTTGTATATATACCTTCAACACTTAGGAAATGATTGCTTTTTGAAAATAATAATCACATTAAGAAAAGTTTCCAATTAACGTTCATGTATACTGCTAATAATTCAGATTGAAATTATAAAAAGTTGGCAGCTTTAAGTATGATAAGCTAATTGAGTCTTTTCGATGAATATTAACATTGCTAATTAGCGATTTGCAAAAAGTTATTTTTAAGCCTTCGAATTTTCAGTTTTATTTTATTAAACTTTTTAATTTTTAATTTTTATTTTTATTCTATTGAATTCTTTTATTTTTACTTTATTATAATTGAGGACCTTAATAAAATTAAAAACACAAAGACTCAATATGTTTATAAATATTCTTGTTTTTTTTTTGAAAGATATAATTTTTGTTAATCTAAATAAAAATAAAAGTAAAAATCTAAAATAGAAAAGATTTAGGAGTTGAATAATGCAAAACGTAAAGAATATAAGATATTAAAGCTTAAAAAGGAAACTGCGCCGCAAGGAAGACTAAATTACACGGCACAAACAGAAACCCACCAAAAGAAAAATGCATACGGTGCACGCGTTGTCTTTGCCAATGTGTCATTCTCAACACGGTCCATGAAAATGACACAATTTCAGAAACTACAAGACACACCCCTTATATATATATATATATATAAACTTTGCTTAATGATATATTTATACACCCAATCCTTAATCAAGAAACTTATACTCTTTTGTCTTCCCCATTCTATTGCCACACAAACTAAGCCATCTCCGTTTTGCTTGCTAGCTTAACTAGAATTGCCTCTTGCCATCATCATCTAATGGAAGCAACCCAATGGCCTTCATTATCTCCTTTTCTTTCTGGGCAACCATTGTCGATCGAGCAGTCTCGCAGGAGGACTCGAGTAGACATGGTGGTTAAGGCGAGGAGAGAAGGCAAGGGAAGAGATTATTGGGGTAGTAGTGTTGACGAGGGGATGATTGTGTTACGAAGGCGGATTAGAGAGATAAACATGGTAGAGGAGAGTTGTGATCATCATGAGGTGAGTCCGGGTTGGATGGAGTGGGAGAAGGAGTATTACGTGCATTATAATCAAGATGTTTGTGAAGCAATGGGGTTGTTGCAGAATTATCTGATGAATGTTAGACCAAGTTTGGCTTTGGGAACCCTAGCACTCGTCACCTTTTCTGTACTGATATCTTCTGGAGTTGTACTGTTTCATGCTTTAGAGATAGCTAAGGGAATCATTTCTGGGTTTCATATTTGTAATTGATACATACATATATATATATATATATATATATATATATATATATATATGTTTACAATATGCAATGTTCATGAACTTTTTCTCTTTCTATTTTTTCCCTAAACTTGTGCCCTTCATAAAAAAGTTAGCACCTGACGAGGGAGAAAATTGAATTGGTAAGCAACTTGAAAAAGGGTATTAGAAAGAATTTGATTCTGTTAAGTGGAAATTCTTGGAATATGATTCCAGGGCTGGCTTAACCCCTCATGCCTATTAATTTCTTTAAGATGTACTTATAATAAATAAATAATTCTATATAGCTTTTAACTTTTCTAAAATTCTAAACAAATTTACTGTATTATTTAGGTTAACAAATGTTATAATTTACTTGGTTATTATTGTTATATCTTTAACCAACTTAAAATCTTGGTTCTGTAATGATGATTTAAAGAAAAATTATTTAAATCTTAAGAATTTTCTAAAACATTATATGTTTTTTTGATACTATTAGTTTACTTTATTTTCAGAATTAAAATTTTTAAGAAAAATTATATACACAACAATAAAAATCCCGCTTGAAATATTAGGTTTTATAGGAAAGATAAATTCTTTGTACATATAGTAGCCATCTCTACTATAGTAACTTTGGTGGAAAATTTTTAAAATTAAAATTAATTAAATTTTTTTGAGTTTAACTATATTACAAGAAAATTTAAGTATTAATTGAGAGATATTATTCGTTTTGGTTCTCATTGCACCCTACACTTTGGAGTTATTATAATTTTAAAGTCAAATAACCAAAAGATACCTCATGTGAGTAATTTTAATTTTTTATATATGTTATTATTTATTTTCTATCCTCTTTCATTATGCAATCGATTCATTTATGCATCTATGTATTCTAGAGTGTTGGCATTCTAAAAGTCTACTAGAAGCCGTTCTTTATCCATATATCCTATTCTCGACGAAAGGTCCATTTTCCGCCCTTGATTGGACGGCTTCTTTGAGCTAGGCTATCACAAACCTAGCAGGTTCTGCCTGCTTTGTCTTCAAACTATGCATCTTTTAAAAGGATTCCTGCTCTGGTACCATTTATAATAAACCGGAATCATGTCACGTAAGATATGTTCGGTCTCCATTAGTCTTATGGTTTTGTCCTCTTGGTGAATTTGAAAATTTCTTAAAAGATCACTCATTCTATAAAATTAGGCATATTCAATTTTGAAATTCCTGCAACTCCTAAGCCAAACAACCAAAAGACATCTCATAGGATTAATTTTTACATATATGCTATCAATCATTTCTTGATCTTGTTTCAATATGCAATTTAATTCATCTATACACCAACATATCCTAAAGTGTTATCATCCTAAAAGCCTATTAGAAGCGGCTCCTTGTTCAAGCATCCTGTCTTTATCCCAGCGGCCACTTCTCGCTCTCATTAGACTACTTTTACTGAATCAAACTGTCATTCTTTTCAAACCTGAGCATACAAATTTAAATAGTAATTTTACATCTCAAAAAGTAAAAATAATAAATTTTAAGTATTTTTTATAATATATTTATATTTTTAACCATCATATTAAATATTGTGGAGGGCTACAGATTGTTGAGCAACACACTGTATGATTCTCAAGAACATATTGAAGTTCATACAAATTTAATATAACACAAATGATATTTTGAGGATCTAAACTAATTTCATTTCATTATATTTTCTATTTAAGGCAATCCAACTATGCCTTGTGCATTTAAAGTAACGTGTAATTTGCATATTTCATATTAAGTTAAGATAGGCTTCAATTATACAAAGGTAATTATTAAAAAAATAAAATTTATTCTATTAAAAAATAAAATCACCACTAAAAATGCAGGAGTAACAATAGTTTTTTCCTTGCTGAGGGCTTGTTAAATATCCAGCATGAAGATGTGTGGTTCAGTTAACAAAACCCTTGATCTAGCTTGTCATTTTCCCTTACTATTTTTGTTTACAGAAAACCCTAATTTTGTCAAGTCCTGACTCTATAATCCATTCTGAAGTGTCTAATCCTGATGCTCTGTGAGTTGAAAAAAAAGGTTAAAGTGAACACAACAAAAAATGTGACAGATTCTACGAATGACCGAAAATAATGTCAGCGAAAAGCAGCCATGATAGTTCACATCACTGTTAAATCACCTTAAAGTTTGTTCTAATAGCACAACCCATTAACTGATCGCACTGATGATTGCAAAGTTTGAAATATATAAATATGCATCTGCAGATTTCACATGAAATATTCCTAATGCTTGAATCACATTATGTACTATCATTTTGTCCTTGTCGAAATCCAATGAATGATTCCTATTATTTCACTTTTGAAGTCTGAAAAGAAAATAAAAAGGAAACAGAAAAAGAATGCATATAATATGCATCTTTCAATCATGAAATTGGGTTTTTATTTCTTTTACAAAAATATTAATCAGACTTCAGTTCAGACTCCATTACACAACCATATTCCTGTAACTAATCAGCTTTCATTTTAAGTTTGAACTTTAACCTCAAAATTAACCATCTTTGACTTATATCTGAGTCTTAGAGTTCACACAACAATATTTTTACATGTTGATATCGCTCTTGGTTTATTATGTACTGCAAAATCACGTAAAATCCTGAAAAACAGCCTTTGAACTATTTTTGTTGCTAGCTTTTTGCTAAAGAAAAATTTGATTAATGTTTGCTTGCATTTTCTTCAAGTGCATATGCAGGCATGTGATATCCACCGCGCTTTTCTATTATATGTTTTCTGCTGGTCTTTTTTACTCAGTCCTGTTAGAGTATCTCACATTTAAAGTATGCAAAACACTAAAATTTAGTGGAGTTGTTTCAATGTTTGTGTGGGTTTTATAAAGTTTTACCCTCTACTTCCTGTTTGAGAAGGAGGTAATAATTACAAGGTAAGGTTTTTATAGATTCTTAAAAGATTTCTAAAATTCTTCAAATCTCAACTCACCAAATCGATAGGTTAAAGAGGTTGTAATTTCAAAACTTTATGTTACCCTCTAAAACTTTCACTTATCATTTATTCTTCACAAATATGGTAAAATTAAAAACTTTATCTTATCTCTTAAAAACTTACTTTTATAGAACTTTAATTTACTTTATCTTCAGTTTTTGCCTACAATAGTGTAAAAGAATATATAACTAAAGAAGGGTAACTATTCAGGCGATGAGTCTTAATTATTTTAATCATGGTTGAATTCAAGCAGTATGATAAAATCTGAAATTATTACATATTATTAATGGGCTCTGTATTTTACCTACTCTTACATTTTATATTTTGCTTTTTAGTTCAAATTCTAATACGACATCAAATGGCGATCAACTATCTATATGACTAGTTCTATACTTCGCGCGCATAAATAACACGTTATATGACATAAATCATATAGTCATGATCATTACTCATTAGTTTTGACGAGAGATTCATATTTCATTGGTTAGATTTGTAAGAGCTTTCAACAATTTCTGCTCCCAATCATAGAATCTTAATATCCTCGAATGATTGCAGATACAAAATACAAAGAATGATACGAGGGTATTATCTTTTAGTCTTTTACATGTGCATATTAGAAATTATTAATAAGAGAACAAGAGTTCTCTTGTGATCTACCAGAAACATGATGCAATAATTCGTACTCTTTCTATTACAAAACATATGAACGGTTCATATTACTAAATTATCATTGATTAAACATGAGATATTGCTTATTATAAACTTATAAGAAAAAGAATTATTAAAAATATATTTTTATTTATTACAAATTTCTATTTATTTTCAAAATTTAATCAATAGTACTTGAGAATTATAAGATTCATATATATAATTTTGATTTGTATAAATAATTAAAAGTTATATATAGATTTATTAATAATTAATACGATTTAAATTTGAATTTGTCATATTATTATCTTTAAAAATCTTAATTTGACTAAAAACTACTGTGAATTAAATTTGACGTTGTTGAATTATTAATATTATTATTATTATTGTAACTTAACTTGAATAGAATTAAAGCGTTTAAAAAATGCGGCTGAGGTTTCATGATAGCTCTAATATCTAAATTGAAATAATTTGCAAGGGAATACTGAACTTAGATTTATCAGAAATGGGATGTAATACTGAAAACAAAGAAAGTTTACTTATTTTGTTAACCAAAATTTATAAGAAAAAAAAAAAAACAAAAACAAAAGAGTTTGTTTACATATTTTAGTAATGTTTGTTCTGTATTATGTGAAAAGTGACACATTATTAAAGCATTATGAGTTTTATTTCAGGAATATGTTTCTCATCATTATTCCTCAATAATTCCATCTTGAATTACTGTAGATACAGAATTAGTAACACATCTTTTTATTTTTCAATTAGTCATATTTTAGAGAATTAAAAAACTAATATAGTTTCGGTAAATAATAAAATAAATTATCTATTGAAACTAATATAATATAATTTTTGGAAAGTCTTTCATATACTAAAATTTTATATTATTAGTGAATAAAACTAATCTTTGCACATTTAGAAATTTTAAAAATTTTATGAGTATGTAATTAATAATTCCACAACCAAAAATGTTACATTTTTATAATAGATATCAATTTTTATTATCTACTATAATGATGTTTATTTTTTATTCCATTAATCTTTAAATATTTATTAATTTAGTGAAGAATGTCCATCATTTATAATCTACATATTCATTAATTTGTCAAGAGTTAGTAAATAAAAAGAGTTAGTAAATAAAAAGAGGTCAAGCTATTATCTTATAAATATTTATATTTTGGTATAAATATTTTTTTAATAAAATAAAATTAATAAACAATCAACATTTAACGTTTAAATAATGAACATTCAGTATATGGTTAATAACCATAAGTTAATAAACATTCAGTACCGAATTAATGAACATAAATTTAAAAGAAAGATGCGCACCAGAATTCTGATGCACATGTTACATCTAACCGGACCACATTACAATATGGTCTAGGGCGCATGATATAAGGCCCCATATCATGTCATGCGTTGAAAAATTTATGATTGATCCCATTGTAATCATAAAGAGAAAATATTAAATATATTTGACGTCTAATTCAAATAAGCATTTGTGTTAAGAGTGAAAAATTTTATATTCAATTTCTGTCTTTTGTAATAAATTAATTATATATATATAAGGTAAAAAATAATAAAATTTTATTTTTAGAATAATTTAAAAATATATTTCTTTTTCGAATGGTTTTTTTTTATTATGGAGGAGGGATGGGGATTTGTTCTCTAATTGAAATGGCGGATAGAAGCTGCCCACAAGTCCAACTGGCCGACAACCCCTATCAGCTAGGTTTAAATTTAAAAATGAAATAAAGCTATTCAACCCTTTGTTCGCGTAGAAGACTGGCTGACAGAGCTTGCAAAATTTTTATCCGCCTTTAGGTGAGGGGAACAATATTCTTTTTTCAATCCATCCATTTTAACTATTAAAAATCACCAATAAAATTGAAATTATGTAAACTACCACCCTAAAATAAGAATATTTTCTATAGAAAATCTTACATTACGAAAAATCCCTTAGTTTTTGGTAATGGCTAATTCTTGCATTGTAATCCACAATTAATTGGTGGTATCATGAATAAAAAGTAGATCACTTGTCAATATTTTAAAAATAAAAAGATATTAATAAATTTTTTAAAAATTCATTTAGAACATTAATATCATTAAAAAGATATATATTTATTTTAGAATATCATAGTAAAACAATTCTATAAAAATATATATTATATGATTTAAAAAATCAATATACATGTAAATAAAAATAACATAAAAATAAAAGTTTACTTCAATGCTAATATAATTATAGATTAAAATAAAATAAACGTATAAAAATAACAATTTATTTTATTATACAAATAAAATCATTGGTCAAATAGCACAAATAAATTAGTAATGTTATATATTATAGCAAAAGTTAGTTAGTTCAGTAATATTTTCTGAAAATTTATCGGTTTTAAATGCTACAAAACAGTATCCAAACATATTGCAGGCTCATCACCCAACATGAATAACAATTGGATAGAAAAAGAGCCACACAAATCGAAACTACTTTCTTGAAAATTAGTCAGAGAAACATCAAAAATAGAACTAACATTTCAAACCCTTCTCTATAAATTGATAGAGAAACATATTGATCAGACACAATAAGATCAAAACAGAGAAAAAGCAAAAAAATAAAATAAAAGAAGTTAAATAAACATCTGATCAAAATGGGTAGCAGCAGAAGCAATGTTGCAGTAAAGATAGTGTTGGCAATGTTGGTAATTGCAATGATAAGTGGTGCTCAAGCAAAGCCTGTGTGTGGCGTAGACCATTATGATCTGATTGAGAGATGCTATCCGACGACAACCTTAACACCACCTCCTCCGCCAAGCCAACAATGCTGTGATATTGTTAAACGTACCGATTTGCTTTGCCTGTGCAAGTATAGGTTTATGCTCCCTACCTTTGGAATAGACTATGCTCGTGCCATTGAAGTGCCTGGAAAATGTGGCATCCCCCAACCTAAATGTTAGGTGCAACTTCATGGCCTCCATGCATATGGCTGATCAGAAGGTCTTATTCGAGTTATTCTGCTGTAAACCTATCTTTTGGTGCTCTTTTTCAGTCTCCATTTTCTTCATGAATCAGGATGACGTACTATATATGTAATTGAGAAAGTTTTTGAATTCTAAGAAAAAGATTATATTATATTTATATATATTAATAACAAATCTTGCTACTTCTCGTTAATTCTTTTTGCTACTGTGTTACTCATGCATATCCATTAATGAAAAGCAAGTTCAAGAGCAAACTTTCATTTATATGATTTAACAGGATGACCAAAAAAAAATTATGATTATAATAATCATCTCACAAATAATGTTGTAACAGTGAATATAATATTTAACAAAAATCACTGAAGTGATCACATGTTATATTAAAAAATAATTAATTATTACACTATTCATATAATTACCAGTTACACTTTTCATTATTATTAACTAAGAGCATATCTGTGGCAAAATCTGTTGTGTTTTGTAAATTCTTTTTTACTTGATTGTGAATTTTGGAGGTTCTGGGGTTTCTTTTTCCCATGAATCATTATGTTGCTCAGGTCTTTTATTTTTATTTTAATAAAACTGACTTTATTATAAAACAAGAAAAAGAATTAAAACTGTATGTGTATGAAGTGTAAAAGAATTATATAATTTAAGAAAAAGTGACTCAACTCAGCAAGATTACAGCTGAATTTCTTTGTGTTGAAGTGAAATAAGAGAGGGGTAAGAGGAATTGTATTGCTTCTTGAAAGAGACTTCTTCTCAAATAGATTTAAGCCACACGACAGAGTTCCCAATGGCCATATACAAACGGCTAAGAACAACTTTCTCTCCATAAATACCTCATTCTTCATCTTCTATTTAAGCCCATCTCGTCAACGAGAAGGAAGAGAGTTCATCTCCACCAAAGTTTCTACTTTATCTATTATTCTTTTCAGCAACAACACTCCGTCAAAGAACTATCGTCAAGCCTTGGATGCGGATATGTTAATACATTTAATTTTTTACAAAATTTAGAATATAATATAGGAGGAACATGTTAAATACAATATATATTTTTTATTCTATTTTATATAAACGAAGTTATATAAAATAGAATAAAAGTGTTAAATACATAATTAGTAACATTATTTTTTTTATTTTTCAATTAGTCATATTTTAGAGAATTAAAAAACTAATATAGTTTCGATAAATAATAAAATAAATTATCTATTGAAACTAATATAATATAATTTTTGGAAAGTCTTCATATACTAAAATTTTATATTATTAGTGAATGAAACTAATCTTTGCATATTTGAAAATTTTAAGAATTTCATGAGTATGTAATTGATAATTCCATAACTAAAAGTGTTACATTTTTATAATAGATATCAATTTTCATTTTCTACTATAATGATGTTTATTTTTTATTTCGTTAATTTTTAAATATTTATTATTTTAGTGAAGAATGTCCATCATTTATAATCTACATATTCATTAATTTGTTCTTGACAATTTAGTAGTTATAACTTTATACATATTTCTCAAATCAGTATAAAATATTTATTTTCAAATAAAAATGATATTGATTCTTTATGAAAATTATATTGAAATATTTTTATAATTGATATAAGTTTCTATTATTTATAGGCATAATATTCATTAGTTTGTTAATGAATATTCATTATTAATGAATACCATATTTATTAATTTATTGAAACATACATATATAACATAGAAAATAATATAAACCGTCTTTAGAGTTAGTAAATAAAAAGAGGTCAAGCTAAAGTTATCTTATAAATATTTATATTTTGGTATAAATATTTTTTTAATAAAATAAAATTAATAAACAATAAGCATTTAACGTTTAAATAATAAACATTCAGTATATGGTTAATAACCATAAGTTAATGAACATTCAGTACCGAATTAATGAACATAAATTTAAAAGAAAGATGCGCATCAAAATTCTGATGCACATGTTACATCTAACCGGACCACATTACAATATGGTCTAGGGCACATGATATAAGGCCCCATATCATGTCATGCGTTGAAAAATTTATGATTGATCCCATTGTAATCATAAAGAGAAAATATTAAATATATTTGACGTCTAATTCAAATAAGCATTTGTGTTAAGAGTGAAAAAATTTATATTCAATTTCTATCTTTTGTAATAAATTAATTATATATATATAAGGTAAAAAATAATAAAATTTTATTTTTAGAATAATTTAAAAATAAATTTCTTTTTCAAATGGTTTTTTATGATGGAGGAGGGATGGGGATTTGTTCTCTAGTTGAAATGGCGGATAAAAGCTGCCTACAAGTCCACCTGGCGGACAACCCCTATCAGCTAGGTTTAAATTTAAAAATAAAATAAAGCTATTCAACCCTTTGTTCGCGTAGAAGACTGGCTGATAGAGCTTGCAAAATTTTTATCCGCCTTTAGGTGAGGAGAACAATATTCTTTTTTCAATCCATCCATTTTAACTATTAAAAATCACAAAAAAATTGAAATTATGTAAAATACCACCCTAAAATAAGAATATTTTCTATAGAAAACCTTACATTACAAAAAATCCCTTAGTTTTTGCTAATGGCTAGTTCTTGCATTGTAATCCACAATTAATTGGTGGTCTCATGAATAAAAAGTATATTATTTTAATATTTTATCTATTTTGATATTATAATAATTAAAATTTAATTCTTACATTTTCTGAGAAAAAAAATTAATAGGCATGAAGTTTTTTAATATAGCTCCACTTGTGAATATTTTATAAAGCCATGTCATATAATTCTCCAATAATAAAAATATGTAATTTTGATATGGCAAACTCAAAAGAGTACTAATTATAAATAGTTATGAAATAAATGATCTTAAATATTAATAATAGATATATTACTAATATATAACTTACTTAAAAATAGGATTGTTATTTTCTTAAAAAGAGTTATGTTAAGCATAATACTTATTGTAGTTACTCCATAATAATAATAATAATAATAATATTTATTATCTTTTTAATAAAATATATATACATGTTTATATTTATAAATTCAAAAATAATAGTAAAAGAATAATTATTTCTAATTAATATGAATTATAATGACAATTAAAAAAGTCCATGATATATTGAGGAATTTATCGGTTCAATAAAATAAATAAAAAGAAATACATGAAAATTATTAATAATAATAAAAAATCTAGAATTTTAAATTATAAAAATATTTATTACACTAACGTATGAGGTTCTATTAGTGCAATGAGATAAATAAAAAGATATTAATAAATTTTTTTAAAATTCATTTAGAACATTAATATCATTAAAAATATATTTATTTATTTTAGAATATCATAGTAAAAAAAAGTATAAAAATATATATTATATGATTTAAAAAATTAATATAAATGTAGATAAAAATAACATAAAAATAAAAGTTTACTTCAATACTAATATAATTATAGATTAAAATAAAATAATCGTATAAAAATAACAATTTATTTTATTATACAAATAAAATCATTGGTCAAATAGCATAAATAAATTGGTAATGTTATATATTATAGCAAAAGTTAGTTAGTTCGGTAATATTTTTTGAAAATTTATCGGTTTTAAACGCTACAAAATAGTATCCAAACATATTACAGGCTCATCACCTAACATGAATAACAATTGGTTAGAAAAAGAGCCACACAAATTGAAACTACTTTCTAGGAAATTAGTGAGAGAAACATAAAAAATAGAACTAACATTTCAAACCCTTCTCTATAAATTGATAGAGAAACATATTGATCAGACACAATAAGATCAAAACAGAGAAAAAGCAAAAAAATAGAATAAAAGAAGTTAAATAAACATCCGATCAAAATGGGTAGCAGCAGAAGCAATGTTGCAGTAAAGATAGTGTTGGCAATGTTGGTAATTGCAATGATAAGTGGTGCTCAAGCAAAGCCTGTGTGTGGCGTAGACCACTATGATCTGATTGAGAGATGTTATCCGACGACAACCCTGACACCACCTCCTCCACCAAGCCAGCAATGCTGTGATATTGTTAAACGTACCGATTTGCTTTGCCTGTGCAAGTACAGGTTTATGCTCCCTACCTTTGGAATAGACTATGCTCGTGCCATTGAAGTGCCTGGAAAATGTGGCATCCCTCAACCTAAATGTTAGGTGCAACTTCATGGCCTCCATGCATATGGTTGATTAGAAGGTCTTATTCGAGTTATTCTGCTGTAAACCTATTTTTTGATGCTCTTTTTCAGTCTCCATTTTCTTCATGAGTCAGGATGACGTACTATATATGTATTTGAGAAAAAATTTTCAATTCTAAGAAAAAGATTATATTATATTTATATATATTAATAACGAATCTTGTTACTTCTCGTTAATTCTTTTTGCTACTGTGTTATTCATGCAGATCCATTAATAAAAAGCAAGTTCAAGAGCGAACCTTCATTTATGTAATTTAACAGAATAACCAAAAAAAAATTATGATTATAATAATCATTACACAAATAATGTTGTGACCGTTAATATAATATTTAACAAAAATCACTGAAGCGATCACATGTTATATTAAAAGTAATTATTTAATTAACCATTATTAAACTATTCATATAATTACCAGTTACACTTTTCATTATTATTAGCTAAGAGAATATCTGTGGTAAAATCTATTGTGTTTTGTAAATTCTTTTTTACTTGATTGTGAACTTTAGAGGTTTTGGAGTTTCTTTTTCCCACGAATCATTATGTTGCTCAGGTCTTTTATTTTTATTTTAATAAAACTGACTTTATCATAAAACAAGAAAAAGAATTAAAATTGTATGTGTATGAAGCATAAAAAAATTGTATAATTTAAGGAAAGGTGACTCAACTTAGCAAGATTACAGCTGAATTTCTTTGTGCTGAAGTGAAATAAGAGAGGGGTAAGAGGAATTGTATTGCTTCTTAACAGAGACTTCTTCTCAAATAGGTTTAAGCCACACGACAGAGTTGCCAATGGCCATACACAAACGGTTAAGAACAACTTCATCTCCATAAATACCTCATTCTTCATCTTCTATTTAAGCCATCTCGTTGACCCGGAAGAAAAAGAGTTTATCTCCACTAAAGTTTCTACTTCATATATTATTCTTTTCAGCAACAACACTTTGTCAAAGAACTATCATCAAGGCCTTGGATGCGGACATGTCAATACGCTTATTTTTTTACAAAATTTAGAATATAATATAGGAGGAACATGTTAAATAAAATATATATTTTTATTCTATTTTATATAAACGAAGTGTACCCTAATTTTTAATATTATATTCTTTATACATTTAAAAATCAATTTCGATGTCTTATATTTTTCTAAAGTTTTTTTCAAAAAATAATTATATTTGTAAATATTATAGACTATTTAGATTAAAAATTTAATTGTTGGACTAATTATGGAAAATGGTCTACAAATTAGGAAGTTAAATTAAAATTGAGTTTGATTTTTAGAATTTTAAAATTATTGCACCGTATTTTAGAAGTGTCCTAACCATGTCTTAAATATATTTTAGTGTGTTCGTAATATATCAGTAAATAAAATAAAATAAAATAAAATATCCTGACACATACAAACTATGTCGAGCACATATACAATATAAGAGCATCTCCAAATGAATCTTTACATAAACTAAACTCTTTATTATAAAGAATTATTCAATAAAATAAGATTCTGATACGCTCTCTATTTTTAAAATATAAAATAGAAAGTAGATTTGGCTCTTTATATTTAGAGAGTCAAACTCTCTTTTTATCTTTATTATAATTAATACATTACAAGTTCATATACATTTTATTAATTGACATCTACTATTTTTTAATTTTTTAAAAAATAATTTTCTTTAAAATAATTTTCTTTAAAAATAATTTAAAATATTAATATTTATTGGATAAAATAAAATAAAAATAAAAAAAGTATTAGGCTATTTATAAGTAAATATACTTTTTATTAATAAAAAATACACTTTAAAATAAATAGAAAAGCCTTAACTTGAGTAAAATAATAATAATAATAATAATAAAATAATGTTTCGAGGCTTCAAAAGCCATATTTATTCCCATGTGACCCCAGCTTTTCATTGTCGTATGAAGCCACAGCATAGTTTTGTTAGATTTAGTCTCTAAATTTTCGAGAAAAAGAAAAAATAAAATCATAACTCGGAAGATTTGGCATGTATAAAGTGGGAACGTATCCAAGTGTGACAAGTGTCGTTTTACGAGGGGTTTAGGGTTTGAGAAAGTGAAATGACAAGTGGAGCCTACCAAATGCCAAGCATTGGGGTGAATAACAAGTAGATATTAATAATTAATATATGGACAATCTTTATAACTGATTTATTAATTGATTTACAAATTCATCATTTGATTAAAGAAAGAAAAAAATAAAATTTCATAATTTTGTAAATATCTCTCGTTTACTAAAATTTCTTGAAATAAAAATTATTTTAATAATGAGCATTTATTTCAATCCTAATACATTTCATAAATATTCTTAAAAACTGCATTAATTTAATACAATACAAAGTAAGAAAATGGACAAATTTCATACAATTAAAAAACTTATTTAAGATAAGTTTAAATTCAATGGCTTGGGACATTGAAGGTTGAAACTTAGGTAACAAAAGACGTGTCGAAATCAAATTTTCTTTCTCTTGAAAGTTCGATGCCATTAATGTCTGTTTTGTTTTGTTTCTTTTTTCAGTTGTCTGTTTGTACGGTAATGAGACACTGGGTAATCACAATTTTGCAATCTCTTTCTTTTCCTTAATAAATAAATAACATTTCCTTTCAGAGTACAAATGTCCCCATCAGACCATTTCTTTAGTTACTGAAATGTGTACAGAAGGTCAAAACAGTCTTGAACATGAATATTAATTAATAAACAGTAAGAAATATCAGTAGAATGTTTCTACAATTTTAAATAACATTTTAGCTTTTCTTTTAGTCATTGAAACCTTTCTTGTCTTGCCATTTTAGTCTAAAATTGAAGAAGAATTATTAATTTGATTGTTCAAGTTTATGATATAATTTTATCACTAACTGTCTAGCCACTGGATTAAAGGCGAAAGCTTTTTTCTTTTTTTTTTTTATGTATAAAATGTCAGCTTCAATAGGGGCTCCAGGTTCCAAAAACCCTCTGGTATAACGTGGAGAGATTAATACCAGGGAACCATGTTAGTGTTATAACCTTCGGATGCAACATCTACCATTCTATTATACTTGTACCAGAAGGAACAAAAAAAGGACAGCTAGTAAAAACTAAATTTTTCAATGCTGATAATTGAAATGTCAGCTTTAATAATTAAAGAGGAAACCTTTTGCACCCTTTTTTCATCATTTCCAGATCTTCTTCAATCTCTATTCTCATGTTCTATAGAACTTTTGTTTATTCTTGAAAGTCTTTTTTTTTTGAACTACATGAATTTAGTTTTCAGAGTCATAAATTTGTGTTTGTGTGAAGTTTCTCGGCATTTTCCTCTTAAGCCAAAATCAGTTTCTTGTTTCTGCGTGATTGGGCAAATTGATTATGACCCTCTCGCTTAAACTTCTAGTTCTTGCTTCTTCTGCTATAATATTACAACAATTGTTAAATTTAACACTGATTCTGTTCTACCCTTTTCCAAGTTGTTTTAGCACTTGAATGTCATACAGTAGCTCATTCAAATTTGCAGGTACAAAAATGGAGTCTGTCCTGTTTGCTCTCCAAGAAAAGGTTAAAAATGAAGGAGAAGATATAACAGCTGCAATAGTGCCATTGTTGAAACTCATCACCCTTACTCTATTTGGTTTCATTCTCATCAAGTATGAACTTATCCCTAAACCTACTCTCAATACCCTTAGCAAGCTAGTTTTTGTATTATTCTTGCCATGTTTGATATTCACTCACCTTGGTCCACCCATTACTCTCCACAACATTGTCAGATGGTGGTTCATTCCTGTAAATGTACTCCTTAGTACTGCGATTGGTTGCGTACTTGGCTACTTAGTAGCTTTGATTTGCCGGCCGCCGCCAGAGTTCTTTCGCTTTACAATCATTATGACAGGATTTGGCAACACAGGTAATATCCCACTAGCAGTGGTTACATCAGTATGTGATGATACTGATAATCCGTTCGGGATCGATTGTTATACTAATGGTATTGCTTATGTATCTTTCGCGCAATGGGTTGCTGTTATTCTTGTTTATACGTTTGTTTATCATATGATGGAACCTCCATTGGAACATTATGAAATTGTTGATGATGAAGTAGGAGAGATTGAAGAGATATCTATTGATGACAGTAGGCCACTACTTGTAGAAGCTGAATTTCCAGGACTGGAAGATCAAGAAAGTGAGCATAGCAAGACACCCTTTATAGCAAGACTTTTCAATGGCGTTTCAGAAAGACATGTCCCTAATCCTGATAAAATAGAAGAGTCATCCGGAGCAGGAGAGGAGGAAGAAGGAGATGAAAACAGTCCGAAATCGATTGCCTGTCTGGTAGAGCCCAGAATGGTCAGTAAGATTAGAGTTGTGGCGGAACAAACACCAATCCACCACGTTCTTCAGCCTCCGACAATTGCATCCCTGTTGGCTATTATCATCGGGGTAATTCCTGCAGTGAAGAAGATAGTGTATGGTACTGAAGCTCCGCTCGAGTTTATGACAGATAGTTTGGATATTCTATCCGAAGCAATGGTGCCATCGGTTATGCTAATCCTAGGAGGATTGCTAGCCGAAGGACCGACCAACTACAAACTTGGTACAAGAACAACTATTGGAGTTATTGTCGCAAGGCTTTTGGTGCTACCCGCGATCGGAATTGGAGTCATTTACTTAGCTGATAGATGGAATCTGTTAATCTCTGGCGACCTAATGTATCGGTTTGTGCTTCTGCTGCAATACACAACGCCAAGTGCTATCTTGCTTGGAGCTGTGGCAAGCTTGAGAGGTTATGCAGTTAAAGAAGCTTCAGCTCTCCTGTTCTGGCAGCATGCTTGTGCTGTTGTTTCTCTGTCAGCATTCATACTTCTCTACTTCCATCTGCTGCTTTTATATGTCTAATCTTTCTGTCGTTTAACATTCTAGTTTTGATGCAGACATGTTTTGAATTTCTGGGTCTGATACAAGTATGATATCTGTAAAAGCATTAGAAAGATTTCATTTGATATCACTCAAGAGGAATTAAATTAAAATCTGATATTGATATTTGTGTTTATGTAGCATTTATGAAGATGATATATAATATGTCTTATCAATTTTGTGAAATTTAAGGGAACAAATTCCCCTGCATAAAACAGAGTAGAATAATTTGATGCAATGGTGCAGTTTGCCAAGTGAACGCTATTTCTTTGGTATATATGAAATTTATTTTAGATACTAAAATTGTCTTGCACTAGACAGACAACACGTTTTCTATTACCATGCCCCATGTTTTTTTCTATTATATTATTAATAATTTCTTATAATTTCTTATTTTAATTTTTATTTTCAGTGATTTTATATTTCTTTTTTTATTGCAATACTGCATTTATTTTTAATAATATACCAGTACTTTTATAATGAAAATTTTCATGTATTAAAATTAAATTTTATATATATATATGTGAAGCTTTATTAAGAATTCAAATTTTTGTGAAAAAATAAAATTAGATCATACTTTAATAATATTCGTATTTTAATATCTTATTTCATAAAATTCAAAATTCAATTATTTTATATTAAAAGCCTAATAATGACTTATTTTCTATTAATCTAATAATAATAATGACAAATTAAAATCAATATTTATATATTAATAATTATAAATTATAAAACACAATCATAGGATATTAATGCAAGCTTATCAGTAAAAACTATAAACATCAATAATAAAACTATATGTTTGTAGGTTAAAAACAATAAGTTCATAAATTATAAATTGTACGTTTATTACACACGTATACTTAAAGTTCATATATCATAGTTTAGAAATTCATAAAAAAAAACACAGGTTCATAGATTAAAAATAATAAGTTCATAAATTATAAATTATAGGTTCTTTACATGTATATCTGAAGTTTATATATTATAGTCTAGAAATTTATAAAAGAAACTACATGTTCATAAGTCAAATACAACAAATTCATAAATTATAAACTATAGGCTTATTACACATATACCTAAGGTTCATATATAATAGTCTAAAAATTTATTAGAACAAACTATAAGTTTATAGGTTAAAAATAAAAAGTTCATAAATTATAAATTATATGTTCATCATACATATATTTAAAATTCATAATTTATAGTTTAAAAACTTATAAATTAAAAAATAAATTTATATGTTACTCGATGAATTTAGAATTCACATAAAACGAAACTAAACTTTATATATGATAAATTTGTTAAATTTGTAATCAATACTTAATGATTATATTGCTTATAATTATATATAACTTAAATTCTCGATAATAAAGTTCAACGTCATATAAAAGATAAATATAATATTTTATTTAAAATATAAAATTATCATCAAAAGCCATTTAAAAAATTAAGAAAATCAAAATCTATAAATAAAAATTACATTAAATAATTTTATGTAAAATAAGAATTTATTTTCTTAAAATTTTTCTACTGATACTCAACATATTAAAATTATAATTAGAAGAATTAAATAAATATAAAGATTTAACTACTAATATTATTTTTTTCTTAAATAAATTATATAATTTTAATTTAAAAAACTAAACAAATAAAAGACTCAACCATCAATGTAATCTTTTTAAAAATATAATTTTAATTATTTTCTAATTATTAAAAATAAAATAAAATAAATATAATCTTAATTATGAGCACTACAAATAAATAAGAAAACTGTTGTTCTAGTTTAACAGCTACTACAGCTCCTTGTTTCTAAAGTCAATTTTTTTTATTAAGAGTCAATATATGCATACACACGTGTGATCATCCACCAAACTCGTGCGTTTTTGTCTCATGAACATTATACATTATGTATCTGAGCCACTTGATTTTGAATTTGAGTTTGTTACTTTACAGGGATTCTTCACTAACTTCTATTCTTTTGAACTAATATAAAAAGTTATATACTCATTTAATTTAATTATATAAAATTTTAAATGACTTTTTATATACCATGAGCATAAAAATTAAATATAAAAAATGTATAATTATTAAAAAAATCATATATTTTATATTTGTTATCAAATTTAATATATAACTCTTCAATTTTAAAATTTTAAGTATCATATTTTAATACTAATTTTAATTTTAATATTCAATAATATTATCAATTTAATTTATCAAGGTAACGTGGACTCCAACGAGAACGAAATAAAAGAAGAACTGAGTCGGCAATCTTATTATTAAAATATTATAGTTTAAACATATAAGAATAATAAAATTAAAAAATTAAAAAAATAATTTTATACACTTAAATGAAAATAATTTAATAATGGAATAAATCAATAATTCCTATATTAATTTAACTTTTTATTATTATTTTTAAAGTCTATGTCATGTTAATAAGTTTGATGAATAATTTTATTGAAAATTAAAATTAAAATTAAAATTAAAATTGATATTAAAATATAATATTAAAATTTCAAAACTATATGCGAAATCTAATAAAAATTGGATGATTGTTTTGGCAATTAAGCGAGCCCTAGCGAGCACAAGTCTAGATGTGCTTCTGGACCACACTTGATATAGTTATGTTTTGGACCAATTTTCCATTTAACTAAATATAATACTCGAGAGTTCAGTTGATAGTTAGGTGGTAGTGAATATTTAAATCGATTCTTAATTAATATTTAGATTTATCCAATTTAAATAATATTTATAGTAATATCAAGATTTATCATTTATTGGACAAATCCATTTAATCGGTGCATCTATGTAGAAGTCTTTCAATAAATAAACATAGGCTTAATTATCAAAAAAAATTCTGAATTTTGCACTAGCGCGTAATTTTTAAATTTTTAATTTTAATACCATACTTGAACATTAATTTTAATTTTAGCATTTAATAAAATTATCTATCAAATTTGCTAGTTTGGCGTGAATTCCGGCAACAACAAAAAAGAATTGATTCAACATTTTTCATTACTAAAATATTATAATTTAAATATATAAATTTATATTTTTTTTTTAATTTTAGAGTTTTATTAATTATTTATGTGCTTAAACGATAATATTTTAATAGTGAGAGTACTGACTCAATTTTTTTTATTGTTGTGGCTGGAGTTCACGCCACGTCAGCAAATATTGTTGATAATTTGATTAGAGGTTAAAATCAAAATCAATATTAAAATTTGATGCTAAAATTAAAAATTTAAATTTTACATGTTAGATTTAATAACGAGTGCAAAGTATATGATTTTTTTTAGCGATTAAGCCATAAACATATAGGTTTAATTACTAAAAGATTCATGAGTTTTTCTTTTAATATATACTTTTAATCCTTATTTCAAGATTTAAAATTCTAATGTTGAGATTTTGTTGATGATTTTATACTTTAACTGGTACTGGGAATCATATTATATAAGAATTTATATTTCCATAAGGTCTAATTACTAATGATTCTTCCGCACGTTTTAAGAATTGGTATTGGTAATCATATTATATAAGAATTTATACTTTAAAATTCTAATGGTAATCATTTGTATTGTTACTTTTTAATAATTTTATCTAATTTTTTTAAAATTTTAAAATAAATATCTATGACTTCAATTATTTTTAAAAACACTTATCGATAACAATTATTTAATGAATAAAATGACATGACAAGTCAATTTATTAACATAAGGATTAATGAGTTAATAAAAAATTTATTATATTTAGATGTAAAATATATGATAAAATAAATATATATGAAATTTTTAATAATTATATTATTAAGTTTAGGATAAATTATTTTTACCGATTTATAATTGTCATTCTTTTAATAAGTATAATCAACTTTCTATATCTTTTTTTTATCTTAAAATTTTAAAAATTATCATCAAAAAATATTTTAAAAAATAAATTAAAAGAATAAATATTTATTTTAAAATCTTGAAAAAATTGAATAAAATTATTAAAAAGTGTAAAATTTAGAATTTAATTTGTAATTTGGCGTTTTCATAATCATACTTCAATTTCTAACAGAAGTTTGACTCTACTTATAATTCATAAAACAATAATTTTATTTGCAATTTAATCCATAATTTTTATTTTATAAAAATCTAATCCTTCAAAATTTAATATTTATCAAGTTATATAAGGATTGAATATGTTAATTTTGATATCATACGGGATCAATAGAAGGCAAATTCTAGTGTATATTATAACTATGGATGAATGATTTAAGTGTTATGGTTTTAATATTTAAGTATAGAATACTCTGAATATATAATCATTAAAGGGTTAATACTTAATCCTTTTCACTCTTATTTGATATGCACTTTTATTAAGGATGTGGGATTAATGTATATTCTTCTCGTAGATATCTTTTGTGTTGAAGAAGGTTAAAAGAAATAAATTAAAATTTTATTATAATTAACTATTTTAAAGATCTTAATAGATAATTTTATTTTTATTTTCTAAAATATTTATACTAACCATTTTAAACCACCAATGCATTTTTTATTATCACAAAATTTAGCAATTATATATGTAATAATAACTGCTAATCTCATTATTTTAATCTTGATCAAAATGTTAATAATTTATCTAAGAGTTTGATATTATATATTCGTATTAGATAAGTTTTTGCAAGATTTTCAATTAAATAATTTTAAATTTAGAAAAGATAAACTGGGAGTTTGAAAACGAAAAGATGGCTTTATATTTTGTAACCAATCTTCTGATTCATCATCAGCTGTAATTTCAATTAGAAAATTTGAAGAAATAGTAGTAAAAAATGGTAACTCAAGAGTAACTGTAAAAAAGAAAAAGAAAAAGTTTAATTCCTGATTTATGTTCGTTGTCATATATAATATGCACATGCAATGCTCATAAATTGTCTGAGAAAATTAGGTACATTAAAAACGACAGATAGTTTGGTAGGAATCTGAGAAAAGTACATTTTTACAATGCCTTTTTAGTGATTTTTTTTCCTTTCCTCTAACGTTCTTCTTCATTGCCTTGTGTAATTAACTTCCATTCTCGTAGAGTAATTGAGCTTAAACTTATTGCACAGCTAACCCTCAAAAAGCCAAAAACAATAATAATAATTAATTTATTTATTAAAATCCTAATTAAGTCCAAGCCTATATTTGGGATCTATATTTTATTATTATGGTAAACAACCTTATTTTTAATTCCATTTTTTACCCATTATGAAAAACAATATATCAACTCTAAATAACTAATATGGAATAGCAGCTCTGCACACTACAGCAAACTCAAGCCCTCCCCTCCTTAGTGGTAAAAATCATATCAATAGGTTGATTTGGGGTTGACCATGAAATTGAATTTCATATAATAAACTTTATTTCTGGAATCAGTTGTAATAAATAATTATATAGATAGAAACAGGTTCTTATAGCAAAATAAGCTTCTTGGTCGAAATAATCCAAATTTTTGCTTAAATCTTATTTTAGTTAATGCTTTTCATTCTCTATTTTGTATGCTTTCATTTTCAATGTCATCATTCAGTTACTCAAATAGGAAGGTGGTAAATTTGATCACTATTAATTAAAATATTAACCGATCTCTTGCTTGCCTATATTCATTCATGCTCCAAAATGTCAAATGGTGCCATCCTTAGTGTTGGTTGCCACTTGCTCATCGCCCATTTGAGCACCAGAACTTGCTTGCTTAATAATGGGGTAACTTGAAAAACTTCATTTAGGTCATTCGAAAGTTAGGTTCCCCACCAAGGCTAAATCTAAGAAATTTGCTATGTGAAGTGGGTTTTAATATAAACGGAATTAAAGTAAGTCAAAATCCCGGTTAGAGAAAACTTTCACAAAGCTATTCCATCCTTTATCATTTAAAAATATTTGCTTATGTAAGAGGAGTGGTGGCTATATATTTTCTTTTTGCGGATGTGATATTTTTTTTAAGTTGCTATTTTTTAATTATTTATGAGAGAATTAATGGGTAGTGATATAGACAATAAGAAATAGTCATTTTATATTCGTTATAAAAGTGAAAATTCAGCTAATATAAAAAACTCCCGTAAAAGTGAAAACTCACCTAAAACATTTCACTTTCAATAGTAAACTTTTGTTATTTGAGTTAGACTTCAAGTGCCATAAGTTGCTATTGCTAATGAAGAAGAACAAGGGATTTTTCTCTAGTAAGGGAATTTTTAAAAATTATTATTTTAAGATAAAATTGTACAAAAGTCTAGCTTTGAGATTTGAAAAAAAAAATAAGAAAATGGCAGAGACAATTTTTAGAAAATACAAAGAAAAAAACATATAAAAATAAAGAAATTAAAAAAATATATATATGTAAAGAATACAACGAATGGTTATTTTTTGAAATTTTCTATTTAAAAAAAAAAGGTATTTTTATGACCTTTAAAGTTCATGATTTCTAAATAATATTGTATCAGGGTTTCTAATTGATCTGGATGCATGATATAATAATTCATTTAGAAATCGACCTGGATGCATGATATAACAATTCATTTAAGTCAAAATAAAGCAAAAAAAAAAAAATTGTATTAAGCAGTAGCCTGAAGCACAAGACTCGCTCCATATTCGCTATAGATTTAGTGAAGCCCATAAATTTCTGTTAAACTGCCTATTGATGATGGGCAAATGGGTTGCTACCTTGAAACTGAAGCTTCTCTATCACAATTGAGACGAGAAATTATTATTATTTTTTATTTACAAAGACCTCAAGGCCCAAATCCAAGTAAACATTAACTGAATATATTGGAAAATGATGAGCTCCTGCTTGTTATGACCCATTTGCTGGAGAAAGAAAATAGAAACTAGTCAGCCAAGCCAAGGATGGCCACACAAGTGTAAGGACCTACCTCAAGAAGCAATGGCAGCACAAATAGCCTCAACTTGTTCAGTCTGTTGTTGGGACTGCATGCAGTTTTAGTACCTTAAGAAAATTTAGATTCCTGCTGATTGATGATAGGCAGGCAAGGACCACAAAATTCCAACAGGAATATTTGGCTTCAACCTTGAGTTATAAGCAGCACTCTTCCCTAATTTTGCAAATCAGGACGATACAAGAACTAATAAATGAAAAAAAAAAAAAACGAAAGTAGTTTATGGGGGACCCTTTTGGTTCAAAATTGTGAATGGAAATAGAAATTAGAATGAATATAAAAAGAAATCAAAAGAGAATTATTATATTTTATATATTGTTTGGTCGTATAAATGACAATCAAATTTTATTTATTATCGGTATTGATAATAATATTTAATTTGTTATTATTATATATTATAAGATTACAAAATAATATAAATATAAATGATAAGTCATTATGTAGTTTATTTGATTATTTATAAATAGTTTAATTTATCTATATATAAATAAAATATTCAATTTTTACGAGGGAGGGAACGAGTAATTTCCGTTAATCAAGAAATCTCATTCTAATTATATAATAATTTCTAATGAACCAAATGTCAATAATGAGAATCACTCATTTCCATTAACCTTTCATACACCAAACATACTTGCCC